>NC_091985.1:200624364-201224364 GCF_044704955.1 Pristiophorus japonicus | reverse complement strand
CAGTGTAAAGCTCTCTGCACACTGTCCTGTCAAAAACTCCCAGGGCAGATACAGCATTGGTTAGATACAGAGCAAATCTCCCTCTACACTGTCCCATCAAACACTCCAAGGGCAGGTATGGAACATAAGAAATAGGAGCAGGAGTAGGCCATTTGGCCCCAATAAGATCATGGCTGATCGGATCCAGGCCTCAACTCCACTTCCCCGTCCATTCCCCATAATCCTCGACTCCCTTATCGTTCAAAAATCTGTCTATCTCCACCTTAAATACATTCAATGACCCAGCCCCCACAGCTCTCTGAGGTAACGAATTCCAAAGATTCACAACCCTCAGAGAAGAAACACCTCCTGATTTCCCTTTTAAATGAGCGAGCCCTTATTCTGAAACTATGCCCCCTAGTGTTAGATTCCCCCACGTGGGGAAACATCCTCTCTGTATCTACCCTGTCAAGCCCCCTCAGAATCTGATACGTTTTAATAAGATCACCTCTAAGTCTTCTTAACTCCAATGCATATAGGTCCAACCTGCTCAACCTTTCTCATTATGACAACCCCTTCATCTCAGCAATCAACCTCGTGAACCTTCTCTGAACTGCCTCCAGTGCAAGTATATCCTTCCTGAAATGAGACCAAAACTGTATGCAGTACTCCAGGTGTGGTCTTACCAATGCCATGTACATTTCCAGCAGGACTTCCCTACTTTTATACCCCATCTCCCTTGCAATAAAGGCCCACATTCCATTTGCCTTCCTAATTAATTGCTGTAACTGCATGCTAAATTCTTGTGTGGGTAATGTACTGACATGGATAGAGAACTGGTTGGCAGACAGGAAGCAGAGAGTCGGGTTAAACGGGTCCTTTTCAGAATAGCAGGCAGTGACTAGTGGGGTGCTGCAGGGCTCAGTGCTGGGACCCCAGCTATTTACAATATACATTAATGATTTGGATGAGGGAATTAAGTATAATATCTCCAAGTTTGCAGATGACACTAAGCTGGGTGACGGCGAGAGCTGTGAGGAGGACGCTAAAAGGCTGCAGGGTGACTTGGACAGGTTAGATGAGTGGGCAAACACGTGGAAGATGCAGTATAATGTGGATAAATGTGAGGTTATCCACTTTGGTGGCAAAAACACGAAGGCAGAATATTATCTGAATGGCGGCAGATTAGGAAAAGGGGAGGTGCAACGAAACCTGGATGTCATGGTACATCAGTCATTGAAAGCTGGCATGCAGGTACAGCAGGCGGTGAAGAAGGCAAATGGTATGTTGGCCTTCATAGCTAGGGGATTTGAGTATAGGAGCAGGGAGGTCTTACTGCAGTTGTACAGGGCCTTAGTGAGGCCTCATCTGGAATATTGTGTTCAGTTTTGGTCTCCTAATCTGAGGAAGGACGTTCATGCTATTACAGGAGTGCAGCAAAGGTTCACCAGACTGATTCCCGGGATGGCAGGACTGACATATGAGGAGAGACTGTATCAAGTGGGCTTGTATTCATTGGAGTTTAGAAGGATGAGAGGGAATCTCATAGAAACATATAAAATTCTGACGGGACTGGACAGGTTAGATGCAGGAAGAATGTTCCCGATGTTGGGGAAGTCCAGAACCAGGGGACATAGTCTAAGGATAAGGGGTAAGCCAATTAGGGCTGAGATGAGGAGAAACTTCTTCACTCAAGAGGTTGTTAACCTGCGGAATTCCCTACCGTAGAGAGTTGTTGATGCGGATTCATTGGATATATTCAAGAGGGAGTTAGATATGGCCCTTACGGCTAAATGAATCAAGGGGTATGGAAAGAAAGCAGGAAAGGGGTACTGAGGTGAATGATTAGCAATGATCTTATTGAATGGTGGTGCAGGCTCGAAGGGTTGAATGGCCTACTTCTGCACCTATTTTCGATGTTTCTATGTTTCAAGTACAAGGACCCCCAGATCCTGCTGTACACGGCATTTTGTAATCTCTCACAATTTAAATAATAATTTGCTATATTATTTCTCCAACCAATGTGGAGAACTTCACATTTTCCCACATTATACTCTGCCAAAGTTTTTCCCACTCACTTAGCCTATCTATATTCCTTTGTAGATTCTTTGCCTCCTCCTCACAAATTGCTAGGTTAGCACAGGTTAGATAGAGTAAAGCTCCCTCTAACTGTCCCATCAAACACTGCCAGAGAAGGTGCAGCACGGGTTAGATACAGAGTAAAGCTCCCTCTGCACTGTCTCAAAAACACTCCCACGGCAGGTACAGCACAGGTCAGATACTGAGTAAAGCTCCCTCTGCACTGTTCCATCAAACACTGCCAGAGCAGGTACAGCAAAATTGGATACAGAGTAAAGCTCCCTCTACAGTGTCCCATCTAAAATTCCCAGGGCAGGTATAGCACGAGCCATATACAGAGTATAGTTCCTTCGACAGTGCCCATCAAACACATGCAGGTAGGCTCAGCATGGATTAGATAGAGTAAAACTCCCTCTACACTGTCCCATCCAATAAGTCCAGGGCAGGTACAGCATGGATTAGATACAGAGCACATCTCCCTCTACGCTGTCCCATCAAAAACTCCAAGGGCAGGTACAGAACATAAGAAATAGGATCAGGAGTAGGCCATTTGGCCCCTCGAGCCTGCTCCGCCATCCAATAAGATCATGGCTGATCTGATCCAGGCCTCAACTCCACTTCCCCGCCCACCTCCCATAATCTTTAACTCCCTTATCTTTCAAGAATCTACATTCAATGACCCAGCCTCCACAGCTCTCTGAGGTAGAAAATTCCAAACATTCACGTCCCCCCTGAAAGAAACACCTCCTCATCTCCGTTTTAAATGAGCGACCCCTTATTCTGAAACTATGCCCCCTAGTTCTAGATTTCCCCACGAAGGGAAACATCCTCTCTGCATCTACCCTGTCAAACCCCCTCAAAATCTTATACGTTTCAATAAGATAGCCTCTAAGTCTTCTAAACTCCAAGGAGTATAGACCCAACCTGCTCAACCTTTCATCTCAGCAATCAACCTCGTGAACCTTCTCTGAACTGTCTCCAGTGCAAGTCTATCCTTCCTTAAATAAGGAGACCAAAACTGTACGTAGTACTCCAGGCGTGGTCTTACCAATGCTATATACAGTTGCAGCAGGACTTCCCTACTTTTATATTCCATCTTCTTTGCAATAAAGGCCAACATTCTGATAGAGAATTCAAACAGGCTGCATTTAGACAGACTGTGAAAATTCACAGACCCCCCCCCCCCCCCAAGTCAAGGCTGCTACATGCAGTTCAGCATGTTGCATTAAGTCATCAATCAACTTGACATTTTCGGACCCTTGGGTAGCGAGCCAATTAAAAGGTTAAAAGACTATTAATTGAGCCAATAAGGTCAAAGAAGGCGAGTTATTTTCTGTAAATTGATCCAGGTGTAAGTACAGCCATTTTGACCATGTGGTCTCAGAAGGACAAAGACCTGGCTTAAAGCCAGAAGCTTGTTGTTGCTCTCTGCCAGAAATAAAGAAATTAAAACTACAATCGGAGTTCGTATTTCATTGGAAATTAAGAGATCTAACAATTTTGGCGTCACGAACAGGATCGCTGAGGAAAGAAACTGAATTTTGGATATTTGACCTACATACTGAGGTAAGGACACCTCTTTTTAAAAGTCCTCGGTCAAAAGTCTAAATTCGCCTCTCCTTCTACGCGATTCTGAAAGCCTCCGGTTTGCGAACCCTCCAGTTGGTAGTCGGCTCGAGGTCCCATAGACGTCTAAACTTCGGTGGTGTGTTAGTTAATTAATCACCGACCTATTGATCGGCTGGAAAGCCTATGACTCGAGACCCCAGTAAAGAAATCAGTATTATGGCAGCAGGAGATAAGAGCAAAGAATTGGCTACAACTGTTAAAGGTGGGCAGGCACCACCTGAAGTTTCGCTAGATTTAATTCTCGAACAGTTGAAAGAATACATAGAGCAACAATTCAACTTATCTAAAATCTGTATTAAGATCGAACAAAAGTACGGAACCTCCAAAGGACAATGGTCCTTGGATGGGATTAAAAGGGTCTGGGGAAAAACGACCCGTATGAAAAATAAAGAGCGAACTAGATGGTCCCTAGCGGTTATGGGCCAGATTCGAAAGTGGAATGAAATTATAATGCGTTCCCAACATGATCGAGAACTGACCAGTACAAAGGATCAATTGCAAGCAGTTTGTGCACAGCTGCGACAGAAAAAGCTTGAACTTGAAAAGCTGGAAGCGGAAGTTAAAGATCTTAAAGGTGAAATTAAAGAATGGAAAAAAATCATTAGGTCAAGAGACAGTAATAGGAAAAGGAAAATGTATTGATCAATTCCCAGGGTACCCATGTTTGGATAAATTAAAAGCGCAAACCCGAAGACACGACCGAGGAATAGATACGGATTCTGAATCCTCCGACAATACAGTGTCGGAGGATGAAGAATTAGGGGTGCGCTTTGCCCCGTTTCAAAAAAGACGAGTTGTAGTCAAATCAGAAGAGACTGCGGAAGAGGGTGGAACCAAAATAACGAAGAAAAGGGTGAATGCAGAATACTTATTTCATGATCCGGCAGACCCAGAGAAAATTGATAAATGGTCTAAGGAATTGCCCAATCCAAAGAAAGGGGGAGTAAAAACGTGGGACCAATTGGACCGCTTAAGAAATATATATCAACTTCATCCCTGGGACGGAGTGCAAATTTTGACCATAATGGTGCCAAAAACACAGGGAAGAAAATTGCACGACAAGGTAGAAGCAGCTTTGGGGTAGAATGAGCAAGAATTAGACGCAGGATGGGAGGCGATTAAACACTGGCTGCAAGCCTTCAGTCCAGCTAAGACAGACTGGGGAAAAATTGCAGCCTGCCAACAGAAAGGAACAGAGGAGGTCCTGGAGTATGACGAGTGGTTTAGATGCACGTGGCTAGAACATTCGGGTATGAATAATACGGATGAGGAAATGGATGAACAAGTGTTTGGACCCCTGAAAGCAGCTTTCGTGGCAGGTCTAAAGCCAGAACTGTCCAAAATGCTTAAGGTAGTGTTACCAGACTGGGAAGGTAGAGGAACTACCTTTGCAGCATTGGTGGATTGATGTAACCAATTAGACCGGGATATGGGAGCTAAAGTCTGAGCTGTACAGGCTATGGGATGGAAATCCCAGGATTCCGATAAACAGTTATTAGGAAAATTACCCGGAAAATGTCATTATTGTGGGAAAGAAGGTCACTGGGCCAAGACGTGCAGGGCAAAACAGAAAGGTCGTGGCTGGGAAAGAGGACGCAGCCAGGGATACAATTCAGCCAACAAACAAGAAAATGACCTCACAGAAGCATTTAAGCGACTGACAATACAACAACAGAAGGAGTTACTTGGGATAGCAAAAAACGATTCGAGCCCACCCTGGCCCCCCTCCTCGCACTAATACAACAAAGGGGAGATGGGCTATATATAACTGTGAGGGTGGGCGATAAGGATGTGGACTGTCTTTTAGACACAGGGGCGGAATTAACATGCTTACCCCTACAATATGGAGACTTTTTGCCGTTGGATGGTAGGGCACGTACAGCCTATGGAGTTGGGGGCCAGAAAATGGAAATTAAAAGGACAACATCGGTACTTATAGAGCTGGGTCCACATGAACTAACCACGCCGGTCTGGATAGGCCCAGCAGATCAACCCCTTTTGGGAATGGATGTTCTAATCCAAATAGATTCATCGTTGCATTTCGAGAATGGTCGGGTGACATGGTCAATTAGAACTTTGAAGAAAGAAGAATTGAAGGAACACCCGATATGGGCTAAAGATAAGAATGATTGTGGCCTACTCCAGATGGAGCCTGCGTCATTTACCGGGACCAAGCCTCCATGCACTAAACAGTATCCCATCAGTCCAACTGCCATCGCGGGAATCTTACCGGTTATTCAGCAATTGGAGAAACAAGGGGTGCTTATTAAAACGCATTGCTGCTCCAATAGCCCCGTGTGGCAGTGAAAGAAATCTAATGAGACTTGGCGTTTGACTGTCGATTCTCGGAAAGCTAACCAGTGTATTGATCAAAAAGCTCCTTTGGTCGCAGATCCCTCCACCATTTTTAATGCCCTCAAACCGGAACATAAAAATTTCTCGGTTATAGATATGGCCAACGGATTTTGGTCGGTGCCTCTGGCACCGGAGGTTCGACAGTGGTTTGCTTTCACTGTCCAAGGACAACAGTATACTTGGACCCGGTTACCGCAGGGTTTCCACAACAGCCCTACAGTATTCCACATGGCTTTACAAAGCCATTTGCGAGAATTACCTCCCCTGTCATCCAGTCATCCAATATGTAGACGATATCTTGCTAGCTTCAAACACGGAGGAACAGCATAAACAAGATTTACGAGCTTTGCTGGACCACCTTCGGCTGAAAGGACATAAAGCCAGCATCGACAAAGCACAAATATCCCAAGAAGAGGTTGTGTACCTGGGACAAAAGATTTCACAAGGAAAGAGAGAACTTACCCAGGATAGAACTGCAGCCATTTGGGCTGCTAAAAAACCCACCACTATTCAGGAACTAAGGTCTTTTTTGGGATTGTGTAACTTTAACAGAAATTGGATTGACTCCTTCACACAGCTTGCTCAGCCACTGAATGATATTTTAAAGGGGAAACGTGCCTCTAAAGAAGCCATCACCCTCACTAAAGAACAGCAAGAGGCCTTCCTGAGTTTGAAAAAGGCTTTGAGTTCGGCACCGGCTCTGGGAATCCTCGACAGTGGTAAGCCATTTACCCTGTTTGTCCATGAGAAAGAAGGATATATGACAGCTATACTGACACAAGAACATGGGAATCGGCAAAGACCTATTGGCTATTATTCGGCAAAACTGGATGCGGTAGCCCTCGGATGGGGAAGTTGCCTAAGGGCCATGGAAGCTACATGTCGAGCGGTAATGACCACTGCGGGTCTAGTCCTCAACCAAAAGCTGATTGTCAAGTGTCCCCACACCGTACACGCTTTGCTGTCTATGAATAAAATGTCTCAGGTGACAGCAGCAAGATGGACCCGCTGGACAGCAGTTTTGGAAGCTCCTAATCTCCATATCGTCCGGGCCAGCCCAGTTAATCCCGCAACTATGTTCCCGATGTCAGAATCGAGGAGCAAGAGGGGGGAGAATGTGAAGAGCATGACTGCGTGGAGATTTTAAAAGAAACAGAAGAAGCAGCCTTAGCAGCAGAGGAGCCTCTGCACAACCCAGACCTCATCCTGTTTACAGATGGTTCCTCCTTTGTTGACAATGGTACCAGAAATGCAGGATGGGCAGTTACAACCTTATATGAGGTAGTGGCAAAAGGATGTTTACCTTCAGCAACCTCAGCACAACAGGCCGAGTTACAGGCCCTGTCAGAAGCATGTCGAATAGCAGAAGGACAGACAGCTAATGTCTACACAGATTCGCGTTATGCTTTTGGAGTCGCTCACGATTTTGTTCTGTTGTGGCGGAAAAGAGGATTCCTCACTGCTGCTGGTACACCTATCCGAAATGGAAAAGAAGTCCGAGACTTACTGGAGGCCATACAATTACCTCAGGAAGTGTCCATCCTGAAGTGTAAGGCCCATACCAAGGAAAATACCACAGAAGCACAGGGAAATGCCCTAGCCGACCAGGCAGCTAAAGATGCCGCCTCACAGGGCGTTCCTCCAGAAGAACCAACACAGATGTGCAGATTGAAAGCACTCAGGACTCTGACACGAGACCTTCAAACAATACAAGGCGAGTGCTCCAGAGAGGAAAAATGGACATGGATTGAGGCAGGAATTAAGCTATGCGAAGATGGTGTCTGGAGACAAAGAGTTACCGACAAGCCAGTCGCGCCCACAAGCGCTTATGCCTTTTTTAGCCCAACAGATCCACTCGTGGGGACACTTGGCCTCACAACAGATGACAGCACGGTTCCAGAAAAGCTGGTGGGGTCGGGGATTTAAAAAACATGCCCAGCTGGTCTGCCAGAAAATAATTCTGGACCCATCACGGTAATGCCCCAACTGAGGCCCCCTGCCCCTGTCGGACCATTCCAGCATCTGCAGGTTGATTATATATCTCTTCCTTCATGCCAAGGATGCACTAACATTCTTGTCATGGTCGACAGATTCTCTAGATGGGTAGAAGCTGTCCCAACTAAAAGAGTCACATCCAATCATACTGCAAAGGTCTTGTGTAAGGATTACATTCCCCGATGGGGAGTCCAGAGTAGCATTGACTCAGATCAGGGAACACACTTCACAAGTGCTGTCTGCCAAGAAGTCTGTAGGTTACTGAACATTATGTGGGATTTACACTGTCCTTATCATCCACAATCATCAGGACAAGTAGAACGAATGAATCGAACTCTGAAATATCACCAAGAAGGAACACCATGGCCCCAGGCACTACCAATAGTGCTATGTAGCATTAGGGCAACCCCGAACAGAACTACAGGTCTAAGCCCATTTGAAATTATAACAGGAAGACCCATGTCGCTGCCAGGAACTATCGATTTACGGAAAGCTGATGTTCACTTAATGAGTGACACTTTGTTATCATACTGTCAGAACTTAACCAATGCTATTAGTTCTGTTTCCCGACATGTATCAGCAGCTTGGGGTAATCCACCCGAAGGAGGACACGACATCATCCCGGGAGTCTGGGTGTATGTGAAAAAGTTGCATAAAGAACCTTTGGGTGCCAAGTGGGAGGGACCGTATCAAGTGTTATTGATCACCCATGCAGCTGTTAAAGTCCAAGGAAAGAAAGCCTGGATCCACGCTTCACACGTTAAACGAGCACCCGTAACTGAAGCTGAAATCTATTAAGGACAATTACATTTTGCGAAAATGTATAAATTTACTGTATTATTGATTGTAGGTATTCTAGGCATAGGCCTACTTCTTACTAGCCGACCCTCTGCACCAAAGGGAAATAGTAGGGTAGCAAGGGAATTACATATAAATACCTTTTTATATATGTCATAACATTTATGCCAAACAAGGTAACATTTCTAGTTGTTGGGTGTGTGCGCATATTCCTATTCACTCAAAGGGAGGGATTCCCTTGAGGCCAGTTCCCTTGAATATCTCGGAAATGGCTGAGTGGATAATTAATCAAAACAAAACAGGCAATGCGTTTCAGGATACGGAAAACTGGGCACGTAAATGGAAATCAGCAGGTTACAATCTGACTACCTTTGAAGGGGGATACCAACCGTGCTACAATAATTCCAAACAGCCCCCATTTTTTATTATCACTAATACAACGGGAATAGGAAGACCGGGGGAATCGGTCTGTCTGATTAGAAACATCAAAGGAGGCCAAAATATGGGGTATAGTAACTGCTCCCGGAATTATAATATAATCAAGCCATGGAACCGTCCAAACTGGGCCGATGTGGGAATTTTTAACGTAACGGGGATTCTGAATAAAACAGATGGAAAAGCCTGGACAGGCCCCGGAGTGTTGCTGACAAAGAAACAGCTAACATTCATTGCCTATAATGGCACCTATTGGGTGTGTGGCAACAAGGCCTACCCTTGGCTGCCCCAGAATTGGATGGGATCCTGCTATTTAGCCTACATTGTGCCTTATATGTATCATATAAAGTCACTGTCGGAACATTTACACCGTCCTAAGAGAGCTATCACAGAAACAGAGAGGTTCTTTGCCATTCTGATCCCCAGGTATGGGACCGCCAGACTGGCAAGGGAATCCATTAACATGGCATCCGTTGTGGAACGGGTAGCCAATGATACCTCAGAGGCCCTAGTTAAAATCAATGCAGAAATGGTAGCAATCCGCACAGTAGCCCTACAGAATAGACTGGCCCTTGATTACATCCTGGCTGAAAAGGGAGGTACTTGCGCCCTACTCGGAACTGAGTGTTGCACATATATCCCAGACAGCTCCGAAGAAATTACCCACTTAGCGGAGCATATCCAAAAGAAGGTAGAAAAACTTAAGCAACCCCCATCATTCACTTTGTGGAGTGGAGCCACTGAATGGCTAGGTTCAATAGGAACTTCATTGGTGGAAGGTTTAATTCTATTTGTTGTAATTGTTTTACTTTTACATTGTTTGTTTATGTTGATTAAATGTTGTTGCAACCAGGCGGCTGTAGTTGCTGTCCCGCACGTGAGACACCTTGCAGGTCCTAGCATACCGTCTGTACGTGGTACAGGGGTATGTTATGCTTAAGGGAAGGTTGTTTACTGGTTGAACTAAGATATTGATTTGGATTAAATTGGAATACTAAAACCAGACTTCCATTGTGGCCACGATGGAACGCGGGTTGGTGTAAATTTGTGTGGAAGCTACTAGTCCGGACATGTGGCGAAACACATCAACAAATTTTAGAAGGAAACTCTTAACATGTATGAAATTATTTTGTAGAATGTTTAACCAGTGATACCTGATGTTTTATGATTCAGTTTGTGAAAGAATCAAAGGGGGGATTGATAGAGAATTCAAACAGGCTGCATTTAGACAGACTGTGAAAATTCACAGACCCCCCAAGTCAAGGCATGCAGTTCAGCATGTTGCATTAAGTCATCAATCAATTTGACATTTTCGGACCCTTGGGTAGCGAGCCAATTAAAAGGTTAAAAGATTATTAATTGAGCCAATAAGGTCAAAGAAGGCGAGTTATTTTCTGTAAATTGATCCAGGTATAAGTACAGCCATTTTGGCCATATGGTCTCAGAAGGACAAAGACCTGGCTTAAAGCCAGAAGCTTGTTGTTGCTCTCTACCAGAAATAAAGAAATTAAAACTACAATCGGAATTCGTATTTCATTGGAAATTAAGAGATCTAACACATTCCATTTGTCTTCCTAATTAATTGCAGTAACTGCATGCTAAATTTTTGTGTTTCATGTATAAGGACCCCCAGATCTCGCTGTACACGGCATTTTGTATTCTCTCCCCATTTAAATAATAATTTGCTTTTTTATTTCTCCTACCAAAGTGGATAAGCTCACATTTTCCCACATTATACTCCATTTGCCAAAGTTTTGCCCACTCACAAGGGATATAGATATATCTATATCCCTTTGTAGATTATTGGAGTCCTCATCACAACTTGCTAGGTTAGCAGTTTAGATACACAGTAAATCACCGTCTACATTATCCCATCAAACACTCCCAGGGCAGGTACAGCACGGGTTAGATAAAGAGTAAAGCTCCCTATGCACTGTCCCATCAAACACTCCCAGGACAGGTACAGCATGGGTTAGATACAGTGTAAATCTCCCTCTAAACTATCGCATCACACACACCCAGGGTAGGTACAACATGGATTAGATACATTGGAAAGTTCCCTCTACACTGTCCCGTCAAATACTTGCAGGACAGGTACTGCACGGATTAGATACAGAGAAAAGCTCCCTCTAAACTGTCCCATCAAACACTGCCAGTGTAGGTACAGCATGGGTTAGATACAAAGTAAAGTTCCCTCTACACTATCCCAAAAGCATTGCCAGGGCAGGTAAAGCACAGGTCAGATAGAGAGTAAAGCTCCATTGACATTATCCTATCAAACACTCCCAGGGCAGGTACAGCATGGGTTAGATACAGAGTAAATCTTCCTTATTACAACAGTGACTACAATCCAAAAGTACTTAATTGGCTGTAAAATGCTTTGAGAGGTCCGGTGGTCGTGAAATGCACCAAATAAATCCAAGTCTTTCTCCCTCAACACTGTCCTATCAGACACTCCCAGCCCATAATGAGCAGGGCTCAGGGAGGTTGGTTGCTTGGCACTGCAGTGATGTCATAAAGCAGGGACATTCAGCCTAGCAAGGCCTCTCCTTGTCCCTTTAAAGGAGGAGAGCTGGGACATCCTGTCTCAACACACATCCACCCTGTTCATACTGAGAATCCCCGGGGAAGGCCCAAGGCCCAGAATGTGGAACACAACCAAGGGGCAAAGAGGAGGAGACACGGTGCAGTGTGGGAGATGAGGGAGGAGTCTGCTCATTCCCAGGGGCAGATCAGACAAAGTGCTTTGAGTGGTGGGTCCAGCAACGAAACTGAAAACAAACCAAAGGGAATAAATAAAGATCCAATCCAAGGGAACAAGCAATGGGTCATTGGGCAGAAATCACAACCGGCCCAAAATTATTCAATGGGCGAGCATCGATTGCTTATTGTGGGAAGTTCCACACTTCAACCATCCATTGAGTGAAGAAGTGTTTCCTAACATCTCTCCTGAATGGCCTGGCTCTGATTTTAAGGTTATGTCCCCTTGTCCTAGACACCCCAAGCAGCAGAATAAATTTCTCACTATCTACCCGAGCAATTGCTTTCAAAATCCAACTAAATTCCCACAGACTAGGTGGAGTATGTGTTAGATACAGAGTAAAGTTCCCTCTACACTGCTGCTGGGAAAACTTCGGTGTCCGCCTCGACCGTGCTGGGCAGCTTATCAATCAAAATTCAGCAGCAGTACGATCAGCCACTGCACTGAAAACTTTCCACCCGCAGCTCCTGATCAGTTTCAGATTAAAGCTCCCTCTAAACTGTCCCATCAAGCACTCCCAGGGCAAGGACAGCACAAGTTAGATACACAGTATATCTCTGCCAGAGGAACTGTACCCCAGTGAAAGTCAGTGCCAGAGGAAACTGTACCCCAGTGAGAGTCATTACAATTCGAAATATCTTCAGTTATTGCAACAAATTGCATTAATATCGTGCCTTAAACGTAGTAAAATGTCCCAAGGCACTTCACAGGACCGTCATCAAACAAAATGTGACACCCAGTCACGTAAGGAAATATTAGCACAAGTGACTAAAAGCTTGTTCAAAAGGGTAGGTATTAAGGAGTATTATAGAGGTTTAGGGAGGGAATTCCAGAGCTTATGGCCTCAGCAGCTGAAGGTATGGCCACCAATATTGGAGGGATGAAAATTGGGGCTGCTCAAGAGGCCAGAATTGGAGGAATGGAAAGATCGCTGAGGGTTGTAGGAGGTTACAGCAATAGGGAGGGGTAAGGTGCTGGTTGGATGTCAAAAGGATGGGAATTTTGAAATTGAGGCACTGATGGAGCAAGAGCCAATGTAGTTCAGCGAGCTCAGGGGTGATGGGTGAAGGGAAATTAGTACAAGTTGGGATGAAAGGGCTGAGGACAGATTGAGTAGAATAGGCCTAAATTCTCTGGCGTTCAGAAGAATGGAAGGTGATATCATTGAAACATAAAATTCTTAGAAGAATTGACACGGGCTGGATAGTCTCGAACTAGGGATCCTAGAATTAGGATAAGAGATCGGCCATTTAAGACTGAGATGAGAAGATATTTCTTCACTTAAGAGTTGTGAATCTTTGAAATTCTCTATCGAATAGAGATCTTACTATATAGTGGAGTCGACAGCAGGGGTCGTATGTCCTACGTCTGCTGCTATTTCTTGCGTTTTTGAGTAAGGTTACGGGCAGAAGTGATAAGCTTAAGTTTGCGGAGAGTGTGAGGCCGATCAGGAGAGCATTGGAATAGTCCAATGTAGTGGTAACAGAGGCATGGATGAGGGTTTGAGCAGATGAGCTGAGGAAGGGGCAGAGACCGGCGATGTTATGGAGCTGGAAGTAAGCGTACTTGGTGATTGAGGGAATATGGGTTCGGAAACTCATCTCGGGGTCAAGTACGACGCCAATCAATAAATTGCAACTCTCCATATCTGTGTTTCAGTATATTAGAAAACTACATATCTCTAGGGATCAATTAATCGGAAATGCTTCAATATTAGTAGTTATCAATATATTTTCTTATAATTCTAAATGTTCATGAATTAATAATTGATTCTGTCAGTGATAGGCCGTGCTGGTATTTCAGATTGGTTTGTGCATCGTGATCCGTGAATTGACTATGATGCTTCCGGTTCAATCTTTCCATTGGCTTTCTCACCATATGGGAAATATTTGAACATTGAGATCTGATGGTGTCGGTGTGAGTTCAGCTCCACCTAATGTACAGAGACGGGTCCATCTGCTGGGCTCTGCCTCAAACTGGAGTCACCTCTTAGATCAAAGCCCTTTACTCTAAAACACACACAAGATTCACTGTGACTGTGTTTAGAGACAGAAACTGATCTCACTTCACATCCATTGCACGGCCTCATGCTGGATAATTGTGCTCAGTCTCTCCCAGTCTCATTTCCTGCCTTACCTTGTAACCTGTGTGTACTGTCTACAGGACCGGTGTGTATCTGAGTAAATGGCACTTTCTCTTACCTTTCTCCCCAGTCGATCTATTGAAGCGCTTTCAAGCGGAAAGGGCTCCCTGGTTGGTGCTCTCACAATCCTGTGCTGGTTCACCTGCTGTTATTCCTCAGTCCACAATCCCTGTTTCCTTCCAGCTGTGGAACTTTCTCAATCACTCCGCCATTCACCGGGAGATCTAATTATGACAGAGCAGAAACTTAGAAGAGTATTAATGTTGTGAAGTGGAATGTAGTGTAAAATGTTTTTCCAATGTTTCAGAAAAGTACATGTCCAGTATTTCTGTTTGATTTTATCTTTTCCTCAGCGCTCTGTCCTGCCCATCTGGACTTACAGAAAATCACCAGAATTCTTACCGGGCTACACACTGTCTGATCTCACTGGGCCCCCGGGTTACACACTGTCTGATCTCACTGGGCCCCCGGGTTACACACTGTCTGATCTCACTGGGCCCCCGGGTTACACACTGTCTGATCTCACTGGGCCCCCGGGTTACACACTGTCTGATCTCACTGGGCCCCCGGGTTACACACTGTCTGATCTCACTGGGCCCCCCGGGTTACACACTGTCTGATCTCACTGGGCCCCCGGGTTACACACTGTCTGATCTCACTGGGCCCCCGGGTTACACACTGTCTGATCTCACTGGGCCCCCGGGTTACACACTGTCTGATCTCACTGGGCCCCCGGGTTACACACTGTCTGATCTCACTGGGCCCCCCGGGTTACACACTGTCTGATCTCACTGGGCCCCCCGGGTTACACGCTGTCTGATCTCACTGGGTCCCGGGGTTACACACCGTCTGATCTCACTGGGCCCCCGGGTTACACACCATCTGATCTCACTGGGTCCCCGGGTTACACACCGTCTGATCTCACTGGGCCCCCGGGTTACACACCGTCTGATCTCACTGGGCCCCCGGGTTACACACCGTCTGATCTCACTGGGCCCCCGGGTTACACACCGTCTGATCTCACTGGGCCCCCGGGTTACACACCGTCTGATCTCACTGGGCCCCCGGGTTACACACCGTTTGAGCTCACTGGGCCCCGGGTTACACACCATCTGATCTCACTGGGCCCCCGGGTTACACACTGTCTGAGCTCACTGGAAGTTTCAGTCTATCTCCCGCATGTCCCCAAACCCTGAGCTCCGGGGCTGTGTGTTCAGTTCGGTGTTTTCCCTCACAGACTCACCACACCCTCCCCGGCCGCCCACCATCAGTCCGGTTCCCTGCGGCCCCCTGTTCCCGACATTTTCCAACCGCTGGTTACAGCAAACTGGCCGGCATCCGGGGACTGGGGGTGGGGGTGGGGAGGGGGAGGGCGGCACCAAGCATGCGCACTGCCGCCACAGAGCACACTCGCTGCATAAATTAAAGACCCTCAGAGAGTCCGGTCCATCTATTGGCTTCAAGCAGCAGATTGCCAGCCACTCGCACCAATAGAAGCCGGCAGCGCCACGGAGTCCCGCTCACTGCATTGAAGGCGCGCTGGGCAGCTCGGGGGTCACGTGGCTCCTGATTTCAAAAATTGCGAAGGTTCAACCATTAACCATGGACGTCGCAGCCCCGCCCACATTGCCTGTGACGTCACAGGAGACGTCGGTGCTGAGGGGCGGGACCGCTCGCAGTGCGCCTGCGCCGGACTCCCAACTCACTCAATCCTTCACTCCTGCAGTATTAATAATAACTTCTTTATAGAGCGTCTTTAACGTAGTAAAACGCCCCAAGGCGCCTCACAGCAGTGTTACAGGACACAACACATACATTTAACACCGAGCCACAAAAGAACAAATTGCGGCAGGGTCAAACGCTGGGTCAAAGAGGTAGGTTTTAAGGAGGGTCTGAAAGTAGGAAAGAGGCGGAGAGGTTTAGGGAGGGAGTTCCAGAGCTCAGGGCCCAGGCAGCTGAAACTCTTTTTGGAGTTCATCTGCAAAACAAAAAACATTAAACGGTGCCACCCGACCTGGGTGACACACCAGACATTTACAAGGCCCTTTTTTTTTTCCCCTTTTTTTTTGTGTTTTTCTTTTTTTGGGTTTTTTTTTGGGGCACTAAAATCACAATTTTCCCCAGTGCCCCCTATAAAAGGGAAGGGGGACACTAAAAGCACCGGCAATTAAAACAAATTAAACTTAAAAACGTAAAATCAAATTAAAATTTGGTTGCCGGGCGTGATGATGCACTCCAGTCCCTCCGGTGCCCACCTCTCGCGGAAGGCCGCGAGCGTACCGGTGGACACCGCGTGCTCCATCTCCAAGGACACCCTGGACCGGATGTAAGAGCGGAAGAGAGGCAGGCAGTCAGGTTGAACGACCCCCTCGACCGCCCGCTGCCTGGACCGGCTGATGGCACCCTTGGCCGTGCCCAGGAGCAGTCCTACGAGGAGGCCTTCGGACCTACCCGCTCCCCTCCGCACAGGGTGCCCAAAGATCAGGAGAGTGGGACTGAAGTGCAGCCAGAATTTCAGGAGCAGCCCCTTCAAATAATGGAACAGGGCTGCAACCTTGTGCACTCAATAAAAACATGGAACACGGACTCCTCCAGACCGCAGAAATTGCAGGCGGCCTGGGAGTCCGTGAACCGGCTTAAAAATTTATTGCACGGCACTGCTCCGTGCACCACCCTCCAGGCCAAGTCCCCGGTGAATAGTGGGAGGACCCCTGCGTAGAGTGCTCTCCATCGGGGACCCCCGCCTCCTCCGGACGGCAAGATGGTACGCCATGGCGTGTCCGGATGGCCGGCGAGGATGGCAAAGTTGAGAGTGTGCAGGAGCAGCCCGTACAGGAAACCCCTCCGCGCGGAACTGAAAGGCACGGAGGGGATTTCCCCGAGGCGGCTCAAGTTGTGAGGCGCCGGCCCCCGAGGGAGGTTCCGGGGTTTGGCGCCGATGAGGAATTCCGTCCGGACGGGGGTCAGTTCGGACGGGATCTCCCCACGTGCTTGAGCCTCCTCGATGCACCTAACAGAGTCAGGGCCCAGAGCTGTTTTTAGCGACTCGATGGCATCGGCCGCGTGGCGGACGTTGGCAGAATTTAGGCGCCGCGCCAGCGTGTCTGGCGCCATCCAGCCCGCTCCTCCGCCATCGAGCAGGTCCCTGACCCTGTTCACCTCACCAGCCACAGCCCTCTCTTCCGACCGCCACATAAAACCTCGGTCGTGGAGGTACGGATTCCCGAGCAGCGGCTCCTGCAGGACGGCCGCCACTCCAGCCGGCGGAGAGCTGCGCTTGGTGGAGACTTTGTTCCAGACCCTGATGAGTTCCCTGTAAAAGACAGGCAGCTCCCGGAGGGCGGTCCTGGCACCCCCCAAGTTCACAAACAGGAGCTGCGTGTCATAATTGAGGTCGCGCTGCTGGCAGAAGAAATACCTCGCCAGAGCGCACCACCTAGGAGGGGGCTCGACGTAAAGGTATCTCTGCAGGGTCTGAAGACGGAAAGTCGCGAGCTGGGCGCTGACGCACGCCAACGACTGACCGCCCTCCTCAAGCGGGAGACTCAAGACCGCAGCAGAGACCCAGTGCTTCCTGTTGTTCCAGAAGAAGTCCACCAGCTTCTTCTGTATCTTGGCGACAAACGCAGGGGGAGGGGTCAAAGTGACCAGCCGGTACCACAACATTGCGGCCACCAGCTGGTTTATGACTAGCGCTCGACCCCTGTAGGACAGCACTCGGAGCAGTCCTGTCCAGCGAGCGGCGACCTTGGCCTCCAGCTGCTGCCAGTTCGCCGGCCAGGCTCCCTCGTTGGGGCTAAGGTAGACTCCCAGATAGAGGAGATGGGTCGTGCTCCAGGCAAAAGGCCTGAGCTCCTCCGGCAGGGAGTCCACCCGCCACTGACCCACCAGGAGTCCGGAACATTTCTCCCAGTTGATCCTGGCGGAGGACGCGGCCGAGTAAATCTCCTGGCACTCACGCATCCTCCGCAGGTCAGCGGGATCCTCTACCGCGAGGAGCACGTCATCGGCGTAAGCCGAGAGGACGACCTCCACGCCCGGCCCTTGCAGAGCCAGTCCCGTCAACCTCGTCCGCAAGAGGCGCAGGAAAGGCCCAGGCAGCTGAAGGGCCGGACGCCGATGGTGGAGCGATTATAATCAGGGATGGTCAAAAGGGCAGAATTTGAGGAGTGCAGACATCTTGTGGGCTGCAACAGATTCCAGAGATCGGGAGGGGCAAGGCCCTGGAGTGATTTGTAAAAAGTGATTTGTGATTAACAACTTTTAACAGTGAGTCTTGTTTATTTTATTTCTTTGTACATGGGACGTGCTGGCAACGGAAGAATGACCATAATATGATAGAATGTTACGTTAAGTTTGAAAGTGATTTCGTTAAATCCAAAACTGGGGTCTTAAATTTAAACAAAGCAAACTTTTTAGGTGTGAGGGACACGTTGGCTGAGGTAGATTGGGAAATTACATTAAAAGATATGAAGGTAGATAAGCAATGGCTAGCATTAAAGAATTAATACATAATTTACAACAAACATAGAAAATAGGTGAAGGAGTAGGCCATTCGGCTCTTCGAGCCTGCACCACCATTCGATAAGATCATGGCTGATCATTCCCTCAGTACCCCTTTCCTGCTTTCTCTCCATACCTCTTGATCCTTAGCCATAAGGGCCATATCTAACTCCCTCTTGAATATATCTAATGAACTGGCATCAACAAGTCTCTGCGGCAGGGAATTCCACAGGCTAACAACTATGAGTGAAGAAGTTTCTCCTCATCTCAGTCCTAAATGGCTTGCCCCTTATCCTAAGACTGTGTCCCCTGGTTCTGGACTTCCCCAACATCGGGAACATTCTTTCCGCATCTAACCTGTCCAGTCCCGTCAGAATCTTATAGGTTTCTATGAGATCCCCTCTCATCCTTCAAAACTCCTTGAATAAAGGCCCAGTTGATTCAGTCTCTCCTCATATGACAGTCCAGCCATCCCTGGAATCAGCCTGGTGAATCTTCGCTGCACTCCCTCAATAGCAAGAACATCCTTCCTCAGTTAAGGAGACCAAAACTGAATACAATATTTCAGGTGAGGCCTCACTAAGGCCCTGTACAACTGCAGTAAGACCTCCCTGCTCCTATACTCAAAGCCCCTCGCTAAAAAGGCCAACATACCATTTGCCTCCTTCACTGACTACTGTACCTGCATGCCAACTTTCAATGACTGATGAACCATGACACCCAGGTCTCATTGCACCTCCCCTTTTCCTAATCTGCCGTCATTCAGATAATATTCTGCCTTTGTGTTTTTGCCCCCAAAATGGATAACCTCACGTTTATCCACATTGTACTGCATCTGCCATGCATTTGCCCACTCACCTAACTTGTCCAAGTCACCCTGCAGCCTCTTAGCGTCCTCCTCACAGCTCACACCGCCACCCAGTGTCATCTGCAAACTTGGAGATATTACACTCAATTCCTTCATGCAAATTATTAATGTATATTGTAAAGAGCTGGGGTCCCAGCACTGAGCCCTGCGGCACTCCACTAGTTACTGCCTGCCATTCTGAAAAGGACCCGTTTATCCCAACTCTCTGCTTCCTGTCTGCCAACCAGTTCTCTATCCACGTCAGTACATTACCCCCAATACCATGCGCTTTGATTTTGCACACCAATCTCTTGTGTGGGACCTTGTCAAAAGCCTTTTGAAAGTCCAAATACACCACATCCACTGGTTCTCCCCTGTCCACTCTACTAGTTACATCCTCAAAAAATTCCAGAAGATTTGTCAAGCATGATTTCCCTTTCATAAATCCATGCTGACTTGGACCGATCCTGTCACTGCTTTCCAAATGCGCTGCTATTTCATCCTTAATGATTGATTCCAACATTATCCCCACGACTGATGTCAGGCTAACCGGTCTATAATTACCCATTTTCCCCCTCCCTCCTTTTTTAAAAAGTGGTGTTACATTAGCTACCCTCCAGTCCATAGGAACTGATCCAGAGTCGTTAGACTGTTGGAAAATGATCACCAATGCATCCACTATTTCTAGGGCCACTTCCTTAAGTACTCTGGGATGCAGACTATCAAGCCCCGGGGATTTATCGGCCTTCAATCCCATCAATTTCCCTAACACAATTTCCCGCCTAATAAGGATATTCTTCAGTTCCTCCTTCTCACGAGACCGACTGTCTCCGAGTTCATTCGGAAGGTTATTTGTGTCTTCCATCGTGGAGACAGAACCTAAGTATTTGTTCAATTGGTCTGCCATTTCTTTGATCCCATTATAAATTCACCTGAATCCGACTGCAAGGGACCTACGTTTGTCTTCACTAATCTTTTTCTCTTCACATATGTATAAAAGCTTTTGCAGTCAGTTTTTATGTTCCTGACAAGCTTCCTCTTGTACTCTATTTTTCCCCTCTTAATTAAACCCTTAGTCCTCCTCTATTGAATTCTAAATTTCACCCAGTCCTCAGGTTTATTGCTTTTTCTAGCCAATTTATATGACTCTTCCTTGGTTTTAACACTATCCTTAATTTCCCTTGTTAGCCACAGTTGAGCCACCTTCCCCGTTTTATTTTTACTCTAGACAGGGATGTGCAATTGCTGAAGTTCATCCATGTGATCTTTAAATGTCTGTCACTGCCCATCAACTGTCAACCCTTGAAGTATCCTTTGCCAGTCTATTCTAGGCAATTCACGTCTCATACCGTCGAAGTTACTTTCCTTAAGTTCAGGACCCTAGTTTCTGAATTAATTGTGTCACTCTCCATCTTAATAAAGAATTCTACCATATTATGGTCACACTTCCCCAAGGGGCCTCTCGCAACAAGATTGCTCATTAGTCCCTTCTCATTACACATCACCCAGTCTCGGATGGCCAGCCCTCGAGTTGGTTCTTCGACATATTGGTCCAGAAAACCATCCCTATACACTCCATCCCTAAATCCTCCTCCACCGCATTGCTACCAGTTTGGTTAGCCCAATCAATATGTAGATTAAAGTCGCCCATGATAACTGCTGTACCTTTATTGCACACATCCCTTACTTCTTGTTTGATGCTGTCCCCAACCTCACTACTACTGTTTGGTCTGTACACAACTCCCACTAGCGTTTTCTGCACTTTGGTATTCCGCAGCTCCACCAATACCGATTCCACATCATCCAAGCGAATGTCCCTCCTTAATTTCCTCTTTAACCAGCAACGTCACCCCGTCTCCTTTTCCTCTCTGCCTCTCCTTCCTAAATGTTGAATACCCCTGGATGTTGAGTTCCCAGCCTTGGTCACCCTGGAGCCATGTCTCCGTGATGCCAATTACATCATATCCGTTAACTGCTGTCTGCCCAGTTAATTCGTCCATCTTATTCCAAATACCCCTCGCATTGAGGCACAAAGCCTTTAGGCTTGTCTTTTTAACACACTTTGCCTCTTTAGAATTTTGCTGTAATGTGGCCCTTTTTGTTTTTTGCCTTGGGTTTCTCTGCCCTCCACTTTTACTATTCTCCTTTCTATCTTTTGCTTTTGCCTCCATTTTATTTCCCTCTGTCTCCCTGCAGGTTCCCATCCCTCTGCCATGTTAGTTGAACTCCTCCCCAACAACACTAGCAAACACTCCCCCTAGGACATTGGTTCTGGTCCTGCCCAGGTGCAGACCGCCCGGTTTGTACTGGTCCCACCTCCACAGAACCGGTTCCACTGTCCCAGGAATTTGAATCCCTACCTTTTGCACCACTCCCCAAGCCACGTATTCATCTGAGCTATCCTGTGATTCCTACTCTGACTAGCACTTGGCACTGGTAGCAATCCTGAGATTACTACTTTTTGAGGTCCTACTTTTTAATTTAGCTCCTAGCTCCCTAAATTCATCTTGTAGGACCTCATCCCGCTTTTTACCTATATCGTTGGTACCTATATGCACCACGACAACTGGCTGTTCACCCTCCCTTTTCAGAATGTCCTGCATCTGCTCCGAGACATCCTTGACCCTTGCACCAGGGAGGCAACATACCATCCTGGAGTCTCAGTTGTGGCCGCAGAAACGCTTATCTATTCCCCTTATCACTATAGCTCTCCCACTCTTTTTCCTGCCCTCCTGTGCAGCAGAGCCATCCACGGTGCCATGAACTTGGCTGCTGCTGCTCCTCCCTAATGAGTCATCCCCCTCAATAGTACCCAAAGTGGTATCTGTTTTGCAAGGGGTTGACCGCAGGGGACCCTTGCAGTACCTTCCTTCCACTGCTCTTCCTGTTGATCACCCATTTACTATCTGGCTGTGTACCCTTTACCTGTGGTAAGACCAACTCGCTAAACATGCTATTCACGTCATTCTCAGCATCATGGATGCTCCAGAGTTCATCCACCCGCAACTCCAGTGCCGCAATGCGGTCCGTCAGGAGCTGGAGGCGGATACACTTCCCGCACACGTAATCGTCAGGGACACTGGAAGCGTCCCTGACTTCCCACATAGTACAGGAGGAGCATAATACGTGTCCGAGCTCTCCTGCCATGACTTAACCCCTAGATAAACTTAATTTTGCAACAACAATGCTAAATGTTACTTACTGGTAAAGAAAAAAGAAAAGCTACTTACCAATCACTTACCCCCTTGGTTGTGACGTCACCTTTCGATTTCTTTCTACTTTTTTGCCTCAAACATTCCTTTAAGACACAAACCCCCCACAGGAAAGGTGGTCCAACCATGGCTAACAACAGAAGTTAAAGCTAGTTTTAGATCAAAGGAAGAAGCTTATAATGTTGTCAACAAGAGCAGTAATCCTGAGGATTGGGAGCATTTTAGAATTCAGCAAAGGAGGACCAAGAAACTGATAAAGGGAAAATAGAATATGAGAGTAAACTCGCGAGAGACATAAAAACAGACTGTAAAAGCTTCTATATGTATGTTAAAAAGGAAAAGATTAGCAAAAGTAAATGCAGGTCCTCTACAGGCTGAGGCAGAAGAAATTATATTGGGGAATAAAGAAATGGCAGAGAAATTAAACACATTCTTTGGGGGGGAAAAGCCTTCCTTCGAGCGAACGCCTCCAACCGGAATTTTTTAAACAAAATTACCCGGTGGTCCCGGAGGAACATAGGATTGCGGTCGGAGTCCGAGTTTCACAGTGCAGCGTACAGGAACGTGTCTTCCAGGTATGTATTCATATCCTGGGATCACATGGGCCTAGACCACTAATGAACATCTAGTATTCTCATTGATAATTGGATCTCCGGTTGTACGAGCTCCCATTGCTATCAACAACAACAACTTTACTTATATCGTGCTTTTAATGTGGTAAAATGTCCAAAGGTGCTTCACAGTTGTGTTATAAGACAAAAAATAAATTTGGCACCGAGCCACATAAAAACAAATTACAGCAGATGACCAAAAGCTTGGTCAAAGAGGGAGGTTTTATGGAGAGTCATAAAGGAGGAAAGAAATGTCCAAAGGCAGAGAGGTTTAGGGAGGGAGTTCCAGAGCTTAGGGCCCAGGCAGCTGAAGGCACGTCCACCGATGGTTGAACAGTTCTAATCAGGAATGCTCAAGAGGGCAGATTTTGAAGAACGCAGACATCATGTGGTGTTGTGAGGCTGAAAGAGATTAGAGATAGGGAGGGGTGAGGCCATGGAGGGATTTTTAAACAAAGATGGGAATTTTGAAATCGAGGTGTTGCTTAACCGGGAGTCAATGTAGGTCAGTGAACAAAGGGGTGATAAGTGATCGGAGACTAGATGCGAGTTAGGACACGGGCAGTCAAGTTGTGGATTACCTCAAGTTTACGTAAGGTAGAATGTGGGAGGCCATTCAAGAGTGCATTGGAGTAGTCCAGTCTAGAGGTAACAAAGGCATGGATGAGGGTTTCAACAGCAGATGAGCTGAGGCAGGGGCAGATGCGTGCAATATTACGGAGGTGGAAATAGATGGATTTAAATATACCGCGGATATGTTGCCAGAAGCTAATTTCAAGGTCAAATATGATGCCTAGGTTGCGAACAGTCTGGTTTAGCCTCAGATAGATGCTAGGGAGAGGGATGATGTCGGTGGCTGGGGAGCGCAGTTTGTGGCGTGGACCAAAGACAATGGCTTCGGTCTTCACAATATTTAATTGAAGGACATTTCTGCTCATCCAGTACTGGATGTCTGACCAGCAGTCTGACAATTTAGAGACCGTGGAGGGGTCGAGAGAAGTGGTGGAGAGGTAGAGCTGGGTGTCATCAGCGTACACGTGGAACCTGACTCCGTGTTTTCGGATGACATTGCCAAGGGGCAGCATATAGATGAGAAATAGGAGGGTCCAAGGATAGATCTTTGGGGGACACCAGAGGTAATGATGCGGGGGCGGGAAGAGAAGCCATTGCAGGAGATTTTCTGGTTATGATTAGATAGATAGGAATGGAACCAGGTGAGTGCAGTCACACCCAGCTGGACGATGGTGGAGAGACGTTGGAGAAGGATGGATTGGTCAACTGTGTCAAAGGCTGCAGACAGGTCAAGGAGGGATAGTTTACCTTTGTCACAGTTACAAAGAATGTCATTTGTGACTTTGATTAGAGTAGTTTCAGTACTGTGGCAGGGGCGGAAATCAGATTGAAGGGATTCAAACGAGGAGTTCTGGGCAAGATGGGCATGAATTTGGGAGGAGTCAACACATTCAACGACTGTGGAGAAGAAAGGGAGTTAGAGATGGGGCGGTAGATAACAAGCACAGTGGAGTCAAAGGTTGTTTTTGAGGAGAGGGGTGATGACCACAGATTTGAAGGAGAGCTGGACAGTTCTTCGGCAGTCCCTCGGAGTCGAGGATGACTTGCTTCCACATTAATGAGTTCTCAGGTGACTGATAGTCCAATGCGGGACCTACAGTCTCTGTCACAGGTGGGGCAGATGTTGGTTGAATGGACGTTGGTTGAAGGGACGGGTGAATGGAGTGCTTGGGTTGCCGTGTGCTCCTTCTGCTGTTTGCGCTTGTCTTTTGCGTGCTCGAGGTGTTCGGTGCCTTCCCAGATGCTTTTCCTCCACTTTGAGCAGTCTTGGGTCAGGGATTCCCAGTTGTCAGTGGGGATGTTGCACTTTTTCAAGGACGTTTTGAGGGTGTCCTTGCAGTGTTTCCTCTGCCCACCTGGGGCTCGCTTGCCGTGTCGGAGCTCCGAGTAGAGCGCTTGTTTTGGAGTCTAATATCGGGCATGCGGACAATGTGGCCCATCCATCAGAGCTGATTGAGTGTGATCAATGCCTCGATGCTGGGGATGTTGGCCTGAGCGAGAACACTGACGGTGCACCTTTCCTGCCAATGGATTTGCAGGATCTTGCGCAGGCAACGTTGGCACTTCTCCAGTGCTTTGAGGTGCCTGCTGTCTGTCTCTAAAGCATACAGGAGGGCGGCTTTCATTACTTCTCTGTAGACCATGAAGGGGACAGTACCTGAGGAGAGAGAACCGTTAACAATGTCAGCTAACATGGGAGCTAGAAAAGGAAGTTGTGTAATCAGCAGTTTATTGGGAATAGGGTCAAGGGAACAGGAAGTGGGTCTCATGGACAAGATGAGCGTGGAGAGGTCAAGAGGAGAGATCAGAGAGAAACTAGAGAAAGATGCGAGTTTAAAACTAGGGCAAGGGGACACCTCAGGAACTTTGCCCCAGTGGGCTAGGGGAAGGAAGGGAATAACTGGAAGATGCAGATGATCGAATGGTCTCAATCTTTGAGGCAAATAAGTCCATGAGCTCCTCACATTTGTTGGAGGTGAGTGTGGTGGAGACAGGGGAGAAGGGTTTAAGGAGACGGTTAGCAGTAGAGAATAGTAGCCGGGGGTTAGCTTTGCTTTTCAGGATGATCCTGGAACAGTGAGCAGTTTTTGCAGACAAGAGTAGGACCCGAGAATGCTTTATGTGGTCGAGCCAGATCTGGAGGTGAATGACTAAACCACTTGTCCACCACATCCGTCTCAGGTCTGCGCCCCTTGGACTTGAGGGAGCGAAGATAAGGGCTGTACCGGGGGAACGGCCAGGGTGAGAGAGAATAATAATAGGGACTAGGGCATCAAAGGTGGTAGTGAGGGTGGGGGTGAGCAGATCGGTGGCTGCAGAAATGTCGGTGAAAGGAGGGCCAAAGGCTGGACAGTTTGGAGTTGATAAGTGCAGTTGTAAGAGCGTTTCGGGAGAGTTTTTTCCAGGGGAGGATGCAGAAGGAAGTAGATTTGGGTGGGGGAAGGGGGATGTGGGTGGAGAGCAGTACAAGCAAATGGTCAGAGATGGCCTTATCTGTAATTGACACGGTAGGAATATCGAAGCCACGAAAGATGGCCAGGTCAAGGGGGAGGCCGTGAGTATGGGTTGAGGAGTTCACATGGAGGGAGAGATTAAGGGAGGACAGGAGGGTAGTGAACTCAGAGGAGAGAGAACTTGATGAATTGAGATGGAGGTTGAAATCACCGAGGATGAGAAGTCACTCGGTGCAGAGGCTGAGGGAGGAGAGCAGTGAGGATATATCAGTGATAACGTTTTAATCATACTTGGGAGGGCAGTAGAGAATGAGAATTTCAAATGAGGTGAGAGGGGTGGAATAAGCTGACATGTTCAAAGGAGGAGAAAGTGCCGGAGGAGTAGGGGACAGACCAAGGTATGATTTGATGATGAGAGCCACACCGCCACCACAGCAGTCTGGGCGGGGCAAGTGGTGGAAGGTATAGCCGGGAGGGAGGCTTTCTTTAAAGGTAATGTGCCATCATCCCTCAGCCAAGTTTCCGTCAAGGCCATGATGTCGATGCAATCATCCACAATAAGCTCATGGATGGCAAGGGTCTTGTCCGCAAGTGAACGGACATTCTGCAAGGAGATGCAGAGAGGATCGGTGATGGCTGACCCACAGGGTCAGGGATTGGAGGGATGAGTTGGATGGGGAGAAGATTGGCAAGGTTAGCGCCCCCCCCCCCACCGCCCGGGCAAGCTGGGGACAAGGTCGGTGAGAGGAGGATGGGACAGTTGGGGTTGTTGCTCGTGAGGAGACAACGACGAGTGCCACGTTGGGCCCTAAGGCAAATGCCGAGAGGGGCACAGAGGGAAGCTGCAGGCTTGTCTCAAAGGGAGTGGAGCCTGGGACGGTGGCAGGAGAGTAGGGAGGTCGGAGAGTAATGAAGGGTTGGGGGTGGGATTGGGAGGGCAGAGTATCCGAGAGAGGAGAGATGAAAGGTGGCATGACGACAGGAGAGATGGTCAGGGAGGGATAGAGAGAAAAGAAAAAGCGGGAGATGGAAGTGGAAATAGAAGGGAATGGCTTTGGGCCTGATGGACTGCATCCCAGAATACTTAAGGAGGTGGCCTTGGAAATAGCGGATGCATTGACAGTCATTTACCAACATTCCATTGACTCTGGATCAGTTCCTATCGAGTGGAGGGTAGCCAATGTAACCCCACTTTTTAAAAAAGGAGGGAGAGAGAAAACAGAGATTTATAGACCGATCAGCCTGACATCGGTAGTGGGTAAAATGATGGAATCAATTATTAAGGATGTCATAGCAGCGCATTTGGAAAGAGGTGACATGATAGGTCGAAGTCAGCATGGATTTGTGAAAGGGAAATCATGCTTGACAAATCTTCTGGAATTTTTTGAGGATGTTTCCAGTAGAATGGACAAGGGAGAACCAGTTGATGTGGTATATTTGGACTTTCAGAAGGCTTTAGACAAGGTCCCACACAAGAGATTAATGTGCAAAGTTAAAGCACATGGGATTGGGGGTAGTGTGCTGACATGGATTGAGAACTGGTTGTCAGACAGGAAGCAAAGAGTAGGAGTAAATGGGTACTTTTCAGAATGGCAGGCAGTGACTAGTGGGGTAGCGCAAGGTTCTGTGCTGGAGCCCCAGCTGTTTACACTGTACATTAATAGAAAACATAGACATAGAAAACATAGAAAATAGGTGCAGGATTAGGCCATTCGGCCCTTCTAGCCTGCACCGCCATTCAATGAGTTCATGGCTGAACATGCAACTTCAGTACCCCCTTCCTGCTTTCTCGCCATACCCCTTGATCCCCCTCTAGTAGTAAGGACTTCATCAAACTCCCTTTTGAATATATTTAGTGAATGATTTAGATGAGGGGATTAAATGTAGTATCTCCAAATTTGCGGATGACACTAAGTTGGGTGGCAGTGGTAGCTGCGAGGAGGATGCTATGAGGCTGCAGAGTGACTTGGATAGGTTAGGTGAGTGCGCTAATGCATGGCAGATGAAGTATAATGTGGATAAATGTGAGGTTATCCACTTTGGTGGTAAAAACAGAAAGACAGACTATTATCTGAATGGTGACAGATTAGGAAAAGGGGAGGTGCAACGAGACCTGGGTGTCATGGTACATCAGTCATTGAAGGTTGGCATGCAGGTACAGCAGGCGGTTAAGAAAGCAAATGGCATGTTGGCCTTCATAGCGAGGGGATTTGAGTACAGGGGCAGGGAGGTGTTGCTACAGTTGTACAGGGCCTTGGTGAGGCCACATCTGGAGTATTGTGTACAGTTTTGGTCTCCTAACCTGAGGAAGGACATTCTTGCTATTGAGGGAGTGCAGCGAAGGTTCACCAGACTGATTCCCGGGATGGCGGGACTGACCTATCAAGAAAGACTGGATCAACTGGGCTTGTATTCACTGGAGTTCAGAAGAATGAGAGGGGACCTCATAGAAATGTTTAAAATTCTGATGGGTTTAGACAGGTTAGATGCAGGAAGAATGTTCCCAATGTTGGGGAAGTCCAGAACCAGGGGTCACAGTCTAAGGATAAGGGGTAAGCCATTTAAGACCGAGATGAGGAGAAACTTCTTCACCCAGAGAGTGGTGAACCTGTGGAATTCTCTACCACAGAAAGTTGTTGAGGCCAATTCACTAAATATATTCAAAAAGGAGTTAGATGTCGTCCTTACTACTAGGGGGATCAAGGGGTATGCCGAGAAAGCAGGAATGGGGTACTGAAGTTGCATGTTCAGCCATGAACTCATTGAATGGCGGTGCAGGCTAGAAGGGCTGAATGACCTACTCCTGCACCTATTTTCTACGTTTCTATGTTTCTATGTCCGAAGTGGCAGCCAAAATGGCAGCAATTAGACACGGGAAAAAACTGAGTTTACACAGTGAATAGGGAATACTGCAATAGTGATTCTACAATAGTGCAATCAGTATAATCAAGATCAATTATATTGAAATAAAATTGATTAACATATAGATTAATTATAAGTAATCTTAAAATCAGAATTTGAGTAATTGAAAAGTTAAATCAGTCTCTAGCTGTCTCATAAAATCAGTAAATCAATTCTCGGGTAGATCAAAAGGCACAATGAGAAGTAATCATTCCAAAGACCGTTGATCCAACTTCTGTCCTGTGATTGTATGAACTGGTGCTCTCCACTCTCTGTCCTGTGATTGTATGAACTGGTGCTCTCCACTCTCTGTCCTGTGATTGTATGAACTGGTGCTCTCCACTCTCTGTCCTGTGATTGTATGAACTGATGCTCCCCACTCTCTGTCCTGTGATTGTATGAACTGGTGCTCTCCACTCTCTGTCCTGTGATTGTATGAACTGGTGCTCTCCACTCTCTGTCCTGTGATTGTATGAACTGGTGCACTCCACTCTCTGTCCTGTGATTGTATGAACTGATGCCCTCCACTCTCTGTCCTGTGATTGTCTGAACTGATGCTCTCCACTCTCTGTCCTGTGATTGTATGAATTGATGCTCTCCACTCTGTCCTGTGATTGTATGAACTGGTGCTCTCCACTCTCTGTCCTGTGATTGTATAAACTGATGCTCTCCACTCTCTGTCCTGTGATTGTCTGAACTGATGCTCTCCACTCTCTGTCCTGTGATTGTATAAACTGATGCTCTCCACTCTCTGTCCTGTGATTGTATGAACTGATGCTCTCCACTCTCTGTCCTGTGATTGTATGAACTGGTGCTCTCCACTCTCTGTCCTGTGATTGTATGAACTGATGCTCTCCACTCTCTGTCCTGTGATTGTATGAACTGGTGCTCTCCACTCTCTGTCCTGTGATTGTATGAACTGGTGCACTCCACTCTCTGTCCTGTGATTGTATGAACTGATGCCCTCCACTCTCTGTCCTGTGATTGTCTGAACTGATGCTCTCCACTCTCTGTCCTGTGATTGTATGAATTGATGCTCTCCACTCTGTCCTGTGATTGTATGAACTGGTGCTCTCCACTCTCTGTCCTGTGATTGTATAAACTGATGCTCTCCACTCTCTGTCCTGTGATTGTCTGAACTGATGCTCTCCACTCTCTGTCCTGTGATTGTATAAACTGATGCTCTCCACTCTCTGTCCTGTGATTGTATGAACTGATGCTCTCCACTCTCTGTCCTGTGATTGTATGAACTGGTGCTCTCCACTCTCTGTCCTGTGATTGTATGAACTGATGCTCTCCACTCTCTGTCCTGTGATTGTATGAACTGGTGCTCTCCACTCTCTGTCCTGTGATTGTATGAACTGGTGCTCTCCAGTCTCTGTCCTGTGATTGTCTGAACTGATGCTCTCCACTCTCTGCCCTGTGATTGTATGAACTGATGCTCTCCACTCTCTGTCCTGTGATTGTCTGAACTGATGCTCTCCACTCTCTGCCCTGTGATTGTATGAACTGGTGCTCTCCACTCTCTGTCCTGTGATTGTCTGAACTGATGCTCTCCACTCTCTGTCCTGTGATTGTATGAACTGATGCTCTCCACTCTCTGCCCTGTGATTGTATGAACTGATGCTCTCCACTCTCTGCCCTGTGATTGTATGAATTGGTGCTCTCCACTCTCTGTCCTGTGATTGTCTGAACTGGAACTCTCCACTCTCTGTCCTATGAAAGTTTCAACTCATAATTTCTATATAGTTTGTTTAAAATACAGAGGGAAGCTCCCTGTACATTGTCCCATCAAACATATCCTTTTCTGCTCACTTTATTACTTGCACCGACACAAAGTATGCCGGGTACAGTTTGATCCTGATCACTGCAAATCCCTTCAGCCTGCCCACTCTGCTCTCTCCAGATGTGATTAGTTACAAGACAGCATGAAACAAACAGGAACCTCGGATTTTAGTTTTGAAATGAAGATTTAAGTTGCTGTGGGTGGATTCTCTGTAGCAGGAGAGGTGGTTGCGGGCCGGTGGAGCGGAGGGCAGTAATGGTCCGACAGATGGACGGGGAGGCTTCATAAACAATTGGTGTACGCCGCAAACTGGGAATAATAACCTGAACTTTCGGGGCTTTATCGCCCTCGCTCGGTTCAATCTCGCTCTCACTCCCTCCCTTTAAATCTAATCTCCAAATCACCCCGTCAGCAGCGGCTGCCTCCTATTCCCCCTTCGCTGCGTTGGATATATAGATATAGATGTAGTTCAATAATACCCTTTTATCGGCAGTAATTCAGTCACGATTGTAGGCCGGGCATCGAGATACCGACTTCAGGGGAGGAGAGGGTGGGGAACCAGTGAGTGTAGAACTGAACCAAGCCAGAGTCGATACCTTCAGGGGAGGGAGGGGAGCCAGTGAGTGTAGAACTGAACCAAGCCAGAGTCGATACCTTCAGGGGAGGGAGGGGAGCCAGTAAGTGTAGAACTGAACCCAGACAGAACTGGTGGTGAAAACTGGGAGCGGAGGACAAGCTGTCTTCAGACGTGCGATGTGTTTGAATTTCAGGACAGGGAGGATGGAGAGTGTATGGGACAGGGATTTACAGCTTTGGAGGAACAAGGGAGGAAAGAATGTTCCATAGAATCTAGAATTTTCTGTTCTGAATTTCTGTCCTGTACTTGCAGTAATGATTTTTGTAAACTCCTTTTCCAGGGTATTAGAAAAGGAGGATTTGCAGACGGGAAACTCAAACGAAATATCACGTCAAGATCTGACCGAATCACTCGATTCCTCACCACCTGAATATCATCGGCCTTTGAATGTGGAAGGAGAAATGTTTGTCTGTTCTGTCTGTGGGAAAAGATTTCAAACATCAGTGTGACTGGTAAAGCACCGAGACACACACACCCGAGTGAGAGTGTTCCAGTGCACTGACTGTGGAAAGAGCTTCAACCAATTACACAGCCTGAAAAAACATCGCACCCATTCACAGCGGGGCGACACTGTACACGTGTTCTGTGTGTGGACGAGGCTTCAACTGATCATCCAACCTGGAGAGACACAAGGACACCCGCACCACAGAGAAACCGTGGGAATGTGGAGACTGTGGGAAGGGATTCAATTACCATCTGATCTGGAAGTTCATAGGTGCAGTATCACCAGGGGGAGGCCATTTACCTGATCAGTGTGTGGGAAGGGATTCACTTTGAAATGCAACCTGCTGACACACCAGCAAGTTCACACTGGGGAGAGGCTGTTCACCTGCTCTGGGTGTGGGGAGGGATTCACTGTGTCATCCAACCTGCTGACACACCAGTGAGTTCACAAGTGACTGAAGGATTCGATTCGACTGTTACCCCAGACTGAATCGTCTCCATTCTGACAGTTGGGGTTTCTTTCAGTTGATATTGATTTCCCCCTATAACTGGGCTGGAATTTAATTTTCTGGAATTAGACCAATTATTCAATGGGAAAAAGGTCAGGTAAAGATAATGTTGATGTGTTTGCATCCATACTTCACTGTTTAAACAGCTTTCTTCAAATATTGAAAGCTGCAACAAACTGAGCTAAACTTTCTTGAACCATTGACAATAAAATAAATTGAATCTGCAGATTGGTTTTGGATTTCTCTGGGATGGAGCTGGACATGATGTGCCTTGAAATACCGCCGGTGTCCAGTAGATGGCGCTGTCCCTCCAACTAACTCCGACTAAGAGGAGAGTGACTGCCCCCTAGAGCAGGAGGAATGAGGGCAGCCCAGGGTCAGACACTGAACATACTGCACCCCACAGTAACATCACACACTGCCCCCTCCCTGGGGCAGCCCAGGGTCAGACACTGAACATACTGCACCCCACAGTAACATCACACACTGCCCCCTCCCTGGGGCAGCTCAGGGTCAGATACTGAACATACTGCACCCCACAGTAACATCACACACTGCCCCCTCCCTCGGGCAGCTCAGGGTCAGATACTGAACATACTGCACCCCACAGGGACATCACACACTGCCCCCCTCCCTGGGGCAGCTCAGAGTCAGACACTGAACATACTGCACCCCACAGGGACATCACTCAGTGCCCCCTCCCTGGGGCAGCTCCGGGTCAGACACTGAACATACTGCACCCCACAGGGACATCACTCAGTGCCCCCTCCCTGGGGCAGCTCAGGGTCAGACGCTGAACATACTGCACCCTACAGGGACATCACACACAGCCCCCTCCCTGGGGCAGCTCAGAGTCAGAACTTGGGGCTCAATTTTCCCCACCATTCTGTGCTGTTTTTTTGGCGTCCGTTTTTTTTGGAGCAAACTAAAATCTCCAAGTTTCCCCAAAGTTTCTGCGCCATCATAAACCACTTGGGTACGATTTTTTGACATCACTGGGCGTGTAAACCTGCCATCTGCGCCATTTCTTGCCATTTAAGCGAGTTTGGCCAACCACGATTTCTTTTAAGATGGTGTAGTGGACCGTGCTGAAAAACCTTCTGGGCTTTTAACAAATCAACGCACGTAACAAAATCGGCGTAAAAAAAGTGCTATTGATTTTAGCTGAGGTTTTGGAGGGAGTGAAGGAGGCATTAATTACACAAAATGAATGCATGATACATGTTCATTTTTGGAGAGTGAAAAGGGAAAAACTACATTTATTTGAAAGTCTAAATGGAAATTGTGACTTTTGACCAAGTTCCACCCCACCACCGAACCTCTCCTCACCGGGCTCGAGGTCGGAGTGCCGGCAGGCAGGATCGTTCCCTCGGCCAGACACACGAGCTTGGCACTCGGCTTCAAAAGAAGCCCGAGGGGTGGAAGTCGAACTCCTAGGTCCGGCCGAAGGAGCGATGCTGCCGACCGGTGATCCAACGCTGTGCGCCTCGAGCCCGGTGAGCATCGGAGACAATACAGAAGCATTTCTTTGCACAGCAAGGAAAAATATTAAATATTTTCCCCAGTCATCATTATAATGTGTATTTTGTGCCCCAAATGTCTGCCTTGTGAGGATTGCATCACCGTAGAAATCGAGCCTAATGTTGCGTATGCAGAGACCAGGGTGTGGTCTATGACTAGGCTGTCAATCTTGGAGAGAGAGGGAAGAAGTTGTGACTGCTTTCTGCTACTATTTTCATTGTGTTTCTAACTTAGAACAAATAATGCGGGCAATATTAATAATGCCTTACATAGTAAGAATCTTCTGCATCATGGTGATGCAGAGGAGACGATTGATACGACAGCATCACATCAGGAACCAGAGAGCGCGGAGGATGATGGCCAGGACGTTATAGAGAGCGAGGCGTTCATACCTGCACCTGAGTGAGGCAGACTGCATCAGAAGGCTCCGTTTTCGGAAGGAGGTCATAAGAGATCTGCGAATTAATGGAGGCAAACCTGCAGCCTAGAAGCTTGAGGAGGACTATTCTCTGTAGAAGTGAAGGTTACTGCAGCACTTGCATTCTATGCCTCTGGCATCAACTGGGAATGTATGCTCCATCTCTCAACATCCAACACATCTGCATTTGGCAGGTGACTGCTGCACTGTATGCCTGCAGGAACAACTACATTAAGTTCCCCATGACTGCCCAGGCAATGCGTGACAGGGCTGTGGACTTCTCCAGGATTGCTGGTTTCCCCAAGGTACAGGGTTACATTGACTGTACACACATCGCCTTGTGAGCACTTTTGGATGATTCCATGATGTACAGGAACAGAAAAGGGTTCCACTCGCTAAACACCCGGCTCATCATGGCAGTTGATGCCAGTTTTGGTTTCCATATTTATGAAAGGGATATACTTGCTTTGGAGGCAGTTCAGAGAAGGTTCACTAGAATGATTCCGGGGATGAGGGGTTGACTTATGAGGAAAGGTTGAGTAGGTTGGGCCACTACTCATTAGAATTCAGAAAAATGAGAGGTGATCTTATCAAAACGTATAAGATTATGAGGGTGCTTGACAAGGTGGATGCAGAGAGGATGTTTCCATTGATGGGGGAGACTAGAACTAGAGGGCATGATCTTAGAATAAGGGGCCGCCCATTTAAAACTGAGATGAGGAGGAATTTCTTCTCTGTGGGTTGTAAATCTGTGAAATTTACTGCCTCAGAGAGCTGTGGAAACTGGGACATTGAATAAATTTAAGACAAAAATAGACAGTTTCTTAAACGATAAGGGGTTATGGGGAGCGGGAAGTGGACCTGAGTCCATGATCGGATCAGCCATGATCGGATCAGCCATGATCGTATTAAATGGCGGAGCAGGCTCGAGGGGCCGTACAGCCTACTTCTGCTCTTTTCTTATGTTCTTATACCCAGGGAGCACCCATGATGCTTTCATCTTGCAGCAGCCACAAGGACAGAGCTGGCTGCTGGGGGACAAAGGGTACGGTTCGCCACCCGGCAGATGACCCCCCCACGTGTAACCCAGACAGAAGTCGAGCTTCAGTACATGTCCCATATAATGACCCACAGCAGTGGTTCCGATGCCTGGACCATACTGGAGGCTACTTGCAATGTGCCCATGAGACAAGGGGGTCAGTTCACTGTCATCTGCTGCATGCTGCACAACTTAGCCATCATGAGGCAACAGCAACTGGAAGTAGAAGAGCCACCTCAGGCGAGAGGGGATGAAGATGAGAAGGAGGAGGAGGAAGCTATGCAACTAACTCAACCCGCAGAACGATGGCAGAGGAGAAGATGGGGGGGGCGGCGGGGGACATCGTGCACCTTTTACCATTGCTCGAGCCTTGAGTCAGCGGTTAATCCTTGAATGCTTTGCTGCATGAAGGCTCAGCGGCACGTTTCACAATTGACCATGTTTACTGTTTGGACCTGTTCCATAATGTTGTGTTGTGTTAATTGAAGAAGTAATGTTAATGATGCTGCTTTAATTTCAAAAATAATTATGTTTATTAAAAATGTTTACACTCATACTTAACTTTAATAGTACTTAACTTTTTCGGTGGTGTATTTAGATTTCTAGAAGGCATTTGATAAAGTGCCAAATAAAAGGTTACTACACAAGATAAAAGTTCAGGGGGTTGGGGGTAATATATTACCATGGATAGAGGATTGGGTAACTAACAGAAAACAGAGAGTTGGGATAAATGGGTCTTTTTCCAGTTGGCAAAGTGACTAGTGGGGTGTCGCAGGGATCGGTGCTGGGGCCTCAACTATTTACAATCTATATTAATGACTTCGATGAAGGGACCAAGTGTAGTGTAGCCAAGTTTGCTGATGATACAAAGATGGGTGGGAAAGCAAATTGTGAGGAGGACACAAAAAATTTGCAAAGGAATATAGACAGGCTAAGTGAGTGAGCAAAAATTTGGCAGATGGAGTATAATGTGGGAAGATGTGAGGTTATCCACTTTGGCAGAAATAATAGAAAAGCAAATAATTTAAATGGAGAAAAATTGCAAAGTGCTGCAGTAGAGAGACCTGGGGGTTATTGTGCATGAAACACAAAAAGTTAGTATGCAGGTACAGCAAGTAATCAGGAAGGCAAATGGAATGTTGGCCTTTATTGCAAGGGGGATAAAGTATAAAAGCAGAGAAGTCCTGCTACAACTGTGCAGGGTATTGGTGAGGCCACACCTGGAGTACTGCATACAGTTTTGGTCTCCGTATTTAAGGAAGGATATATTTGCATTGGAGGCTGTTCAGAGAAGGTTCACTTGGTTGATTCTGGAGATGAGGGGGTTGACTTATGAGGATAGGTTGAGTAGGTTGGGCCTATACACATTGGAGTTCAGAAGAATGAGAGGTGATCTTATTGAAACTTATAAGATAATGAGGGGCTTGACAAGGTGGATGCAGAGAGGATATTTCCATTCATAGGGGAAATTAAAACTAGGGGACATAGTCTTAGAATAAGGGGCTGTCCATTTAAAACTGAGATGGGGAGAAATTTCTTCTGAGGGTTGTAAATCTGTGGAGTTCTCTGCCCCAGAGAGCTGCGGAGACTGAATCATTGAATATATTTAAGGCGGATATAGACACATTTTTGAGTAATAAGGGAGTAAAGGGTTATGGGGAGCGGGCTGGGAAGTGGAGCTGAGCCCGGGAAGTGGAGCTGAGCCCAAGATCAGATCAGCCATGATCATATTGAATGGCGGAGCAGGCTCGAGGGGCCAAATGGCTTACTCCTGCTCCAGTTTCTTATGTTTCTTTTGTAAGATCCCTCACAGCCCTGACTTTGCCTTTTTGAGGAACTGTGGCATGGTGTGGCTGCATTAGAGAGGGAGGGGCAGCGCACCAGGTAGAGACCATAGAGAGAAAGGAGGAAAGGTAGAGAGGGGCAGATGGATAGAAAGTGGATGACTGTCAGAGAGAGCTGGCTGATCAGAAAAAGGAACAAAAAACAAAGGAAGAGTGGCACAGATAGAGAGGGAGAAGAGGGCAGAGGGGTTGAGGAGAGGTGACAGGAGAGATGGAAGACGATACACAGAGAAATAGAAAGTCAGATCTTTCTCCTTCCACATTTCAGCGGTCAAGAAATTGAAGACTGTTTATATTGTGGCATCAATGAGGCTCAAAGTGCTTGGTTAGATTACGTCGAGCTCTTTTCATATAATGGGGTGGAGATCTGTACCTCACCATAGAATCAGTCACATACTATTTCATAACCAGGTATAGCTTTTGTTTTCCATTTTTGGCAGATAACCAATTTTTAGCAATTGATCCAACATGATGCTGATGTCAATGGCAGAATGGATAATTTGCAGTGTCCTCTGGTCACTGGGCGAACTGACCCCTGGGTTGTATCTGTACATCTGCAGTTTAGCTTTACCTATCCTGTTACTTGCTGTCACCATAAGAAGATAAGAAATAGGAACAGGAGTATGCCATTTGACCCTTTGAGCTTTCAATGAGATTATGAATGATCTTCTACCTCAACTCTACTTTCCTGCACTATCCCCATATCCCTTGATTCCCTTAATATCCAAAAATATATTGATGTCTGTCTTGAAGATACACAACGACTGTACATCCATTGCCCTCTGGGGAAGAGAATTCCAAAAATTCACCACCTTCTGAGCGGAGAAATTTCTCATCTCAGTCCTAAATTGCCGATCCCTTATTCTGAGACTATGTTCTAGACTCCCTAGCCTGGGGAAACATCCTCCCTACATTTATCCTATCAAACCCTGTAAGAATTTTGCTGGTTTCAATGAGATCACCCCTCATTCTTCTAAACTGTAGAGAAGGAGTAAGCCTAGTCTACTCAATCTCTCATAGGACAATCACCCCATCCCAGAAACAGTCTGGTGAACCTTTGTTGCACTCCCTCTACGGCAAGTATATCCGTCTTTAGGTAAAGAGATCAAAACTGTACACAATACTCCAGGTGTGGTCTCACCAGGACCCTATATAATTGCAGTAAGAAGCCTTTTCTTTTATACTTTAATCATCTTGTAATAAAGGCCAACATACAATTTGCTCTCTTAATTGATTGCTTGTTAATTGATAACTTCCTGTGATTTTTGTACCCAGGTCCCTCTGAACACCAACTTCTCTCCACTTAAAAATACTCTGCTTTTCTATTTTTTCTACCAAACTGGATATCTTCATATTTCTCCACTATATTCCATTTGTCATGTTTTTGCCCACGAACTGAGCCTGTCTATATCCCTTGAAGCCTCTTTGTACCCTCCTCACAAATTGCATTCTCACCTAGCTTTGTATCATTAGCAAACGTGGATATACAGGTTGTACTCTCCAGTCCGGGACTCTTTAGTTTTGAAATATCCTTTGTCTGGCATCAGTCCCGCGCTGTTCAATGACGTATGTGGGCCGGGCAAGGAAAAGGAAGGGCAGGTGGCTGACTGAGGCACCAAAGCTGGGCCTGGCCCCAGGTTCTGTGTCTCTCCCCACCTGCCATCCGCCGCCCACTCTCCCCCTGCTCTCCCCCCGATGCCTGCTCTCCACCTACCTCCCTGCCCCGCCGCTTCTCTCCCCTCCCCGGGTCGCTGTCAGCAGCTGACCTCCCGAGGTCCAGAAGAATCTCTGGTCCAGCACCGGTCAGTTCCCAAGGATGCTGGACCAGAGACAACCAACTGTATAACATTTGGTCCTCTCATCCAAATCATTGATATATATTGTGAATAGCTGAGTCCCAAGCACCAATCCCTGTGGTACGCCACCAGCTACAGCCAACCTGCCAACCTGAAAATGAACCGTATATTCCTACTCTGTTATCTGTCCGCTAACCAATCCTCAATCCATGCTAGTATATTACCCCCAATCCCTTGAGCCCTAATTTTGTTCAATAACCTCATGTGGCACCTTATCGAATGTCTTCTGAAAATCAAAATGCACGACATCCACTGGTTCCTCCTCATCTGTTCTGCTAGTTACAACCTTAAAAAACTCAACAGATTTGTCAAACATAATTTCCCTTTCATAAAGCCGTGTTGACTCTGCCTAATCTTATTATTCTCTAAGTGCCTGTTACCACATCCTTAATAATAGAATTGAGCATTTTCCCTATTACTGATGTCAGGCTAACTGGTCTGTAGTTCCCCATTTTCTCTCTTCCTCCTTTCTTAAATAGCCCAGTTACATTTGCTACCTTCCAAACCACTGGAACCGTTCTGGAATCTATGGAATTTTGGAAGGTGACATCCAATGCATCCACTATTTCTATAGTTACCATTTTCAATACCCTAGGATGTAGGTCATCAGGTCCAAATGATTTATCGGCATTCAGTCCCATTATTTTCTCCAGTAGCATTTTTTTACCAATACCAATTTCTTTAACTTCCTCATTCTCACTGGACTCTGGGTTGTCCAGTAGTGCTGGCAAATTTTTTGCACCTTCTTCCATGAAGACAGACACAAAATATACATTTAATTTCTCTGCCATTTCCTTGTTCCCCATTATAATTTCTCCTGTCTCAGCCTGTAGGGGACCTACATTTACTTTTGCTAATCTTTTCCTTTTTACATACCTATAGAAACTTTTGCAGTCTGTTATTTTGTCTCTCGATAGTTTACTCTCATTCTAGTTTCCTTTTCTTTATCAATTTCTTGGTTCTCCTTTGCTGAATTCTAAAATCTTCCCAGGCTTACTGCTCTTTTTGACAACATTATAAGCATCTTACTTTCATCTAACACTATCTTTAACTTCTCTTGTTGGCCACAGTTGGACTACTATTCCTGTGGGGTTTTTGTACCTTAAAGGAATGTATGTTTGTTGTAAATTATGAATTAATTCTTTAAATGCTAGCCATTCCTTTTCTACCATCTACCTTTTAATGTAGTTTCCCAATCTACCTTAGCCAACTCTCCCCTCATACCTACATAGTTTCCTTTGTTTAGATTTAACACCATAGTTTTGATTTAACTAAATCACTTTCAAATTTAATGCAAAATTCTATCATGTTATGGCTACTCTTCCCCAAGGGCCACTTTCCTACATGATTATTAATTAACCCTTTCTTATTGCACAATACTAGATCTAAAATAGCCTGTTCTCCAGTTGGTTCCTCAACATGCTGATCTAGAAAACCATCTTATATACCTTCCATTAATTCATCCTCCACACTATTGCTGCAAATTTAATTTGTCCAGTCTATATGCGAAGTCCTCATGATTATTATATTACCTTTGTTACAAGCACCTCTAATTTCCTGATTTATACTGTGCCCATACATTACCACTGTGGTTTGGGGGCCTATAAACAACTCCCACCAATGTTTTCTGCCCCTTGCTGTTTCTTAGCTCCACCCAAACTGATTCCTATTCTTGATTTCCCGAGCTAAGATCCTTTCCTTCTACTATCTTTATCCCATCCTTTATTATCAGGGCTTCCCCTTCTCCTTTTCCATTTTGCTATCTCTTCTAAAAGTTCCATATCCTGGAATATTTAATTCCCAACTGTGGTCACTTTGCAACCACATCTTCATAATGATTATTAGATCAAACCTATTCATTTCTATCTGCGCTATAATTCATCTATTTTGTTGTGGATGCTTCATGCATTCAGATAAAGTGCCTTTAGCTTTGACTTTTTTCTATTTTTCCTTGATGTCTCCTCAGTCAGTAATGCCCTATTACCTTTGTTACTCTCTCTGTCCCTTCCTGACCCACACGGCTTATTTTTACCCCAAACTCTGCTCTAGAGTCTTGACCTGTTGCTTTTTTTCTGTATCTAAACCGTGCTGTACTTTTCTGGATCTCCCCACCCCGCCTTCAATAGTTTAAAGCCCTGTTTACTGCCCTAGTTATTCGATTCGCCAGGACACTGGTTCCTGCCCAGCTCAAGTGGAGCCCATGGCAAGGGAACAGCTCCCTCTTTGCCCAGAACTAGTGCCAGTGCCCGTAAAGAAAAAAACCACTGCCTCCCACACCATTCTTTGAGCTATGCATTTACTGTTCTAATCTGCTTATCCCTGTAACAATTGGTGTGGGGTCCAGGTAACAATCCCGAGATTATTACCTTTCAGGTACAGCTTTTTCATTTGGACCCCAACTCCTCCATCTCTTTCAGCAGAACCTCATTCCTAGTCCTACCTATGTCGTTGGTTCCTACATGGTCCACGACAACTGGATCCTCCCCTTCCCATTCCAAGTTCTGCCTCTGACCCAGGGAGGGGGGCAGTGTGTGATGTCCCTGTGGGGTGCAGTATGTTCAGTGTCTGACCCTGAGCTGCCCCAGGGAGGGGGGCAGTGTGTGATGTCTCTGTGGGGGTGCAGTATGTTCAGTGTCTGACCCTGAGCTGCCCCAGGGAGGGGGCAGTGTGTGATGTCCCTGTGGGGGTGCAGTATGTTCAGTGTCTGACCCTGAGCTGCCCCAGGGAGGGGGCAGTGTGTGATGTCCCTGTGGGGTGCAGTATGTTCAGTGTCTGACCCTGAGCTGCCCCAGGGAGGGGGGTAGTGTGTGATGTTCCTGTGGGGGTGCAGTATGTTCAGTGCCTGACCCTGAGCTGCCCCAGGGAGGGGGCACTGTGTGATGTTACTGTGGGGTGCAGTATTTTCAGTGTCTGACCCTGAGCTGCCCTCATTCCTCCTGCTCTAGGGGGCAGTCACGCTCCTCTCAATCGGAGTTAGTTGGAGGGACAGCATCATCTACTGGACACCGGCGGTATTTCAAGGCACTTCATGTCCGGCTCCATCCCAGAGAAATCCAAAACCAACCTGCAGATTCAATTCATTTTATTATCAATTGTTATCAAAGTTTAGCTCAATTTGTTGCAGCTTTCAGTATTTGAAGAAATCCCTTTAAAGAGTTAAGTATGGATGCAAACACAATCAGCATTATTTTTATCTGAACCTATTCCCGTTGATTAATTGGTCAAATATCCAGAATATTAAACTCCAGCCCAGTTATAGGGGAATCAATATCAGCAGAAAGAAACCTCAACTGTCAGAATGGACACGGTTGAGTCTGGGATAACAGCAGAATCCAAACCCTGCAATCACTTGTGAACTTGCTGGTGTCTCAGCAGGCTGGATGACTGAGTAAATCCCTTCCCACACACTGAGCATTTGAACGGCCTCTCCCCAGTGTGAACTCGCTGGTGTATCAGCAGCTGGGATGAGGTAGTGAATCCCTTCCCACACACTGAGCAGGTGAACGGCCTGTCCCCGGTGTGAACTTGCTGGTGTGTCAGCAGGTCTGATGAGGTAGTGAATCCCTTCCAACACACGGAGCAGGTGAATGGCTTCTCCCTAGTATGAACGTGCTGGTGTACCTGCAGGTGGGATGACCTAGCGAATCCCTCTCCACACTCAGAGCAGGTGAACAGCCTGTCCCCCGTGTGAACTCGCTGGTGAGTTAGAAGGTTGGAATAACAAGTGAATCCCTCCCCACACACGGGGCAGCTGTACGGTCTCTCCCCAGTGTGAATAAGCTGGTGTCCCATCAGGTCGCTCGACCGAGTGAATCGATCCCCACACACGGAGCAGATGAACAGCCTCTTCGCAGTGTGACTACGTCGATGAATTTCCAGCCGTGATCGATAATTGAATCTCTTCCCACAGTCCCCACATTCCCACGGTTTCTCCATGGAGCTGGTGTCCTTGTGTCTCTCCAAGTCGGACGATCAGTTGAAGCCTCGTCTACACACAGAACACGTGTACGGTTTCTCCCCGCTGTGAATGGTGCGATGTTTTTTCAGGCTGTGTAACTGGTTAAAGCTCTTTCCACAGTCAGTGCACTGGAATACTCTCACTCAGGGGTGTGTCTCGGTGCTTTTCCAATCACACTGATGTTCGAAATCTGTTCCTACAGACAGAACAGAGAAACATTTCTCCTTCCACATTCAAAAGCCAATGATATTCAGGTGCTGAGGAATTGAGTGTTTCTGTCAGATCTCGACATGATGTTTAGTTTGAGTTTCTCAATCCTGCCCTTCTAATACCCTGGAAAAGGAGTTTACAAAAACCATTACTTCAAGTACAGGACAGAAATTCAGAAGAGACAATTCTAGATTCTATGGAACATTCTTTCCTCTCTTGTTCCTCCAAAGCTGTAAATCCCTGTCCCACACACTCTCTGTCCTTGCAGCTTTCCTTTTATCATTAACAACTTTTATTTATAAATCGCCTTTAACGTAGTAAAACATCCCAAGGCGCTTCACAACAGTGTCACAAGACAAATCGGATAAATTTGACAGAAGAAGAAATTAAAGCAGATGACCAAAAGCTCGGTCAGAGGTAGGTTTTAAGGAGCGTCTTAAAGTAGGAAAGCGAGGTAAAGAGGTTTAGGCAGAGAGTTACAGAGCTCGGGGCCCAGGGAACAAAAGGCACGGCCACCGATGGTGGAGCGATTATAATCAGGATGTTCAGAGGCCATAATTTGAGGAGCGCAGACATCTTGTGGGGTTGAGGCTGGAAAAGATCGGAGTGTTTATAGACAACGATTAAATGCTGCGCAGCCGCTTTCTGCACAGCGCATGTGCAAAACATCCACTTCACTGTTGTTCACGTCCGCTTCACACCCTGCGATTGGTTAGAAGCGGCACACAAAAAACCCACAAACACAGCCGGGGGGGGGGGAGGAGACGGGACGGGGAAAACGGGGGCGAAGACAGGACGGGACAGGTGGGAGGAGACTGGACGGGAGAGGTGGAGGAGTGACTGGACAGTGGGGGGGGGGGGGGGGGGGGGGGAGAGAAAGAGAGAGAGAGAGACTGGGCAAGTGGGGGTGGGGGGAGAGACAGGACATGGGGGGGGCGGGGGAGAGACAGGACCGGGGGGGCGGGGGAGAGATAGGACGGGGGGAAGAGACAGGGCGGGGGGGGGGGGGGGGGGGGAAAGAGACAGGGCGGGGGGGGGGGCGGGGGAGAGACAGGACAGGGGGTGGGAGGGGAATGACAGGACGGACGGGGGGGGCGGGATGGGACCAGGGGGGTTGGGGGTGGGGAAAGAGGGGGGGATGTGGTGCAGGGATACAGAAGTCCCTCAGCTTTCCCGGGAACGCCCCCCACCTCCATAACTCACTCTGTCGAACTAACAATCCGCCCAGTCATTCTGGGGGGTTGTCTTCGTCTGTCTGTGGCAGTCTGCGTGAGTGTGTCAGCCTGTGTGTGCGTGTCTGTGTGTACGTGTGTGTCTGTGTGTTTCTCTTCCCCTCCCCACCCATGCGTGTCTTTCTCTCTGGCCCCCCCACGCCCTGTGTATTTCTCTTTCTCCCCCACACCCCGTGTCGCTCTTTCCATCTGCCCCACCCCACCGTGTATTTCTCTCTCTCTCTCCCTCCCTCCCCCCCATTGTCTCTCTCTCCCTCCCCCCGCTCCCCCATCCCACGTCTCTTTCTCACACCTCTCCCAGGACATTCACACTCTGCCCCCTGTTACCTCTCCCCCCGGGACACTCACCCTCAGCCCCTGGCTCCCTCTCCCCCCGGGACACTCACCTTCAGCCCTGGGACACTCACCTTCAGCCCCTGGGACACTCACCTTCAGCCCCTGGGACACTCACCCTCGGCCCCCTCTCTTCCCCACCCCCCCGGGACACTCACCCTCGGCTCCCTCTCCCCCCCGGGACACTCACCCCAGCCCCCTCTCCCTCCCGGGACACTCTCCCTCAGCGACCTTTCCCCAGGGACACTCACCCTCGGTCTCCTCTCTCCCCGGGACACTCACCCTCGGCCTCCTCTCTCCCCGGGACACTCACCCTCGGCCTCCTCTCTCCCCGGGACACTCACCCTCGGCCTCCTCTCTCCCCGGGACACTCACCCTCGGTCTCCTCTCTCCCCGGGACACTCACCCTCGGTCCCCTCTCCCCCCGGGACACTCACCCTCGGTCCCCTCTCCCCGGGACACTCACCCTCAGCACCCTCCCCCGCCCCCCGCGGGACACTCACCCTCGGTCCCCTCTCCCACCGAGACACACTCCCTCGGTTCCCTCTCCCCCCCGAGACACTCTCTCTCGGCCCCCTCCCCCCCCCCGGGACACTCACCCTCGGCCTCCTATCTCCCCGGGACACTCTCCCTCGGCCTCCTCTGTCCCCGGTACACACTCCCTCGGACCTCTCTCCCCCCGGGACACTCTCCCTTCTCTGTCCCCGGGACATTCACCCTCGGCCTCCTATCTCCCTGGGACACTCACCCTCGACCCCCTCTCCACCCCCGGGACACTCTCCCTCAGGACCCTCTCCCCCCCCGGGACGCTCTCCCTCAGGCCCCTCTCTTCCCCCCCCCCCCACGGGACACAATCCCTCAGCCCCCTCTCCCCCCACGGGACACTCTCCCTCAGCCCCCTCTCCCCGGGACACTCTCCCTCAGCCCCCTCTCCCCCCCAGGACATTCTCCCTCTCAGCCCCCTCTCCCCACCCCCGGGACACTCTCCCTCGGCCCCCTCTACCGCCCCCCCGGGACACTCTCCCCCCCCGGGACACTCTCCCTCAGCCCCCTCTCCCCGGGACACACTCCCTCAGCCCCCCGGGCACTCTCCCTCGGCTCCCTTTCCCCCCGGGACACTCTCCCTCGGCTCCCTTTCCCCCCGGGACACTCTCCCTCGGCTCCCTTTCCCCCCGGGACACTCTCCCTCGGCTCCCTTTCCCCCCGGGACACTCTCCCTCGGCCCCCTCTCCCCCCCCGGGGCACTCTCCCTCGGCCCCCTCTCCCCCCCCGGGACACACTCCCTCGGCCCCCTCTCCCCCCCGGGACACACTCCCTCGGCCCCCTCTCCCCCCCCGGGACACTCTCCCTCGGCCCCCTCTCCCCCCCCGGGACACTCTCCCTCGGCCCCCTCCCCCCCCCGGGACACTCTCCCTCGGCCCCCTCTCCCCCCCCGGGACACTCTCCCCCCCTGGACACTCTCCCTCGGCCCCCTCTCCTCCCCGGGATGCTCTCCCTCAGCCCCCTCTCTCATCCGGGCAGTCTCCCTCGGCTCCCTTTCCCCCTGGGACACTCTCCCTCGGCCCCCTCTCCCCCCCGGGACACTCTCCCTCAGCTCCCTTTCCCCCCGGGACACTCTCCCTCGGCTCCCTTTCCTCCCGGGACACTCTCCCTCGGCTCCCTTTCCTCCCGGGACACTCTCCCTCGGCTCCCTTTCCTCCCCGGGACACTCTCCCTCAGCCCCCTCTCACCCCCCCCCCCCCCCCCCCGGGACACTCTCCCTCAGCCCCCTCTCACCCCCCCCCGGGACACTCTCCCTCGGCCCCCTCTCCCCCCCGGGACACTCTCCCTCGGCTCCCTTTCCTCCCGGGCCACTCTCCCTCGGCTCCCTTTCCCCCCGGGACACTCTCCCTCGGCCCCCTCTCCCCCCCGGGACACTCTCCCTTAGCCCCCTCTCCCCCCCGGGACACTCTCCCTCGGCCCCCTCTCCCCCCCGGGACACTCTCCCTCAGCTCCCTTTCCCCCCGGGACACTCTCCCTCAGCCCCCTCTCACCCCCCCCCGGGACACTCTCCCTCAGCCCCCTGGCCACTCTCCCTCGGCTCCCTTCCCCCCCCCGGGACATTCTCCCTCGGCTCCCTTTCCCCCCGGTTCCCCTCAGCTCCGCTCACCTTCCGCCATCTTGTTTCTCTTCACCAACGGCCGGCTTCCGGGGATACTGGACATGCGCAGTGCCGCCTCACAGCGCGCTCAGGGAGGCGTTGTCCGCCCCTGCAATTGGCTGATTTACCTGATTGACAGTCCACCCACCAATTGCAGCCCTGTATCTGCCATTTACCCCGCCCACTCCCACAGTAGGAGGCGGGCTCGCTCTGGGTCACGTGGCTGCGATTCGAACTGCGCCGTCGTTCACTCTCGGTCAGTGACGTCACCAATCCGGCAGCGCGAAGGGGTGTGTGACGTCAGTACCCTAGCAACGCAGTCTGTGTGACATCAGTAACCTGGCAACGCAGTCTGTGTGACGTCATGTAGCGACCTCACAGGATGGCGTATACCGAGCCTGGCAACAGGGGAGGGCACCGAAGCCACAGGATGGGCGTGTACCGAACCTGGCACCAGGGAAGGGCACAAACCCCACAGGATGGCGTGTACCAAGCCTGGCACCAGGGATGGGCACTGACCCCACAGGATGGCCATGTACCGCACCTAGCACCAGGGGCAGGGAGGGCACTAGGAAAAGCATTGGTTGTCACGTGTGTGTCCAGCAGGATGGGAGCTGTGGGTTTTATCATCAGTGACGGGCCCAGTTTACGCAGGTGTATTGGCGCTGCATGGCCTAAGTGCAGCCATCTTGGGACAGCAACAAGGAGAGAATGTTCTGAAGTTCTATCCTGTATTTAGTGATGGCTTTTGTAAACTCCTTTTACAGGGTATTAGAAGGAGAGGATTAGCACACGGGAAACTCAAACTCAACGATCACATCCATATCTGCCAGAGTCAGTTGATTCATCGGGAGCTGATTATCATCGGCCTTTTGGCATGGAAGGATAAATGTTTGTCTGTTCTGTATGTGGGAAAGGATTTCAAACATCAGTGCAACTGGAAAAGAGACACACACATCCGAGTGAGAGTGTTCCAGTGCACTGACTGTGGAAAGAGCTTTAATCAGTTACACGGCCTGAAAAACATCGCACCATTCACAGCGGGGAGAAACCGCACACATAGACCATAAGAACATAAGAAATAGGAGCAGGAGTAGGCTATCTGGCCCCTCAAACCTGCTCCGACATTCAATAAGATTATGACTGATCTGATCTTGTCCTCAACTCCACTTCCGTGCCCGCTCCCCATGGTCTCCCCTGGACTCCCTTATCTTTCAAAAATTTGTCTATCTCCACCTTAAATATATTCAATGAACCAGCCTCCACAGCTCTCTGGGGTAGAGAATTTCAAAGATTCACGACCCGCTGAGAGAAGAAACTCCACCTAATTTCCATTTTCAATGGGCAACCCCTTATTCTGAGACTATGCCCACTAGCTCTAGAGGAGGGGAAACATGCTCTCTGCATCTACCCTGTCAAGCTCCCTCAGAATCTCATACGTTTCAATAAGAACACTCTTCTAAACTCCAATGACTATAGGTCCAACCTGCTCAACCTTTCTTCATATGACAACACCTTCATCTCTGAACTGCCTCCAATGCAAGTATATCCCTCCTTAAATAAGGAGATCAATACTCCAGGAATGGTCTTACCAACAGTACAGTTGTAGCAGGACTTCCTCCCGTTTATATTCAAGCCTCTTTGCAATAAAGGCCAACATTCCATTTGCTTTCCTAATTACTTGCTGTTCGTGCATGCTAACGTTTTGAGTTTAATATACAAGGACCCCCAGATCCCTCTGTGCTGCAGCAGTTTGTAATCTCTTCCCAAATAAATAATAATTTGCTTATTTATTTTTCCTTACATTTTCCCACATTATACTCCATCTGCCAATCTTTTGCCCATTCATTTAGCCTATCTATATCACATTGTAGATTCTTTGCATCCTCCTCACAACTTGCTTTCCCATCTATCTTTGTATCATCAACAAATTTGGCTGCATTACACTCGATCCCTTCATCCAAGCCATGAATATAGATTGTGAATAGTTGAGGCCCCAACACTGTTCCCTGTGGCACCCCACTGGTTACCTGAAAATGACCCATTTATTCTGACTCTCTGTTTTTTGTTAGTTAGCCAATCCTCTACCCATGCTAATATATTATCCCCAACCATGTGATCTCTTATCTTGAGCAGTTACCTTTTATGTGGCACCTTTTAGAATGCCTTCTGGAAATCCAAATATACAACATCTACTGGTTCCCCTTTATCCACCCTGCTCGTTACTTCCTCAAAGAACTCCACAAATTTGTCAAACATGATTTCCCTTTCATAAGACTATGTTGACTCTTTTTGACTGCATTATGTTTTTCTAAATGTCCTGCTACTACTTCCTTAATAATGGACTTCAACATTTTCGCAGATGTTAGGGTAACTGGTCTATAGTTTCCTGCTTTCTGTCTCCCTCCTTTCTTAAATAGGGGCGCTACATTTGCAGTTTTCCAATCTGCTGGGACCTCTCCAGAATCCAGGGAATGTTGATACATTACAACCAATGCATCCATTATTTCTGCAGCCGCTTGTTTTAAGTCCCGAGAATGCAGACCATCAACTCCAGGGGACATGTCCACCTTTAGTTCTATGAGTTTGCCTAGTACGTTTTCTCTAGTGATAGTGATTGTTTTAAGTCCCCCTCCCCACCCCCGCACAATAGCCCCTTGATTATCAATGTTTGGGATGATTTTAGTGTCTTTTACCGTGAAGATGATACAAAATATTTGTTCAAAGTCTCTGCCATTTCCCTGTTTCCCATTCTTAATTCCCCAGCCTCATCCTTTAAGGGAGCAACATTTACTTTAGCTAATCTCATCCTTTTTACAGACCTGTAGAAGCTCTTACGGTCTGTTGTTATATTTCTTGCTAGTTTACACTCATAAACTATTTGCTCTCTCTTTATCATTTTTTTAGTGTTTATACACATGTTCTGTATGTGGACGAGGCTTCAACTGATCGTCCAACCTGGAGAGACACAAGGACACCCGCACCACAGAGAAACCGTGGAAATGTTTGGATTGTTAGAAGAGATTCAATTAACATACCCAGCTGAAGACTGTTGAGAGACTGTTCACCTGCTCCTTCTGTTGAAAGGGATTCACTCAATTGCCCAGCATGCTGACAAACCAGCGAGCTTGCACTCGGGAGAGACCGTTCACCTGCTCAGTGTGTGGGAAAGGATTCACTTGTTCATCCCACATCACTGCACACCAACTTGCTCACTGATGAGAGACTTTTTAAATGCTCCGACTGTGGGAACAGCTTGGAAACCCTCTGAGGAACTGATTAAACACCAGCGAGTTCACACCGATGAGAGACCGTTCTGTTGCTCTCACTGCGGGAAGAGGTTCTGGTAGTCATTCCGTCTGGCTGAACACCAGCTCCTTCACACTCATGAGTGTCCATTCAGTTCCTCTCACTGTGGGGAGAAGTTCATACAGTCATTGCAACTCGCTGAACACCAACAAGTTCACACCAAGGAGAGACCATTCAACTACTCCGTGTGTGGGAAGGGATTCACTTATTCAGCCAATCTTTTGGAACACAAGTGAGTTCACACCGGGGAGAGGCTGTTCCTATGTTCAGTATGTAGGAAACGATTTACTCATTCAGTCAACCTTTTGGTGCACAAGCGAGTTCACACCGGGAAGAGGCCGTCCACCTGTTCCATCTGTGGGGAGGGATTCACTTATTCATCCAACCTCACTCTGCACCAGCGAGTTCACACTGGGGAGAGGCCATTCGCGTGCTCCGTGTGTGGGAAGAGATTTACTCAGTCATTCGACCTGCTGATACAACAATGAGTTCACACCAGTGAGAGGCCGTTCACCTGCTCCGTGTGTGGGAAGAGATTCACTCACTCCTCCAGCCTCCAGAATCACCAACTCACTCACACTGGGGCGAGGCCATTAACCTGCTCCATGTGTCGGAAGAGATTCGCTCGGTCATCTGACCTGCTGATACACCAACGACTTCATATCAGGCAGACGCCGTTCACCTGCTCTGTGTGTGGAAAGCAATTTGTTCAGTCATCCACCCTGCTGACACACCAGCAAATTCACACTGACGAGAGACCTTTTAAATGTTCTGACTGTGAGAAAACCTTTAAAACAAGTAATGAGCTGTGGACACACCAGCGCACTCACACTGGGGAGAAACCGTTCACCTGCTCCGTGTGTGAGAAAGGATTTGCTGCATCATCCCAGCTGCCAAGACACCATCGAGTTCATACTGGGGAAAGACCATTCAGCTGCTCCGTTTGTGGAAAGGGATTCATTCAGTCATCCCACCTGCTGAAACATCAGTGAGTTCACACATTACGACCAAAGTTGGATTCTGTTGTTATTGCTGCTGATAGTCACATTCAGGGCTAACCATGTTCATTCTGATGGTTGGGGTTTGTTTCTGGTGATAATGATCCCCATAACTGGCTGAAGATTAATATTCTGGATCAAGGCAAAATAAATAAATAACCTGCCCCTGTTATTCCAGTTCTAGTGCATGCCTCTATTATTATAACTCTAGATCTTGTCCCTATTGTATTCAATATAGTATGTTTCTGGTATTGGTAACGTAAATCCACTTCTGTTAGTGTTACACTATCACCTCTTTCAGTTATTATTGCTAAAAAACTGTTTTAATTATTAAAGACTTGTTTCCAGTGTAAAACTAGACCCTGTCTCTCTAGATATTACACTGGGACCTGTCTCAGTTAATACTGCACTAAGAGCTGTCTATGTTTATATTAATCTCGACCCAGCCTTACTATACTAGGCGATGCCCACAAATATTGGAAGTGATTGGGAAAGAAACAGTGAAAGCAACAGCCAGATAAAAAAAGACTGGAAACAGAAACAGTACAAATTTCGCTGGAGACTTGCAAATGTTTCATTCATTTCCAAACGAAGGACACAATGAGCCAGAGAATGACAGATTTAGTAACCTTACGGCAGGTATAGGTACAGTTTCAGTTTTACCATCACCTGCACCAATCATCACACACTGGAGGTAAATATCAGGAGAGTCTGTGATGGTAAGGTGATCACTGGACAATAAAGTGCAGAGACTGGGGGGTAGCTGATCATTATCCTCGGTGTGATTTAATCCCCTTTTCACACTGAATACTGTGGACAGACATGGTCACCTTGGTAATGGAATGGTCAATGTGACATCACTTTCTAAACAAGACAATGGATTATCAATAAATGTTAAAGGTATTAAACACACTGCAACTACAATTTAAATAAAAGGAAATTTCTGTGGGATTCACGAGCAAACAGTAAGAATTATGTGTATATATACATTATCTATCTATCTATCTATCTATCTATCTATCTATCTATCTATCTATCTATCTATCTATCTATCTATCTATCTATCTATCTATCTATCTATCTCTGTCTACCTCTCTATCTACCGCTCTGTCTAGAACATAGAAAATAGGTGCAGGAGTAGGCCATTCGTCCCTTCGAGCGTGCACCACCATTCAATAAGATGATGGCTGATCATTCACCTCAGTACCCCTTTCCAGTTTTCTCTCCATACCCCTTGATCTCTTTAGCCATAAGGGCCATATCTAACTCCCTCTTAATTATATCCAACAAACTGGCATCAATAACTCTCCGTGGGAGGGAATTACACAGGTTAACAACTCTCTGAGTGAAGAAGTTTCTCCTCATCTCAGTCCTAAATGGCTTACCCCTATCCTTAGACTATGTCCCCTGGTACTGGACTTCCCCAACATCGGGAACATTCTTCCTGCATCTAACCTGTCCAGTCCCGACAGAATTTGATGTGTTTCTATGAGATCCCCTCTCATCCTTCTGAACTCCAGTGAATACAGGCCCAGTCGGTCCAGTCTCTCCTCATATGTCAGTCCTGCCATCCCTGGAATCAGTCTGGAGAACCTTCGCTGCACTCCTCAGATAACGAGACCAAAACTGAACACAATATTCCAGGTGAGGCCTCACTAAGGCCCTGCTCCTGCAGCTGCAGTAAGACCTCCCTGCTTCTAAACTCAAATTTTCCAGAATTTCCCTTTCATAAATCCATGCTGACTTGGACCAATCCCCTCACTCCTTTCCAAATGTGCTGCTATTTCATCTTTAATAATTGATTCCAACAGTTTCCCCACTACTGATGTCAGGCTAACCAGTCAACTGCAATAAGACCTCCCTGCTCCTATACTCAAATCCCCTAGCTATGAAGGCCAACATACCATTTGCGTTCTTCACCGCCTGCTGTACCTGCATGCCAACTTTCAATGACTGGTGCACCATGACACCCACGTCTCGTTGCACTTCCCATTTTCCTAATCTGCTGCCATTCAGATAATATTCTGCCTTCGTGTTTTTGCCACCAATGTGGATAACCTCACATTTATCTACATTATACTACATCTGCCACTCGTTTGCCCACTCACCTAACCTGTCCAAGTCACCCTGCAGCTTTTTAGCGTCCTCCTCACAGCTCACACTGTCACCCAGCTTAATGTCATCTGCAAACTTGGAGATATTACACTCAATTTCCTCATCCAAATCATTAATGTATGGTGTAAATAACTGGGGTCCCAGTGCTGAGCCCTGCGGCACCCCGCTAGTCACTGCCTGCCATTCTGAAAAGGACGCATTTATCGTGACTTTCTGCTTCCTGTCTGCCAACCAGTTCTCTATCCACGTCAGTACATTATCCCAATACCATGTGCTTTGATTTTGCACGCCAATCTCTTGTGTGGGACCTTGTCAAAATTCTTTTGAAAGTCCAAATACACCACATCCACCGGTTCTCCATTGTACACTCTACCAGGTACATCCTCAAAAAATTCGAGAAGATTTGTCAAGCAGGATTTTCCTTTCATAAATCCAAGCTGACTTGGACCGATCCCATCATTGCTTTCCAAGTGTGCTGCTATTTCATCTTTAATCATTGATTCCAACAGTTTCCCCACTACTGATGTCAGGCTAACCGGTCTACAATTACTCACCTTCTCTCTCCCTCCCTTCTTAAAAAGTGATGTTACATTAGCCACCCTCCAGTCTATAGGAACGATCCAGAGAGGATAGACTGTTGGAAAATGATCACCAATGCATCCACTACTTCTAGGGCAACTTCCTTAAGTACTCTGGGATGCAGACTATCAGGCCCCGGGGATTTATCAGCCTTCAATCCCATCAATTTCACTAACACAATTTCCTGCCTAATAAGGATTTCCTTCAGTTCCTCCTTCTCATTAGACCCTCGGTCCCTTAGTATTTCCGGAAGGTTATTTGTGTCTTCCTTCGTGAAGACAGAACCAAAGTATTTGTTTAACTGGTCCGCCATTTCTTTGTCCCCCATTATAAATTCACCTGAATCTGACTGCAAGGGACCTACGTTTGTCTTCACTAATCTTTTTCTCTTCACATATCTATAGAAGCTTTTGCAGTCAGTTTTTATGTTCCCAGGAAGCTTCCTCTCATACTCAATTTTCCCCCTCCTAATTGAACCCTTTGTCCTCCTCTGCTGTATCATAAAATTCTCCCAGTCCTCAGGTTTGCTGCTTTTTCTGGCCAATTTATATGCCTCTTCCTTGGATTCAACACTATCCTTAATTTCCCTTGTTAGGCACAGTTGAGCCACCTTCCCCGTCTTATTTTTGCTCCAGACAGGGATGTACAATTGTTGAAGTTCATCCATGTGATCTTTAAATGTTTGCCATTGCCTATCCACCGTCAACCCTTTAAGTATTACTCGCCAGTTTATTCTAGCAATTCACATCTCATACCATCGAAGTTACTTTCCTTAAGTTCAGGAACCTAGTCTCTGAATTAACTATGTCACTCTCAATCTTAATAAAGAATTCTACCATATTATGGTCACTCTTCCCCAAGGGGCCTCGCACAACAAGATTGCTAATTAGTCATTTCTCATTACACATCACCCAGTCTAGGATGGCCAGCCCTCTAGTTGGCTCCTCGATATATTGGTCTGGAATACCATCCTTAATAGAAACATAGAAACAAAGAAAATACGTGCAGGAGCAGGCCATTCTGCCCTTCTAGCCTGCGCCGCCATTCAATGAGTTCATGGCTGAACATGAAACTTCAGTACCCCCTTCCTGCTTTCTCGCCATACCCCTTGATCCCCCGAGTAGTAAGGACTTCATCTAACTCCCTTTTGAATATATTTAGTAAATTGGCCTCAACTACTTTCTGTGGTAGAGAATTCCACAGGTTCACCACTCTCTGGGTGAAGAAGTTTCTCCTCATCTCGGTCCTAAATGGCTTACCCCTTATCCTTAGACTGTGACCTCTGGTTCTGGACTTCCCCAACATTGGGAACATTCTTCCTGCATCCAACCTGTCCAAACCCGTCAGAATTTTAAACGTTTCTATGAGGGCCCCTCTCACTCTTCTGAACTCCAGTGAATACAAGCCCAGTTGATCCAGTCTTTCTTGATAGGTCAGTCCCACCATCCCGGGAATCAGTCTGGTGAATCTTCGCTGCACTCCCTCAATAGCAAGAATGTCCTTCCTCAAGTTAGGAGACCAAAACTGTACACAATACTCCAGGTGTGGCCTCACCAAGGCCCTGTACAACTGTAGCAACACCTCCCTGCCCCTGCACTCAAATCCCCTCGCTATGAAGGCCAACATGCCATTTGCTTTCTTAACCGCCTGCTGTACCTGCATGCCAACCTTCAGTGACTGATGTCCCATGACACCCAGGTCTCGTTGCACCTCCCCTTTTCCTAATCTGTCACCATTCAGATAATAGTCTGTCTCTCTGTTTTTACCACCAAAGTGGATAACCTCACATTTATCCACATTATACTTCATCTGCCATGCATTTGCCCACTCACCTAACCTATCCAAGTCACTCTGCAACCTCATAGCATCCTCCTCGCAGCTCACACTGCCACCCAACTTAGTGTCATCCGCAAATTTGGAGATACTACATTTAATCCCCTCGTCTAAATCATTAATGTACAATGTAAACAGCTGGGGCCCCAGCACAGAACCCTGCGGTACCCCACTAGTCACTGCCTGCCATTCTGAAAAGTACCCATTTACTCCTACTCTTTGCTTCCTGTCTGACAACCAGTTCTCAATCCACGTCAGCACACTACCCCCAATCCCATGTGCTCTAACTTTGCACATTAATCTCCTGTGTGGGACCTTGTCGAAAGCCTTCTGAAAGTCCAAATATACCACATCAACTGGTTCTCCTTTGTCCACTTTACTGGAAACATCCTCAAAAAATTCCAGAAGATTTGTCAAGCATGATTTCCCTTTCACAAATCCATGCTGACTTGGACCTATCATGTCACCATTTTCCAAATGCGCTGCTATGACATCCTTAATAATTGATTCCATCATTTTACCCACTACCGAGGTCAGGCTGACCGGTCTTTAATTCCCTGCTTTCTCTCTCCCTCCTTTTTTAAAAAGTGGGGTTACATTGGCTACCCTCCACTCGATAGGAACTGATCCAGAGTCAATGGAATGTTGGAAAATGACTGTCAATGCATCCGCTATTTCCAAGGCCACCTCCTTAAGTACTCTGGGATGCAGTCCATCAGGCCCTGGGGATTTATTGGCCTTCAATCCCATCAATTTCCCCAACACAATTTCCCGACTAATAAAGATTTCCCTCAGTTCCTCCTCCTTACTAGACCCTCTGACCCCTTTTATATCCGGAAGGTCGTTTGTGTCCTCCTTAGTGAATACTGAACCAAAGTACTTGTTCAATTGGTCTGCCATTTCTTTGTTCCCCGTTATGACTTCCCCTGATTCTGACTGCAGGGGACCTACGTTTGTCTTTACTAACCTTTTTCTCTTTACATACCTATAGAAACTTTTGCAATCCGCCTTAATGTTCCCTGCAAGCTTCTTCTCGTACTCCATTTTCCCTGCCCTAATCAAACCCTTTGTCCTCCTCTGCTGAGTTTTAAATTTCTCCCAGTCCCCAGGTTCGCTGCTATTTCTGGCCAATTTGTATGCCACTTCCTTGGCTTTAATACTATCCCTGATTTCCCTAGATAACCACGGTTGAGCCACCTTCCCTTTTTTATTTTTACGCCAGACAGGAATGTACAATTGTTGTAATTCATCCATGTCTGTTATTGCCCATCCACAGTCAACCCCTTAAGTATCATTCGCCAATCTATCTTAGCCAATTCACGCCTCATACCTTCAAAGTTACTTTTCTTTAAGTTCTCCAGGAGATCCTCCTCCACCGCATTGCTACCAGTTTGGTTAGCCCAATCAATATGTAGATTAAAGTCGCCCATGATAACTGCTGTACCTTTATTGCACACGTCCCTAATTTCTTGTTTGATGCTGTCCCCAAACTCACTACTCCTGTTTGGTGGTCTGTACACAACTCCCACTAGCGTTTTCTGCCCTTTGGTATTCCGTAGCTCCACCCATACCGATTCCACATCATCCAAGCTAATGTCCTTCCTTACTATTGCATTAATTTACTCTTTAACGAGCAACACCACCCTGCCTCCTCTTCCTTTCTGTCTATCCTTCCTAAATGTTGAATACCCCTGGATGTTGAGTTCCCAGCCTTGGTCACCCTGGAGCCATGTCTCCGTGATGCCAATTACATCATATCCGTTAACTGCTATCTGCACAGTTAATTTGTCCACCTTATTGCGAATGCACCTCGCATTGAGACACAGAGTCTTCAGGCTTGTCTTTTTAACACCTTTGCCCCTTTAGAATTTTGCTGTAATGTGGCCCTTTTTGCTTTTTGCCTTGGGTTTCTCTGTCCTCCACTTTTACTTTTCTTCTTTCTATCTTTTGCTTCTGCCCCCATTCTACTTTCCTCTGTCTCCCTGCGTAGGTTCCCATTCTCCTGCCATATTAGTTTAACCCCTCCCCAACAGCACTAGCAAACATTTCCCCTTGGACATTGATTCCGATCCTGCCCCGGTGCAGACTGTCCAGTTTGTACTGGTCCCACCTCCCCCAGAACCGGTTCCAATGTCCCAAGAATTTGAATCCATCCCTTCTGCATGACTCCTCAAGACACGTATTCATCTGAGCTATCCTGCGATTCCTACTCTGACTAGCACGTGGCACTGGTAGCAATCCTGAGATTACTACTTTTGAGGTCCTACTTTTTAATTTAGCTCCTAGCTCCCTAAATTCGTCTTGTAGGACCTCATCCTGCTTTTTACCAATAGCGTTGGTACTTATATGCACCACGACCACTGGCTGTTTACACTCCCCCTTCAAAATCTCCTGCACCCACTCCGAGACATTCCTTGACCCTTGCACCAGGGAGGCAACATACCATCCTGGAGTCTTGGTTGTGGCCACAGAAACGTCTATCTATTCCCCTTACAATAGAATCCCCTACCACTATAGCTCTCCCACTCTTTTTACTGCCCGTCTGTGCAGCAGAGCCACCCATGGTGCCATGAACTTGGCTGCTGCTGCTCTCACCTGCACTATCCTCTCTATCTAACCCTCTATCTATCCCTCGATCTATCCCTTTACCTCTCTATCTACCCCTCTATCTACCCCTCTATCTACCTCTTACCTACCGAGCATTTATTTCAAAAGCAAAATAATGAGGATGCTGGAACCTGAAATAAAAACAGAAAATGCTGAAAATCTCAGCGGATCAGGCAGCATCTGTGGAGAGATAAACAGAGTTAACGTTTCAGGTCGATGACCCTTCGTCAGAACTGGCGAATGTTTGAAAAGTACAGATTCTTAAGGCACACTGAAAGGGGGAGAGGAAAACAGAACCAAACGGAAGGTCTGTGGTGGAAGGCAGGAGATATTAGAGAGACGAACGGGATGATGGGCGGAATTTAAATGGTAATGGAAGAAGTTAGAAAAAGGTTATTCTATATAGGGTGTGAAAGACAGAATAATGACCAGCCGCGATTGGAGATAAAGAGAAAAAAAACGTAAGATATGATGGGGGGGTGGGGGGCGGGATGGTGGTGGGAGGGCAGAGGTTATCTGAAATTGTTGAACTCGACGTTGAGTCCAGAAGACTGTAAAGTGCCTAAACGAAAGATGAGATGCTGTTCCTTGAGCTTGCATTGAGCTTCATTGGAGCAGTATAGGATTTATTTCTGTGGACTTTTGAATCCTGCGGCAGCCCATCCACCAGCACTTGCTGGGTCAGGATATAAAGAGACCACATCCTGTTCCTCCTCCCACTGCCTGGGGGAATGGGGCAGATATTTAAAGGGACTCCCCCTTCTCTGCCTATTTATTGTTAAAGTGGGGGTGAGGGGTCTTCTTTGGCAGTCCCCCAGAATCAAAGATGACTTCAGAGTCTAGTTTATCTTCCAGTATCAGAGGACTTCACTAACAGAGCTCCCATTAACACTCGCTCCCTTCTGTACTGTGACGTGATTGTAAAGCTGTCTATTTCAGTGACTTGAGCCTTTCTAAAATGTTTCACTGTTTTTTGATGAACCGTTTGACTTGCTTCTTTAACTTGGAAAGACTTCAGAATTCTGCAATGTGACGAAAGTTTTGTTTAAAGTTGGAATAAAATTTCTTTCAAAATATTCTGTTCTAAACCTCTCCCAATCCGCCAAATTTCGGAACACTGCAGTAGTGACTGGGAAAGTCCTAAATTCAATCCGTGATCTGGGCTGTTAGTTGATCTCAGCCAAGGCAGCAGTTCAGGGGCTATAATTGGCATCAGTACCATGGGCTAAAGAGTAATCATCAGCCAATGCCTCTGCTCTTGGGAAGTGTGTGGATGTTAATTGAGCGCAGGATTGGACTTGGCTGTGATGCCTACCGCAGTGGAAATTCTGCTGGCACTCATCGTGTAGGCTGATGGTGAGGCATGAGAGGTTAACTGCGGCAGTTGGCGAGAGGTGGGAGCAGCATCGGAGCGGCCGACAAAAGGCCCAGCGGGTGTTCCACAGGCAGCGGCAGTTGGTGAGAGGTGGGAGCAGCATCGGAGCGGCCTATAAAAGGCGTACCGGTGCAGCTACAGCGGGAGAGAAAGCAAAAACGAAGTAGAAAGGAATCAAAAGGTGACGTCACAGCCAATGGGGTAAGTGATTGGCTGGTGATTGGTGAGTAGCTTTTCTTTTTATTTTTATATCAGTAAGTAAACTGTAGCATTGTTATTACCAATTTAAGGGTATCTAAGGGTTAAGGCATGGCAGGAGAGATCGGTCACGTGATATGCTCCTCCTGTGCCATGTGGGAACTCAGGGATGCTTCCGGTGTCCCTGACGACTACATGTGTAAGAAGTGTATCCGCCTCCATCTCCTGATGGACCGCGTTGCGGAATTGGAGCTGAGGGTGGATTCACTCTGGAGCATCCACGATGCTGAGTATGACATAAGTGGCACGTGTAGTGAGTTGGTCTTACAGCATGAGAAGGATCCACAGCCAGCTAGGGAATGGAAGACCAGCAGGAAGAGTAGTACAAAGAAGGTAGTGCAGGGATCCCATCTGGTCATCCCTCTGCAAAACAGATACACTGTTTTGAGTGCTGTTGAGGGAGATGACTCATTAGGGGAGAGCAACAGCAGCCAAGTTCATGGCACCGTGGCTGGCTCTGTTGTACAGGAGGGCATAAAAAAGAGTGGGAGAGTGATAGTGATAGGGGATTCAATCATAAGGGGAATAGATAGGCGTTTCTGCGGCCGCAATCGAGAGTCCAGGATGGTATGTTGCCTCCCTGGTGCAAGGGTCAAGGATGTCTCCGAGCGAGTGCAGGACATTCTGAAAAGGGAGGGAGAACAGCCAGTTGTCGTGGTGCACATTGGTACCAACGACATAGGTAAAAAAAAAGGGATAAGGTCCTACGAGACGAATTTAAGGAGCAAGGAGTTAAATTAAAAAGTAGGACCTCAAAAGTAGTAATCTCGGGATTGCTACCAGTGCCACATGCTAGTCAGAGTAGGAATCGCAGGATAGCACAGATGAATACGTAGCTTGAGCAGTGGTGCAGCAGGGAGGGATTCAAATTCGTGGGGCATTGGAACAGGTTCTGGGGGAGGTGGGACCAGTACAAACCGGACGGTCTGCACTTGGGCAGGAACGGAACCAATGACCTAGGGGGAGTATTTGCTAGTGCTGTTGGTGAGGAGTTAAAGTAATATGGCAGGGGGAGGGGAACCAATACAGGGAGACATGGGAAACAAAAAGGAGACAAAAACAAAAGACAAAAAAGAGATGAGTAAAAGTGGAGGGCAGAGAAACCAAAGGCAAGAAACAAAAGGCAAGAAACAAAAAGGGCCACTGAATATAAAAGGGCTGCATGAGGGGTAAAAACTAAAAATCATGGTTTAAAAACTGGGATGAAAACACTCTACCTAAATGCACGCAGCATTAGAAATAAAGTAAATGAGTTGACAGCACAAATCATTACAAATGGGTATGATTTGGTGGCCATTACAGAGACATGGTTGCAAGGTGGCCAGGACTGGGAATTAAATGTACAGGGGTATCTGACGATTCGGAAAGATAGGCAGGAAGGGAAGGGAGGTGGGGTAGCTATGTTAATAAGGGATGATATCAGGGCAGTTGTGAGGGATGATATTGGCTCCAATGAACAAAATGTTGAATCATTGTGGGTGGAGATTAGAGATAGTAAGGGGGAAAAGTCACTGGTCGGCGTAGTTTATAGGCCCCCAAATAATAACTTCATGGTGGGGCGAGCAATAATCAAGGGAATAATGGAGGCATGTGAAAAAGGAACGGCAGTTGTTATGGGGGATTTTAACCTACATATCGATTGGTCAAATCAAATCGCAGGGGGTAGCCTGGAGGAGGAATTCATAGAATGCATACGGGATTGTTTCTTAGAACAGTATGTAACAGAGCCTACAAGGGAGCAAGCCATTTTGTAACTGGTCCTGTGTAACGAGACAGGAAAAATAAACGATCTCCTCGTAAAAGATCCTCTCGGAATGAGTGATCACAATATGGTTGAATTTGTAATACAGATTGAGGATGAGGAAGTTGTGCCAGAAACGAGAGTACTATGCTTAAACAAAGGGGACTACAGTGGGATGAGGGCAGAGTTGGCTAAAGTAGACTGGAAACAAGGACTAAACGGTGGCACAATTGAGGAACAGTGGAGGACTTTTAAGGAGCTCTTTCATAATGCGCAACAAAAATATAATCCAGTGAAAAAGAAGGGCGGCAAGAGAAGAGATAACCAGCCGTGGATAACCAAGGAAATAAAGGAAAGTATCAAATCAAAGACCAATGCGTATAAGGTGGCCAAGGTTAGTGGGAAACTAGAGGATTGGGAAGATTTTAAGCAACAGCAAAGAATGACTAAAAAAGCAATAAAGAAAGGGAAGATTGATTACGAAGGTAAACTTGCGCAAAACATAAAAACAGATAGTAAAAGCTTTTACAGATATATAAAACGGAAAAAAGTGACTAAAGTAAATGTTGGTCCTTTAGAAGATGAAAAGGGGGATTTAATAATGGGAAATGTGGAAATGGCTGAGACCTTAAACAATTATTTTGCTTCCGTCTTCACAGTGGAAGACACAAAAACCATGCCAAAAATTGCTGGTCATAGGAATGTGGGAAGGGAGGACCTTGAGATGATCACTATCACTAGGGAGGTAGTGCTGGACAGACTAATGGGATTGAAGGTAGACAAGTCCCCTGGTCCTGATGAAATGCATCCCAGGGTATTAAAAGAGATGGCAGAAGTTATAGCAGATGCATTTGTTATAATCTACCAAAATTCTCTGAACTCTGTGGAGGTACCAGCGGATTGGAGAGCAGCTAATGTAACGCCTCTGTTTAAAAAAGGGGGCAGGCAAAAGGCAGGTAACTATAGGCCAGTTAGTTTAACATCTGTAGTGGGAAAAATGCTTGAAACTATAATTAAGGAAGAAATAGCGGGACATCTGGATAGGAATAGTGCAATCAAGCAGACGCAGCATGGATTCATGAAAGGGAAATCATGTTTAACTAACTTACTGGAATTCTTTGAGGATATAACGAGCATGGTGGATAGAGGTGTACCGATGGATGTGGTGTATTTAGATTTCCAAAAGGCATTCGATAAGGTGCCACACAAAAGGTTACTGCAGAAGATAAAGGTATGCGGAGTCAGAGGAAATGTATTAGCATGGATAGAGAATTGGCTGGCGAACAGAAAGCAGAGAGTCGGGATAAATGGGTTCTTTTCCAGTTGGAAGTCAGTGGTTAGTGGTGTACCACAGGGATCAGTGCTGGGACCACAACTGTTTACAATATACATAGATGACCTAGAGGAGGGGACAGAGTGTAGTGCAACAAAATTTGCAGATGACACTAAAATTAGTGGGAAAGCGGGTTGTGTAGAGGACTCAGAGAGGCTACAAGGAGATTTGGATAGGTTAAGCGAATGGGCTAAGGTTTGGCAGATGGAATACAATGTCGGAAAGTGTGAGGTCATCCACCTTGGGAAACAAAACAGTAAAAGGGAATATTATTTGAATGGGGAGAAATTACAACATGCTGTGGTGCAGAGGGACCTGGGGGTCCTTGTGCAGGAATCCCAAAAGGTTAGTTTGCAGGTGCAGCAGGTAATCAGGAAGGCAAATGGAATGTTGGCCTTCATTGCGAAAGGGATGGTGTACAAAAGCAGGGAGGTGTTGCTCCAACTGTATAAGGTATTGGTAAGGCCGCACCTGGAGTATTGCGTGCAGTTGTGGTCACCTTACTTAAGGAAGGATATACTAGCTTTGGAAGGGGTACAGAGACGATTCACTAGGCTGATTCGAGAAATGAGGGGGTTAACTTATGATGATAGATTGAGTAGACTGGGTCTTTACTCCTTGGAGTTCAGAAGGATGAGGGGTGATCTTATAGAAACATTTAAAATCATGAAAGGGATAGACAAGATAGAGGCAGAGAGGTTGTTTCCATTGGTGGGGGAGACTAGAACTAGGGGGCACAGCCTCAAAATACGGAGGAGCCAATTTCAAACCGAGTTGAGAAAAAATTTCTTCTCCCAGAGGGTTGTGAATCTGTGGAATTCTCTGCCCAAGAAAGCAGTTGAGGCTGGCTCATTGAATGTTTTCAAGTCAAAGATAGATAGATTTTTAAGCAATAAGGGAATTAAGGGTTACGGGGAGAGGGCGGGTAAGTGGAGCTGAGTCCACGACCAGATCAGCCATGATCTTATTGAATGATGGAGCAGGCTCGAGGGGCTAGATGGCCTACTCCTGTTCCTAATTCTTATGTTCTTATGTTCTTAATGTCTGTGGAAGTTACTGTTGTAATGTAGGAAATGCACCATCCAATTTGTTAACAGCAAGCTCCCACAAACAGCTGTGTGCTAACGACCAGATAATTTTTTTAGTGATTTCGACTGAGGGATAAATATTGGCCAGGACACCGAGGATAACTCACTTGCTCTTGTTCAAAATAGTGCCGTGCGATATTTTACATCCACCTTAGAAGGCAGACGGGGCCTCGATTTAACGTCTCATCTGAAAGATGGCACCTCCGACTTTGCAGCACTCCCTCAGTACTACACTGGACTGCCAGCCTAATTTTTTGTGCTCAAGTCCCTAGAGTGGGACTTGAACCCACAACCTTCTGCCTCAGAGAGGAGGGTGCTACCAATGAGTGGGAGGATTCAGGAAAGGGTCGATTCAAAAGCAGAAAGAGAAATGTCAATGCTATAGAGCAGAGGAAAGATCTGGGTCAAGGTAAGCAGAGTGGGTCAGGAAGGGCAGAAATATTAATAAAGGTAATATAGCCTTACTGACATCAGGGAAAAATGGAAAATAGTTAAAGCTGAATCTACTATATCTTAATGCATGAAGCATTCACAACAAAATAGATGAATTAATAACGCAGATAGAAATAGCCATTACAGAGAGACATGGTTGCAGAGTGACCAAGGTTGGAAACTAAATATTATAGAATATTTGACTTTTAGTAGGCGAAATGGACAAGGGAGAAGGAGTAGCCCTAATAATAAATGATGGGATAAAGACAGTGGCGAGAAATGATCTTGGCTATGAAAAACAAAATGTAGAATCAGTTTTGGTGGAGCTAAGAAACAACAAAGAGCAGAAAACAGAAATGGGAATAGTCTACAGGCCTCCTAACAGTGGTTGTAGTGTCCGGCAGAGTCAAAATCAGTAACTTGGAGATGCATATAACAAGGGTAATAGAGTAATCATGGATGACTCTAACTTTCATATAGACTGGGCTAATCAAATTTGCAGAAATAGTGCAGAGGAAGTGTTCATGGAATGCATTCAAGGAACCTCCGACTTTGCAGCACTCCCTCAGTACTGCACTGAAGTTTGTGCGCAGAGTAAGACTTGAACCCACAACCTTCTATTGGTTGGCATATAAACTAAAATTGTCTGTTCTGAATTTCAATACTGTTCTAAACACTATTTGCAGGGAGGATCTGCAGATAGGAAACTCAAGCCAAATATCACGCCAAGATCTCACCAGATTCATCAAGATCTGAATGTCATCGGCGCTTGGATATAGAAGGGAATAGCACCAATCACAGCGGGGAGAAACAGGACACGTGTTCTGTATGTGGACGCACCTTTAACCAATCGTCCAGCCTGTGAGACTCGTGCGCCCAACTGAATCAACAGTGCAAGTGTGGGGACAGTAGAATGGATGCAGTTGTCCGTCTGTGGTGGAAACTCATGGACACAGTCACACCGGGGAGAGTCCATTCACCAGCTGCGCGTGGAAAGAGATTCACTCGCTCCTCTCAGCTATTACCATGCATGTTCGTAACGGGTAGAACCTGATAACTGGTCTGGATGTGGAAAGGGATAAAATCAATCATCACATTTACTGATACACCAACACAGTCACGCCGAGGAGAGACCGTTTAGATACTCAACGTGTGGGAAGACATTCACTCCATTATCCCAACTGTTGACACTCCAGAGTGTCCACATTGAGAACTGTTTCTTTAAATATTCCGACAGTGAGAAAAACTTTCAAAGTTCAAAGCGGCCGATGCATGATCAGCGCACTGATATTAGATAGAAACTGTTCCAATACCCTGTGTGGGAAGAAATTCACCCCATCTGCTGAGACACCAATGAGTTCACATGTGACCGCGAGGGTTTGGAGTATTATTACTAACATCCAGAACTGAATCATGACAGAGTGGCCGCGCACTTGGGTTTCGATGTGAATTATTGATTAATTTTCTCTCAATCGGATCACAGAAAATCATTCTCCGTTCACTAATTGGGTCTTTCAATGGCGTGGCTGTTATCCAGCATGCGCAGCGGGAGAGAATGTGCCCTATTCACACCGGAGGAGCACAACGCGCAGCGCAGAGCATGCGCAATGTGACCGTGATCAGATACGTGCACATGGTGGAAACGCGGAGAGGCTGGAGAGGGGATAGTGCGCTTATTACGATTCCGTGCTGCGTAAGAGAGCAAAGAATCCGGCGGGTAGGATTCATAAACACCTGGTGGAGGCCGAAAGCCCCGAATGAGAATTCAGGTTCGGCGTTTGCACTTCCGAGGCTTTTGCTCGGTAACATACTCAGGCTGATGGCCGCCATCTTTACAAAGGAAAGCCAGAAGTTAGTGCGCTGCAATCTTGATTCTTGGTGGACTGGAGCGCATGCGCGGCCATCTTGGGAAAGGATCCACGAGTGCGCTGGGATTCAGGGGGCAGTGAATGCAGAGCAGAACCCTCCAGAGTCAGCACCGTCAGGGGGAGAAGAGGGAGGGGAACCAGTGAGTGCAGAACTGAACCCAGCCAGAGTCAGCACCTTCAGGAGAGGAGAGAGAGTGGAACCAGTGAGTGTAGAGCTGAACCCAGCCAGAGTCAGCACTTTCAGAGGGAGGAGAGGGAGGGGAACCAATGAGTGTAGAACTGAACCCAGCCAGAGTCAGCACCTTCCGGGGAGGGGAGAGAGTGGAACCAGTGAGTGTAGAGCTGAACCCAGCCAGAGTCAGCACCTTCAGAGGGAGGAGAGGGAGGGGAACCAATGAGTATAGAACTGAACCCAGCTAGAGTCAGCACCTTCAAGGGGAGGAGAGGGAGGGGAACCAGTGAGTGTAGAACTGAACCCAGCCAGAGTCAGCACCTTCAGGGGAGGAGACGGAAGGGAACCATGGTGAAAACCAGGAGCGGAGGACAAAGAGTCTTGAGACGTACGATGTGTTTGGCTTTCAGGACAGGGAGGAAGGAGAATGTCTGGGATGGGGATTTACAGCTTTGGAAGAACAAGAGAGGAAAGAATGTCTCATAAAAACTAGAATTGTCTGTTCTGAATTTCTGTCTTGTATTTACAGTGATGAGTTTTGTAATCTCCTTCTACAGGGTATTAGAAAGGGAGGACTTGCAGACGGGAAACTCAAACCAAACATCTGACTAAGTCACTAGATTCCTCAGCAGATGAATATCATCAGCCTTTGAACATGGAAGGAGAGATGTTTGTTTGTTCTGTCTGTGGGAACAGATTTCAAACATCAGTGTGACTGGTAAAGCACCGAGACACACACATCCGAGTGAGAGTGTCCCAGTGCACTGCCTGTGAAAAAAGCTTTAACCAGTTACATAGCCTGAAAAAAACATCACAGCAGGGAGAAACTGGACTCGTATTCTGTGTGTGGATGAGGCTTCAACTGATCGTCCAACCTGGAGAGACACAAGGACACCCTCACCATGGAGAAACCATTGAAATGTGGGGACTGTGGGAAAGAATTCAATTATCCATCTGATCTGGAAATTCATCGGCGCAGTCACAGTGGGGAGAGGCCATTCACCTGCTCTGAGTGTGGGAAGGGATTCACTTTGAAATGCAACCTGCTGCCACACCAGCGAGTTCACACTGGGGAGAGGCCGTTCACATGTTCTGAGTGTGGGAAGGGATTTACTGTGTTATCCTGCCTGCTGGCACACCAGCGAGTTCACACTGGGGAGAGACCATTCACCTGCTCCGTGTGTGGGAAGGGATTCACTATCTCATTCATCCTGTTGATACAATACGAGTTGACAATGGGGAGAGGCCATTCATCGGCAATGTGTGTGGGATGGGTTTCACTACCTTGTCCATCCTGCTGAGACACCAGCGAGTTTACACTGGGGAGAAGCTGGTCACCTGCCCTGTTTGTGAGGAGGGATTCACTCAGTAATACACCCTGCTGACACACCAGCGATTTCACACTGAGGAAAGGGCGATCATTTGCTTCATGTGTGAGGAGGGATTCACTCAGTCATGCACCCTGCTGACATATCAGCGAATTCACACCGGGGAGAGGCCATTCTTCTGCTCTGAGTGTGGGGAGGGATTCACTGTGTCTTCCCGCCTGCTGAGACACCAGCGAGTTCACATTGGGGAGTATTCAACATTTAGGAAGAATAGACAGAAAGGAAAAGGAGGCGGGGTAGAATTGCTGGTTAAAGAGGAAATTAATGCAATAGTAAGAAAGGACATTAGCTTGGATGATGCGGAATCGGTATGGGTGGAGCTACAGAATACCTAGGGGCAGAAAACGCTAGTGGGAGTTGTGTACAGACCACCAAACAGTAGTAGTGAGTTTGGGGACAGCATCAAACAAGAAATTAGGGATGCATGCAATAAAGGTACAGTAGTTATCATGGGTGACTTTAATCTACATATTGATTGGGCTAACCAAACTGGTAGCAATGCGATGGAGGAGGATTTCCTGGAGTGTATTAGGGATAGTTTTCTACACCAATATGTCGAGGAACCAACTAGGGAGCTGGCTATCCTAGACTGGGTGATGTGTAATGAGAAAGGACTAATTAGTAATCTTGTTGTGCGAGGCCCCTTGGGGAGGAGTGACCATAACATGGTAGAATTCTTTATTAAGATGGAGAGTGACAACAGTTAATTCAGAAACTAGGGTCCTGAACTTAAGGAAAGTTAACATCGATGCTTTGAGGCATGAATTGGCAAGAATAGACTGGCAAATGATACTTAAAGGGTTGACGGTGGATAGGCAATGGCAAACATTTAAATATCACATGGATGAACTTCAGCAATTGTACATCCCTGGCTGGAGTAAAAATAAAACGGGGAAGGTGGCTGAACCGTGGCTAATAAGGGAAACTAAGGATAATGTTAAATCCAAGGAAGAGGCATATAAATTGGCCAGAAAAAGCAACAAACCTGAGGACTGGGAGAAATTTAGCATTCAGCAGAGGAGGACAAAGGGTTTAATTAAGAGGGGGAAAATAGAGTACGAGAAGAAGCTTGCCGGGAACATAAAAACTGACTGCAAAAGCTTCTATAGATATGTGAAAAGAAAAAGATTAGTGAAGACAAACGTAGGTCCCTTGCAGTCAGATTCAGGTGAATTTATAATGGGGAACAAAGAAATGGCAGACCAATTGAAGAAATACTTTGGTTCTGTCTTCACGAAGGAAGACACAAATAGCCTTCTGGAAGTACTAGGGGACCGAGGGTCTAGTGAGAAGGAGGAACTGAAGGATATCCTTATTAGGCGGGAAATTGTGTTAGGGAAATTGATGGGATTGAAGGCCAATAAATCCCCGGGGCCTGATAGACTGCATCCCAGAGTACTTAAGGAAGTGACCCTAGAAATAGTGGATGAATTGGTGATCATTTTCCAACAGTCTATCGACTCTGGATCAGTTCCTATGGACTGGAGGGTAGCTAATTTAACACCATTTTTAAAAAAGGGAGGGAGAGAGAAAGCAGGTGATTTTTGACCGGTTAGCCTGACATCAGTAGTAGGGAAAATGTTGGAATCAATCATTAATGATGAAATAGCAGCGCATTTGGAAAGCAGTGACAGGATTGGTCCAAGTCAGCATGGATTTATGAAGGGGAAATCATGCTTGACAAACCTTCTGGAATTTTTAAAGGATGTAATCAGTAGATTGGACATGGGATAACCATTGGATGTGGTGTATTTGGACTTTCAAAAGACTCTTGAGAAGGCCCCACACAAGAGATTGGTGTGCAAAATCAAAGCACATGTTATTGGGAGTAATATACTGACATGGATAGAGAACGCGTTGGCAGACAGGAAGCAGATCGTCGGGATAAACGGGTCCTTTTCAGAATGGCAGGCAGTGACTATTGGAGTGCCGCAGGGCTCAGTGCTGGGACCCCAGCTCTTTACAATATACATCAATGATGTATATTTGATGAAGGAATTGAGTGTAATATTTCCAAGTTTGCAGATGACACTAAACTGGGTGGTGGTGTGAGCTGTGAGCGGTCTCTAGGAGGCTGCAGGGTGACTTAGACAGGTTAGGTGAGTGGGAAAATGCATGGCAGATGCAGTATAATGTGGATAAATGTGAGGTTATCCACTTTGGGAGCAAAGACGTGAAGACAGAATATTATCTGAATGGCGGTAGATTAGGAAAAGGGGCGGTGCATCGAGATCTGGGTGCCATGGTTCATCAGTCATTGAAAGTTGGCATACAGGTACAGCAGGCGGTGAAGAAGGCAAATGGTATGTTGGCCTTCCTAGCTAGGGGATTTGAGTATAGGAGCAGGGAGGTCTTACTGCAGTTGAACAAGGCATTGGTGAGGCCTCACCTGGAATATTGTCTTCAGTTTTGGTCTCCTTATCTGAGGAAGGGCATCCTTGTTATTGAGGGAGTGCAGCGAAGGTTCACCAGACTGATTCCAGGGATGGCAGGACTGACACATGAGGAGAGACTGGATCAACTGGGCCTTTATACATTGGGGTTTAGAAGGATGAGAGGGGATCTCATGGAAACATATAAGATTCTGATGGGATGAGACAGATTGGATGCGGGTAGAATGTTCCCGATGTTGGGGAAGTCCAGAACCAGGGGACACAGTCTTAGGATAAGGGGTAGGCCATTCAGGACTGAGATGAGGAGAAACCTCTTCACTCAGAGATGTGTTAACCTGTGGAATTCCATGCTGCAGAGAGTTGTTGATGCCAGTTCATTGGATATATTCAAGAGGGAGTTAGATATGGCCCTTACGGCTAAGGGGATCAAGGGGTATGGAGAGAAAGCAGGAAAGGGGTACTGAGGGAATGATCAGCCATTATCTTATTGAATGGTGGTGCAGGCTCGAAGGGCCGAATGGCCTACTCCTGCACCTATTTTCTATGTTTCTATGAGAGACCATTCACCTGCTCCATGTGTGGGAAGGCATTCACTCAGGTATCCAAACTGCTGAGACACCAGCGAGTTCATAAGTGACTGCAAGGTTTGGATTCTACTGTTATCCCAAAATGAATCATGCCCATTGTAACAGTTGGGGTTTCTTTCTGCTGATACTGATTCCCCCTATAACTGAGCTGCAGTTTAATATTCTTTATATTTGACCAATTAAACAATGGGAAAAGGGTCAGTTAAAAATAATGCTAATTGTGCTTGCATCCATATTCACTCTTTAAAGAGTTATCTTCAAATACTGAAAACTGCAACAAATGGAACTAAACTTTGTTGAACCATTGATAATAAAATTAATTCAATCGGCAGATTGGTTTTGGATTTCTCTGGGAATGAGCCGGACATGATGTGCCTTGAAATATCGCCGGTGTCCAGTAAATGACGCTGTCCCTCCGATGAACTCTGACTGAGAGGAGCGTGACTGCCCCCCAGAGCAGGAGGAATGAGGGCAGACACTGAACATACTGCCCCCAACAGGGCCATCACACACTGCCCCCTCCCTGGGACAACTCAAGGTCAGGCACTGAACATACTGCACCCCACAGGAACATCACACACTGTCCCCTCCCTGGGGCAACTCAGGGTCAGATAATGAACATACTGCACCCCACAGGGACAGCACACACTGCTCTCTCCCTGGGGCAACTCGGGATCAGATATTAAACATACTGCACCCCACAGGGACATCACACATGGCCCCCTCCCTGGGGCAGCTCAGTCAGAACATGGAGTGGAAAGTGGAGGATCCAGTTGTTCACGTAGGAACCAAAAACATAAGTCGAACTAGGAATGAGGTTCTGCTGAAAAGGTTTGAGGAGTTGGTGTCCAAATGAAAAAGCTGAACCTCAATAGTAATAATCACGGGAGTGTTACCTGAACCACATGCCAATTGGTATAAGGATAAGAAGATTAGAAAGTTAAATGCATGGCTCAAAGAATGGTGAGGGAGGCAGGGGTTTTGCTTCATGGGGCACTGGTACCACTATTGTGGAAAGAAGGAGCTGTTCTTTTGGGACCGATTCCACTTGAACTGGGCTGGAATCAGTGTCCTGTCAAATCGAATAAATAATGCAGTAAACAGGGTTTTAAAGTAATGAAGGGGGTGGGGGTGGGTGGGAGGATTAAGGAAAGGGTCAAGTTAAAAGCAGCAAGAGAAATGTCAAGGTTCTAGAGCAGAGCTGAATTTTGGGCAACATAAGCAGAGTGGGTCAAGGAAGGGACAGAGAGAGTAACACAGGTAATAGGGCCTTACTGACTAAGGACACATCAGGGAAAAATAGAAAAAAGTCAAAGCTAAAGGCACTATATCTGAATGGACGAAGTATTTGCTACAAAATAGATGAACTAATAGCACAGATAGAAATTAATAGGTTTTATCTAATAGCCATTAAGGACACATGGTTGCAAAGTGAACATAGTTGGGAGCGAAATATTCCAGGTGGCAAAAACAGGAAGACAGAATATTATCTGAATGGTGACAGATTAGGAAAAGGGGAGCTACAACGAGACCTGGGTGTCATGGTACATCAGTCATTAAAGTTTGGCATGCAGGTACAGCAGGCGGCGAAGAATGCAAATGGCATGTTGGCCTTCATAGCTAGAGGATTTGTTTTCAGAGCAGGGAGGCCTTACTGCAGTTTTACAGAGCCTTGGTGAGGCCACACTTGGAATATTGCGTTCAGTTTTGGTCTCCTAATCTGAGGAAGGATTTTCTTGCTATCGAGGGAGTACAGCGCAATTTCACCAGATTGATTCCCGGGATGGCAGGACTGACATATGAGGAGAGACTAGATCAACTGGGCTTGCATCCACTGGAGTTTAGAAGAATGAGAGGGGATCTCATAGAAACATGTAAAATTCTCACGGGATTGGACAGGTTAGAGGCAGGAAGAATGTTCCCGTTGCTGGGGAGTTCCAGAACCAGAGTTCACAGTCTAAGAATAAGAGGTAAGCCATTTTGGACCGAGATGAGGAAAAACTTCTTTACTCAGAGAGTGGTTAATCTGTGCAATTCTACCGCAGAAAGTAGTTGAGGCCAGTTCATTAGATATATTCAAGAGGGAGTTAGATATGGCCCTTACAGCCAAAGGGATCAAGGGGTATGGAGAGAAAGCAGGAAAGGGGTACTGAGGTTGAATGATCAGCCATGATCTTATTGAATGGCGGTGCAGGCTCGAAGGGCCAAAAGTCCTGCTCCTGCACCTAATTTCTATGTTTTAGGAAATATAACTTTTAAAAGAGATAGCAAAATGGAAGTGGAGGAGGAGTAGCCCTGATAATAAAGGATGGGATAAAGGCAGTGAAGCTAAAGGATCTTTACACCAGAGGGCTGAGGAAGTTCAGTCTTTGTGTATATTCAAGACAGACATCGGTACATTTCGATGCTGATGTCGATGGCGGACTGGATCATTGGGATGTCCAGCTGTGTCATAAGAACATAAGAAATAGGAGCAGGATTAGGCCATTTGGCCCATCGAGTTTGCTGCGCCATTTAATAAGATCATGGCTGATCTGATCATGGACTCAGTTCCGCTTCCTTGCCCGCTAAGGGAATCAAGGGATATGGTGATAATGCAGGAAGGTAGAGTTGAGGTAGAAGATCAGCCACGATCTCATTGAATAGCGGAGCAGGCTCGAGTGGCCAATGGGCCTATTCATGTTCCTATTTTTATGTTCTTATAGTGACAGTAAGTAACAGGATAGGTAAAACCGAACTGCAGGTGTACAGGTACAACCCAGAGGTCAGTCCGCCCAGTGACGAGAGGACACTTATGATTTATGAAGAGAGATTGAGTAGGTTGGGCCGATACACATTGGAGTTCAGAAGAATGAGAGGTGATCTTATCAAAACATATAAGATAATGAGGGGTCTCGACAAGGTGGATATAGAAAGGATATGTCCACTCATAGGGGAAATTAAACTAGGGGACATAGTCTTAGAATAAGGGACCACCCATTTCAAACTGAGATGAGGAGAAGTTTCTTCACTCTGAGGGTTGTAAATCTATGGAATTCTCTGCCGCAAAGAGCTGTGGAGGCTGGGTCATTGAATATATTTAAGGCGGAGATGGACAGATTTTTGAGTGATAATGGAGTAAAGGGTTATGGGGAGGGGCAAGGAAGTGAAGCTGAATCCATGATCTGATCAGCCATGATCTTATTGAACGGCGGAGCAGGCTCGATGGGCCGAATGGCCCAATCCTGCTCCTATTTCTTATGTTCTCATTTTTTATGACACAGCTGGACATCCCCAATGATCCAGACCGCCATCGACTTCAGTATTGTGTTGGATCAATTACTAAAAATGGTTACTCATTGGTTAACTGCCAAAAATAGAAAACAAATATTATAGCTCGTTATGAAATAATCTGTGTCTGGTTCTATGTTGAGATGCAGTTCCCCACCCCCATTTTATGAAGAGAGCTCAACGTGATCTAACTGGGCAGTTTGAGCCGCATTGATGCCACGATAGAAACAGTCTATAATTTCTCGAGAGCCGAAGTGTGGAAGGAGAAAGTTCTGACTATTTTTATTTCTCTGTGGACCGTCTTCCATCTCTCCAGTCACCTCTCCTCAACCCCTCTGCCACCTGCTCCCTCTCTGTTTCTCTCTTCCTTTGTTTTTTTGTTCTTTTTTCTGATCAGCCAGTTCTCTCTGTGAGTCATCCACTTTCTATCCGCCTGTCCCTCTCTACCTTTGCTCCTTTCTCTCTTTGGTCTCTCCCTGGTGCACGACCCCTCCCTCTCTAACACAGCCATACCAGGCCACATCCCTCAAAAAGGCAATGTCAGGGCAGTGAGGGATCTTCTTATTCGTTAATGGAATAAGGATATCGCAGGCAAGGCCGGCATTTATTGGCCATCCCTAATTGCCCGTGAGAAGATGGTGGTGAGCCGCCTCCTTGAACAGCTGCAATCTGTTTAGTGAATATATTCCCACATGTTATTAGATAGGGAGTTACAGGATTGTGAACCAGTGACCATGAAGGAACGGCGATATACTTCCAAGTCAGGATGGTGTGTAACTTTGAGGGGAACTTGGAGATGACGGTGTTCCTATGCGTCTGCTGCCCTTGTCCTTCTATTTGCTGGAAGACTTGGCGAGTTTCGGCATCTTGTAGATGGTACACATTGCAGCCACGGTGCACTGGTGAAATGTTACCGAATAGACAAAAACAGGTCTGTTAAAACATATAAACAGCAACCAATAGCAATCCCAGTTTCTAACGTTTCACATTAAGGACACACATGAGATAATAACAAGGCATTGTGTGTAATGTACCACATTATAATGCCAGAGACCCGGAGAGTTTGGAGGGAACCTGATGAATGGTCTGAGAATAATTGTGTTATCGGCAGGAGGGTAAGACTGACAAATGGCTGTGCTCCTTGAAGTGCAAATACGTCCCGCTCATCCAGTTGTGCGGTGCAGAGGAAACAGACAGCAGGGCGGATATAGAATGACAAACTTTCCAATCTGGTGCCCATTCCATTATAACCACATATCACGGCCTCTGCTGCAGACCCGGGATCACAACCACCGCAAAGAAATGAAGGGACACCTAATCAGTGAACTCCTGGTAAATTAGGGGAGTGAGTAGGAGCTGGAACTCCAAATAGAGAAATACCACTGATTAAAAAGGATTACATTCCAGAACTTACTGTTCATAGTGTTAAACCTGTGGGGCTAAGGACACAGGAGTAAAACTGTGAGTAAGGCCTTGATTGTTGTGACTGCTCCCGTGAGACCCGCAGTGGATCCCAACAGAGGATCCGGCTGTAGATCCCCACAGACCATGTAGGGAGTGCAAGGTACTGAAGGATTCTATCATGGCTCTTTAAAGTGAGGAAACATCCCCGATAAACCATTATACACAAAGGGACCGTCCCAGAGATTCAGAACACATGGGAACAGCTCTTGTAGTCTGTCCACAGGTGAATGGGACCTTGAGGTCTGGTGTCGATTGTTGGAAATTCAGCGCCAGGATCAATTGCTCTGAGAATCTCTTCCGGAATTCATTGATCTCCGGCCATTCTGAGCAAAGCCGAGCCTCTCCGCGCCATGGCCAATGATTCCGGCAGGGGATGGTTTGTAAAGTTGGCTCATGCCTCACCTGGGAGTGCGTGATCCTGGGAGTGGCGGTGCAGGCTCGAGGGGCCGAATGGCCCACTCCTGCACCTATTTTCTATTTTCTATGTACAGGGATTTCTGTCCTGTATTCATACCATGCTGTACATTGTGTGCTTCATTGGATGGTGTCAGAGGCTCTGCAGGCTGCTTTGGCCACATGCTGCATCTGAGTTCGTTCTGTTTGATGAACGACTACACAGTGAGATTTACTTTGTATTGAACCCTGTCTATCTGCCCTGGAAGTTTTTGATGTGACTGTGTTGAGCGAGCTTTACTCCGTATCTGAAACGTGCTGTTTCTGACCTGGGAGTGTTTTATATGGCAGTGTAGTGGCAGCTTTTCGCTGTATCTAGCCCGTGCTGTACATGCCCTGGGAGTGTTTGACAGGAGTTTGTAGAGGGGCCTTTACCTGACCTGGGAGGGCTTCATGGGACAGATTAGAGGGAGCTTTACTCAGTATCTATCTGGTGCTGGACTTGACGTGGGAGTGTTTTATGGCCACTTTAAATATGCTTTACACTGTAACTAATACGTACTGTACCTGACCTGGGAGTGTTTGCTGGGTAGTTTAAATATGCTTTACACTGTATGTAAGCCAAGCTGTACGTGACCTGGCTGTGTTTGATGGGACAGGTGTAGAGCAGTGATGGGCAAAATACGGCCCGTGGGCCATACCCGCCAAAGCATTCTATCCGACCCGCTGGATGGGACACAAATAGAACGCGAGCCGGAGCTCGAGCTGCACATTCGCCTATCCACTTTCACTTATCATGGGTCAGAGGCAGTCCCGAACTACAGCCAAGGAAAAACCATAGTAATACTTCATTCAAATTAATAACTTGCAAAATCGATTCTCCCCGGCCCGATAAAAAAAAGATCTGTTACATCAGCCTGGACACCAATGGCACAAGTGCCTACCCAGAATGCACTGCGTATTAGAATATGCCCTATACAATTTAGAGTGGGGTCATGGCTGCTCATCTCCACAGATCTTCTACCGAAGAAAGTGACTGGCGCTGCAACTTTCCTCTCCCGGTATCCAGAGTAAGACGGCAGCGGAATTCTCATCTGTCACCAATTGGGACGGCATTCGTAATCTTTGCAGAGGGGTATAAAGCTGACTGAGATGGGGAATTGATGCTGTCACAGGCTCTAAAGAGGGTGCAGTTCTATTTCACAGCACTGATTTACAGAGGTTGGGACGGTCTTGCATCTGGCCTGGAGACGTCGAAGGTTGAACAGGTTCCACTGGTTCTGTAGTTTAGTTCCACTCCAGCGGGGAGCTTGTTGAGTGTGAGGTGGAGCATTGCTGCGAGGAAGATTGAGAACAGGGTTGGTGCACTGATGCAGCCTTGCTTGACCCCAGTCCGGACGTGGATTGGATCTGTGATGGATCCATTGGTCAGGTTCATGTCATCGTGGAGCAGGTGGAGGATGGTGAACAACTTTTGGGGGCAGCCGAAATGGAGGAGGGCGCTCCATAGTCCCTCACAGTTGACAGTGTCAAAGGTCTTTGTAAGGTCAAAGAAGGCCATGTACAAGGGTTGGTGCTGTTCCCTGCATTTTTCTTCCAGCTGTCATCGCTGGCATCGAAGCACTGACCGCACTCGACCAATTCCGCTGGGCAGGCCACATTGTTCACATGCCTGACACAAGACTCCCAAAGCAAGCAATCTACTCACAACTCCTACACAGCAAGTGAGCCCAAGGTGGGCAGAGGAAACATTTCAAGGTCACCCTCAAAGCCTCCTTGATAAAATGCAGCATCCCCACTGACACCTGGGAGTCCCTGGTCAAAGACTACGTTAAGTGGAGGAAGTGCATCTGGGAGGGCACTGAGCACCTCGAGTCTCATCGACGCGAGCATGCAAAAAACAAGTGCAGGTAGCAGAAGTTGCGTGCGGCCAACCAGTCCCACCCACCCTTTCCTTCAGCGACTGTCTGTCCCACCTGTGACAGAGACTGTAATTCCCATATTGGACTGTTCAGTCACCTAGAATTCACTTTTAGAGTGGAAGCATGTCTTCCTCGATTTCGTGGGACTGCCTATGATGATGATGATGATTTACAGAGACCAGAAGATACCACAACATTTTCAACTTTTTTCTTTGACTCATTCTTAGGCCGTATCAACTACATGTTGTGCATGTAAGATCACATCTGACTACTAACTGAAATTATGTTTATGCAATGTTCATGTTTATCAAATGTTCCCTCTAATTTTGTTTTACACACAGTCCCTTTACATTTGCTGCTAGGCCACTAGGCAGCAGTACATGCGCAGTGTCTCTTCCAGCGGCAAGAGCTGGGGAAGGGCCTGAATGGGACCGTGTGATTATTGCGTGACCGTGTGGCTACACACCTTAGGGCCATCAGTGGTGGGCGGCCCTCAACAGCTCAACAAAACTTGTTACGTGGCCCTCCAGCCCAGATAATTGCCCATCCCAGGTCTAGGCGATGGAAGACTTGCTGCATCTTGTAGATGGTACACACTGCAGCCATGGTGCACTGGTGGAATGTTATCAAATAGACGAAACAGGGCTGTTAACAAATATAAACAGTAATCCCAGCCGCCCAGATCAGGTGTAACTGACGTCTATTCTAGGTTGTAATGGTTCACATTAAGGACACACATGAGATAATAACAAGGCATTGTTGTGTGTATTGTACCACATTGTAATACCAGAGTCCAGGAGAGTTTGGAGAGAGCTTGTCTGAGAATAAGTATGTTATGGGCAGGAGGTTAAGACTGACCAATGGCTGTGCTCCTGGAAGTGCAAATACGCCCCGCTCTTCCAGCTGTGCGGGGCAGAGGAAACAGACAGAAGGACGGATATAGAATGACAGACTTTCCAACCTGGTGTCCATTCCATTATAAACACAGACCACAACTTCTGCTGCAGACCCGGGGATCACAGGATGGGGGAAATAACAAGCATCGCAAAGAAATGAAGGGACACCTGATCAGTGAACTCCTGGTAAACTAGGGGAGTGAATAGGAGCTGGAACTCCAAATAGAGAAATACTACTGATTAAATAGGGTGAGGAGAGTTTGGAGGGAACTTGGTCTGAGAATAATTATGTTCCAGAACTTCCTGTTCATAGAGTTAAACCTGTGAGGCTAAGGACACAGGAGTAAAACTGTGAGTGAGGCCTTGATGATTGTGCCGTCTCCCGTGAGACGCTGCAGTGGATCCTAGCAGAGGATCCGGCTGTAGATACCCCCCAAACCATTTAGGGAGTGCAAGGTACTGAAGGATTCGTTCATGGCTCTTTAAAGAGAGAAAACATTCCCGGCGGATCATTATATACAAAGGGATAGACCCAGAGAGTCAGAACACATGAGAACAGCTCTTGGAGTCTGTCCACAGCTGAATGGGACCTTGAGATCTGGTGTCGATTGACGAAAATTCAGCGTCAGGATCAATTGGTCACAGACCCTCTTCCCCAAATTCACTGATCTCCGACCACTCTGAGCAAAGCCGAGCTGCTCCCCGCCATGTACAGTGATTCTGGCAGGGGAATGTTCACTTTTACAGCCGGGAGCAAAGGACTTTCACCCACTGGTGGGCTTTCTGAGTTTACTGTTCCACTCATATTCTGCAATAATCTGAATCTACCCAGCATCTCCCGGGGTGTAATGTTCAAATTCTAACACTGTGCTGAGAGCCTCCCAGTACAACATGGTTTCATTCCCCACACCAGCCCGATCGTGGTCTCTCTCAGGGAGCTTTAGTGCACCATTTGCGGGATCAGAGTTATTTTTTGTGCTGCAGGTCGATAATATGAAGAACTGACGCTGAATTTATGAGATAATAAAGCAAGAGGGATGGAGCTTACCAATCCAGCACAACATCCTCCCTATGTTCTGTGCGGGGAGACATGGGGCAGTACCCGGGACTTCCTTCATGTGGACCGTGGCCACAACTGATGTAACCGAGGAGACAATGGGCTCTGTTTGATTCTAAAACATGGAACGGCGGCAGCTCCAGAGTGTCTGAAGATAGAGCAGGCCACTCCTTCACACGCTGGGAAACACAACCTGTGAGCTCAAATTTAATTCACATCTTTGGCGTTTGCTTAATGGAAGGATGTCTGTGTGAAAGATTATAATATTCCTTATTCCCGACTTCAATGATGTATTACTGGAGAAGATGAAATTGCAGTTAGGATTAAAATGTTGCTTGATAAAGATTTCGGATCTTTGTTGCTGGCAGTTCTGCCCTAATGGAGAAGGGAGATGATCCGAGCCAGGCCTGGTCCAGATTTACTTTCACAGCAGGACTTCAGACTGGTTCCAGGAACAGCTCCTGCTCCTAGTCTCTGAGACATTGGCTCCTCACACTTGGACACATGTGTCCACAATCTCACCCAGTCTCTGAGACACTGGCTCCTCACACTCAGACACTGTGTGTCCACAGTCTCACCCAATCTCTGCGACACTGGCTCCTCACATTGGGACACTGTATCCACAGTCTCACCCAATCTTTGAGACACTGGCTCCTCACACTGGGACACTGTGTACCCACAGTCTCACCCAGTCTCTGAGACACTGGCTCCTCACACTTGGATACCACGTGTCCACAGTCCCACCCAGTCTCTGAGACACCGGCTCCTCACACTTGGATACCATGTGTCCACAGTCCCACACAGTCTCACATTGGGAGCCCAATTGTTATTCACTGTCACTGTTTATATTCCTCTACCCCCCGCTGCTGGAGTGCCCTCGGCACCCAGCAGGTTGCTGTTTGCGAGGAGATTTGCCTCTGGAGGTTTAGCGGGATGTCTGCTCACTCCTGGCCATTTTCTGAATAGCTCATTATCCTCAAGGCGCTGGGGAGACCTCATTGCACTGGAGGCGGTGCGGGGAAGAGGCAAAGGCTGATGCTGCTGTCAAAGGACTGAGGTTTGAGATAGACTGGGGAAACATGGGCTTCACAAACTGAAAAGGAGAAGCTGGAAGGAATTCAGAAAAAGGTGGTTATGTGGGTGGATAAGCGGGATTTCGAAACATCACTTTAAGTTAAATTGTGAGAGAAGGACTCTGGGACACGGGGTAACACTGAGCGAAGATAAACTTAGGACTGATCTCAGGAATTCTTCTCCACCCAGAGACTGAGCAACATTTGGAGCGGACTCCAGGTGGAGCTGGGGGTGACACTCACTGCCAAGGACAACCTCCTCCCACTGGTCCTGGGCTGTGTTCTCCATCGACCTTTTGTCCTCTGGACCATGAGGCCGGGTGTCCTGTGTTGTATTTCACACAGTAAGAACAAGCTGAAGAGTGTGTGAATGTGAGGCTTCAATGTGTGAGGAACCGGATTTCCTCAGACAGTGCTGTGGTCCAGAAAGTTTCACAAACAAAATGCTGCATTGCCCATGTCATTGCTGCAGTGATTTCACCACCAAATTCCCCGCCCCGCCCCCACCCCAGGCAGGATCCCAATATCGGGCGGTAACTGGTCCGTGTGCTTCCGCCACATATTGGATTCGGGAAATTTGGAGTAAACTGCCGGGATCACAGTGAGGTCACACAGCAGGGCGGAAGTCTAATCACAGTGAACACTGGATGTCTATGATCCAAGGGATGAAATCCAGCCCCCAGGACAGATGTTTGTCTTTCCGTATTCGGGAGTAAAGTAGCGCCTATACAGAGCACACAGAGTAAATCAGGTTCAGCGGGATCCGAATGGAACAATGAAACTCGCCTAATGTTCCCTCCATTCATTGTTCTCTCTCCGCACCGCCCAGCCCCTATAAGGGTTGATCCGCCCTCGGGGCCTTTCCCTGCCGCTGGGTCACTGCACTTATGGAAGGCGAGGCTTCCTGGCGCCATCTGCTGGTAAGGACTCAACCGCCCTCGTGCTCTTTCCCCACCAGTGGGTCACTGTACCTGCCTCGGGCCGGCGCGGCTCTCTGGCGCGGCTCTCTGGCGCCCTCCCCTGGCCCGCTGTATATTGTAAGATTGTTTTTTCCGCACGGTGGGTCACTGTACCTGCCTCGGGCAGGCGTGGCTCTCTTGCGCCCTCCCTTGGCACGCTGCATATTGTAAGATTGGTCTTTCCCCACCGATGGGTCACTGTGCCTACAGGCGCGGCTCTCTGGCGCCCTCTCCTGGTCCGCTGCATATTGTAAGATTGTTTTTTCCGCACGGTGGGTCACTGTACCTGCCTCGGGCAGGCGTGGCTCTCTGGCGCCGTGCCCTGGCCTACTATTTATTGTAAGATTGGTCTTTCCGCACGGTGGGTCACTGTACCTGCCTCTGGCCGGCGCGCCTCTTTGGCGCCCTCTCCTGGCCCGCTGTATATTGCATAAGATTATGAGGGGACTTGACAAGGTGGATGGAAAGGATGTTTCCACTGATAGGGGAGACTAGAACTAGAGGGCATAATCTTAGAATAAGGGGCCACCCATTTAAAACTGAGATGAGGAGAAATTGCTTCTCTCAGGGGGTTGTAAATCTGTGGAATTCGCTGCTTCAGAGAGCTGTGGAGGCTGAGACATTGAATAAATTTAAGACAGAAATAGACAGTTTCTTAAACGATAATGGAATAAAGGGTTATGGGGAGCGGGCAATGAAGTGGACCTGAGTCCATGATTGTATTAAATGGTGGAACAGGCTCGAGGGGCCTTATGGCCTACTCCTGTTCCTATTTCTTATGTTCTTATGTAAGACTGTTTTTTCCCCACCGCTGGGTCACTGTACCTGCCTTTTGCTGGCACGGCTCTCTGGCGCTCTCTCCTGGCCCACTGTATATTGTATGATTGCTGGTTGAGAGCCTTTCTTTAGTCTGCTCAACACATCCTCCCAACGTGACGGCCGCCGACTCAATGCCCATTTTATTGTACTGTTTAGATTGCCAGAAAGGACACAATGGTTTGCTCTGCATTTTATGGATTCACTGAACATTGGACCCTATAGGTTGTCGTGAATGAATTGGGCACGTTTTATCATGACATGTAATTGACCAATAAAACTGGAGCTGACAGTTTTTTAACTCCCAGGCGGGGTTTCAGTGTCAACTCATTCTTTTGCCTTGGCACCTGAAGGGCATGCACTCTTTTTACAGGACGGTCGAATATTCAGCACAACCCCACGAGCTGGAGCTGGCACCATCCAAAGGGGAAATATTCTCCACCCCTGCATCCTTCCCATCACGCTCCAGTTTGTGGTCAGGGCTCTCATCGCTCCAGCAGTCAATCAGTTGTTTATTCTCTCCCAGCAAGGCAGATAATCTGCACTGTGGGATATTAAAGAGATGCCTTACATCCCTCACTCTTGTTTTTACCATTATCACAACCCCTTTTGGAGCCACCACATCCTGACTTCTATCCAGCACAGACCAAGTCTGACCTGACACGGTGAACTCTGCAGGGAGTAGTTAAGGGCCCGTTAGTTCAGAACTGTCACTGAGCTGTTTACAGATGAACACGTTGTGAATCACGGTTGGATTCCTTTCCTCTGTAGCACCAGAGCACGGCGATGATCAGTGGTTCAGTACCACTAATGGATCCAGTACAGCCCAACCCTGATCAGTGTAAATGGATCGAACCACCTAGATATAGACCAGGAGCGTCTGATCAATACAATAGATGGATCGCTGCGGCTAAACCCACCTGATCTTTATAAATGCACCAAACCATCTAACTACATGTGGAGAAGGGACTGGCTAGGATGGACTGCTCATTAAAACAACAACAACAACTGCTACTACGATCATTTATATAGCTCCGTTAACTTGTAAATTGCCCCAAGTCACTTCACATGAGTGTAATCAGACAAAAAAGTATACTGAGCCAAAGGAGAGATGAGTACAGGTTACCAGAAGTGTGGTCAGAGATAGTGTCTAAGGATGGTCTTAAAGGAGGAGTGAAATGGAGAGGTTTAGGAATGGAATTCCAGAGATTGGGGCACAGACAACTAAAGGCAGCCAATGATGGGGTGAATAAAGTGGAGGATGCACAAGAGGCTAGAGAATCAGCAATGCAGAGTTCATACAATCATAGAAATGTACAGCACAGAAGGAGGCCATTCAGCCCATCATGTCCGTGCCAGTTGACCAAGAGCTATCCAGCCTAATCCCACTTTCCAGCTCTTGGTCTGTAGGCCTGTAGGTTACGGTACTTCAAGTGAATATTCAAGTACTTTTTACATGTGGTGAGAGTTTCTGTCTCTACCACCATTTCAGGCAGTGAGTTCCAGATCCCTATCACCCTCTGGGTGAAACAATTTGCACTCAAATCCCCTCTAAACCTCTATGCCACATGGTTGTTGACCCCTCTGCTAAAGGAAATAAGTCTTTCCTATCTACTCTAGCTAGGCCCCTCATAATGTTATACTCCTCAATTACATCTCTTGTCAGCCTCCTCTGTTCCAAAGAAAACAACCGCAGTCTCTCCAATCTTTACTTATAGCTAAAATTATCCAGTCCAGGCTACATCCTCGTAAATCTCCTCTGTACCCACTCTGGTGCAATCACATCTTTCCTGTAATGTGGTGACCAGAACTGCATGCAGTATTCTAGTTGTGGCCTAACTAATGTTTTATGCAGTTCAAGCATAACCCACCTGCTCTTATATTCTATGCCTCGGCTAATAAAGGCAAGCATTCCATATGCCTTCTTAACCACCTTATCTACCGGGCCTGCTACCTTCAGAGATCTGTGGACATGCACTCCAAAGTCCCTTTTTTCCACTGCACTTTTCAGTGCCCACCATTTAATGTGTAGTCCCTTGCCTTGTTGGCCCAGAAGAGGCGACGGCCCAGGGGCAGTATGGGCCAGCCCACACAGCGATATGTATGAGCACTAGGTCCGTGCAGCAGAGCTGGTCTCTAGTCGTCTTGGTTAATTCTTGCCACTGGACCAAGACCTAACTATGTCAAACCCGTGTGGCGGCTGGTGTGCAATGGCCACCACACGTTAAAAAATCCACGCACAGGCATCTTCCACCCTTCAGCATATAGTTCGGGACGTGGAATATTAGGTCCTTCATTGAAACACCTGTGAACTCATTCCTTTTTGGCGTGGTAGCAAGTCATCCTCAATACGAGGGACCACCTATGATGATGATGATAGCCTTCCCTAAATGCATTACCTCACACTGCTCCGGATTGAATTCCATTTGCCACTGTTCTGCCCGCCAGATCAGTTCCTTGCTATCGTTTTGCAGTCTGCAGATTTCTTCTTCTTTATAACTGCACAACCAATTTTTATAACACCTGCAATCTTTTTAATCATACCCCCGACATTCATGTCTAAGTCATTGATATATACAACAAAAAGCAAGGGACCTAGTTCTGGGAGGATCATGGGGTTGGAGGAGGTTTCATAGATAGGGCAGGGGTGACCATATGGAGGGATTTGAACACGAGAATGAGAATTTTATAATCGAGAAATTGCTGGACAGAGAGTCAATGTAGTTCAATGGACAAAGAGTGACTTGTGAGAGGGACTTTGTGCGAGGGCAGCAGAGTTTGGGTGAGTTTAAGTTTATGCAGGGAGCAAGATGGGAGTCGGGACAGGACAACATTGGATTGGTCCCGCCTGGAAAGGACAAACACCTGGAGGGTTTTAGTGGCAGAACGGATGGAGCATGGAGAGGGAGCCGTGCTGTACCTGCCCTGGGAGTGTTTGATGGGACAGTGTAGAGGCAGCTTTACCCTATCTAACCCGTGCTGTATCTAACCCATGCTGTACCTGCCCTGGGAGTGTTTGATGGGACAATGCAGAGGGAGCTTTAATCTGTATCTAACCCGTGCTGTATCTAACCCCATGCTGTACCTGCCCTGGGGGTGTTTGATGGGACAGTGTAGAGGGAGTTTTGCTCCGTACCTAACCCGTGCTGTACCTGCCCTGGAAATGTTGGATAGGATAGTGTGGCGGGTGGGAAGGAGGGAAAGAGGGAAGGAGGGAAGAAAGGAAGGAAGGAAGAGAAGGGGAGGAAAAGAAATGAAGGAAAGCAGGAAAGAAATGAAGAAAGAAACGCTCTTCATGTTTTTGTGAATGAGTTGAGAAGAACAGGTTGGTTTCTCACCACACCCAACCTCCTGTTCTCGTTCCTTTACTCATTGAGAGAACAGCTTAAAATAAAATATGTTTCTTTCTGTATTTCTCCCATCCCCAGAATACCCATGTTCACTGACCTCCTCCTCTCCCCATCTCTTTCCCAGACGTGAGCTCACAGAGTATCCGCCAGACTCCCGCCACTGTCTCCAGATTTCCCGGGGAGAGAGTGGGACTGAAGTGTGATGTCACGGGCCCCAGTAACCCTGACATGTCCTGGCACAGGCAGGGTCCGGGGAGGGGGTGGGACTGAAGTGCGATGTCACGGGTCCCAGTAACCCTGACATGTCCTGGCACAGGCAGGGTCCGGGGAGGGAGTGGGACTGAAGTGTGATGTGAAGGGCCCCAGTAACCCTGACATGTTCTGGTACAGACAGGGCCCGGGGAGGGAGTGGGACTGAAGTGTGATGTCACGGGTCCCAGTAACCCTGACATGTTCTGGTACAGGCAGGACCCGAGGAGGGAGTGGGACTGAAGTGTGATGTCACGGGTCCCAGTAACCCTGACATGTTCTGGTATAGGTACAACACGGGGAGGGAGTGGGACTGAAGTGTGATGTCACGGGCCCCAGTAACCCTGACATGTTCTGGTACAGGCAGATCCTGGGGAGGAGCCGCAGTTGATGTTTTACTCACTGTAATATCCTTACACACGACTATAAATTCACTTGAGGCATATTCTGCAGACAAGGTCACTCTGTGACCTGAACCTTTATTCACAGGACCAAGGAGTGATGACCCTGCAGGGGACCTCCCTTTATATCCTGGATGACCAGGTGAGGAGAGTCTCCCACAAGTTCACCCCTGTGGTCAAGGTGTGCATTTCTTAGGTGTATACAGTATGCAGTGTTGTTATGAAAGTTAAAGTTACATGAAGGTTACATACATGACATCACCTCCCCCCAACGTCTTATGGGGTCAAAGATTAAGTCTTTCAGGCAGTCGACACTCTCTCGTGGAGCGCCGCAGTTGGGGCTCTGGTTGTTGAGCCTTGGCATGCGTCTCTGTCACCTGTGCTGGCCGCAGGGACTGTGCATGCTGCTGAATGTTCTTGTTGCTCGTTCACTGGTGGTGGTGTGGGCAGCATCTCATGATCTTCCTCAGGCTCCTCAGTGTCCATGCTGAACCTTTTTTTTTTACTTGGTCCAGATGCTTACGGCATATCTGTCCATTGTTAAGTCTGACCACTATGGCCCTATTCCCCTCTTTGCCAATTACAGTACCCTTAAGCCACTTGGGCCCCAAAGCGTGATTAAGAACAAATACAGGGTCATCGATTTCTATACATCTCACCTTTGAGTTACGGTCATAGCACTCGTTTTGGGACTTGTGCTTGCCCTCACCAATGTCTGCTAGGACAGGATGAGTGAGGGACAGCAGAGTTTTAAGTGTACGTTTCATGAATAGTTCCACGGGCGGGACTCCCGTGAGCGAATGCAGTCGGGACCTATAGGCCAGCAGGAGGCACGATAGGCGGCATTGAATCCAGAGCATGCCCTGTTTTATTATTTGGACCGCACGTTCCGCCTGGCCATTGGAAGCCAGTTTGAACAGTGCCATCCTGACATGGTTGATGCCATTACCCGACATAAACTCCCGGAATTCATAGCTAGTGAAACACAGGCTGTTGTCGCTAACCAGGATGTCCGGCAAGCTGTGGGTCGCAAAGACCACACACAGACTCTCCACAGTGGTGGATGTCATGCACGAATTCAATATGATGCACTCGATCCATTTTGAGTATGCATCAACAACAATGAGGAATATTTTTCCCATGAACAGACCCGCATAGTCTATGTGAATACGTGACCATGGCCTGGCCTCCCTGCGGGCATTGCCCAGCTGGGCACAGGTCGTGCACCTGCGAACACAGTGTTCCAGGTCTGAGTCAATTCCCGGTAACCATACATGACAGATACAGAGTAAAACCCACACTCACATATCATAGAACTGACAGATACAGAATAAAACCCACTCTCACATACCATAGATTGACAGGTACAGAATGAAACAAACTCATATACCAAAAACTGTTATATACAGAGTAAAATTCACACTCACATACCATAGACTGAGAGATAGAGTAATACCCACACACAAATATGAGAAACAGACAGACACAGGTAAAACCCACACTCACATATCAGAAAATGACAGGGAATGTGTAAATCCAAAACTCACATACCAGAGAATGAAAGATACAGAATGAAACCCACATTCACTTACAAGTAATTGACTGGTACAGTGAAAATCTCCTTTCCATATCATAAACTTACAGGTATAAAGGAAAAGCCACACTCGCTAACCAGAGACTGACAGATACAGAATAAATACGACATTCACTGGTGGGCATAGTCTATGGGCCCCCTAACAGTAACTACACTGTTGGATGGAGTATAAATCAAGAAATAATGGAAGCTTGTAAAAAAGGAGCAGGAATAATCATGGGCAATTTTAATCTTCATTTGATTGAACAAATCAAATTGGCCAAGTTAGCCTTAAGGAAAAATTCATCGTGTGTATCCGGGATAGTTTCCTTGAACAGTACTTTGCGGAACCAACTAGGGAGCAGGCTATCTTAGATCTAGTGCTTTGTAACGAGAACATAAAAACATAAGAAATAGGAGCAGGAGTAAGCCATTTGGTCCCTCAAGCCTGCTCTGCCATTTAGTAAGAACATGGCTGATCTGATCATGGACTCACCTCTATGTTCCTGCCCGCTCCTCATAACCCTTTATTTCCTTATTGCTCAAATATCTGTCTATCTCCGCCTTAAATATATTTAATAGCCCAGCCATCCCAGCTTTCTGGGGCAGAGAATTCCACAGATTTACAACCACCTGAGAAAATAAATTACTCCTCATCTCAGTTTTAAATGGGCGACCCCTAATTCTGAGACTATGTCCCCTAGTTCTAGTTTCCCCTATGAGTGGAAATATTCTCATTGTATCTATCTTTCTGAGCCCCCTCATTATCTTATATGTTTCAACAAGACCAGCTCCCATTCTTCTGAACTCCAATGAGTATTGGCCCAACCTACTCAACCTCTCTTCATAAGTCAACCCTTCATCTCCGGAATCAACCGAGTGAACGTTCTCTGAACATCCTCCAATGCAAGTATATCCTTTCTTAAATACGGAGACCAAAACTGTATGCAGTACTCCAGGTGTGGCCTGTTGTAGCAGGACTTCTCAGCTTTTATTCTCTATCCCCCTTGCAATAAAGGCCAACATTCCATTTGCCTTCCTGGTTACTTGCTGCAACTACACACTAATTTTTTGTGTTTCATGCACAAGTACCACCAGGTCCCTCTGTACTGCAGCACTTTGCAATTTTTCTCTATTTAAATAATAATTTGCTTTTTTATTTTTTCTGCCAAAGTGGACAACCTCACACTTTCCCACATTATACTCCATCTGCCAAATGTTTGTCCACTCACTTAGCCTGTCTATATCACTTGCAGATTTTTGGTGTCCTCCTCACAACTTGCTTTCCCACCCATCTTTGTATCATCAGCAAGCTTGGCTACATTACACTCGGTCCCTTCAGCCAAATCATTAGTATAGATTGTAAATGTTGCGTATCTGTAAAGCATGTACTCCCATGTTCCGCCACCAGGAAGTGCATCCCCTGAAGTCCAAAGGGATCCCAGTATCCCTTGGGAGCACTGTATATAAGCCGGCCCCTAATGCCTTTTCCTCACTCTGGAGTGTCTTAATAAAGACTGAGGTCACTGTTACTTTAACCTCCCTGTATGCAGTCTCATCTGTGTTAGGAACACAATAACTGGCGATGAGTATACGAATCCAACGTAAAGATGCAGCAAACTGTGGGCATCCTGGAGAAGATCTCGGAGGGTGAGGACTGGGAAGCCTATGTCGACTGGCTAGACCAATACTTTGTAGCCAACGAGCTGGATGGAGAAGAAAGCGCTGCAAAAAAGAGAACGGTACTCCTCATGCTCTGCGGGGCACCGACCTACAGCATCATGAAGAATCTTCTGGCTCCGGTGAAACCCACAGATAAGTCATATGAGGAGCTGTGTAGCTGGTTCTGGAGCATCTTAACCCGAGGGAGAGCGTGCTGATGGCGAGATATCGGTTCTACACGTGCCAGCGATCTGAAGGTCAGGAAGTGGAGATCTACGTCACCGAGCTAAGGCGACTTTCAGGACAATGTGAGTTTGATGGCTACCTGGAGCAAATGCTCAGAGACATTTTTGTACTGGGCATTGGCCACGAAACCATCCTACATAAACTTTTGACTGTACAGACACCGACCCTCAGTCAGGCCATTGCGATGGCACAGGCGTTTATTTCCATGAGTGACAACACCAAACAAATCTCTCTAGCAATGTGCAGAAATTAACTGGAACTGTGTTTGTGAGCAGAAATATATGGAGCAGAAACCACGAGTCTGCAACTGCCAGCGGGCCTCAGGTGACCCAGCTGACTCAGAGTCTGCAACAAAGGATGAATGCAAGGCAATTTACACATTGTGGGCGTTGTGGAGGCTTCCATTCAGCCTATTCATGCTGCTTCAAAGGGTATGTTTGCAAGAGCTGTGAAACAATGGGGCACCTACAACGAGCTTGCAGACGAGCTGCAAGCTCTGCAAAACCTGCTAACCATCACGTGGCAGAGGAAGATCGGTCCATGGTGGATCAAAACAATTTCAATCCTCAGACAGAGGAGGCAGATGCTGAAGTATACGGGGTGCACACATTTTCGATGAAATGTCCACTTATAATGCGAAATGTAAAATTGAATGGCTTACCCGTAGCCATGGAACTGGGCACTGGCACTAGCCAATCCATCATGAGTAAAAAGATGTTTGAGAGACTGTGGTGCAACAAGGCATTCAGACCAGCCATGAGCCACATCCACACGAAACTGAGAACGTATACCAAAGAGCTTATCTCTGTCTTCGGCAGCGCCATGGTCAAGGTCACCTATCAGGGGACGGTACATGAACTGCCACTCTGGATTGTCCTGGGCGATGGCCCCACACTGCTTGGAAGGAGCTGGCTGGGCAAAATCTGCTGGAACTGGAATGACATCCGAGCGCTATCACATGTGGATGAGGCCTCATTCACCCAGGTTCTCAACAAATTTCCTTCCCTTTTTGAGCCAGATATTGGAAACTTTTCTGGGGAGAAGGTGCGGATCCACTTGGTCCCAGAGGCACGACCCATTCACCACAAGGCACGAGCGGTACCTCACATGATGAAGGGGAGAGTGGAAATCGAGCTGGACAGGCTGCACGCGAGGGCATCATCTCTTCAGTGGAATTCAACGAGTGGGCCAGCCCGACTGTTCCAGTACTTAAAAGTGATGGCACGGTCAGGATTTGTGGCGATTATACAGTAACTAGTAATCGTTTCTCACTAAAGGACCAATACCCGCTCCTAAGGCAGATGACCTATTTGTGATGCTGGCAGGAGGCAAGACATTCACCAAGCTCGACCTGACTTCGGCCGACATGACGCAAGAGCTGGAGGAGTCTTCAAAAGGCCTCACCTGCATCAACACGCACAAGGGACTGTTCATCTACAATCGATGCAGATGCCAGTTTGGAATTCGGTCAGCTGCAGCGATCTTCCAGAGAAACATGGAGAGCCTACTCAAGTCGGTACCACGCACGATGGTTTTTCAGGACGATATACTGATCAGAGGTTGGGACACCGTCGAGCATCTACAAATCCTGGAGGAGGTCCTCCAGCGACTGGATCATGTAGGGCTGCGGCTGAAGAGGTCAAAATGTGTCTTCCTGGCAACAGAAACATAGAAACATAGAAACATAGAAAATAGGTGCAGGAGCAGGTCATTCAGCCCTTCTAGCCTGCACCGCCATTCAATGAGTTCATGGCTGAACATGAAACTTCAGTACCCCCTTCCTGCTTTCTCGCCATAACCCTTGATCCCCTGAGTAGTAAGGACTTCATCTAACTCCCTTTTGAATATATTTAGTGAATTGGCCTCAACTACTTTCTGTGGTAGAGAATTCCACAGGTTCACCACTCTCTGGGTGAAGAAGTTTCTCCTCATCTCGGTCCTAAATGGCTTACCCCTTATCCTCAGACTGTGACCCCTGGTTCTGGACTTCCCCAACATTGGGAACATTCTTCCTGCATCTAACCTGTCTAAACCCGTCAGAATTTTAAACGTTTCCATGAGGTCCCCTCTCATTCTTCTGAACTCCAGTGAATACAAGCACAGTTGATCCAGTCTTTCTTGATAGGTCAGTCCCGCCATCCCGGGAATCAGTCTGGTGAATCTTCGCTGCACTCCCTCAATAGCAAGAATGTCCTTCCTCAAGTTAGGAGACCAAAACTGTACACAATACTCCAGGTGTGGCCTCACCAAGGCCCTGTACAACTATAGCAACACCTCCCTGCCCCTGTATTCAAATCCCCTCGCTATGAAGGCCAACATGCCATTTGCTTTCTTAACCGCCTGCTGTACCTGCATGCCAACCTTCAATGACTGATGTACCATGACACCCAGGTCTCGTTGCACCTTCCCTTTTCCTAATCTGTCACCATTCAGATAATAGTCTGTCTCTCTGTTTTTTGCGAGAACGATTACGGCAGACGGCATTCGGCCCACAGACGTCAAGACAGAGGCTGTCAGGAATGCGCCCAGGCCACAGAACGTCACGGAGCTGTGGTCGTTCCTGGGACTCCTCAACTATTTTGGTAACTTCCTACCGGGGTTAAGCACCCTCTTAGAGCCCCTACATGTGTTATTGCATAAAGGTGAGAACTGGGTATGAGGAAAAAAACAAGTAATTGCTTTTGAGAAAGCCAGAAACATTTTATGCTCCAACAAGCTGCTTGTATTGTATAACCCATGTAAAAGACTTGTGCTGGCATGTGATGCATCGTCGTACGGAGTCAGGTGTTTATTACAACAAGCTAACATTGCGGGGAAGTTGCAACCTGACGCCTATGCCTCCAGGAGCTTGTCCAAGGTCGAGAGGCCTACAGCATGATTGAGAAAGAGGCATTAGCATATGTGTTTGGGGTAAAGAAAATGCATCAGTACCTGTTTGGCCTCAAATTTGAGCTGGAAACCGATCACAAGACCCTCATATCCCTGTTCGCTGAAAACAAGGGGATAAATGCTAATGTCTCAGCCCACATACAAAGGTGGGCACTCGCGCTATCATCATATAACTATACCATCTGCCACAGGTCAGGCACCGAGAACTGTGCGGATGCTATCAGTCGGCTACCATTGCCCACCACGGGGGTGGAAATGGCACAGCGTGCAAACTTGTTGATGGTGGCGCAGCCCACAGATTTGTTGATGGTCATGGAAGCATTTGAAAATGGTAAATCACCTGTCACGGCCCGCCAGATTAGGACTTGGACCAGCCAAGATCCTCTGCTGTCCCTAGTAAAAAAAAACTGTGTACTGCATGGGAGCTGGGCCAGCATCTCCATTGAAATGCAAAAGCTAATCAAGCCATTCCAGTGGCGAATGGACTGCCTGTTGTGGGGTAATCGCATAGTGCTACCCAAAAAGGGCAGGGAGACGTTCATCTCGGATCTCCACAGCACACACCCGGGTATAGTAATAATGAAAGCAATAGCCAGATCCAACGTGTGGTGGCCCGGTATCGATTCTGACTTAGAGTCCTGTGTACGGCAATGCAGCGTGTGTGCTCAGTTGAGCAACGCGCCCAGAGAGGCATCACTAAGTTTGTGGTCCTGGCCCTCTAGACCATCGTCGAGGATCCATGTCAACTATGCGGGCCCATTTCTCAGTAAAATGTTCCTGGTGGTGGTGGATGCTTTTTCAAAATGGATTGAATGTGTAATAATGTCGGGAAGCACCACCACCACCACCATTGAAAGCCTGCGGTCCATGTTTGCCACCCACGGCCTGCCTGACATACTGGTCAGTGACAACGGGCCATGTTTCACCAGTGCCGAATTTAAAGAATTCATGACCTGCAATGGGATCAAACATGTCACCTCGGCCCCGTTTAAACCAGCCTCCAATGGGCAAGCAGAGCGGGCAGTACGAACAATCAAACAGAGCCTTAAATGAGTCACAGAAGGCTCACTCCAAACCCGCCTGTCCCAAGTACTGCTCAGCTACCGCACGAGATCCCACTCACTCACAGGGGTGCCCCTGGCTGAGCTACTCATGAAAAGGACACTTAAAACCAGACTCCCGCTGGTTCACCCCAACCTGCATGATCAGGTAGAGAGCAGGCGGCAGCAACAAAATGTAAATGATGGTAACACCACTGTGTCACGGGAAATTGATCTGAATGACCCTGTATATGTGCTAAACGATGGACATGGTCCCAAGTGGATCGCGGGCACGGTGATAGCTAAAGAAGGGAGTAGGGTGTTTGTAGTCAAACTAGACAATGGACACATTTTCAGAAAGCACCTGCACCAAACGAGGCTGCGGTTCACAGACTGCCCTGAACAACCCACAGCAAACACCACCTTTTTCGAGCCCACAACACACACCCAAAGGATCAACGACACCACCCAACACCAGGAAATTGAACCCATCACATCCAACAGCCCAGCAAGGCCAGGCTCACCCAGCAGCCCTAAAGGGCCAAGAACACGCCAGCCCAGCGAGGGCATAGCCAACACACCAGAACAGACATTTTTACCGAGGCGGTCCACCAGGGAAAGAAAGGCTCCCGACCGCCTCACCTTGTAAATAATTTTCACTTTCACTTTGGGGGAGTGGGGGGGTAGTGATGTTGTGTATCTGTAAAGCATGCACTCCCATGTTCTGCCACCAGGGAGCGCATCCCCTGAAGTCCCAAGGGATCTCTGCATTCATTGGGAGCACTGTATATAAGCTGGCCCCTAAGGCCTGTTCCTCACTCTGGAGTGCCTTACTAAAGACTGAGGGGGGGGTCACCGTTACTTTAACCTCCCTGTGTGCAGTCTTATCTGTGTTAGGAACACAATAGATTGTGTGCGCAATAATGTCTGTAAGCACGTCCGCTGCCACCATCGAAAGCCTACGAGCCATGTTTGCCACGTACGGCCTGCCTGATGTCCTTGTCAGCGACAATGGGCCGTGCGTCACCAGCGCTGAATTCAAGGAATTCATGACCCGCAATGAGATCAAGCACGTCACATCTGCCCCGTTCAAGCCCGCATCTAACGGTCAGTCCAAAACACCAAGCAAAGCTTGAAATGCAAGTCGGAAAGCTCCCTGCAGACCCGCCTGTCCCGAGTTCTGCTCAGCTACCGCACAAGACCACACTCGCTCACCGGGATTCCCCTTGCCAAACTGCTCATGAAATGGGCTCTCAAAACAAGGCTCTCTCTAGTCCACCCTGATCTCCACGATCATGTTGAGGGCAGACGGCATCACTAAAGAATATACCATGATCTGACAAATTTGTCACGCGATACTGAAGTCAATGGCCCTGTATTTGTACTCAACTATGGACATGGTCCCAAATGACTTGCTGGCACTGTCGTAGCCAAAGAAGGGAGCAGGGTGTTTGAGGTCAAACTTCCAAATGGACTAACTTGCAGAAAGCATTTGGACCAAACCAAACTACGATTCACAGACAGCCACCAACAATCTGAAGAGGACACCACCAACTTCGACCCTCCGATACACACACAAGTGGCAACGGACATCACGGTTGACCACGATGCTGAACTCATCATCCCCAGCAGCCCAGCAAAGCCAGCTGCACAGCAGCCCAATGAAGGCTCAATCAACTCACATACACCTGTGTTTTTACCAAGACGATCGACTAGGGAGTGGAAAGCCCCAGATCGTCTCATGCTGCAAATATGTGTACTATTGATTTTGGTGGGGGGGGGGGGGATGTTATGTATGCAACACCTTGTAACCAGCATTCTACCTCAACCAGAGGGTGCATCTGTTGGAGTCCCAAGGGATCCCAGCATCACTTGGGAGCATTGCATATAAGCAGGCCTCCCCTGCTATGCCAGCACTCTGGAGTCAGAATAGAGGCTAAGGTCACACTTACTCAAGTCTACAGTACTGTCACATTGCTTTATTTGAGACATAACAAAAACTGTACACAATACTCCAGGTGTGGTCTCACCAGGGCCCTATAAAGTTGCAATAAGATGTTTTTACTCTTGTACGCAAATCCTCCTGTAATAAAGACCAACATACTATTTCATTTCTTAATTGCTTGCTGTACCTCCATGTAAACTTTCTGTGATTCGTGTACAAGAACACCCAGATCCCTCTGAACACCAACATTTCCTAATCACTCGCCATTTAAAAAATACTCTGCTATTCTATTTTTCCTACAAAAGTGGTTAACTTCACATTTCTCCACATTATATTCCATTTGCCATGTTCTTGCCCATTCACTGAGCCTGTCTGTCTCCCCTTGAAGCCTCTTTGCACCCTCCTCACAACGTGCATTCTCACCTAGTTTTGCATCATCAGTAAACTTGGATATATAACATTTAGTCCTCTCATCTAAATCACTGATATGTATTGTGAATAGCTGTGGCCCAAGCATCGATCCTTGTGGTACCCCACTAGTTATAGCCTGACAACCTGAAAATTACCCGTTTATTCCTACTCTCTGTTTTATGTCCATTAACCAAGCCTCAGTCCATGCTAGTATGTTATCCCCAATCCCATGAGCCCTAATTTTGTTTAATAACCTTGTGTGGCACCTTATCGAAAGCTATTGCTTTTCTACCATCATACCTTTTAATGTAGTTTCCCAATCTACCTTAACCAACTCCCCCCTCATAACTACATAGTTTCCTTTGTTTAGATTTTAGACCCTAGTTTCAGATTTTAAAAAGTCGCTTTCAAATTTAATGTAAAATTCTATCATATTATGGTCATTCTTCCCGGTGGGCTCCTTTCCTACAAGGTTATTAATTAACCCTTTCTTATTGCACAATACTAGATCTAAAATAACCTGTTATCTCGTTGGTTCCTCAACATACTGATCTAGAAAACCATCTTGTATACGGTCCATGAATTCATCCTACACACTATTACTGAAAATTTGGTTTGCCCAGTCTATATGCAGATCAAAGTCCCCCATGATTATTGTATTACCTTTGTTACATGCACCTCTAATTTCCTGATTTATACTGTGCCCTACAATACTACTACGGTTTGGGGGCCTATAAACAACTCCCACCAATGTTTTCTGCCCCTTGCTGTTTCTAAGCTTCACCCAAACAGATTCTACTTCTTGATTTTCCGAGCAAAGATCCTTTCCCTCTGCTGTCTTTATTCCATTCTGTATTATCAGGGCTACCCCTCCTTTTCCATTTTGCTATCTCTTCTAAAAGTTCCATATCCTGGAATATTTAGTTCCCAACTGTGGTCACTTTGCTACCATGTTTCCATAATAGCTATTAAATCAAACCAATTAATTTCTGTCTGCGCTATTAACTTTGTTTATTCTGTTGTGAATACTTCATGCATTCAGATATAGTGCCTTTAGCTCGACTTTTTTCTATTTTTCCCTGATGTCACCTTAGTCAGTAATGCCCTATTACCTTTGTTACTCTCGCTCTCCCTTCCTGACCCACTCTGCTTATTGCTACCCAAAACTCTGCTCTGCTCTAGAGCCTTGACATTTCTCTTGCTGCCTTTTATCCGTATCTAAACAATGCTGTATACTTTCCTGATTTCACCCCCACCCCCTTCTTTAGCTTAAAGCTCTGTGTACTGCCCTCGTTATTCGATTCGCCTGGACACTGGTTTCAGCCCAGATTGTGGAACCCGTCCCAATGGAACAGCTCCCTCTTTGCCCAGTGCTGGTGCCAGTGCACCTTAAAGCAAAACCCCTGCCTCCCACATCACTCTTTGAGCCACACAATTAACATTCTAATCTGCTTATCCCTACACCAATTGATGTGTGGCTCAGGTAACAATCCAGAGATTATTACCTTTGAGGTTCAGTTTTTTCATTTGGACCCCAACTCCTCAAACTCTCAGCAAAACCTCATTCCCAGTCCTATCTATGTCGTTGGTTCCTACGTGGACCATGAAAACTGGATCCTCCCCTTCCCACTCCTTTGGGGCTCAAATTTTAGCGGTGTTGAAGAATTACGGCTGAGTTTTTTGTGCCCGACTATGACAAAAAAAAGTTGCAACATTTGCCATTGTAAATTTTGAATTTGGCGTGATGCAGATTGTCGTTAAGCTCTGTCAGTGGAGCCTAAGATTTACACTGACAAATGGAGGCAGTCTTCTGTACATGCACCAAAAACAAATCCCCTTTTCCACGTGATGGGTGTGCCTGCGCTTGCACAGTACACTTCCTGGTCTGCATTCAGCCGTTTTTAAACAGACAATTGTGTGTGAGAACTTGCTTGTGAGGAGAAAAATCAGAGCTGCAATATGGGATCAGGGGACAAGGTCCAAGAATTTCCTACCAGAAGAAGTCGAGGCCTTGGTTTCTGTCATTGTGGGCCGATGGCACGAGCTTCAGAACAAAGGTCAAGTTAAAATAAAGCCAAAAGAAATGAACAAATGCTGGGACAAAGTTGCAGAAGATTTCTGTGGAACAGTGACCACCCTGATGACCAGCTGGCAGTGCAGAAAGTGGCAGGACCTTGGCCAAGCAATTGGTGTAAGTAATATTTTCATTTATGCACTGGAATTATAATTGTAAATATGACCATCTGTGTGTGCCACCCACCACAGCAGACAGACCTCTCTCTAAAAAGTTATTTTTGTCTTTGTAGAGGAAGGTGGCACATAACAGAGAGCAAAATCGAACTGGAGGAGGTCCGGCAAATCTGCACCCACTGACACCCCTGGAAGCGAGTGTCGCTGGTATGATTGGTGCTGGCTCTAGAAGGTCAACAAGCTGGGCCCAGTCACCAGAGAGAGGGTAAGTCCTGCAAATTCCACAGTCTGGCTTGGCGAAATGTTAAGTACTGCACGGGTTAGCCATGCTTCAGTTCATGGGATATACTCTCCGTCAGCAACGCTTCAGTTTATGCAACATGCTTTCATTCATTGTGCTCCTTCAAATGAGCCTGCGCTGTGTGACCCTACTCATGCCACCCTGCCCTTTCTCCTCCTACTAACCCATTGTCTTGTCTGTTATATTTTGCAGAAGTTGCACCCATCCCTGAGGAAGCACAACCTGATGCCGCAGATCATTCAGACACAGAGGAGCCTGAACATGATCACATCTTTCATGCCAAACTTCCAGAGGAAGAGCAGGACAAGGATGAGCAGGGGGGTGAGGGGGAAGCCCCCAATCGTGACACTATCACACTGAATCTGGAGGAGGTAGTACCACCCATTGATGTGCCAGCCCTTTTCCAGACTGCTACGAGTGATGTGACATTTCATGGCGTCCCATAGTGCGAGGTTGTGGGTCCCAGTGGGTTACAACAAGCCACACCCAGAGTGAGGAGGGGAAGGAGAGCTCGACAGTGCTCTCCTGAAATGCAGGACGCAGCAGACGTGGTTCAGCTTATGGCAATGAGTAGGGAGTGCATTGATATTACCCGATCACGCCTGGAAACCATCAATGGGGTGGGTGATGAGATAGCGGGACTATCGGCAGAAGTAACAGCACTACTCTAGCGCGAAATGGGAACACTGTCGGGGCACATTAGGGAGGGAATGTCGCAGGTAGTTGATACGCTTTTGAGGCGGATTAGGGAGGGGATATCGGAGGTAGCTGCTGCAGTATGGGAACACATCCAGGCTGTCATTGCCCCGCGGCAATTGACAGAATCAACTGCTGCCACTCCCATTCCAAACTCCAGACCAACCTCAGGCAGTGTGTCGGTTCATCCACACGCCGAGGAAGAGCTGAAGAGACCCAAGTCGGGCCTTCCACATTGCTGTCTGTCCATCCCCACCAACAGGAAATGCACATTCCCCAAGATGCTCGAAAAAAACACTTGGTACCGGTGGGAGAATGCCTGCACCACCACCTCCAGCCAAGGGTGGAGTCAACAAGGGCAAGTCTTAGAATAAGGGGGAGGAGAGATGGCTGCAGCTAAAGTGTGTTTGCTGCTGTTGTTGTTTTTATGTTATTGTTATTTAACTGATCTCAATTGAAAAGTTTTTTCTAAGTGATGTAAATTTACAAGTGATCTGAACTGAAAAGTTTAAAATTTGATACAAAATATTTTTATTAAAGTTAAGTACAACTGTAAACATTTTTAACAAATGTAATTCTTTTTTCAATTAAAGCAGAATCACTAACATTACTTCTTCAATTAACACAACACAACATTATGGAACATGTCCAAACAGTAAACATGGTTAATTATGAAATGTGCCGCTGAGCCTTCATGTAGCAAAGGTTTCAAGGATTAGCTGCTGACAGAAGGTTCGAGCAATGGTAAAAGGTGCACGGCACCCACCCCCACCGTCATCCTGGGGGTTGAGGTACTTGCATGGTTTCCTCCACCTCCTCCTCGTCATCAGCCTGTTCGTCATCATCCTCATCCCCTCTCGCCTGAGGTGGCTCTTCTACTTCCAGTTGCTGTTGCCTCATGATGGCTCAGTTGGGCAGCATGCAGCACTTGACAGTGAACTGACCGACAGTGTCAGGGGCGTATTGCAGGTAACATCCAGAGTGATCCAGGCATCGGAAACGCTGCTTCAGTATGCCAATGGTCCTCTTAATGATGCTGCGCATTATTATGTGGGACATGTAGTGACGCTTGGATTCTGTCCGGGTTACACATGGGGTGGTGGGGTGAGGGTGATCAGGCAGGTGACAAGGCCATACCCTTTGCCCCCAGCAGCCAGCTCTGACCTTGTGGCTGCTGCTGAAAAATGCCAGATATAGCCCTCTCATGCAGCAGGAAAGCATCATGGGTGCTCCATGAGTATCTAGCATCAACTGCCATGATGAGCTGGGTGTTTAGCGAGTGGAACCCTTTTCTATTCCTGTACATCACGGAATCATCCAAAGGTGCTCGCATGGCGATGTGTGTACAGTCAATGCAACCCTGTACCTTGGGGAAACCAATAATCCTGGAGAAGCCCACAGCCCTGTCACGCATTGCCTGGGCAGTCATGGGGAACTTGATGTAGTTGTTCCTGCAGGCATACAGTGCAGCAGTCACCTGCCAAATGCAGATGTGTTGGATGTTGAGAGATGGAGCATACATTCCCAGTTGATGCCAGAGCCAGAGACATAGAAGGCAAGTGCTGCAGTAACCTTTACTTCTACAGAGAATACAGTCCTCCTCAGGCTTCGAGGCTGCAGGTTTGCCTTGATTAATTTGCAGATCTGTTATGACCTTCCTTTCGAAAATGCAGCCTTCTGATGCAATCTGCCTCACTCAGGTGCATGAATGCCTCTCTCTCTCTCTATACCCGATTTGGGTAAGGCCTCCTGGCCATCATCCTCCGTGCTCTCTGGTTCCTGATGTGATGCCGTCGTATCAATCGTCTCCTCTGCATCACCATGATGCAGAAGGCTATTACTAAGTAAGGCATTGTTAATATTGCCCGCATTATTTGTTCTAAGTTTGAAACGCAATGAAAATAGTAGCAGAAAGCACTCACACCTTCTTCCCTCTAAGGTTGATGCCCGAGTCATGGACCACACCCTGGTCTGCGCATGCACAACACTAGGCTCGGTTTCTACGGTGATGCAACGCTCACAAGGCAGGCATTTGGGACACAAAATATACATTATAATGATGACTGGGGGCAATATTTAATATTTTTCATTGTTGCTGTGCAAAGAAATATTTCTGTGCCGTCTCCAATGCTCACCGGGCTCGAGGCGCATAGGGTCGGAACGTCAGCCAGCAGCATCGATCCCTTGGTCAAACACAGGAGCTTGGGGCTCGGCTTCTACCCCTCGGGCTTCTTTTGCAGCCGAGTGCCAAGCTCCTGTGTCCGGCCAAGGGAGCAATGCTGCTGGCCGGCACTCTGACCCTCGAGGCCAGTGAGGAGAGGTTCGGTGGTGGGGTGGAACTTGGTCAAAAGTCACAATTTCCATTTAGGCATTCAAATAAATGTAGTTTCTCCCTTTACACTCTCCAAAAATGAACATGTATCATGCATTCATTTTGTGTAATTAATGCCTCCTTCACTCCCTCCAAAACCTCGGCTAAAAACAATGGCGTCTTATCTGCACCGATTTTGTTATGTGACTGATTTTGTTAAAAGCCCAGAAGGTTTTTCAGCGCGGTCCACTACGTCATCTTAAAAGAAATCGTGGTTGGCCAAACTCGCTTAAATGGCAAGAAATGGTACAGCCGGCAGGTTACGTCCCCAGTGACGTCAAAAAATCATAGCATTAAAAGAAAATCGTACCCAAGTGATTTACGATGGCGCAGAAACTTTGAGGAAACTTGGAGATTTTAGTTTGCTCAAAAAAAAACAGCGGACACCAAAAAAATACAGCACAGAATGCTGGGGAAAATTGAGCCCCAGGTTCTGACTCTGAGCTGCCCCAGGGAGGGGGCCATGTGTGATGTCCCTGTGGGGTGCAGTATGTTCAGTGACTGACCCTGAGCTGCCCCAGGGAGAGGGCAGTGTGTGATGTCCCTGTGGGGTGCAGTATGTTCAGTGACTGACCCTGAGCTGCCCCAGGGAGAGGGCAGTGTGTGATGTCCCTGTGGGGTGCAGTATGTTCAGTGACTGACCCTGAGCTGCCCCAGGGAGGGGGCCATGTGTGATGTCCCTGTGGGGGTGCAGTATGTTCAGCGTCTGACCCTGAGCTGCCCTCATTCCTCCTGCTCCAGGGGGCAGTCACGCTCCTCTCAGTCGGAGTTAATTCGAGGGACAGCGTCATCTGCTGGACACCGGCGGTATTTCAAGGCACATCATCTCTGGCTCCATCCCAGAGAAATCCAAAACCAATCTGCAGATTCAATTTATTTTATCAATGGTTCAAGAACGTTTAGCTCCATTTGTTGCACTTTTCAGTATTTGAAGAAAACCGTTTAAACAGTGAAATATGGATGCAAACAAAATCAACATTATTTTCATCTGACCCTTTTCCCATTGATTAATTGGTCAAATATCCAGAATATTAAACTCCAGTCCAGGGAGAATCAGTATTTGCAGAAAGAAACCCCAACTGTCAGAATGGACACGATTCAGGCTGGAATAAAAGTAGAATCCAATCCTTCCAGTCACTTGTGAACTCGCTGGTGTGTCAGCAGGTTGGATGAGGTTGTGAATCCCTTCCCACACACGGAGCAGGTGAACAGTCTCTCCCCAGTGTGAACTCGTTGGTGAACAAGCGAATCCCTTCCCACACTCAGAACAAGTGAATGGCCTCTTCCCGGTGTGAACTCGCTGGTGTACCAGCAGATTGCATTTCAAAGTGAATCCCTTCCGACACACTGAACAGGTGACTGGCCTCTCCCCGATGTGACTGCGCCGATTAACTTCCAGATCAGACGGGTAATTGAATCTCTTTCCACAGTCCCCACATTCCCACGGTTTATCCGTGATGCGGGTGTCCTTGTGTCTCTCCAGGTTGGATGATAAGTTGAAGCCTCGTCCGCACACAGAACACGTGTACGGTTTCTCCCCGCTGTGAATGGTGCGATGTTTTTTCAGTCTGTGTAACTGGTTAAAGCTCTTTCCACAGGCAGTGCACTGGAACACCCTCACTCGGGTATGTGTGCTTTGATGCTTTTCCAGTCACACTGATGTTTTGAAATCTGTTCCCACAGACAGAACAGACAAACATTTCTCCTTCAATATTCAAAGGCCGATGATATTCAGGTCCTGATGAATCGAGTGATTCAGTCAGATCTTGACGTGATGTTTGGTTTGAGTTTCCTGTCTGCAAATGCTGCCCTTCGAATACCCTGGAAAAGGAGTTTACAAAAATAATTACTACAAGTACAGGATAGAAATTCAGAACAGACAATTCTAGATTCTATGGAACATTCTTTCCTCTCTTGTTCCTCCAGAGCTGTAAATCCCTGTCCCACACACTCTCCGTACTCACTGTTCTGAAATTCAAACACATCGCACGTCTGAAGACAGTGTGTCCTCCACTCCCAGTTTTCACCACCAACTCTGTCTGGGTTCAGTTCTACACTCACTGGTTCCCCTCCCTCTCCCTCCCCTGAAGGTGCTGACTCTGTCTGGGTTCAGTTCTACACTCACTGGTTCCCCTCCCTGCCCTCACCTGAAGGTATTGACTCTGTCTGGGTTCAGTTCTACACTCACTGGCTCCCCTCCCTCCCCTGAAGGTATTGACTCTGTCTGGGTTCAGTTCTACACTCACTGGTTCCCCTCCCTCTCCTCCCCTGAAGGTATTGACTCTGTCTGGGTTCAGTTCTACACTCACTGGCTCCCCTCCCTTCCCTGAAGGTACTGACTCTGTCTGAGTTCAGTTCTACACTCACTGGTTCCCCTCCCTCTCCTCCCCTGAAGTTAGCATCTCAGCACCCAGCCCACAATTGTGACTGAATTACTGCCGATAAAAGGGAATTATTGATCTACATCACCATTAATCTATACCTATATATCCGACCAGAGTGAAGGAAGAATAGGAGGCAGCCGCTGCTGACGGGGTGATTTGGAGATTAGATTTAAAGGGAGGGAGTGAGAGTGAGATTGAGCCGAGCGAGGTGGCGGCTGGAGTCCAGAATGGCCGGAGAGAGGGTGATAAAGCCCCGAAGCTGCAAACGCCGGTAGTTCAGGTTATTATTCCCGGTTTGCGGTGTACACCAATTGTTTATGAAGCCTCCCTGTCCATCTGTCGGACTGCAAGAGCAAGATTGATTATCAAAGATGTTATCTGGCTATTATGTAGGCCCTGAGCTGGCTAAACAGAAGGTATGCTTAAAACTGCACGTACGCATACAGCCACAAGATGACCACTCGTTGAAGGTATGCTTAAAACTGCATGTACACAAGATGACCACTCGTTGACCTCAGGCTCAAGGGTGCAAGATAATCTAAGGCGAGTGACACTTGGATGGAGGAAACAAATGGGTATTTGATCATGCGTTGGTACAACCAATCACGTCACTGTTAAGGTCTGTCCATGTGCTGAACCCTGTATAATTAAGGTGCAATTTGAACAGCTCATTGGAGGTCCTTTCTCAGGGGCTGAGAAGTGAGATGCTCCCCCTTCACATGTTGGAATTAAAGTCATTGAAACTTATCCAAGGTGTTCGCCTGTTGAATCCGGGCTTGTTGAGAGGAGAAGGGCGATTCTCCTCATCAACTGGCGTAGTTTTGCAGGATACAGTCTCGCTAACCCGAAAATGATGTGGCAGCTGTTGGAGTGAGTACGTTTTAAATACCACCTACAAGTTAGAGCTATTACACTGTTTACGGGAAAGGAGGAAATCTGTAGAAAGAACAAATAAACGAGCCACGGGGAGGACGGTGACCAAGGAATAAGTATGACTTGGGGTATGAGTAGGCTCTAACACGATTAACTGGCGTGCGGTACTAATGAAAAAGTATCGGTCAGGGGACGCGACGGAGGTACAAGAGTAACCTACTAAGAGAAAGGTAGCCCCTTAGCGATCTGAGAAATGGCCGGCGAATATGACTGGGGACCCGATGTATATATATGGAAAATGCTAGCAGATAAAAACATGAAACTAATTGAGGGAATGAAGAAAAAGGGATGGCAATGAGACGACTCACTGGAGAGGCAGGCAAAATGGCGGGAGTGCCAGCCAAGAAATAAAGGTGACCGGGCTCATACGGTAGTATTAGCTGCTATGGAGAACAAAATAAAGAGATGGAACCAAAGGATCAGATAATACAGGAAAGATGTGATTGCACTGGAAAAGGGTGCAGAGGAGATTTACAAGAATGTTGCCTGGACTGGAGAATTTTGGCTGTGCAGAAAGATTCGAGAGGCTGGGTCTCTTTTCTTTGGAATAGAGGAGGCCTGAGGGGAGACTTTATTGAGGTGTATAAAATTAGGTGGGGCCTAGATAGAGTGATAGGAAGATCCTGTTTCCTTTGGCAGAGAGGTCAACAACCAGAGAGCATAGGTTTAAAGTAACTGAAGGGAGGTTTAGAGGAGATGTGATAGGGATCAGAAATTGAAAATTGATTTAAGGAATAATGGATAAATAGTTATGACTGAATCAAAAGGAGAAAAGGGAAGATCATGTTTCTTCCTTACTGTTCGTGTTTTCCTTTGATGTTTCAGTAAAGTTTTAGAAAACATGTGCGATTGTTCCTTTGTTTGGCTGTGGCCCCTCCCCCTTTTCAAAGTGGCATTGGGAAGTTTAATATTGGAGTTACTGAGGTTAATTAACCTATTAAAAACGAGACTTTTATTATGGCCATGATCAAATTCTGGTTGATGTAAATTGTGTGAAGAGTCTTTAGTTCTGGACATAAGGCATTTCACATCAATGATTGGTATAATTTAAAAATAAATTCTGACCAATGTGTAACTGGGGAGAAAAGGGAGAAAAATTATGTATAAAGATGTTTTTCTGAATGTTTATTTTGAGAATAAAAACACAGAGACTTTATAAAAGTAACATTCTTAACTGGAGAGTTTAAACTGAAAAAGGCTGCAAACTGAAGTCGACAATGATTAATGGTGTCTGTGCTGGTCAGCTTTCGAAACAAAGGAAGTTAACTCTTTCACAGGCAGCTGTGAACGGTTTTAACTCAGTGGGTGATACCTTTTGAATATTGGAAATCTTAATTTGAAGAGAATCACCAGAGATTCTGTTTTTTTTTTTTGTTTTAAGTAGATGACCATCGGAAAGAAGCGATGTTGTTTAAAGGGGTTAGTGGATTATTCCTGAGGGGTCAGGAGGGCACACCACTGTAACCGACTACATCTGAAAATAAATCTCAAGTGGGATTCGTCCTCTCCAGGGGAATGAGGAAGAAGGGGTGCCTAATGGGATACCCCCACCTAATCAGGTACAGTATGATCCAAAGAGAAGTGAAGTGGACAGGACACGGGAGCTGGAAAAATCTCCTCGGGTTCCAGATTTGGAACTACCTCCTGTCCACAGACATACCTCGCAAACCCCGCCAATCTCACAAAGTAGTAAGAGATATATCATGAATGGTAGAAGTAAGGACAGACGAGGCTATAGGATAGGGGTACATTTACAGTGGCATGGTAATCATACCACTATAACCGTCCATTATATCAAGGACGGGAGCGCAGTTGTACAAGCAGTAGAGTTTTAAAAAAGACTCATCCAAAGGCTCCTTCTCCAACGAATAAACAGATTTGTGGGAAAAGCGAATTGTTCATCATAAATACATCCCAGGGCCAACGGTAATCTCAACTCAGGTGATATTGTACCATGATGCGCATCACAAAGTGGTACCTGTAACATTGAATCTTCGAACCCAGACCTATTGTTGAGTGTTAATTTTAAATACTCCATACAATAGGTGTCACGAATAGGATCTCAAGCGGGCGGCGGACACCGGCTGATGGAAGCCATGTTAAAGGCGTGAGTACGTTTAAATTACCATGCAGTTAGGACAAAGGGCAGAAATCTGTCTGATGTCAGTTGCCTGAGAGATCCGAATCTGCAGGTCTGGCCGAGACTTCACGTAGTCAGCAGAAGATCCCAGGTGAAAAAATTGTGATCGGTTGCGATTGATAATTGATAAGTTTGCAAGTAACGGTCTCACTCGTGAGGAATAAGTAAGGGACGTACCACTGACAATCAATAGGTTGCAAGTATTCGTCTCATTCAGGGCGAGTAAGTAAGGGATGTACCGCTGACAACCTATAGCCATGGGAAGTGAGAAACTTGAGTGGGGACTAGGGATCCCTGACACGTTACCTAGCAGACAAAAATTGAAAACTAATTGAAATAATGATTAAACAAAATTTAAACCAGACGACCCACTCGCTGAACAAAGAAAATGGTGGGAGTCGGAAAGAAACAAAAGGAGGAGGAAGCCCTCGTTTTAGTCACTCACACGTATTATCAATTAAGTAAATGGACCAGACTATTGGCTGAGAAAGTGATGAAATAAACTGATAGTAGATGTGATGAAGACAGCATCCATCAGGACACATAAAAAGGAACAACTGCCAGCAGTCCCCATCAATTAGAAACAGTGGGGGACACCCGAAGACTGTTATAACTGCAACAGACTGACAAACATGGTGGAAATGTAGAGAGAGAGGCTCTTTGTAATGCAAGAAATGAGGGGTCGAAGTTAGTTGCTACGGTGACTGTTTTTTAAAAAAAAGCAAGAAGCAATTCTAAAAGGAGATGTTTAGTGGGAATCCAAACCATGAAGTGTAGGCATATAGCAGCAAAAAGTGCTAAAAACTACAGAGGCAGCAGATTATAAAACAAACATTAAATGGTAAGACACTGAAAAGTGTAGAAGAACAAAGGGGCCTTGGAGTATAGGTCCACAAACCTCTGAAGCTAGCAGGCTAGGTAGATAAGGTGATTAAGAAGGCATATGCAATACTTGCCTTTATTAGTCGAGGTTTGGAATACAGGAGCAGAGACGTCAGGCTTGAACTGTAGAAAACTCTAGTTGGGTTACCACATTACAGGAAAGAGATGGGTAGATATGCCGCCACGGATTTTAATGAAATTAAGGGCGACCCCAAACCGGACCACTGGACTCACACCATTCAAACTAATGACAAGAAGGGCAATGAGATTACCTGAGGTTCTAGTGACAGGGAGTGATGGCGTCGGGCCCTACTGGGACCCAGTAAGGAGATTGGTGATGGAATTATGGAAACAATTACATGATCTGAAGGCACATGCCAGGAATCAGCAAGTGGTCAAGGACTTGGAAACTGCACCAAGGAACAAAAGGCTCAGATACCACAGGTTGGGAGCAAGGTAATGGTAAAAATAAACCCCGAAAAGCCAGGATTCAACCCAAAATGGACAGGCCCTCACCAGGTAATAATGGTAAGTGATGCGTGCATGGCAATAGATGGAACCGGACGGTGGAAACATTGGACACAGTTAGAACATTGTGTAACATGAGACCCTAACTGACCGGTGACATGTTGTGTTTTATAGGACCTTAGTCCTAGTAGGAGGAATACTGGGTAACCCCATCTTATACCACGACCCAGCAGTAAGTTGCCCAGACAGCTATCAAAGAAATATTTCCACTACAAACTCAATCTTTTGCGGAAAATGCCAAAGGGGGCGAATAGAAGTGGAATGGATGAGCCCGGATAAGGGACACTCATGGCAGAACCAATCAGACATGCATGAATAGCATGGAAATCGACACAAGTGTGTGTGGGTAAGATGTAACCTCACCGGGGAGGCAGAGGGGACTACCCCCATACCCATCAGGGAATCACAATGCGGTAATGGTTCCTTATAGGGAATGTTCGTGTGTAAGATAGAGATCCCAACCACCACAAAAGCCCCAACCACAACAATCCCAGAACCCCCAAGATGCCCAAACATGACACGGGGCAAGCGGAGGGTTAGTAATAAAAAGAACTAACGACAAAATCCATTTCAGGGTACGCCAAAGGGTAATTACACTATTATTAAATCTAATGAACATAACTATTCCACTGTTTTGCGGTAAGAAAACTATAAGCTTATATAAAAACCTAACCCCCAAGAGCCCTTGAGGGGCCCGAATCCAAGTTATGAAGTTCAGCGTAAAAAAGCTGAACAAAAACGGGAAAGGCGGGAGGAGAAAGAGGGGAATATTAGAAATGGTGGGCGCAGGATATGCGGTGGGTGTTGCGACAGTTAATACAATAGATCTTCAAACAATAGAAGGGCAGGTCATCATCCTCACACAGACCTTAAAAGGACTGCTGGAAAGAGGAGATGATAACAAGAAAATGTAGGCCCAGCTAGCGGATGGGGTGGAATGGGAACTGCTACAGGTTGCCCATACATTGCAGGACCATGCAAAAACAATAAATTTGGTAAACCAGGCTGGACAAACTATGAGTAAAAGAATTGCAGCCGAGATAGTTTGTGCAGGATATGGGGCTTGAATGCTCAATGCGGTAGAACATAACCTAGAACAACTCCAGAATGGGGAGGTGCCGGATTGGATAATCAATGATGTATTTGCTGAATGGATATTGGGCAAAAATGATACCCAAGCCTGTGAGGCCCGGAGGAATAGCCATGCCTGGGTCCCTTAGAACAGGTGTGTAACCGGACATCAGAATATAATAGGGTTTGTGTTATCAATACCACAATACGACGTGACAAAGGGAAACACATTGTATCAAGTTAGCAATGTAGGAGAAGTAAGGAATCAGACCCATGTGAGGTATCACAAATTGCACCAGTACGTAATTAAAAAGGGAAACAATACCAAAGGTGTCTATATTAACGATTGTTATAAGAATAATCAAGTTGTTTTATGCTAAGAGCACCCAGACCTCGATAACAACGACTATGGATATGGCCAAACAGAAGGATGTGTGTTGAGTGTCACACCGCTAACACTGGACTCCAAAACGACCTCAGCCTCACAAGAAAAGGGAGGATGGTGTGTGAGCACCATAGCAGTCAACATGATGGTGGGGGGAGTTAACCCACTGCCCTATCACGACCACCGACTTCTGTTTTGCGCCAAAAATCGTCGTCGATATTCAGGGAGATATCATATATCTGGAATTGAAAGGAGAGTCCGTCAATGGGACGGCGGTGGACACTATCAAAGCAGGGTATAAAGGTTTCGAGGAACCACAAGGACAACATATACCCAGACTTAGTGAAGAACAAACTAAGTTGGAACAGGACGTCCATGAACGACGGCAGAAGTACATCATATTGATGAAGAAGATTGACAAACTCCAGAAGGACACTAAAGAAATGTTGGCAAACCAACCCTGGTATACCAGGCTTTGGAACTTTGGACTAAACGTGCAGGTACACCCCTGGATAAGAATAATATCCCATGTATTGGTGATTGTGCAATGTGTGGTTTTAATGGTTGGAGATGTAAATGACAGGCGAGGAAAGCTATAGCTCAGGCCCCCATAAAAGCCTTAGAAGAAACTAAACCTTTACTATCTAAGGAAAAATCTGTAAAACAGGTAAGTGATGTGTAAAGGAAGAGGTACGAGAAGCCATCCGCAAGTAAGGGCTTGGCCACCCAGATGGACGGATTAAGCTGACAATATCACTTCCCCTTTGGATGAAATAATGAGGGGACGGCACATTGGCCTATCTTGGAGAATATAGCCAAGGGCCAAAAGGGGGGATTGCAAGAGCAAGATTGATTATCAAAGATGTTTTCTGGCTATTATGTCGGCCCTGATCTGGCTAAACAGAAGGTATGCTTAAAACTGCACGTACACAAGATGGCCACTCGTTGACCTCGGGCTCAAGGGAGCAATATAATATAAGGCGAGTGACACTTGGAAGGAGGGAACAAATGGGTATTTGATCATGCGTTGGTACAACCAATCACGTCACTGTTAAGGTCTGTCCATGTGCTAAGTCCTGTATAATTAAGGTGCAATTTGAACAGCTCGTTGGAGATCCTTTCTCAGGGGCTGAGAAGTGAGATGTTCCCCCTTCACATGTTGGAATTAAAGTCATTGAAACTTATCCAAGGTGTTCGTCTGTTGAATCCGGGCTTGTTAAGAGAGGAGAAGGGCGATTCTCCCCATCACGGACCATTACTGCCCTCTGCTCCACCGGCCCGCAACCACCTCTCCTGCTACAGATAATCCACCGACAGCAACTCAAATATTCATTTCAAAACTAAATTTCATGCTGTCTTGTTGCTAATTACATCTGGAGAGAGCAGAGTGGAAAGGCTGAAGGGATTTGCAGTGATCAGGATCAAACTGTACCCGGAGCGAGTGTGTGCCGGTGTAAACAATAAATTGAACAGAAAAGGACATGTTTGATGGGACAATGTAGAGGGAGCTTACCTCTCTAATTGAAACTGAAACTATATAGAAATTATATCTCTAAGTTGAAACTGGCACAGGACAGAATGTGGAGAGCACCAGTTCATACAATCACAGGACAGAGAGTGGAGAGCATCAGTTCATACAATCACAGGACAGAGAGTGGAGAGCACTTCATACAATCACAGAACAGAGAGTGGAGAGCACCAGTTCATACAATCACAGGACAGAAGTTGGATCAATGGTCTTTGGAATGATTACTTCTCATTGTGCCTTTTGATCTACCCGAGAATTGATTTACTGATTTAATGAGACAGTTAGAGACTGATTTAACTTTTCAATTATTTCAATTATTCAAATTCTGATTTTAAGTTTACTTATAATTAATCTAATTATTAATCAATTTTGTTTCAATATAATTGATCTTGATTATACTGATTGTACTATTGTAGAATCCCTATTGTAGTATTCCCTATTCACTGTGTAAACTGAGTTTTTTTCCCCCGTGAGTAATTGCTGCCATTTTGGCTGCCGCTTCGGACCCGAGCCATTCCCTTCTATTTCCACTTCCTTCTCCTGCCACTGTCCCAGGCTCGACTCCCTTTGAGACAAGCCTGCAGCTTCCCTCTGTGCCCCTCTTGGCATCTGCCTAAGGGCCCACCGAGGCACTCGTCACTGTCTCCTCACGACCAGCAACCCCAACTGTCCCATCCTCCTCTCACCGACCTTGCCCGGGGGGTGGGGGGGGGGCTAACCTTGCCAATCTCCTTCCCATCCAACTGACCCCTCCAATCCCTGACCCTGTGCATGCCGGTAGTGGGTCAGCCATCATCGATCCTCTCTGCATCTCCTTGCAGAATGTCCGTTCACTTGCGGACAAGGCCCTTGCCATCCATGAGCTTATTGTGGATGATCAACATCATGGCCCTGACGGAAAGTTGGCTAAAGGATGATGGCACATTACCTTTAAAGGAAGCCGCCCCTCCTGGCTATACCTTCCACCACTTGCCCCGCCCAGACTGCCGTGGTGGTGGTGTGGCTCTCATCATCAAATCACACCTTGGTCTGTCCCCTACTCCTCCGGCACTTTCTCCTCCTTTGAACATCTCACCTGATTCCATCCATCTCACGTCATTTAAAATTCTCATCCTCTACCGCACTCCCAAGTATGATTAAAATATTATCGCAGATATATCCTCACTGCTTTCCTCCCTCAGCCTCCGAATGACTTCTCATCCTCGATGATTTCAACCTCCATCTCAATTCATCAAGCGCTCTCTCCTCCGAGTTCACTACCCTCCTGTCCTCCCTTAGTCTCTCCCTCCATGTGAACTCCTCAACCCATACTCACACCCTTCCCCTTGACCTTGCCATCTCTCGTGGCCTCGCTATTCCTACCGTGTCAATTACAGATAAGGCCATCTCTGACCATTTCCTTGTATCGCTCTCCACCCACATCCCCCATCCCCCAACCCAAATCTACTTCCTTCTGCATCCTCCCCTGGAAAAAACTCTCTCCAAACTCTCTTACAGTTGCACTTATCAACATCAAACTGTCCAGCCTTTGGCCCTCCTTTCACCAACATTTCTGCAGCCACCGATCTGCTCACCCACACCCTCTCTACCACCTTTGATACCCTAGTCCCGATTATTACTCTCTCTCACCCTGGCCATTCCCCCGGTACAGCCCTTATTTTCGCTCCCTCAAGTCCAAGGAGCACAGACTTGAACGGATGTGGTGGACAAGTGGTTTAGTCATTCACCTCCAGATCTGGCTCGACCACATAAAGCATTCTCGGGTCCTACTCTTGTCTGCAAAAACTGCTCACTATTCTAGGATCATTCTGAGATGCAAAGATAACCCCCGGCTACTATTCTCTACTGCTAACTGTCTCCTTAAACCTCTCTCCCCTATCTCCACCAAACTCAGCTCCAACAACTGTGAGGAGCTAATGGACTTATTTGCCTCAAAGATTGAGACCATCCTATCGTCTGCCTCTTCCAGTTGTTCCCTTCCTTCCCCGAGCCCACGGGGACAAAGTTCCTGAAGTGTCCCCTTGCCTTAGTTCTAAACTCGCATCTTTCTCTAGTTTCTCTCTGATCTCTCCTCTTGACCTCTCCACGCTCATCTTGACTATGAGACCCACTTCCTGCTCCCTTGACCCTATTCCCAATAAACTGCTGACCACACAAATTCCTTTTCTAGCTCCCATGTTAGCTGACATTGTTAACAGTTCTCTCTCCTCAGGTACTGTCCCCTTCATGGTCTACAGAGCAGTAGTGAAATCCACCATCCTATATGCTTTAGAGACAGACAGCAGGCACCTCAAAGCACTGGAGAAGTACCAACGTTGCCTGCGCAAGATCCTGCAAATCCATTGGCAGGAAAGGCGCACCATCAGTGTTCTCACTCAGGCCAACATCCCCAGCATCGAGGCATTGACCACACTCAATCAGCTCCGATGGATGGGCCACATTGTCCACATGCCCGATACTGGACTCCAAATCAAGTGCTCTTCTCGGAGCTCCGACATGGCAAGCGAGCCCCAGGTGGGCAGAGGAAACACTACAAGAGCACCCTCAAAACCTCCTTGAAAAAGTGCAACATCGCCACTGACAACTGGGAATCCCTGGCCCAAGACTGCTCAAAGTAGAGGAGAAGCATCCGGGAAGGCGCCGAACACAAAGTCTCTTCACCCGGAGCACACAGAAGACAAGCGCAAACAGCAGAAGGAGCGCATGGCAGCCCAAGCACTCCACCCACCCGTCGCTTTAACCAACGTCCATTCAACCACCATCTGACCCACCTGTGACAGAGACTGTAGGTCCCGCATTGGACTATCAGTCACCCGAGAACTCATTAATGTGGAAGCAAGTCATCCTCGACTCTGAGGGACTGCCGAAGAACTGTCCAGCTCTCCTTCAAATCTGCAGTCATCACCCCTCTCCTCAAAAACAACCTGACTCCACTGTGCTTGTTAGCTACCGCCCCATCTCTAACTCCCTTTCTTCTCCAAAGTCGTTGAATGTGTTGTCTCCTCCCAAATTCATGCCCATCTTTCCCAGAACTCCTCGTTTGAATCCCTTCAATCTGATTTCTGCCCGTGCCACAGTTCTGAAACTGCTCTAATCAAAGTCACAAATGACAGTCTTTGTAACTGTGACAAAGGTAAACTATCCTTCATCGTCCTCCTCAACCTGTCTGCAATCTTTGACACATTTGGCCAATCCATCCTCCTCCAACGCCTCTCCACCATCGTCCAGCTGGGTGTGACTGCACTCGCCTGGTTCCATTCCTATCTATCTAATCATAACCAGAAAATCTCCTGCAATGGCTTCTCTTCCCAACCCAACATCATTACCTCTGATGTCCCCAAAGATCTATCCTTGGTCCCCTCCTATTTCTCATCTATATGCTGCCCCTTGGCGATGTCATCCGAAAACATGGAGTCAGGTTCCACATATACGCTGATGACACCCAGCTCTACCTCTCCACACTTCTCTCGACCACTCCATGGTCTCTAAATTGTCAGACTGCTTGTCCAACATCCATTACTGTATGAGCAGAAATGTTCTTCAATTAAATATTGTGAAGACCAAAGCCATTGTCTATGGTCCACGCCACAAACTTCTTTCCCCAGCCACCAACTCCATCCCTCTCCCTAGCATCTATCTGAGGCTAAACCCGACTGTTCGCAACCTAGGCATCATATTTGATCTTGAAATTAGCTTCTGGCAACATATCTGCGGCATATTTAAATCCATCTATTTCCACCTCTAATATTGCCTGCATCTGCCCCGGTCTCAGCTCATCTGCTGCTGAAACCCTCATCAATGCCTTTGTTACCTCTAGACTGGACTACTCCAACGCACTCCTGAATGGCCTCCCACATTCTACTCTACGTAAACTTGAGGTAATCCACAACTCGACTCCCCATGTTTTAATTTGTATCAAGTCTCCGATCACTCAACACCTCTTTGCTCACTGACCTACATTGGCTCCTGGTTAAGCAATGCCCCGATTTCAAAATTCTCATCCTTGTTTAAAAATCCCTCCATGGCCTCATCCCTCCCTATCTCTAATCTCTTTCAGCCTCACAACACCACATGATGTCTGCATTCCTCAAAATCTGCCCTCTTGAGCATTCCTGATTAGAACTGTTCAACCATTGGTGTACGTGTCTTCAGCTGCCTGGGCCCTAAGCTCTGGAACTCCCTCCCTAAACCTCTCCACCGCTGGACATTTCTTACCTCCTTTAAGACTCTCCATAAAACCTCCCTCTATGACCAAGCTTTTAGTCATCTGCTGTAATTTGTTGTTATGTGGCTCAGTGCCAAATTTATTTTTGTCTTATAACACTGTTGTGAAGCACCTTGGGACATTTTACTATGTTAAAAGCACTATATAAATAAAAGTTGTTGTTGTTGATAGCAATGGGAGCTCGTACAACTGGAGCTCCAATTATTATCAATGAGAATACTAGATGTTCATTGGTGGTCCAGGCCCACGTGATCCCAGGATGTGAATACATACTTGGAAGAAACGTTCCTGTACGCTGCACTACAAAACTCGGACTCCGACCGCAATCCTATGTTTCTCCGGGACCACCGGGTAATTTTGTTTAAAAAATTCCCATTGGAGGCGTTCACCCAAAGGAATCCTCCAACCACAATTTCCCCCCCAAAGAATGTGTCATTTCTTTATTCCCCAATATATCTTCTTCTGCCTCAGCCTGCAGGGGACCCACATTTACTTTTGTTAATCTTTTCCTTTTTAACATAATTATAGAAGCTTTTACAGTCTGTTTTTATGTCTGTCGCTAGTTTACTCTTATATTCTATTTTCCCTTTCTTTATCAGTTTCTCGGTCCTCCTTTGCTGAATTCTAAAATGCTCCCAATCCCCAGGCTTACTGCTCTTTTGGCAACATTATAACATAGAAACATAGAAACATAGAAAATAGGTGCAGGAGTAGGCCATTCGGCCCTTCTAGCCTGCACCGCCATTCAATGAGTTCATGGCTGAACATGCAACTTCAGTACCCCATTCCTGCTTTCTCACCGTACCCCTTGATTCCCCTAGTAGTAAGGACTTCATCTAACTCCTTTTTGAATATATTTAGTGAATTGGCCTCAACAACTTTCTGTGGTAGAGAATTCCACAGGTTCACCACTCTCTGGGTGAAGAAATTCCTCCTCATCTCGGTCCTAAATGGCTTCCTCCTTATCTTTAGACTGTGTCCCCTGGTTCTGGACTTCCCCAACATTGGGAACATTCTTCCTGCATCTAACCTGTCTAACCCCGTCAGAATTTTAAACGTTTCTATGAGGTCCCCTCTCATTCTTCTGAACTCCAGTGAATACAAGCCCAGTTGATCCAGTCTTTCTTGATAGGTCAGTCCCGCCATCCCGGGAATCAGTCTGGTGAACTTTCGCTGCACTCCCTCAATAGCAAGAATGTCCTTCCTCAGGTTAGGAGACCAAAACTGTACACAATACTCCAGGTGTGGCCTCACCAAGGCCCTGTACAATTGTAGCAACACCTCCCTGCCCTTGTACTCAAATCCCCTCGCTATGAAGGCCAACATGCCATTTGCTTTCTTAACCGCCTGCTGTACCTGCATGCCAACCTTCAATGACTGATGTACCATGACACCCAGGTCTCTTTGCACCTGCCCTTTTCCTAATCTGTCACCATTCAGATAATAGTCTGTCTCTCTGTTTTTACCACCAAAGTGGATAACCTCACATTTATTCACATTATACTTCATCTGCCATGTATTTGCCCACTCACCTAACCTATCCAAGTCGCTCTGCAGCCTCATAGAATCCTCCTTGCAGCTCACACTGCCACCCAACTTAGTGTCATCCGCAAATTTGGAGATACTACATTTAATCCCCTCGTCTAAATCATTAATGTACAGTGTAAACAGCTGGGGCCCCTGTTCCTTTGATCTAAAACTATCTTTAACTTCTCTCGTTAGCCACGATTGACCACCTTTCCTGTGGGGGTTTGTGTGCCTTAAAGGAATGATTGTTTGCTGTAAATTATGTATTAATTCTTTAATGCGCACCATTGCTTATCTACCTTCATGCCTTTTAATGTAGTTTCCCAATCGACCTGAACCAACTCACCCCTCATACCTAAAAAGATTGTTTGTTTAAAACAATTTCTGCCGCAATTTCTGCTTCTGTGGCTCGGTGTTAAATGTATGTGTTGTGTCCTGTAACACTGCTGTGAAGCGCCTTGGGGCGTTTTACTACGTTAAAGACGCTCTATAAAGAAACGTATTTATTAATACAGCAGGAGTGAGGCATTGACTGAGCTGTGAGTCCGGCGCAGGCGCAGGCGCACTGCGAGCGGTCCCGCCCCTCAGCACCGACGCCTACTGTGACGTCGCAGGCGATGTGGGCGGGGCGGTGACATCTCCTGGTAACGGTTGAACAGCCGAAATTTTTGAAATCAGGAGCCACGTGACCCACGAGCTGCCCAGCGCTCCTTCATCACAGTGGGCGGGACTCTGCGGTGCTGCCGGCTCCTATTGGTGGGAGTGGTGGCAATCCGCTTCGTGCTGTCAATAGACGGCCCGGACTCTTGAGGGTCATTAATTCATGCAGGAAGGCGCCCTGTAGCCGCAGTGCGCATGCTCGGTGCCGCCCTCCCCACCCCCAGTCCCCGGATGCTGCGCAGTTTGCTGTAACCAGCGGTTGGACAATGTGGGGAACCGGGGGCCGCAGGGAGCCGGACTGGTGGTGGGCGGGTGGTGCCGAGGCAGAGCGCTCGGCCGCCGGGCGGGGAGCGTGCGGTGAGTCTGTGAGGGAAAACACCGGACTGAACACACAGCCCCGGAGCTCAGGGTTTGGGGACATGCGGGAGACAGACTGAAACTTCCAGTGAGCTCAGACAGTGTGTAACCCGGGGGCCCAGTGAGCTCAGACGGTGTGTAACCCGGGGGCCCAGTGAGATCAGACGGTGTGTAACCCGGGGGCCCGGTGAGATCAGACAATGTGTAACCCGGGGGCCCGGTGAGATCAGACAGTGTGAAACCCGGGGGCCCAGTGAGCTCAGACAGTGTGTAACCCGGGGGCCCAGTGAGATCAGACGGTGTGTAACCCGGGGGCCCAGTGAGATCAGACGGTGTGTAACCCGGGGGCCCAGTGAGATCAGACGGTGTGTAACCCGGGGGCCCAGTGAGATCAGACGGTGTGTAACCCGGGGGCCCGGTGAGATCAGACGGTGTGTAACCCGGGGGCCCAGTGAGCTCAGACAGTGTGTAACCCGGGGGCCCAGTGAGATCAGACGGTGTGTAACCCGGGGGCCCGGTGAGATCAGACAATGTGTAACCCGGGGGCCCGGTGAGATCAGACAGTGTGAAACCCGGGGGCCCGGTGAGATCAGACAGTGTGTAACCCCGGGGGCCCAGTGAGATCAGACATCAAGGGGGTTCCCTAAATATTATTTAGTCTATCAATGAAAGCTGTATGAAGAGAATCGGTGGTTATTAAAAGGGCCTCATTTAATTCTGGTTTGGTTTGAGAGTTTGAATACTGGTTCTATTCCCGGGAGCTCCGGCCGTTCCCGGGCTGTGTATTTCTCTCATAAGCCGGTCATTTTAGACCTACACTGAGCAGCCAAGCGCAAGACAGTCACTGCTGTGGATGTGGTGTACGCTCTGAAACAGCAGGGCCGCACTTTCTATGGATTCAACGCGACCCTCTTTCCCCCAAGCACAAAGCAAAGGCTCATCTAAGTGCCACCCACCGCCTCACAGGACGGAATATCCTTTTAGTTTCAGAATTATAGATATTTATCATCGAAGCTTACAGCACGGAAGAAGACCACTTCGGCCCATGGTGTCCGTGCTGGCCAACAAAAGGCTAGCCAGCCGAATTCCAGTTCTAGGTCCGTAACCCTGCAGGTTACGGCACTTCAAGTGCACCTCCAAGTAGTTGTACATATGGTGAGGGTTTCTGCCTCGACCACCCATTTAGGCAGTGAGTTCCAGACCCCCACCACCCTCTGCGTGAAGAAATTTCCCCTCTAAACCTTCTGCCAGTTACTTTAAATTTATGTCCCCTGTGCTAAGGCAAATAGGCCGTTTACGGCACAGAAGATACAGCATATTCCAGTGAAGGTAATACTGAAACAACTAATATAGTTACAGCAGTGACAGATAAGAAAGGTGTTGAATTCAACGGTGGGAGGAAGGCAGCATCAGGGCGGAAGGACAGTGAGGGTCTTTTGCCCTCATAGAAGGACTTCCAAGTCCTGACCAGAAGTGACCCTCAGGCAATCTCGGTTACAACTCTTTTGGGGGACAAAATAAACATTAGATCGAGTGCCCCCCGATCTGGGGGACACTCCAGACACTTTTAACTGCCCTCTTTTTTAGGTTTTTTTTTTTGGGGGGGGGATTAAAATCATATAATTTACAAGTGCCCCCTATAAAAGGGGAGGGGGACACTAAAACCCGGCAATTAAAACAAATTAAACTTTACAACATAAAATCAAATTAAAATTTGGTTGCCAGGGGTGATGATGCACTCCAGTCCCTCCGGCGCCCACCTCTCGCAGAAGGCCACAAGCGTACCGGTGGACACCGCGTGCTCCATCTCCAAGGACACCCTGGCCCGGATGTCGGCACAGAAGAGAGGCAGGCAGTCAGGCTAAACGACCGCCCGCTGCCTGGGCCGGCTGATGGCACCCAATGCCGTGCCCAGGAGCAGTCCTACAAGGAGGCCTTCGGAACTACCCACTCCCCTCCGCACAGGGTGCCCAAAGAGCAGGAGTGTGGGACTGAAGTGCAGCCAGAAATTGAGGAGCAGCCCCTTTAAATAATGGAACAGGGGCTGCAACCTCGTACATTCACTAAAAATGTGGAACACGGACTCTTCCAGACCGCCTCTGCTTGAAGATATTTCCCCTCTAAATCTTCTACCAATTACTTTAAATGTATGTCTCCTGTGCTAAGGGAAATAAGCCCTTTATGGCACAGAAGGTACGGCATATTCCAGGTGAAGATAATACTGAAACAACTAATGTAGTTACAGCAGTGACAGATAAGGAAGGTGTTGAATTAAACGGTGGGAGGAAGGCAGCAACATGGTGGAAGGGCAGTGAGGGTCTTTTGCCCTCAGGACTCCCAAGTCCTGACCAGAAGTGACCCTCAGGCAATCTCGGTTACAAACCGGTCAATGTCTGTCGAACATGTAGACACCTAGATCGATAAAGAACAAAGTATAGATCGGTTGGAGATGTAACTGATGACCTAATTCAAGAATTTGAGATTGTGGCGAGCAGTAAATCTGATTGGTCTCTTTAAACATCCAATCAGAGAATTGCAGAACAATGGCAAATGACAACGCAGCGAATGAAGCAATCGTAGCCTTCACCCATCCCTCATTAGCATAGGGCTGTGGGCGGAGTGGAGGGCTGCCTATATAATGCGAGCTCCGAGCTGAATTTACGTCATGTCTGGGTCGGATTGAACAAGACGATGCCTGAAGAGAAGAAATCAGTTACTGCCAAGAAAGGCGCCAAGAAAGTGATCAAGAAAACGCCACCGAAGGGCGGCAAGAAGCTCAGAAAGTCGAGGAAGGAGAGTTACTCCATCTACATCTACAAAGTGATGAAACAGGTTCATCCCGACACCGGCATCTCCTCCAAGGCCATGGGCATCATGAACTCGTTTGGGAAGGATATTTTCGAGCGCATCGCGGGTGAGGCTTCCCGCCTGGCCCATTACAACAAGCGCCGCACCATCAGCTCCCGGGAGATCCAGACCGCCGTGCGCCTGCTGCTGCCTGGGGAGCTGGCCAAGCACGCCGTGTCGGAAGGGACAAAGGCGGTGACCAAGTACACCAGCTCCAAGTAAAACTCCACGCTGTTCTGACGGAACAAACCCCAAACACAACGGCTCTTTAAAGAGCCACCCACAACCTCTCAAAAGAGCTGCACAAACGCGTCATCCTTTAACCTCAATTTACTGTAGTTATTTCCTGAGCAAGTGTTTTTGACAACATTTAAAGATCCAGGGAGATTTAGATACGAATATTCAGATAATTGGTTTTACTGTCCGGTTCAGCCTTAGCTTCGTTGATGAATTTCCCTCCCAGTAAACTACAAACACTGTCCCTGGTCGCCTGCCGACGAATTATGGTCTTGTTTGAGGGGGTGAGACTCAGACTTTACTCACCTCATTCTCTCTCAAGCCCTTTTCAATAAAAAAATTCTAGTTAGTCAACCCGCTTATTACCCGGGGCCTGTGTGTGCAACAACCCAGAATGGGAGTTCTTACAGAGACCAGAACGGGGCAGTTTGAACACTCTGTCCCTCTTCTCTTTTCACAGAAGGACTTACAGTTCTGGTCTCACTCCCCCCTGTGCGGAGGATCGATCCATGATCTGTGATTCCCAAATTGTACAAAGATTGAGCTGGAATGTGTCCCGTTACAGAATGTTTGAAAGTGAACCCTAATTTAATCCTGATTGTAACATCCTGGAATTTGGAAGGCAATATGGAATAAAACGTGTTTGGAAATCTTTGGCTAATGATGAATTTATTAACATAATCCGCATTGTAAAAATTATTGGCGGGGTTTTTGAAATTGAAGATTCATTGGAAGTCGAACAATAATTTTCACCCTCTTTTCATTGGCGGGCTAAACAGATGGTGATTGGTCATCGGAAAAGACCAATGAAATGCACCGCAGAGCGACCAATCACAAGTTCACTCCCTGCATCCCTCCAGAATGTAAAAGAAGAGCAGATGAGGGAGGAGTTTCGCATTCTTTCTCTGAACCTGTGGATTGTGGAAATGTCTGGAAGAGGAAAAACCGGCGGTAAAGCTCGGGCCAAGGCCAAGTCTCGTTCCTCCCGGGCCGGACTGCAGTTCCCTGTGAGCCGTGTTCACAGGCTCCTGCGAAATGGGAACTATGCTGAGCGTGTGGGTGCCGGAGCCCCGGTCTACATGGCTGCTGTGCTCGAGTATTTGACCGCTGAAATCCAGGAGCTAGCCGGCAACGCGGCCCGCGACAACAAGAAGACCCGCATCATCCCCAGGCACCTGCAGCTGGCCATCCGCAACGACGAGGAGCTCAATAAGCTGCTGGGAAAGGTGACCATCGCCAGGGCAGGGTGCTGCCTAATATCCAGGCTGTGATGCTGCTCAAGAAAACCACCACTTCGTCCAAGACCAAGTAAAGCGGGCAAGATTTAATCTAATAACCAAAGGCTCTTTTCAGAGACATTCACAGTATCTGTGGAAGGGCGGCTTACTGACTTAATGGAGTCAGAGCCCTTGAATTCATGTACCGATAGATTGGCTTATTTCAGACATGTAAACATAGAAAATAGGTGTAGGAGTAGACCATTCGGTCCTTCGAGCCTGCACCACCATTCAATAAGATCATGGCTGATCTTTCACCTCAGTACCCCTTTCTCTCCATACCCCTTGATCTCTTTAGCCATAAGGGCCACATCTAACTCCCTCTTGAATATATCCAACAAACTGGCATCAACATCTCTCTGCAGTAGGGAATTCCACAGGTTCGTAACTCTGAGTGAAGAAGTTTCTCCTCATCTCAGTCCTAAATGGCTTACCCCTTATCCTTTTGTGGGAGTTTTCAGTTTCCGGTCTCTGCATTACAGTTCTCTGCTCACACATACCCTTTTCCAGTTAACAGGGAATAACTGAACTACAGTTGTCACTCAACAATTGTATAAATACCGCCACCGGTTCCTTAAATATTATTTAATCTGTCTGAAAACTAGAGAGTCGGCGATGATGAATTAATATAGTAATGAAAGGGCCTAGTTAAATTCTGGTCTGGTTTGAGATAATTTGAATGCTGCTTCTGTTCTCAGGAGCTCCGGCCGTTCCCGGGCTGCGTATTTCTCTGCTAAGCCGGTCAGTTTAGACCGCACTGCATCAGCGAGCGATGTACACACACAGGACCCGGGTCCATTGCAGTGCTTCCCAGATCTGCCTGCCCCCATTCTCCGGCAACACTGAATGGGGAAATCTGTGCTCTGCCCCGGGGAACTCGAGGTCAGAGCGACGCAAAGCCAATGTCAGTTTCTGAATATTAAAGGGCTCATTTGTTTATATTAGTCAAAGCCCATGTGAACGGAGCTGGTATATGAACACACGATCAGTAATCAATCCCACACCCTCTGCCCGCCCCTACAATGGCTTAATGAACAACATTACAGGAGATCTGGTTACAGGAGATCTTGTTAGATCAGCATCAGGGGCAGCGGAGGACGATGAAGATGAGGGAGGCCAGCGATTGTATTTCCTGTACTGGGTCTGCACAGAGTCAGTAACCTCTCCCTGCCCCATTCCCCCTCACACCTGCTCACACTCAGCATTGTATTTCAACAGCACCATTCACAGCCTCAGGACCCCCGCAAGCCCCTCACAGCACATTCCCAGTGTGGTAGCTGTTGTAATGTGGGAAACGCCGCAGCTAATTCGTGCACAGCAAGCTCCCACACACAGCAAAGTGATAAGTATTGGCCCCAGGACGGTGGTCGTGGATGTTATGTATTTAACACTTTGCAACCTGCATTACACTACCACCAGAGGGCCCACCTGTTGGAGTCCCAAGGGATCCCAGCATCCCTTGGGACTCCAACAGGTATATAAGCAGGCCACCCATGAGGTATCTACACTCTGGAGTCTCATTAATGGAGCTAAGGTCACACTTGCTCATTGTACACAGTACTCAGTTTCATCCTTTATTATGAGCTATCAATTGGCGATGAGGTAACGAACAACCGCGCAAAAATGCAAAGAACTGTTGATATCCTGGAGGAGTTCTCAGAAGGGAACGATTGGGAGGCCTTCGTGGAGAGACTCGACCAATAATTTGTGGCCAACGAGCTGGAAGGGGACGAGAACGCTGCCAAATGAAGGGCGATCCTCCTAACTGTCTGTGGGGCAACAACCTATGACCTCATGAAGAATCTCCTAGCTCCGGCAAAACCAACAGATAAATTTTATGAATTATTATGTACGCTGGTCCAGGAGCAAATAAATCCTAAGGAAAGTGTTCTTATGGCGAGATATCAGTTCTACACATGTCAACGGTCAGAGTGCCAGGAATTGGCGAGCTATGTCGCCGAACTAAGGTGCCTTTCAGGACATTGTGAATTTGAGGGATTCCTAGAACAAATGCTTAGAGACTTTTTTGTGCTGGGCATTGGCCATGAGCTAATCCTTCGCAAATTGTTGACTGTTTAAACTCCGAATCTAAATAAAGCCATAACGATAGCTCAGGCACTTATGTCTACCAGCGACAACACCAAACAGATTTCACAGAATAAAGACGTTTCGACCAGAACTGTGCACAAAGTAATGTTGTTTTCGAGCAGAAATATACATGGCAGAACGTACACGCTGGCTGCTGCTGCCCGACCTCAGATGACCCAGAGTCCACCATCAATGGTTAATGCGAGGCAGTTAACACCTTGTTGGTGCTGTGGAGATGATCATTGGCCCCATCAATGGCACTTCAAGCACTATGCATGCAATAGTTGCAGAACAATGGGACACCTCCAGTGAATGTGCAGGTGAACTGAAAACCCTGCAAACCACCACGTTGCAGAGGAAGATCAATTCGCTGTGGATCAGGCTGAATTGGAAACTCATACCGAGGAGGCAGAAGTGTACGGGGCACACATTCACCACAAAATATCCACCAATAATGTTGAAAGTTGAACTGAACGGAATTCCAGTATCTATGGAACTGGACACAGGTGCGAGTCTGTCCATAATGAGTAAAAAGGCCTTCGACAGGCTGTGGGGCAAAAAGACACACAGGCCCAAGCTCGGGCCCCATTCACACCAAACTAAGGACTTACACCAATCAAGTAATCCCTGTAATTGCCAGTGCAGAAGTCAAAGTCTCCTTTGATGGAGCAGAACACGAACTCCCACTGTGGATTGTGCCAGGGGATGGCCCCACAATGTTTGGCAGAAGCTGGCTGGGAAAAATCCGCTGGAACTGGGATGACATCTGAGCGCTTTCGTCCGTCAACGACGCCTCATGTGCCCAGGTTTTGAGCAGGTTCCCATTGTTGTTCGAGCCAGGCATTGGAAGCTTCTCAGGGGTGAAAATGCAAATCCATTTCGTCCCCGGTACATGACCCATCCACCACAAGGCACGGGCAGTACCATATATGATGCATGAGAAAGTGGAAATTGAGCTGGACAGGCTGCAGCGAGAAGGCATCATCGCGCCAGTGGAATTCACCGAGTGGGCTAATCCGATTGTCCCAGTACTTAAAGAGGACAGCACGGTCAGAATTTGTGGGGACTATAAAGTAACGATTAACCGGTTTTCGCTACAGGACCAGTACCCGCTACCCAAGGCATCCAACCTATTTGTGACTCTGGCTGGAGGAAAGACATTCACCAAGCTGGACCTGACCTTGGTCTACATGACACAGGAGCTGGAGAAGTCTTCGAAAGGCCTCAATTGCATCAACGCGCACAAAGGTCTGTTCATTTATAACAGATACCTGTTCAGGATTCAGTCAACTGCGTCAATCTTCCAATGGAACATGGAGAGCATGCTAAAGTCAGTTCCTCACACTGTTGTTTTCCAGGACAATATACTGGTTACAGATCAGGACACCATCGAGCACTTGAAGAATCTGGAAGAGGTTCTTAGTCAGTTGGGACTCAGGTTGAAATGCTCGATATATTTTCCTGGCACAGGAGGTTGAGTTCCTGGGAAGAAGAATCGCAGCAGACGGCATCAGACCCATCGATGCCAAGACGGAGGCCATCAAGAACGCGCCGAGATCACAGAATGTGATGGAGCTGCGATCGTTCCTGGGACTCCTTAACTATTTCAGTAATTTCCTACTTGGGTTAAGCACCCTGCTAGAACGCCTACATGTGCGACTGCGCAAGCGAGACGACTGGGTATGGGGGAATTCACAAGAGGCTGTCTTTACGAAAGCCAGAAATCTGTTGTGTTCAAATAAACTGCTTGTCCTGTATAACCCTTGTAAAAGATTAGTGCTAGCTTGTGATGTGTCGTCATACGGGGTCGGGTGTGTGTTACAACAGGCTAACGAATCGGGATTTTGCAACCGGTCGCTTATGCATCCAGGAGGTTTTCCAAGGCCGAAAGGGCCTACAGCATGATTGAGAAAGCGGCTCTGGCGTGCGTTTACTGGGTAAAGAAAATGGACCAGTACTTATTTGGCCTCAAGTTTGAACTTGAAACTGACCACAAGCCACTCATATCACTGTTCTCTGAGAGCAAAGGGATTAACACCAATGCCTCTGCCCGCATCCAAAGATGGGCGCTCACACTGTCAGCATACAACTAAGTAATCCGCCACAGATTGGGCACACAGAACTGTGCTGATGCTCTCAGTCGGCTGTCATTGCCAGCGGACTTGCTCACGGTAATGGATGCATTCGAAAATGAAAAGTCCCCCATTACAGCCCGCCGGATCAGGACCTGGACCAGCCACGATCCTTTACTATCCTTGGTAAAAAAAACTGTCCTCCATGGAAGCTGGTCCAGCGCCCAGCGGAGATGCAGGAGGCGGTTAAGCCATTCAACAGGCACAAAGACGAAATGTCCCTGCAGGCAGACTGTCTGTTGTGGGGCAATCGTGTGGTCTTGCCCAAGAAAGGCAGAGATATGTTCATTTGTGAACTGCACAGCACACACCCAGGCCTTGTAATGATGAAAGCCATAGCCAGATCCCATGTGTGGTGGCCCGGCATCGACTCAGATTTAGAGTCATGCGTGCGCCAGTGCAACACTTGCTCTCAGCTGAGCAATGCACCCAGAGAGGCAGCACTAAGTTTGTGGTCGTGGCCCTCCAAACCGTGGTTGAGGATCCACATGGACTACGCAGGCCCATTTCTAGGTGAAATGTTTTTGGTTGTTGTGGACGCTTACTCAAAATGGATTGAACATGCAATAATGTCTGTAAGCACGTCCACGGCCACTATTGAAAGCATACGAGCCATGTTTGCCATGCCCAGCTTGCCTGATGTCCTAGTCAGCGACAATGGATCGTGTTTCATCAGTTCTGAATTCAAGGAATTCATGACCCGCAATGGGATCAAGCACGTCACATTTGCCCCATTCAAGCCCGCATCCAACGGCCAGGCAGAGTGGGCAGTTCAGACCATCAAGCAAAGCCTGAAACGCATGTCGAAAGGCTCCCTGCAGTTCCGCTTATCCCGAGTGCTGCTCAGCTACCGCACCAGACCCCACTCACTCACCGGCGTTCTCCCAGCCAAGCTGCTCATGAAAAGCATGCTCAAAACAAGGCTCTCTCTTGTTCACCCTGATCTCTATGATCACGTGGAGGGCAGGCGGCATCAACAAAGTGTGTACCATGACCGCGCAAATTTGTCATGCGATATTGAGATCAATGATCCTGTGTTTGTACTCAATTATGGACAGGGTCCCAGATGGCTCACTGGCACGGTCATAGCCAAGGAGGGGAGTAGGGTGTTCCAGGTCAAATTGGCCAATGGACTAACATGCAGAAAACATTTGGACCAAATCAAATTACAGTTCACCAACAGCTACGAACAACCCAAAGAAGACACCACCAACTTTGACCCTCCAACACACACACAAGTGGCAACTGACATCATGGTTGACCATGAAGCTGAACTCACCATCCCCAGCAGCCCAGTGAAGAACTAACCACCTCATCCACATCTGCATTTGTACCGAGACAATCGACAAGGGAGTGAAAAGCCCCAGATCATCTCACCTTGTAAATAAGTGTACTATTGACTTCACGGGGGAGAGATGTTATGTATTTAACCCCTTGTAACCTGTATTGCACTACCACCAGAGGGCCTACCTGTTGGAGTCCCAAGGGATCCCAGCATCCCTTGGGAGCACGGTATATAAGCAGGCCACCCACACAGTACCTGCACTCTGGAAACTTATTAAAAGAGCTAAGGTCACACTTGCTCATTGTACACAGTATTCAGTTTATTACGAACGTATCAGAGGGAGTGCAACGAAGGTTCACCAGACTGATTCCTGGGATGGGGGGGTTGTCCTATGAGAGATTGAGTAGACCAGGCCTATATTCTCTAGCGTTTAGAAGAATGAAAGGTGAGAGGCGACGCCCACATCGCATGAAGGAATTTTAAAAAGTGATGCGTGATGTGTTTAAATTTGATTAAGGACACTAGCCAAATTATTAGAGACACTCCCTGTCCTTCAGGACCTATGCCCAGGGGAGAAGCTGATGGGTTTATCTGATCATCTTTGGGTTAAATGTTGTGCTCATTGAGCTAAGCACCTCATGCCAGCATCAACCACTTTCCAGTCGGGCACAGCACGGGCTAGATACAGAGTGAATCCATCGGTCGCTCCCCGACACAGATACTGAGGGACAGGGAGTGTCTGGGACACTGATATTTCTCACTCAATAAGGTACAAATTGATCCTGTACCTCTCTCCATTAATCCTGGGCTCCACACGGGCCGAATCCTGCTCCTGTTTCCCTTCCTGTAACAGCACAGAGCTAAACCCAGCCCAAGAAAGACTGGATCAACTGGGCTTATATTCACTGGAATCCAGAAGAATGAGAGGAGATCTCATAGAAACATTTAAAATTCTGACGGGTTTAGACAAGTTAGATGCAGGAAGAATGTTCCCAATGTTGGAGAAGTCCAGAACCAGGGGTCACAGTCTAAGGATAAGGGGTAAGCCATTTGGGACCGAGATGAGGAGAAACTTCTTCACCCAGAGAGTGGTGAACCTGTGGAATTCTCTACCACAGAAAGTTGTTGAGGCCAATTCACTAAATATATTCAAAAAGGAGTTAGATGTAGTCCTTACTACTAGGGGGATCAAGGGGTATGGCGAGAAAGCAGGAATGGGGTACTGAAGTTGCATGTTCAATCATGAACTCATTGAATGGTGGTGCAGGCTCGAAGGGTCGAATGGCCTACTCCTGCACCTATTTTCTATGTTTCTATGTTTCTATAATGAGCAAGGCTCAGGGAGGGTGGTTGCTAGGCACTGCAGTGATGTCATAAAGCAGGGCCATTCAGCCCAGCTGGTCCTCTCCTTCTCCCTTTAAAGGTGGAGATCTGGGACATCCTGTCTCAACACACATCCCCCTGTTCATACTGAGAATCCCGGGGAAGGCCCCAGGCCCAGAGTGTGGAACACAACTAAGGGTGAAAGAGGAGGAGAGAAGGGGAGGTAAATCACGGAGTAGGGACTGAGGGCCACCAAGCTTCAGTTTTAGAGCCTGTAAACTTCAGGAGAGGAAGAGTTAGTTCTGCAGTTTCAGGATCCAGGGAGAGAACAAGGAGCAGATGGGGTGACTGGTGTGGGTTCCAGCACAGTGAGGATGTAGGGGGAGGGAGATTGTGTAGGGCCATGTATTAGGGGTGTAGGAGGGACAAGAGAGGAAAGGTCAGACGAGCAATTACTGCAGCACAACCAATAGTGAGAGAGAGAAGGTGGGGTCTGAGTGGGCCCTGGACAGGCTGGTAAACTGTTTGTTTGCTGTGGCCAGCTTTCCTTCTGTCACAAATAGCCTCCTGTAGCCCAGTGACACAAACAGCCTGTTAAACGCCACCAATGTCCTTTGGTCTGGTGAGGTCTCCCTTTGTGAAACATCGGCTGTTGTTACAGCTTCTCATTCTGACTTGCTCACAGAGAGAAATGAGCTTCAGAACTGCCGACACTGTCCCTTTGAAGATCAATTGCCCATTGAGTTTGATTAAATTGATGTTAAACTAAAAATACTGCTTTGCCCTGTGACAATAACAGATTATCAGAATATTTCCCATAGGTTAAAAAACAATATTATACGGACTCACTGCCCTGGATAGTTGGACTGGACCTGTGATATAATAGAAATGTATTTCCTGTCAGACTTGGACACCTTGTAGATCCATCTTTAAAAAAGTTGTGAGAACTCAGTTCTCAGATGTATTCCACACAATTTGTAACATGTGCTCAATCAGTTTGGCTTATTGTCGAGACATCAAGGATCTGACACACTGTGTGTGTGGGACACAAACCTGATTTATTGGACATTGATACAGATTAAACTCCAGCCCAGTTATAGGGGTTACTAACATCAGTTTTACCAAACCCCAACTGCCAGAATGAACATGGTTCAGTCCTGGATATGATTAACAGCAGAATCCAATCCCTGTACTCACTTGTGAACTTGCTGGTGCCTCAGCAGGTTGGATAAATTAGTGAATCCCTTTGCACACTTGGGGTAGGTGAACAGCATCTCCGCAGTGTGAATTCGCTGGTGTGTCAACAGAACCTTTGTGCTTTTAAAGCTCTTCTCACTGTCAGAACGTTTCAAAGATCTATTATCAGTGTGAACAAGCTGGTGTGTCCAGATTGCATGACAGAGTGAATCTCATCCCACACACGCAGCAGGTGAATGGCCTCTTCCCAGTGTGAACTCACTTGTGGGTCAGCAGTTTAGATGAACAAGTGACTCCCTTCCCACATACGGAGCAGGTGAACAACCTTTACCTGATGTGAACTCACTGGTGTTTCAGTAGGTTGGACGAGTGAGCAAATGTCTTTGCACAGTAACAGCACCTAAATGATCCCTCGTCAGTGAACATTTGCTGGTGTTTCAGCAGGTTTGATGATTCTTTGAAAGTCTTCAGACAGCAAGAGCAACTGAACGGCCTCCCCGGTGTGACTGCGTTGATGAGTTTCCAGCTGGTAGGGGGAATTGAATCCCTTCCCACAATCCCCACATTTACACAGTTTCTCCATGGTGTGTGTCCTTGTGACTCTCCATGGTTGGACAATCAGTTGAAGCCTCGTTCACGCACACAACACGGGTACGGTTTCTCCCCGCTGTAAATGGTGTGATGTTTTTTCAGGTTGTGTAAATGGTAAAAGCCCTTTCCACAGTCGGTGCACTGGAACACTCTCACTCGGGTCGGTGCTTTTCCAATCACACTGATCTTTGAAATCTTTTCCCACACACAGAACAGACAAACATTTGCCCTTCCACACTCGGAGCCCGATGATATTGGGGCCCTGATGAATGCAGTGACCGTGTCAGACCTGGGTGTGATGTGGACTTGGACCTTGCTCTGTAAATGCTGCTCCCCTTCTCTCACAGCCTGGACTACCAGTTGACAAAAGCCCTCACTGAGTCCTGCATCGAAACTCTCAACAATTCGAGTGTGTGAGGGACTTGTGACCCACCAGTGGGCGGGGATGAGCCCGGGTGGGCAGGGCTTGTGTCCCCCCCCAGTGGGTGGGGCTGAGCCCGGTTGGGAGGGGCTTGTGCCCCCCCCAGTGGGCAGGACTGAGCCCGAGTGGGAGGGGCTTGTGCCCCCCAGTGGGCGTGGCTGAGCCCGTGTGGGAGGGGCTTGGGCTCCCGAGTGGGCGGGGCTTCAGGGTCTCTGTTCCTCACTGGGTCCCAGTGCCCGGGAGATGGAGCATCCTGGACAACAGCTTTATCATCACCTTTACAATCAAAGAGTGGTTACAGCACGGAAGGAGGCAATTTGGCCCATCGAGCCTGTGCCAGCTCTCTGCAAGAGCGGTTAGCTTGCCCCACTCCCCCACCCTTTCCCATAGCCCCACAAACTTCTCTCCTTCTCGTACTTACCCAACTCCCTTTTGGAAGCTGTGATTGAGTTTGCCTCTATCTCCCTTTCCGGCAGTGCATTCCAGATACTGACCACTCGCTGCGTAAAAAGGTTTTTTCTGACGTCGCCCTTGGTTCTTCTGCCCATCACCTTAAATCTGTGTCATCTGCTTCTTACCCCTCCGCCAATGGAAACAGGTTCTATCAACTCTGTCCAGACTCCTCGTGATTTTAAAAACCAGCAATTCTCCTCTCAATCTCTGCTCTAAGGAGAACAATCCCAGCTTCTCCAGTCTATCCAAGTAACTGAAGTCCCTCATCCCTGGAATCAATCTTGTAATTTTTTTCTGCACTCTCTCCAAGGCCTCCACATACTTTCGAAAATGCGGTGCCCAGAATTGGAAACAATACTCCAGTTGCAGATAGTGCAGATGACATGAAGCTGGGTGGCAGTGCGAGCTGTGAGGAGGATGTTAAGAGGCTGCAGGCGGACTTGGACAGGTTAGGTGAATGGGCAAATGCATGGCAGATGCAGTATAATGTGGGTAAATGTGAGGTTATCCACTTTGGTGGCAAAAACATGAAGGCAGATTATTATCTGAATGGTGACAGATTATGAAAAGGGAAGGTGCAAAGAGACCTGGGTTTCATGGTACATCAGTCATTGAAGATGTGGATATATGAACGGGATATATGGAATTAAAAGACAGTAAAGTGAACTGGATATATGAAAATGTATAAGCCATGGAAAAATAATTAAGAGAATGTCAGATTGCAAATAATACATCAGCACAATTAACAGGCTTTCTCAAGGTTTTAATTTACTAATCCTGCCAATAATATAAATTGTAACATGAAATGAATATATGGATAAATCTGCAGAATTGCAAGGTCTCAGTTAGTAGTCACGCCAGTAAAGTTGTAACATTTAGAGGCAATGCTTGAGCTTTCGTAAAACCATCCCATATAGATTGACTAATGAGTGGCTGAGTTAGAATGTCAATCTAATTGTATTTTGTTATCTATTTTCAAAAATGTATAACTGTTGTCGCTTTACGATGTAACTTCACTTATCCGTAGGGAGTGTGTACGCTCTATCGAGAGAGTATATCTTCTGTCTGATAAGTCTTTCCGGCCGGTAAAATAAAGACCGCTTTGTTCAAAGCACAATAGGTATTCGACTCAGTAATTGTACTGAATCAGATTGAGAGAAAAGAATCTACATTTACATTTGGTGTCAGAAGTGGGATCTCAACGGACGACTGCCGAAAACTTGCAAATTAAGAGCCAGTCTAGCCTTGGACGAGACGAGGGGAAAGTGGCCACTGGAGTGAGTATGATTTCAATACTGTTCCAGTTTCCCCCGTTTCAAAAGTCTGAGAAAAGTTTAGCCACTCGCTGGTGCTCGGGTAGTGTCTGAACGAGATCCATAACAATCTGGCGAATACCTTCTAAATTTAGAAATAAGTGTTCAAGTCAGGTGTGATGTCGACCTTGTATATCACTTGGCCCATCTAGGCACTGATTGAACTTAAACTTTAGGAAATAAGTGTTCAAGTCAGGTGTGACGTCGACCTTGTATATCACTTGGCCCGTCTAGGCACTGATTGAATTTAAACTGCGCGGTGACACGAAAGGATAGGGAAATTTGGAGATTAAAGTAATTAAATAAGACTCATAAGAAATCAAATTTAGAAAATTAGGCTCACAGGGAATTAAGTAAGGCTTATGGGGAATAAATAGAGGATAGTTGTTCAAGTCAGGTGTGACGTCGACCTCGTATATCACTTGGCCCGTCTAGGCACTGATTGAATTTAAATCACGCAGCAACTCGAAAGGTAGGGCTAGATAAGCGCGCGGCGGCGTGAACGCGCAGCGACGCGGGATGTGCGGCGGCGCGAGCGTGCGGCCGAGTGAACGTGGGCCGACGCAGACACGCAGCAGCGTGAAACGCGTAGTGACGTGGGACGTGTGGTGGTACGAGCGTGCAGCCGAGTGAACGTGGGCTGACGCAGAAGCGCAGCAGCATGAAATGCGTAGCGACGTGAGACGTGCGGCGGCACGAGCGCGCGACCGAGTGAACGTGAGCCGACGCGAACGCGCAGCGATGCGAACCGCGGGGTGATATCAAAGTCAGTGCTGGTTTCAGTAAGTCTGTTTATTTTAAGTGTTTCAAATCGCGCGGCGACGCGAACCACGGGGCGATGTGGAAATCAATGCTAGATTTAGTAAAGTTTGTTTATTTTAAGTGTTTCAAATCGCGCGGCAACGCGAACCGCGGGGCGATGCGGATATTAAGTGTTTCAAATCACGCGGCGACGCGAACCATGGGGCGATGCGGAAATCAGTGTTAGATTTAGTAAAGTTTGTTTATTTTAAGTGTTTCAAATCGCGCGGCGACGCAAACCGCGGGGCGACGTGGAAATCAGTGTTAGTTTTAGTAAAGTCTGTTTATTTTGAGTTTGTTCAAAGTCAGTGTTAGTTTCAGTAAAGTCTGTGTTTATTTTAAGTTTGTTCAAATCGCACGACGACGTGAACGCGTAACGACACGGTAATACGAGGGACAGCATGAAAGTGGGTAATCAGTTGGATAAAACAATGGATGCGGATACTCCGCTACAAAAGTTATGTGAGGAATTCCGTGAAAGAGCTGAAGACTTTAGAAAATTATCAGGAGTCCTGAACAAATTATTAGGAGATGACCAGTGGCCTCTAGGTGGCACTAGAAGCGTAGAGGTAGCAAAAAAAGCACAGGGATTAATTTGGAGAAGGGGACGAGGAAAAGGGGACAAAAATTTAATTGCAACATGGTGACACTATTGTCAAAAATTAAAAGATGCATCACTTCTGTCAAGTTGGCAAATAAATGCTATTAAATTAGGATTCTCATTGACAGAGGGAACACATGTTAAAACTGTAGACGTCATAAAAAAATAATGTGCGCACGAGAAACTTACTAAGAGATCCTCTGGGACCTCTGCGAAAGGTATTGACCAACTACGTAGTCAAATGGCTGGCTTTGTGTTAACCGAGGCTGATGATGAAATTGATGAGTGGTCACTGACTCAGCGCCCAACGGCGCCTCCCACACCCCCTGGCCCCTTGCTCCAGTCCTCTTCCCAACACCCTCCACCTTACACTCCGGCGAGAGGAGTTAAAAATAACCCCATACCACCAAAGCAACAAACCCAAACTGACTCCTCATCCTCTGATAGCGATTCGGATCCCCAGTTCACAAACAATATAGCCGAAAGGACCAGATCTCACACTCGAAAGGGCAGAACTATATCTCGATATCACAGACAGTCCTGTAAATCTTCTAGTCAATCTACCAGTCCAAGTTGTGAAAGACAACGCAAACACCCCCGTCGATCGAGACGCAGAACTGTCAAGCAGTCAGACAGCTCCGAAACATCCTCCGATCTAGAAATGATTTCCAAGATCCCAAAGTCCCGACACCAATTCCCTGTCAGACCAATGCCAAACCCTGATGCACAACAAGCTGCAGACCACCCCACTATAGATGTCTATGTGCCCTGGAAACCGAACAAAATTATGGCCCTTATGGCTCACATACCAGAACGAAAAAAAGAACCTATCAAATTTATAGATTATCTTCGAACAACTATTTCAGTTTATAATGCAGAATCAAGGGACCTGTGGGCCTTGGTAAAGCAAACCTTGAGCCCAACTGAACACACCCGATTTCTAAGTCACCTAGGACGTGCTACTCATGATGCATTGTTGGTTGCTAACCATAACGATATCCAGGATCGCCTAAACGCTATCTTCAATGCTCTCACCACAACCCTTCAGAAGCCCATCAGTATGGCCACAGTATTAGAAACTAAACCCAAGCGTGAAGAAACTCCCGATGAATTTATGGAAAGATTTATTGAAATATACAGGAGTTAATCAGGAGATAATGCCTTCAGGGCAGGAGAGGATTCTCCTCAATTCTGCGCTATCCTACTTCAGTGCCTGCCCTATTCGACTACTCACACTATCCGGACAAATAATATGAATTGGGCAGATAACAGTAAAGTCCAGATGGAAAGGGCGATTAGATATTATTGGCAGGAAAAGAAAGGGGAGGGGGGAGGTGCGCCCCCAACCCGGGTCAAGACTGAATACGTGACTAGAAAGAAAGAACCAAAACCCGACCCAAGAGGATACCAGATGGAACCGCAATATTTCGTGCCAGGTTGGGTGGATAAACAGGGATATGGTTATATCGAACACCCAAATGGCCCGGGCCCTGCTAATTTCGGACCGCCCTACTGTCCTCGGCCTGGTATGGGAAGAGGTCGGGGCTGGGAAAGACGAGATGGATGTTTTAATTGTGGGCAGGAAGGACATTGGAATAAAAATTGCCCCTACCGTCAGCATGGAAAAGGAAGAGGAGGAAGAGGAGGGGGGCAAGGGGGGAGAGGAGGATCTTACACTAACTTCTCCCAGAACAACCCCTTTGGTCAATTATCCCCCGATTGACTATGCAGCTTGATTGTGCAGGGATCCTCCCCGGACGACGAACCAATGATATTGTTAAAAATTCTGAATGAGTGGCAACCCTTTTTGATCGATACGGGAGCCGTCATGTCTTCTGTACAATCGAAGCTTAAACTCCCTGCCTCTACTAAAACACAGGAACTTTCAGGATTCCTGGGACAAATCTCGACATTCCCGGTGTCAGAACCAGTTAAAGTGGGTTACCAGGAAGAATCGGTAGAACATCAATTTGTCATCACTACCAATCTGGACTGTAACTTGATGGCTAGAGACCTCCTCTGCAAATTCCAGTTGCATTTGGAGTGTGGAGATGAAGGGATTATTGTAAAACAGGGAACCCTTAAGCGGCAGTATTATACCACTAGAACCCCTCAGTGGTGGTCTCTGGACCTGCCGCAGGCACCCTATCACGTAACCCTAGCATACGATACCAGCGGAAAGAATCAGGACCTGCAGAACTTTTATCAGGATCACGAAGGGGAAGTGAAGGGAATTCTATTAAGGGCTAGAGTGACTGGACCGGAAGGAGAGGCAGATTTTGTGGAAGTGGATAAGAATCTGTGGAAACAGCCCCTAACAATGGCACCGTACATTGCTCGTGAAGTATTAGCCCCTCACCATGCTAAAGATTTGGGAGTTATGGTACGCAGGGCCATAGATGAGGCTGACCCTACCAGCCGGGATGTGCAAGTTGTAAAACATGGCTGAACAGTCCAATTTCATGGGGACCCCGAGAAGGTCTTAATGACTCTACAGTATCATACTGGCTCTGACATACCTGACTATGTGGATCCTCATGTGTGGGCAGAGGACCCCTCCCATGTGGGTTATACTCCCATTGATCCGATTGAGATCCCAGTGAAGGGCAATGTGGACTGGCCCTCTATCCGACAGTACCCACTGAAATCACAGGCAATACCGAGTATCCACAGACTGATTAAGGGGCTAATGGAACAGAGGGTTTTGGTCCGATGCCAGTCCCCGTGTAATACTCCTATACTGGCAGTGCCTAAGCCAGGCAGTCCAAACGAATACCGTTTGGTCCAAGACCTTCGAGCTATCAATGCTATCGTCCAGCCCCTGCACGCTCTGGTTCCCAACCCAGCACAGATACTGTCTTTAATCCCAGCAGACGCCAAGATCTTCACAATAATAGACCTCCAACACGCCTTCTTCGCTTTACCGCTAGCCCAGGCGAGTCAGTACTTATTTGCCTTCACTTACCAGGGACAGCAATATACCTGGACTAGACTTCCCCAAGGGTTCATCCACTCCCCAACCTTATTCTCAAGGTGCCTGCAGAAACAGTTACAATCTCTCACGCTGACTAAGGGATCTACTTTAATTCAGTATGTGGACGATTTACTGGTATCCAGCAGAGATGAACCAAGAAATAGAGAGGATGCTAATCAGTTATTGAATTACTTGTCCTCCCTGGGATACATAGTATCCCCATCAAAGGTTAAAATTGGCCAGTCTCAAGTTAAATTTCTTGGGATCATTTTATCAGGCACCCACCGAGCCTTGGAGGCATGTCGAATCAAACCCATCTGCCAGTTTTCAGTCCCTAGCACGGCTAGACAAATGCGGCAGTGGTTAGGGATGATAAATTACTGTAGATCCTGGATTCCTAATGCTGCCCTGATGACCAAGCAACTCACACCGTACACTACCAAGGAAGGCAGCTTTACAATAGAAACCACAGACATCCAAGCCTTTAAGGAACTAAAAACAGCCCTGCTGCAAGCTCCGGCTTTGGGACGGCCCCTCTACGACCGTCCCTTTCAACTGTATTGTACGATCATGAAAGATTGTGCTACCGCTGTCTTAACTCAGAAACACGGGGATAAACATAGACCTGTTGCTTACTACTCTTCTAAAATAGATCCCGTTGCCTTGGGACACCCCGTATGTACTCAAATATTAACTGCTATCTACAATAGTCTACAATCTGCCGCCAACCTTACCCTTCAGCAGGATATTGTTGTATATACCTCTCACTCCGTAGCTGCCCTCTTGGGTCAACTGCAGACTCAACATCTTACCATGGCTAGGCAAAGTAGATATGAGATCTACCTACTAAATAATCCAAGGCTGACCTTTCGGCACTGTACTGCCATCAATCCGGCTTGTTTTCTTACCGAGCCACCCCAAGATGAGGAAGAACCCAGTCATGATTGTTTATCCTTAATTCAGGAGGTCACATCGGTCAGGGAGGATTTAGTTGATGTACCAATGGAAGATCCAGACTGTATTATGTATGTAGACGGAAGTTCTTCCATTGACCCAGAGGGCAGACGAAATTCTGGATACGCTATAGTAAACCAGCAGAATCAGATCGTGGAATCTGCCGCCTTTGAAACTGCCTATTCCGCCCAACAAGCTGAACTATTTGCCCTTACCCGAGCCTGTATCTTGGCTAAAGACCTCAAGATTAATATCTATACCGACTCTGGGTATGCCTTTGGAGTAGCCCATGATTTCGGACAATTATGGAAAAATAGGGGATTCCTAACCTCACAGGGAATGAGATATCTGATAAACAGCTAGTATCTGATTTGTTGCAAGCCCTCATATTCCCCAAACGCATTGCCATTGTCAAATGTACTGCCCACACTACCGGAAATTCTCTGGTTGATATAGGGAATCGTTGTGCTGACCAAGAGGCCAAACAGGCCTCTCGTGACCAACAGATGGTAGTGCCTAGAATGATGAGTCAAACTAAAAACCTTAGAAAGGATAAGTTAGCCTCGGAAAAACCAATGCCAACCATCCAAGATGTTATTAAAGCACAGGAGGACGCTCCTGAAAAAGATAAACTGTTGTGGAAAGATTATGGATGTACCTATGACAATGTCTCTAAACTCTGGACCACTCCCGCAGAACAGACTTGCATGTCTGACGAGTTGGCCTCATGGGTTATAGAATGTCTGCATTTTGCTACTCATTGTGGAGCAAGGGCAACAAGTGATACGCTTTTGGCTACTTGGTGGCACCCAAGACTTCAGGCGTTGGCCCAGAACACTAGTAGTCGTTGCCTTGTTTGCCAACAGCATAATCCAGGGAAGGGAGTCCCCTGTGATTGGGGTAAGACGCCCCTACCAGAAGGTCCCTTTGAGACCTTGCAGTTGGACTACATTGAGTTGCAAAGGGTTCAGTGTTACAAATATGTGCTAGTAATAGTGGATGTATTCAGCAAATGGATCAAAGCTTATCCTACCCTGGACAACAAAGCTCAAACTGTTGTTAAAGTGTTAATGAGGGAAATTGTTCCTAGATATGGTATCCTTGCTCGACTGAGTTCTGATAATGGCCCTCACTTTATTGGCCAAGTTAACAAAGAATTCTGCTCCCAGATGCACATTAACCAGCAGCTGCATTGCGCCTACCGACCCCAAGCTGCGGGATTAGTTGAACGTGCTAATCAAACTCTTGCTACCAGTTTTGCAAGTTTGGTTTTATCAACTGGACTAAATTGGCTTAAACTCCTTCCCATAGCCCTATTCCAGATACGCACTACTCCAACTGGTAAGACTAGACTGACCCCCGCTGAAGTCATTTATGGTAAATCCCTAAGAACCCCTTGGAATCAGAATGTCCCCTCCACTGTCCAGTTCCACCACATGACTGAGGAGATGACCACATACATTCTTTCCTTAACTCAGGCTCTGCGAGTAGCCCACAAGCAGGTTCGAGGGGCTCACCTTGACCTCCCAGTCTTACCCGAATCATCCCTCGTGGTCCCAGGGAAGTATGTCTTGATTAAGAAATGGATTCGAAAGAGATTGGAGCCGCGATGGGAGGGGCCTTTTCAGGTGTTACTCACTACCCCTACTGCAGCTAAGGTTGAGGGGAAAAATGCCTGGGTTCACCTGCACCACTGCAAGCTCATCACCCTTTAACAAATCTATTTTGCTGGTTATTCTAATTCCTGTTTCTGTTCCAGATTTCCTCTTCTCCATAGCTGAACAAGGCAGTTGACATCCTAATTGTAACGTGGACCAATTTGAACTTTTACCCGTAATAAACATCCAGCTACACCAACGGTGACCTGAGAAGAGAGACGGGAAAACAGAACTCTTTTAAATCAGCAAAATAATTGGACTATTTATCTGAATCCTGAGCCATAAGATGAGACCGTGTCTGTATGCCACAGTCTGTATAATAGTGTTGATATATGACAGTTTTGGCGCATGGGAAGGAAGACAAAGGCGAGAGCACCATGTAAACACCTTTTTGTATATGTCTTACGTTTATGCGCAAAAAGGACACTTCTCTAGATAAAGGGTGTGTTCACATATCCCTATACATTCCAAAGGGGGAATTCCTTTGCGCATCATTCCACTGAACCTAACTGAGACTGTTAGATGGATTCAAAGCCAAACTATAATAAGAGGAGGGGGGCCAATACAAGACGAATGATGAAAGGCAGGTCAAAAGAGGGATCATGGAGACCAGGAGGAGTATCATACCGTTACCACCTGAACAAACACGGGGAGGTCACCAAGTGGGAGAGTATTGGAGATCCCATTAGTCAGACATTCCAGGGATGGTACCAACCAACCTATAACCGTGAAAAGGAACCCCCATTCATAGCTCTGACCAATATCTCAGGGATTGGGAGGCCAACAGGGGGCATATGTCTAATTCGAAATGACACCAGTAACAAGGGACATATCGTAGGGTACAGCAATTGCCCACACAGTCTCAACCTCACCACGGTACACGAGTCACCATCCACTCTCACGATCCGAATAACACAGGTGGAAGTTTGTGGGCCCAGTCCTGGGACCCGGAGGCAATATATCAGAAAGCAGCCTTTAACAGCACGTATTTCGTGTGCGGTCATAAGGCATATCCTTGGTTGCCCAGGCGATGGATAGGGTCCTGCTATATGGGATATGTGGTGCCATTTGTGCGACAAGTATGTAGCCTGGCGGAAGTACATGCCTCCATACGATATAAGTGAGCCATCACCCCCGCCGACAAGTTCTTTGGGGTCCTGGTGTTCCCAATCGGGATAAAGCGTCTCATGGACGAAGTACAGAACTTAGAAATTATATTGGAACAGGTAGCTAACCATACTGCTGAAGCTCTGGAGGGCATCACAGCTGAAATGGTAGCAATAAGGACCGTAGCATTACAAAACCGAATGGCCCTCGATTACCTGTTATTCTGAGAAAGGGGGAACGTGTGCCCTGATAGGATCTGAATGTTGCACTTACATTCCTGATAGTTCAGAAAACATAACCAATCTTGCCGATCACATAAGGAGGGAGGTGAAGAAGTTATCCACACCAGCAAAAGAACCTAGCAGGTTTGATTGGCTTTTAGGTGGGTCTTGGAGATCCTATCTAATGCATGGGGCAATTGTTCTCATCGTAATAATAATTACCTGTTGTTTGATTGTTGGTTGCCTTAACCTCTGCTATAAAGTAATGATGGCAAGGTTAGCAAACCCTCTTGTGGTCAAGGGTTCCCGGGTTATGATCCAACAAACTAAAGAATCTACTAAAGAACTACTCAACAATATGATTCTGAAAATGGAGTGTGAACGGATGAATGCAAAACTCTTAGAATGATCCTAAATGTTATCATGGAATGATAAAATGAGGGAATGTGGATATATGAACGGGATATATGGAATTAAAAGACAGTAAAGTGAACTGGATATATGAAAATGTATAAGCCATGGAAAAATAACTAAGAGAATGTCAGATTGTAAATAATACAACATCAGCACAATTAACAGGCTTTCTCAAGGTTTTAAGTTACTAATCCTGCCAATAATATAAATTGTAACATGAAATGAATATATGGATAAATCTGCAGAATTGCAAGGTCTCAGTTAGTAGTCACGCCAGTAAAGTTGTAACATTTAGAGGCAATGCTTGAGCTTTCGTAAAAACATCCCATATAGATTGACTAATGAGTGGCTGAGTTAGAATGTCAATCTAATTGTATTTTGTTATCTATTTTCAAAAATGTATAACTGTTGTCGCTTTACGATGTAACTTCACTTATCCATAGGGAGTGTGTACGCTCTATCAAGAGAGTATATCTTCTGTCTGATAAGTCTTGCCGGCCGGTAAAATAAAGACTGCTTTGTTGAAAGCACAATAGGTATTCAACTCAGTAATTTTACTGAACCAGATTGAGAGAAAAGAATCGACATTTACATTGATAGGCATGCAGGTACAGCAGGCAGTAAAGAAAGCAAATGGCATGCTGGCCTTCATAGCGAGGGGATTTGAGTATAAGAGCAGGGAAGTCTTATTGCAGTTGTACAAGGCCTTGGTGAGACCACACCTTGAGTATTGTGTGCAGTTTTGGTCTCCTAATCTGAGGAAGGACGTGCTTGCTATTGAGGGAGTACAGCGAAGGTTCACCAGACCGATTCACGGGACGGCAGGACTGACATACAAGGAAAGACTGGATTGGCTAGGTTTATACTCACTGGAATTTAGAAGAATGAGAGGGGATCTCCTAGAAATTTATAAAATTCTGATGGAACTGGACAGGTTAGATGCAGGTAGAATGTTCCTGATGTTGGGGAAGTCCAGAACCAGGGGTTATGGTCTAAAGATAAGGGGTAAGCCATGTAGGACCGAGATGAGGAGAAACTTTTTCACCCAGAGAGTTGAGAACCTGTGGAATTCTCTACCACAGAAAGTTGTTCAGTCCAGTTCGTTAGATATATTCAAAAGGGAGTTAGATGTGGCCTTTTCGGCTAAAGGGATCAGGGGGTATGGAGAGAAGGCAGGGGTGGGGCACTGAGGTTGCATGATCAGCCATGATCATATTGAATGGTGGTGCAGGCTCGAAGGGCCGAATGGCCTGCTCCTGCACCTATTTTCTGTGTTTCTATGTTTGAGGTCGAACCTGTATTTTATAGAGGTCCATCATAATATCCATGTTTTGTAATCTATGCCTCTATGATGCCCAGGATCATGTAGGCATTTTTAAACTGCTTTCTCAACCTGCCCTGCCCCCTTCAACGATTTATGCACATAGACCCCTAGGTCTCTCTGTTCATGTACCCCCTTTAAAAATGTACCCTTTAGTTTATATTGCCTCTCCTTGTTCTTCCTACCAAAATGTATCACTTCAAACTTTTGTGTTAAATTTCATCTGCCACGTGTCTGTCCATTTCACCAACCTGTCTGTGTCCTCCTGAAGTCTATCACCATCCCCTCACCATTCACTGTACTGTGTCCGCCCATTTCACCAACATGTCTGTGTCCTCCTGAAGTCTATCACCATCCCCTCACCATTCACTGAACTGTGTCCGCCCATTTTACCAACATGTCTGTGTCCTCCTGAAGTCTATCACCATCCCCTCACCATTCATTATACTTCCAAGTTTTGATCCATCTACAGATTTGGAAATTGTGCCCTGTACACCCAGGTCTGTGTCATTAATATTGATCAAAAAAAGCAGTGGCCCCAGTACCGAGCCCTGGGGAACACCACCTTGTACCTTCCTACAGTCTGAAGAACAACCTTTCCCCACAATGCTCTATTTCCTCTCACTTAACCAACTGAGTATCCATGCTGCCACTGTCCCTTTTATTCCATGGGCTTCGATTTTTCTGGTATTGGTAACACGCTTGGGATCATAGCAAGGGGATTTGAGTACAGGGGCAGGGAGGTGTTACTGCAGTACTACAGGGCCTTGGTGAGGCCACACCTGGAGTATTGTGTACAGTTTTGGTCTCCTAACTTGAGGAAGGACATTCTTGCTATTGAGAGAGTGCAGCGAAGGTTCACCAGACTGATTCCCGGGATGGCGGGACTGACATATCAAGAAAGACTGGATCAACTGGGCTTGTATTCACTGGAGTTCAGAAGAATGAGAGGGGATCTCATAGAAACGTTTAAAATTCTGACGGGTTTAGAGAGGTTAGATGCAGGAAGAATGTTCCCAATGTTGGGGAAGTCCAGAACCAGGGGTCACAGTCTAAGGATAAGGGGAAAGCCATTTAGGACCAAGATGAGGAGAAACTTCTTCACCCAGAGAGTGATGAACCTGTGGAAATCTCTACCACAGAAAGTTGTTGAGGCCAATTCACTAAATATATTCAAAAAGGAGTTAGATGTAGTCCTTACTACTAGGGGGATCAAGTAGTATGGCGAGAAAGCAGGAATGGGGTACTGAAGTTGCATGTTCTTCCATGAACTCATTGAATGGCGGTGCAGGCTCGAAGGGCCGAATGGCCTATTCCTACACCTATTTTCTATGTTTCTATGACTAAACACAAAACCTAGTCTGTTATTCACTTTCAGCTACTAGACTTAGCTTGTGCCCCAAAGCATCTCTTCCACTTTCAATGTGTGAATAGAGCATCATGCCTGCAAAGCTGGTTTAAGTTTATATCCACGCAGCAAATATATTTAAGAAAAGCCTGTTGGCCGATGAGAAACTGTTCAGGTGCCAGCGTGTTGCTGGTTTGCCCGACATTTTGCCTGTAATGGGAAATAACTGAACATTTCTCCCAGTGTAACTTTTGCTGTAATGAAATGTGTTTTTAATAAGCCTTAAGTCCTTGCTCATGTCTGCTGCAGTTGTGTAGAAAGAGAATGTGTGAAGTGATGGTGTTTGTATGGAGGTGTGAAACAAGGAAACGGTATCTCTGTGTGTGACAGTGACGCAGCCTTGTGGTCACAGGGAGAACCAGGCACCGATATCCTTGTGGTCATGGTTTGAGCAGGTCAGATCACCAATGCTCGAGCTAAGGGGTGCCAGGGATCGGCAGCAGCAGCAGCAGTAAATACAATCTAAATGTAAATTCCAATGTAGTTTATCTTCATTTTTCCTATTTTAATAGCTTTTGCTGAATGTGGCCCATACCAAGAGTCAGGATATTGGATCAGGCCCACCATAGAAAATGAGTTTGACACCCCTGAGGTAGACAATGTCAACCGGATTCCCCCATCCACCAATCTAACAACTTCTTTACAAACTCAAGCTAGTTTGTAAAACATGATCTTGTTTACTGGAATCCGTGTTCAGTATCTCTAATGGTTTCTTCCTTACCCCATGATCGAAAACAGCGTCTCTCAGGATCCCTTCAAGTATCTTCCCGGTGATCGAGGTCACATTGATGGGCCTTCAGTTCCCGAGCTCTGATTTGTGCCTAATTTGCAAAATGGAAACTACGTGTGCTGCCTTCCATCTCAGGGAACAACCCATGACTCTACTGAGCTGTTGGAGATATGGGCAAGGGGCTGACAGAGCACCCGTCCCATCTCTTTATACACCCTTGAGTGGATAACATCCGCACCTTACACAGTCAAGATTAACCCGCACGGTGACTTTGCTGTCAGTGAAGAGAGATGAGAAAGACCAAAGTGCCGTTTGCCCCTCTCAGTGTGGCCCTGAAGGACTGTGTCCAGGCTGAAGTTCTCCCCCCATACAATCCTCCCCCCAGATTGTCCTCTCTGAGCTCCAGCCAGGTGATGCTAAACACTCGGACAGGAAAGTCAAAAATCTACAGCAATGTGTTGAAAGCAACACTAATTTATTTATATATATCCTAAATATCAAACTCCAATCCAGTTACAGGAGTTATTAACATCAGCGGAAACAAACCCCAACTGTCAGAATGAACATGATTCAGTCCGGGATGTGATTAACAACAGCAATAACAGCAGAATCCCACCCATGCAGTCACTTGTGAACTCGCTGGTGTGTCAGCAGGTGGGATGATCGAGTGAATCCCTCCCCACACTCTGAGCAGGTGAACGGCCTCTCCCCAGTGTGAACTCGCTGGTGTGAGAGCAGGCTGGATGTCTCAGTGAATTCCTTCCCACAATCGGAGCAGGTGCACAGCCTCTCCCCAGTGTGAACTCGCTGGTGTTCCAGCAGGCTGGATGACCGAGTGAATCCCTTCCCGCAGTCGGAGCAGCTGAACGGCCTCTCCCCAGTGTGACCCCGCCAATGTGTTTCCAGCTGGGACGGGCATTTGAAACGTTTCCCACAATCCCCACATTTACAGAGTTTCTCCCCAGTGTGACTGCGCTTGTGCCTCTCCAGGTTGGATGATCGGCTGAAGCCTTGTCCACACACAGAGCACGTGCATCCTTTCTCCCCGCTGTGAACAGTGCTTTTTGCTTCCATGGTCAAAGGCCGATGATATTCAGTCCTGATGATTCGAGTGGCCGTAAGATCTTAATGTGATGTTTGGTTTGAGCCTCCGGTCAACAAATCCTCCCCGTTTAATACCCTGTATTAACAGGAAAAAGGTTGGGTGAGAGAAAACCCACAAAAACATAAGGCAGGTTGTGAAATTGAGCTGAATGAACCTGGCTATTTGTGCGGCCATCAGCAGAAAAAAAGTGACCATGACAGCTGTCGGATTGTCATAAAACCCAACTGGTCACTAATGTCCTTCAGGGACGGGAACCCACCACCCGGTCTGGCCTTTCACAAGACTCTGGCCTCGATGGGTGGAGGAGAGCTGGGCGGGGTGAAGGGGAGGGACTTTATACATCTGCAACTCGACCAGAACTTTGACAGAACCTCCCAAACCCACAATCTCTCCCACTTAGATGGACCAAGGCACCAGGTGCATGGGAAATCCATCACCTCCAAGTTCCCCTCCAAGTCTCCCACCATCCTGACTTGGGCATATATCACCGTTCCTACATTGTCACTGGGTGAAAATCCTCGAACTCCTCACCTAACAGCATTGTGGGAGGACCGTCACCACACGGACTGCAGCGGTTCAAGAAGAAGGCCCACCATCACCTTGTCAAGGGGCAAATGGAAATTGGAAATATATTCTGGCCTTACTAGCGATACCCACATCCCCAGAATAGATTAAAACAAATCTGTACATTGAAAGCCTCTACAGAAATACTTGTTCCTAAATCAATACTCTTCCACGTTGTGCGGACAGTGTCTGTTTCGCAACCTATTCTCCCCTAGAATCCACCGCCGTTGACAGTCTCTCATCGGAAATTGTTGGGTACCCGACTGGGCTCAGAGGTACTGGGGGTTAAACCCAGCAGCTTCTCCCCATCCTCCCCCACCCTCACCCCTCCCTCTCCACTCCAGCTCAAACTGATGCAACAAACAGACCCACACAGGAGGCCAGGGAGCGACTTCTGCATCCAGCGCCCACCCTGATACAGAGCGGCTCTGGATTGGTCGCTCTGTGTTTCCAGTATCGATGCACTTAAGATCAGCATATGAGGGAGAAGGGAAGAGGCTTATTCTAATAAAGTTAGAACCATAGAATCAGAGAATGGTTACACAGCATGGAAGTAGACCATTTGGCCCATCGAGCCCGTGCCAGCTCTCTGCAAGAGCACCTCAGCCAGTTCCACTCCCCCGCTCTTACCCCACAGCCCTGCAACTGTTTTTATTTCAGGCACTTATCCAACTCCCTTTTGAAAGCCGTGATTGAGTCTGCCTCCACCACCCTTTCAGGCCGTGCATTCCAGATATTAACCACTCGCTATGCAAAAAGGTTTTTTCTTGTGTCGCCTTTGGTTCTTTTGCCCATCACCTTAAACCTGTGTCCTCTGGTCCTCGACCATTCAATAAGATCATGGCTGATCCGATCGTGGACTCAGCTCCACTTCCCTGCCAACTCCACATAACCCTTTACTCCCATATCGCTCAAAAATCTGTCTATCTCCGTCTTAAATATATTCAATGACCCAGCCTCCACAGCTCTCCGGGGCAGAGAATTCCACAGATTTACAACACTCAAGAGAAGAAATTTCCCCTCATCTAAGTTTTAAATGGGCAACCCCTTATTCTGAAACTATGGCCCCTGGTTCTAGATTCCCCTATGAGTGGAAACATCCTCTCTGCATCTACCTTGTCAAGCCCCCTCAGTATCTTTTATGTTTCAATAAGATCACTTCTCATTCTTTTGAACTCTAATGTGTATAGGCCCAAACTACTCAACCTTTCTTCATAGTTCAACCCCCTCATCTCAGGAATCAACCTAGTGAACCTTCTCTGAACTGCCTCCAATGAAAGTATATCCTTCCTTAAACACTGAGACCAAAACTGAATGCAGTACTCCAGGTGTGGCCTCATCAATACCCTGTACAGTTGTAGCAGGACTTCTGCTTTTATACTCTAACCCCCTTGCAACCCCAGCTTCTTCAGTCTGTCCAGGTAACTGAAGTCCCTCATCCCTGGAATCATTCTCGTAAATCTTTTCTGCATCCTCCCTAAGGCCTTCACATTATTCCTAAAGTGTGTTGCCCACAATTGGGCACAATACTCCCGTTGAGGCCGAACCAGTGCTTTGTACAGGTTCATCATAATATCCACACTTTCGTACTCTATACTTCTATTTATAAACAGAGATACTGTCTAATGTAATAGAAACAGGGACAGGGTCTGGTGTAATATAAACAGGGACAGGGTCTAGTGTAATATAAACAGAGACAGGGTCCAGTGTAATATAAACAGGGACAGGGTCTAGTGTAATATAAACAGAGTCAGGGTCTAGTGTAATATAAACAGGGACAGGGTCTAGTGTAATTTAAACAGAGACATGGTCTAGTGTAATATAAACAGAGACAGGGTCCAGTGTAATATAAACAGGGACAGGGTCTAGTGTAATATAAACAGAGTCAGGGTTTAGTGTAATATAAACAGGGACAGGGTCTAGTGTAATATAAACAGAGACATGGTCTAGTGTAATATAAACAGGGACAGGGTCTAGTGTAATATAAACAGGGACAGGGTCTAGTGTAATATAAACAGAGTCAGGGTCTAGTGTAATTTAAACAGGGACAGGGTCTAGTGTAATATAAACAGGGACAGGGTCTAGTGTAATATAAACAGAGGCAGGGTCTAGTGTAATATAAACAGAGACAGGGTCGAATGTAATATAAACCGAGACAGGATCTTGTGTAATTATAAACAGTGACATGATCTAGGGTAATATTTAAAATTACTCCCGGTGCCATGAGCTAGTGAGTACAGAAATAGGAAGATAGAGCAGATGACTGCGTGACTGGAGAGATGGTGCAGGAGGGAGGGCTTTAGATTCCTGACGCATTGGGACCGCTTCTAGGGGAGGTGGGACATGTCCAAACCGGATGGGTTGCATCTCAACAGAGCCAGGACTAACATCCTCGCGGGGGCGTTTGCTAGTGCTATTGGGGAGGGATGAAACCAGCTTGGCAGGGGGATAGGCACCTGAAAATAGATTCATTAGGGAGGGAAGTAAAGCTGGAATTAGAAAGCAAAAATGTAGAAAGTGAGTTTGAAGGACAGAGGAAAAAAGCAGGAAAAAAGGGTAAAATAACAAATTTAAAAGCTCTCTGTCTAAATGCACATAACATTCATAACAAAATAGATGAGTTGACAGCACAAATAGATACAAATGGGTATGATCTGATAGCCGTTACAGAGACATGGTTGCAAGGTGACCAGGATTGGGAACTGAATATTCAGGGGTATTTGACAATTCAGAAGAACAGACAGAAAGAAAAAGGAGGTGGGGTAGCTCTGTTAATAAAGGATGGGATCAGTGCGTTAGTGAGAAATGATATTTGCTCAGAGGATCAAGATATTGAATCAGTTTGGGTGGAGATAAGGAATAATAAAGGGAAAAAGTCGCTGGTGGGCGTAGTCTATAGGCCCCCTAACAGTAGCTACACTGTTGGATGGAGTATAAATCAAGAAATAATGGAGGCTTGCAATAAAGGAACGGCAATAATTATGGGTGATTTTAAACTTCATGTTGATTGGACAAAGGAAATTGGCCAGGGTAGCCTTGAGGAGGTGTTCATAGAGTGTATCCAGGATAGTTTGCTTGAACAGTACATTGCGGAACCAACTAGGGATCAGGTTATCTTAGATCTAGTACTGTGTAATGAGGCAGAATTAATAAATGATCTCATAGTAAAAGATCCTCTAGGAATGAGTGACCATAATATGGTTTGTTGTAGGGCACTTCCAAAGGCAAAAGCACCTGCTGAATATATGTATGTATGTATGTATGTGTAAAATGGCTGCCAGGGATTCCGCAAAGCACGAGGGGAATTCAGCTAACCAGCTTGACTGAATTTCTGGGTAGCTGATGACACTCTAGTTCCTTGTACAGGAACACTGGAAAGGGCGAGCTCAGCAGAATGTCTCTCATCAGCAAACCCCAGACAAGATATCCTAGCAGAATACTGAACAAAGGAATTCCTGTAACTGGGTTAAGATAAGAAGGTTAGGTGCAGGCAGAACCCAAGGACAGCAGAGATAAGGGGGTCTGGAGAATATCACGAGGCCATGAGTAAGCTCCAGCTAAACATGAAATGATCACGCAGTCCCCTGGTGCCTGGGGGCCAATGCCATTGGCCCAAAGAAACCGATTTGTAATTTACAATCGTTATGATTGGATTGTGTCCAACCGACATGGGCTGAGTATTTGTAATAAACTGTTGTAAAACATATAAATATCGATTAATTTCTTTGTTCGGCGGAGAGCAGTGCCTGAAGTAACCCAGAGCTTTCTCCTCGCCGGCGTAATAAAGACCATTGTGATGTTTGGAACCGACCCAGAGTGACGAGTGATTCTTCCAGGATTTTGCTCGCGCTAACAGGTTGAATTTCAAATTCAGTTGGAGGGTGAGAAAGTTGGTTCTCAAACCAGAGTCCTAAGCTAAATTAAAGGAGCCTACAATGGTATGAGGGCAGAGTTGGCAAAAGTGAACTGGGAAAATAGACTTAAGAATGGGACGGTTGATGAGCAGTGGCAGACATTTAAGGAGATATTTCATAACCTGCAACAAAAATATATTCCAATGAGAAGGAAAGACAGTAAGAGAAGGGATAACCATCCGTGGCTAACTAAGGAAATAAGGGAGGTATCAAATTGAAAACAAAGGCATACAGTGTGGCCAAGACTAGTGGGAGGCCAGAGATTTATGAAATGTTTAAAAGCCAGCAGAGAACAACTAAAAAAATGATTGCGAGGGAAGATAGATTATGAAAGTAAACTAGCACAAAATATAAAAACAGATAGTAAGAGTCCTTCATGGTAGAAGACATTAAAAACATCCCAATGGTGGATAATCAAGGGGCTATAGGTAGGGAGGAACATATTACAATCACTATCACTAATGACGTAGTACTAGATCAAATAATGAGATTAAAGGCGGACAAGTCCCCTGGACCTGATGGCTTGTATCCTAGGGTCTTAAGAGAAGTGGCTGCAGAGATAGTGAATGCATTGGTTGTAATAAACAATCCTTTTCAGAATGGCAGGCAGTGACCAGTGGGGAGCCGCAGGGTTCAGTGCTGGGATCCCAGCTATTTACAATATACATCAATGATTTAGATGAAGGAATTGAATGTAATATTTTCAAGTCTGCAGATATTACATGGCGGTGTGAGCTGTGAGGAGGATGCTAAGAGTCTGCAGGGTGACTTGGACAGGTTAAGTGAGTGGGAAAATGCATGGCAGATGTAGTATAATATGGATAAATGGGAGGTTATCCACTTTGGTGGCAAAAACAGGAAGACAGAATATTATCTGAATGGTGACAGATTAGAAAAAGGGGAGGTGCAACGAGACCTGGGTGTCATGGTACATCAGTCATTGAAGTTTGGCATGCAGGTACGGCAGGCGGTGAAGGCGGCAAATGGAATGTTGGCCTTCATAGTGAGAGAATTTGAGTATAGAAGCAGGGTGGTCTTACTGCAGTTGTACAGAGCCTTGGTGAGACCACACCTGGAATATTGTGTTCAGTTTTGGTCTCCTAATCTGAGGAAGGACGTTCTTGCTATTGAGGGAGTACAACGAAGGTTCACCAGATTGATTCCCAGGATGGCAGGACTGACCTATGAGGAGAGACTGGATCAACTGGGCTTGTATCCACTGGAGTTTAGAAGAATGAGAGGGGATCTCAGAGAAACATATAAAATTCTGACGGGATTGGACAGGTTAGAGACAGGAAGAATGTCCCTGTTGCTGGGGAGTTCCAGAACCAGGGCTCACAGTCTAAGAATAAGGGGTAAGCCATTTAGGACCGAGATGAGGAGAAACTTCTTCACTCAGAGAGTGGTTAACCTGTGGAATTCTCTACCGCAGAAAGTTTTTGAGGCTAGTTCGTTAGATATATTCAAAAGGGAGTTAGATATGGCCCTTACGGCCAAAGGGATCAAGGGATATGGAGAAAAAACAGGAAAGGGGTACTGAGGTTCAATGATCAGCCATGATCTTATTGAATGGCGGTGCAGGCTCGAAGGGCCGAATGGCCTGCTCCTGCATCTAATTTCTATGTTTCTATATTTAATCTACCAAAATTTCCTGGATTCTAGGGCAGTCCCAACAGGTTGGAAAATCGCAAATATAACGCCCCTATTTGAAAAAGGAGGCAGACAAAAAGCAGGACACTATATACCAGTTAACCTAACATCTCTCATTGGGAAAATGCTGCAGTCCATTATTAAGGAAGCAGTAGCAGGACATTTGGAAAAGCATGATTCAATCAAGCAGATTCAGCATGGTTTTATGAAAGGGAAATCATGTTTGACAAATTCACTGGAGTTCTTTGAGGCGGCGGGCACCGGTTGTTTATGAAGCATCCCCGGCTCCCCGCTGGTCCATTGCTCCCCACCAACCCGCTGAAAATGACAATTCTGAGCAGCCAATGCGAAACGTGTCTCTTCTGCCATTACACGGATCGCGTATGTTCCAAACCCTGACTTCCTGTGTCTCGGTGCGGCACATTCTCCCCGCGGGGCATGCTGGCCAAAAGCGCCGCCATTGCCAGCCTGAATTTGTGACTGGAGCAGGATTTACTGTGATTGCATTGGACACTGAACCATGTTCATTCTGGCAGTTATTGTTTGTTTTTGATGATCTTAATAACCCTGATATATGAGCTAGGGATTAATGTGTATAAATATGAAATAAATCAGCGTTGTTTCAAACACCGTGTGTCGAATATTTGAAGCAAAAGAGAGAAAGAAGAAAAGTAAAAGTGGAGGGCAGAGAAACCCAAGGCAAAAATCAAAATAGGCCACATTGCAGCACAATTCAAAAGGGGCAAAGTGTGTTAAAAAGACAAGCCTGAAGGCCCGGCGCCTCAATGCGAGGAGTATTCGTAATAAGGTGGACGAATTAACTGCGAAGGCAGCAATTAACGAATATGATATAATTGGCATCACGGAGTCATGGCTCCAGGGTGACCAAAGCTGGGAACTCAACATCCAGGGATATTCAGCATTCAGGAAGGATAGACAGAAAGGAAATGGAGGTGGGGTAGCGTTGCTGGTTGAAGAGGAAATTAACGCAATAGTAAGGAAGGACATTAGTTTGGATAATGTCGAATCTGTATGGAGGGAGCTGCGGAATACCAAAGGGCAGAACATGCTAGTGGGAGTTGTGAACAGACCACCAAACAGTAGGCGTGAGGTCGGGGACAGCATCAAACAAGAAATTAGGGATGCGTGCAATAAATGTTATCATGGGCGACTTTAATCTACATTTAGATTGGACTAACCAAACTGGTAGCAATACGGTGGAGGAGGATTTCCTGGAGTGTATTACAGATGGTTTTCTCGACCAATATATTGAAGAACCAACTAAAAGGCTGGACTTCCTCGACTGGGTGATATGTAATGAGAAAGGACTAATTAGCAATCCTGTTGTGCGAGGGCCCTTGGGGAAGGGTGACCATAATATGGTAGAATTATTTATCAAGATGGAGAGTGACACAGTTAATTCAGAGACGAGGGTCCTGAACTTAAGAAAAGGTAACTTCGATGGTATGAGACGTGAATTGGCTAGAATAGACTGGCGAATGATACTTAAAGGGTTGACGGTGGATAGGCAATGGCAAACATTTAAAGATCATATGGATGAACTTCAACAATTGTACATCCCTGTCTGGAGTAAAAATAAAACGGAGAAGGTGGCTCAACCATGGCTAACAAGGAAAATTAAGGATAGTGTTAAATCCAAGAAAGAGGCATATAAATTGGCAGAAAAAGCAACAAACCTGAGGACAGGGAGAAATTTAGAATCCAGCAGAGGAGGACAAAGTGTTAAATTAGGAGGGGGAAAATAGAGTAGAAGTGGAAGCTTGCTGGGAACATAAACACTGACTGCAAAAGCTTCTATAGATATGTGAGGAGAAAAAGATTAGTGAAGACAAACATAGGTTCCCTAGCAGTCAGCTTCAGGTGAATTTATAATGGGGAACAAAGAAATGGCAGACCAATTGAACAAATACTTTGGTTCTGTCTTCACGAAGGAAGACACAAATAACCTTCCGGAAATACCAGCTGACAGAGGATCTAGTGAGAAGGAAGAACTGAAGGAAATCTTTATTAGGTGGGCAATTGTGTTCGTGAAATTGATGGGATTGAAGGCCGATAAATCCCTGGGGCCTGATAGTCTGCATACCAGAGTAATTAAGGAAGTGCACTAGAAATAGTGGATGCATTGGTGATCATTTTCCAACAGTCTATCGACACTGGATCAGTTCCTATGGACTGGAGGGTAGCTAATGTAACACCACGTTAAAAAAAAAAGAATGGAGAGCGAAAACAGGGAATTATAGACCGGTTAGCCTGACATCAGTAGTGGGGAAAATATTGTGTTCAATTACTAAAGAAATAATAGCAGCGCATTTGGAAAGCAGTGACAGGATTGGTCCAAGTCAGCATGGATTTATGAAAGGGAAATCATGCTTGAGAAATCTTCTAGAATTTTTTGAGGATGTAACTAGTAGAGTGGACAAGGGAGAACCAGTGGATGTGGTGTATTTGGACTTTCAAAAGGCTTTTGACAAGGTCCCACACAAGACATTTGTGTGCAAAATTAAATCACATGGTATTGGGGACAATGTACTGACGTGGATAGAGAACTAGTTGGCAGACAGGAAGCAGAGAGTCGGGATTAATGGGTCCTTTCCAGAATGGCAGGCAGTGACTAGTGGGGTGCTGCAAGGCTCATTGCTGGGACCCCAGGGGACATAATCTAAGGATAAGGGGTAAGCCATTTAGGACTGAGCTGAGGAGAAACTTCTTCATTCAGAGAGTTGTTAACCTGTGGAATTATTTGCCGCAGAGTTGTTGATGCCAGTTCATTGGATATAGTCAAGAGGGAGTTAGATATGGCCCTTGCGGCTAAAGGGATCAAGGGGTATGGAGAGAAAGCAGGAAAGGGGTACTGAGGTGAAGGATCACCCATGATCTTATTGAATGGTGGTGCAGGCTCAAAGGACCGAATGGACTACTCCTGCATCTATTTCCTATGTTTCTCCGTGATCAGAGGAGAGCAGTTGATTTTCTGTTAACGACTGTTCAATTTTAGTGCTTTTTCTTACTCTAACTTATATCACTTCTCACCTAGCTCGCCTTCTATTATATCAAACCTCAAACTTGTTCCGTTTGAGTACATGACTTGTGGTTGTAGTGGACTTAACTGCAGTGCCTCACTGTAAACTCAGCGGAAATCCTTTGAACCATCCCTTTATTGGACTGTCTTGCATAATATTTGAAATCCGTTACTTTCTGTATCAGTTCACCTATTTTTGGAACCGATTTCATTTTAAAAACTCGTCCACACATTTTGCACGTGATAGCCTGTGAAATATTTTAATATTTTTAATTGTCATTGTCACAAACTCCGTTCCTGAGCCACCGACTCCATCCCTCTCCCCAACTTCTGTCTGATGCTCAACCAGACTATTCGCAACCTTGGTGTCATACTTGACCCCGAAATTATGCGCAGCATAACTAAGATTGCTTAATCCACCTCTGAAACATCGCCCGTCTACACTCTTGCCTCAGGTCATCCACGGCTGAAGCCATCATCCATGCCTTTGTCACCTCTGGACATGACTATTCTAACGCACTCCTCCTACATTCTACCCTACATAAACTAGAGTTGATCCAAAACTCGGCTGCCCATGCCCTAACTCGCAACAAGTTAAGCTCACCCATTACCCCTGTGCTCGCTGACCTGCATTGCCTTCTGGTTAAGCAGTCAGTGGGTGTGGTCTAGTCATGGGTGGAGATTGCTCTGTATCTGACCCGCGTTGTATGTGCCCTGGGAGTATTTGAGACAGTGTAGAGGAAGATATACTCTGTGTCTAACCTGTACTGTACCTGCCTGGGGAGTGTTTGATGGGACTGTGTAGAGGGAGCTTTACTCTGTATCTAACCCATGCTGTACGTGCCCTGGGAGTATTTGGGATATTGTAGACTGAGATTTACTCTGTATCAACCCTGGTATTGTTTGGGATAGGATGGAGTGAGATTTACTCTGTATCTAAGCCGTGCAGTACCAGTAGCCATGAAATCAGTAGTAGAGAAAATGCTGGAATCTATTATTAAGCACGTGGTAACATGGCACTTCGGAAGTAATAATAGAATTGGGCAGAATCAACACGGATTTATGAAGGGGAAATTGTACTTGACAAATCTGAGTGTTTTTTGAGGTTATTGTTGGTGTTTCGGGCAGCGGGTAAAGCCCCTTTGGAATTTTGCATTCCTTACTTCCACTTTTGATCGGCTCACGCTTTTCCCACAGACAACAGACAAACATTTCTCTTTCCACATTCAAAGGCCGATGATATTCATGTTGCGGTGGATCGAGTGACTGTCAGATCTTGGTGATGTTTGGTGTGAGTTTCCCATCTACAAATCTTCCCTTTCTAATCCCCTGTAAAAGGAGTTTACAAAAGTCATCACTAAGGACAGGATAGAAATTCAGAACAGTCAATTCTAGTTTCTATGGTACACACATTCCTCTCTGGTGTACCCACAGCTGTAAATCCCTATCACACACACTATCCCTACTCCCCATGCTGAAATCCAAACCCATTACATCATCTCCAACATTTTTTCCTTCTTGATGGGGGAGATAGGGAGAGAATAAAGGGAAATCCAAACCCGATAGTCCGTACATCCGGGTCCCGAGACCAGTTTCACCAGTTTGGCGGAACGCGCTCAAAGGACACGTGTCATGGGACAACGGCCTGATTGACGGGAGCTTCCGACCAATGGGGAGCAAATGGAGCAGCGAGCCGGCGGGTCCTCCAACCAACAATCAGGGAGCCCGAGGGGCGGGACTTGAGCCGCTGATTGTGAGCTGCAGCGCACGACTTTGTGCAGTCCCTTGTTCAGCGCCTGGGGCCAGGGGAGGCTGGGGGCCTTTATTGCCCTTAGTGGACACAAGGCTCTGGGGCTCACAACCCACTGGCTCACATTTTAATATAGACATTTTAAATTCATCAATAAAAGAGACAGGGTCTCTAATTAAGAACATAACATAAGAAATAGGAGCAGGAGTCGGCCACCTGGCCCCTCGAGCTTGCTCCGCCATTCAATATCATGGCTGATCTGATCATGGACTCAGCTCCACTTCCCTGCCCGCTCCCCATAATCTTTTACTCTCCTATCACTCAAAAATCTGTCTATCTCCAACTTAAATATATTCAATGACCCCGTCTCCACAGCTCTCTGGGACGGAGAATTCCACAGATTTACAACCCTCAGAAGAAATTCCTCCTAATCTCAGTTTTAAATGGGTGGCCCCTTATTCTAAGACTATGTCCCCTAATTTTAGTTTCCCCTATGAATGGAAATATCCTCTCTGCATCCACCTTGTCGAGCCCCCTTCATATCATATGTTTTGATAAGATCACCTCTCATTCTTCTAAACTCCAATGGGTATAGGCCCAACCTACCTTCATAAGTCAACCCTCTCATCTCCAGAATCAACCTAGTGAGCCTTCACTGAACAGCCTCCAATGTAAGTATAATCCTTAAATACGAAGCCCAAAACTGTACGCAGTACTCCAGGTGTGGCCTCACCAATACCCTGTACAGTTGTAGCAGGACTTCTCTGCTTTTATACTCTATCCCCCTTGCAATAAAGACCAACATTCCATTTGCCTGCCTGATCACTTTCTGTACCTGCATACTAACTTTGCGTTTCATGCACAAGGACCCCAGGTCCCTCTGTACTGCAGCACTCTACAATTTAAATGGAGAAAAATTGCAATGTGCTTTTCTATTTTTTCTGCCAAAGTGGACAACCTCACATTGTACCACATTGTATTCCACCTGCCAAATGTTTGCCCACTCACTCAGCCTGTCTATATCTCTTTGCAGATTTCGTGTGTCTCCTCTCTTCACAATTTGCTCTCCCATCCTTTTTGTATCATCAGCAAATTGGCTACATTACATTCGGTCTCTTCATCCAAGTCATTAATATAGATTATAAATAGTTGAGGCCCCACACCCCACGAGTTACCATTTGCCAACCGGAAAATAAACCATTTATTTCGACTCTCTGTTTTCTGTTCGTTAGCCAATCCTCAATCCATGATAACCCCGGGAACTTCTATCTTGTGCAGTAACCTTTTACGTGGCACGTTATCAAATGCCTTCTGGAAATCCAAATACACTGGTTCCCCCTTATCCACCCTGCTCGTTACATCCTCAAAGAACACCAGTAAATTTGTCAAACATGATTTCCCCTTCATAAACCCATGCTGACTCTGCTTGATTGAATTATGCTTTTCCAAATGTCCTGCTACTGCTTGCTTAATAATGGACTCCCAACATTTTCCGAATGACAGATGTTAGGCTAACTGGTCTATATTTCCTGCTTTTTGTCTGCCTCCTTTTTTAAATAGGGCGTTACATTTGTGGTTTTCCAATCCGTTGGGACCTCCCCAGAATCCAGGGAATTTTGGTAGATTACAACCAATGCTGCCACTATCTCTGCAGCCACTTCTTTTAGGACCCTACAATGCAAGCCATCAGGTCCAAGAGACTTGTCCGCCTTTAGTCCCATTATTTTACCGAGTACTACTACTTTAGTGATAGTTCCTCCCTCCCAGTGCGAAAGTGGTGAAGGGAGTGAATGATGAAGGTGGTGGGTGGGGTGCCAATCAAGCGGCTGCTTTATCCTGAATGGTGTCGAGCATCTTGAGTGGTGCTGCAGCTGCACTCATCCAGGTACGTGGAGAGTATTCCATCACATTCCTGACTTGTACCTTGTAGATGGTGGAAAGGATTTGGGGCATCAGGTGATTGAAAGTGATTTGACCAATTGAGGGTAAAGAAAGAAGCATACATTAAGTAGATAAACAACAGGGTAGGGCGTGATAAGGGAGAATACAAAGGGGATCAGGAGAGAAGTAAAAAAAAAATTAGGAAGGCAAAGAGGAAATATGAAGTGAAATTATCAAGGAACATAAAACAAAATTAAATATTTTACAGGAAGGTAATAGAAAAGGAAGGTTGGGTGGGAATAGGGCCATTAAAGGATAGACAGGCAAGGCCACAAGTAACGATAGCGAGATGGCAGAAATATTAAATCATTATTTCGCTTCGGTATTTAGATAGAACAGATGGACATGACATGAGTAATGAGAAGTGCATTTAAAATAAAGAAAGGGGATACATTAAATAAACTAATCAAACTCAGGATAAAACCCCTGGCATCCACGTATTTTAAAAGAATCTAAGGAAGAGATATCAGAGGCATTACTGCACATATTTAATAATTCTTCAGAAAAAGGTGTATTGCCAGAGGACTGGCAAACAGCTAACGGAGTACCTATATTTAAGGAGGAGAATAGAACATGTCTAGATAATTACAGACTAGTCAGCTTAACATCGGTGGTTGGAAAAATAATGGAATCCCTACTAAAGGAGAAAATAGAACGTCTAGAAATAAAAAGTATAATAATGAATAGTCAGCATGGATTTCAAAAAAGGGAAAACTCTGCTTGACCAAACTTATTGAATGTTTTAAAGTAGTAACAGAGAGAGTAGACAATGGTAATGGAGTAGGTTTAATTTATCTAGATTTTTGAAAGGCCTTCGATTAGGTAGCCCATAATAGACCAATGAATAAGGTCAGACAATAGAGTGTCAGGGGACAAGTGGCAAAATGGGATGCAAGCTGGCTGCAAGACAGAATGCAGAGAGTGGCAGTAAAGGGTAGCTATTCACAGTGGCAGATGGTGGGTAATGGTCTTCCACAAGGATCAAGGCTAGGACCACTGCTGTTCACATTAACCATTTAGACTTTGTAATCAAAAACACAATTTCTAAATTTGCAGATGGTACCAAATTTGGGGGGGGGGGGGGAGGAAGAGTGAATACTGAGAAATGCAACAATTTACAGGAGGACATGAATTAACTTGCAGAATGGGCAAATAATTGGCAAATGAAGTTCAACACATAAATGCGAGGTAGTACATTTTGGTAGGAAGAATAGGAAGGTCACTTATTACTTGGAAAGTGCAAGTCTGGGTGAGGTAGAGGAACAAAGGGATCTTGGAGTACAGATACACCGATCACTAAAAGTTGTGCCACAGGTTAGCAAGGCCATAAAAAAGCAAATGAAGCACTAGGCTTTATTTCTGGAGGGATAGAATTGAAAAGCAGGGCCGTTATGCTGAACCTGTATCAAACCTCGGTTAGACCATATTTGCAGAGACCAGATTATAAAAAGGATATAGAGGCACTGGAGAGGGCACAGAGAAGATTTACAAGGACGATACCAGAAATGCGATATTAATATCAGGACAAGCATAAGAGGGAGAAGGGTACAGAGGGTTATGTTGTTAGATTTAGATGAGGAAAGACAGGAGGCGGCGCGAGTGGAGCATAAACGCTAGCACGGACTAGTTGTGCCGAAAGGCCTGTTTCTGTGCCGTCCATCCTGTGTAAAATCAGTTGTGAATCACCTTGTGCATTAATTTTCCAGTTTTATGCCATGAAAGAATCCACAGGTTAACATGTTAATTATTTACATCAGTTTTTCTTACTAATGAATTGAATAGATTGGTCGATTGCTTTTACAATAGTCGTGATTATTATTTGATAATTGAATTAAGTCCTGCATCAGACATTACATGCTTTCATTTCATTTATCTTCTTATTTGAAGTCCATATGAATAATATTTACGTGTGCTCTTGTCTGGTATAACATAAGAAATAGGAGCAGGAGTAGGCCATACGGCCCCTTGAGCCTGCTCCACCATTCAATATGATCATGGCTGATCTGATCATGGACTCGGGTCCACCTCCCTGCCCGCTCCCCATAACCCCTTATTCCCTTATTGTTTAAGGAACTGTCTATTTCTGTCTTAAATGTATTCAATGTCCCAGCTTCCACAGCTCTCTGAAGCAGTGAGTTCAGGGTGTAAATGAGGGGATACATTTTTACACAGCGAGTTATGGTGATCTGGAGTGCCCTGCCTGAAAGGGTGGTGGAAGCAGATTCAATAGAGAATTGGATAAATTGTTGACTAGGAGATATTCACAGGGCTCTGGAGTAAGAGCAGGGGAGTGAGACTAATGGGACAGCTCTTTCAAAGAGCCAGCACAGGCACGATGGACCGAATGGCCTCCCCCTGAGCTGTGTTTTTCTATGATTCTAGGTGCTGACAGCAGAGTCGGGGCTCTGTTAAAATTAGAAGGATTAAAATGTGAATTTTAAAATAAATTCTTAGCTGGACCAACTGTTTTAACCTCACTTCATAATGGTACAGTTGATACAAAGCTGAAGTGGAGTCAAACTCTCTCCTGGCCCACGGTCAATGGAAACTATTGATCTTCAGAGTTACTCTGCACATCTCCCCTCGCCATCAATCTCAAACTGCTTTGCATCAACACAGTATGTGGCATGACTGTCCCAATCATACTGAGCCAGGACATACTGAGTTAAGTCATGCAGAATCAGCTGAACTATGAACAGAAGTACTGAGCTTTCTATGCTTCAACAACATTAGATTCACAGTAAGATTCCTGCCCTCCTCCAGCTCACAAGATATCCTGAAATGTAAATAAAATGCAAAGTCAGGCAACACCAAGTTTCCTACTGCAAAGGAGAGCAGGGGAGTTCTCCCCAGTATCCTGGGTCAATATTTATCCTTCAACCAACATCACTAAAACAGATGAGCTGATCATTGCTGTTCGTGGGATCCTGCTGTGCGCAAATTGGCTGCTGCCGTTCCTACTTTACAACACTGACTACGCTTCAAAAGTACTTCATTGGCTGTAAAGCACTTTGGGATGTCCTGAGCTTGTGAAAAACATGATATAGTCTTTCTTTCTACGGGATTAACCATTATTGCAGCATGACATGTCCTCTGTTAGAAACTGTCAGACACAAGTCAGCTACAGTGTGTGACTGAGATAGTCCTGATACAGCATCATTTCCTGTTGTTGCTGACTCCATCATTTCTTACCCATACTCCAGCTATGAGCAGATTCTTCACACTACAAGTCTAATTTAAGCACACACATACATACCTTACAATAGATGACAGCCCTCCTCACAAAAACAGAAGATCCCACGCACAGATTGTCTTTAACCCATGACTAAGATTACCCTCCATTATATTATGGGGATTATTTGCATCCCTTCTCCACCTCACCATTTCTCCTCCTCATCCCATCCCCCTTCCCCAATGTACATTGGGCCCATACTCTCTGGAGTTAAGAAGAAAGAGAGGTGTTCTCATTGAAACACAAGATTCTGAGGGAGATTGACAGGGTAGATACTGAGAGGTTGTTTCCCCTGTCTGGAAAGTCTAGAACCAGGGGACATAGTCTCAGGATAAGCGGTCAGTCATTTAAGACCGAAATGAGGAGAAATTTCTTCGCTGAGAGGGATTTGAATCTTTGGAATTCTCTAACCCAAAGGGCTATGGATGCCGAGTCTCTGAGTATATTTAAGGCTGAGATTGATAGATTTTTGGACTCTGGGGGAAATCAAGGGATATGGGGATTGGGCGGGAAAGTAGAGTTAAGGTCAAAGATTAACCATGATCTTATTGAATGGGGGAGCAGGCTCGAATGGTAAAGGTTAGGGGGGGGGGGGACCCTGATAATAAATGATGACAATAAAGAATAATAAAGAACCTAGTTTCCCCTTAATTGCATCTATGCTATTCGCCTCAACAACGCCATGTGGCAGCGAATTCCACATTCTCAACACTCTCTGGGTAAAGAAGTCCTCCTCTTAAAACTGTGCCTTCGTATAGTGTGACAGGAGGGAGATAATTGCACCAAGACTTGCCCCCAACTCCTCCTGTCTATTTTTCCGTATTACCAATTTGGGTTTTTTTAAAGACTCCGAAGGTAATGGGTTCAAGTCCTGCTCCAGAACTTTGAGCACAAAATCTAGGCTGACACACCAATGCAGTGCTGAGGGAGCACTGCATTGTCGGAGGTGCCGTCTTTCGGATGAACTCTTAAACCGAGCGCCCGTCTACCCCCTCAGGTGGATGTAAAAGATCTCATGGCACTATTTTGAAAAGCAGGGGAAGTTATCCACAATGCCCTGGCCAATATTTATCTCTCAACCAACATCAACAAATACATATTATTTGGTTGCTGTTTGTGGGAGCTTGCAGTGTGCAGATTGACGGCCATGTTTCCCACATTACAACCACAAGTACACTTCAAAAGTAGTTCCAGATCACAACAACTCGCTGTGTTTAAAAAAAAAGTTTCATTTCACCCCACTTCTTTATCGAATCACCTTAAATTGGTGTCAACACTGAGCCACATGAGGAGATATTAAGACAGGTGACCAAAAGCTGCGAAAAGAGGTAGGTTTTAAGGAGCGCTTTAAAGGAGAGGGGTAGAGAGGCGGAGAGGGGTAGAGAGGCAGGGAGGCTTAGGGAGAGAATCCAGAGCTCAGGGCACAGGCAGCTGAGGGCAGAGGCAGCTGAAGGCATGGCTGCGTTTTGTTAATTTAAAAATTATACGTTATATCGTGCCCACTCCAAATAACAGACTTGGCAGGTACGTAATTAGGTGCATTTCCTTCCAATAGATTCGATCTGTACCCTCTGCAGCACATCCTGTAGCCACCAGCCAGGACTGTGGCTCACTCACTGGGCAGCAGACCCTGTCATTGCAAACACAATTTCAATGAGTTTCCCCTCTGTAACAATCCACAACAAAATTCAACACGTTATAAAAAGTACAGACTGGAGCAAACACATTCCCCCCCTCCTCTTCAATCCCCCCTCACCTCCCACCCACACCCCCCCTCATCCCAGCCTCACCTCCGATCCCCCCCCTTACCCCAGCACTCGCCCACCATCCCCCCTTACCCCAGCCCTCACCCCCCCATCCCCCCTTACCCCAGCCCCCACCTCCCATCCACCCCTTACCCCAGCCCCCCCTTTCCTCAGCCCTCGCCCACCATCCCCCCCTTACTCCAGCCCTCATCCCCCCCATCCTAACCCTCCCATTCCTCACCCCCACCCCCCACTCCAACCCTCATCCCCCCATCCTAACCCTCCAATTTCCCCCTCCTCCTCATCCCCCATTCCCCCCCATCTCTCGCCCCCCCCATCCCCCAGCCCTCGCCCCCCATCCCCCCCTTACCCCAACCCTCACCTCCATCCCCCTTACCCCGGCCCTCACCCCCCATAGAAACATAGAAAATAGGTGCAGGAGTAGGCCATTCGGCCCTTCGAGCCTGCACCACCATTCAATGAGTTCATGGCTTTGCATGCAATTTCAGTACCCCATTCCTGCTTTCTCGCCAAACCCCTTGATCCCCCTAGTAGTAAGGACTACATCTAACTCCTTTTTGAATATATTTAGTGAATTGGCCTCAACAACTTTCTGTGGTAGAGAATTCCACAGGTTCACCACTCTCTGGGTGAAGAAGTTTCTCCTCATCTCGGTCCGAAATGGCTTACCACTTATCCTTAGACTGTGACCCCTGGTTCTGGACTTCCCCAACATTGGGAACATTCTTCCTGCATCTAAGCTGTCGAAACCCATCAGAATTTTAAACGTTTCAATGAGATCCCCTCTCATTCTTCTGAACTCCAGTGAATACAAGCCCAGTTGATCCAGTCTTTCTTGAAATGTCAGTCCCGCCATCCCGGGAATCAGTCTGGTGAACCTTCGCTGCACTCCCTCAATAGCAAGAATGTCCTTCCTCAAGTTAGACGACCAAAACTGTACACAATACTCCAGGTGTGGCCTCACCAAGGCCCTGTACAACTGTAGCAACACCTCCCTGCCCCTGTACTCAAATCCCCTCGCTATTAAGGCCAACATGCCATTTGCTTTCTTAACCGCCTGCTGTACCTGCATGCCAACCTTCAATGACTGATGTACCATGACAACCAGGTCTCGTTGCACCTCCCCTTTTCCTAATCTGTCACCATTCAGATAATAGTCTGTCTCTCTGTTTTTACCACCAAAGTGGATAACCTCACATTTATCCACATTATACTTCATTTGCCATGCAATTGACCACTCACCTAACCTATCCAAGTCACTCTGCAGCCTCATAGCATCCTCCTCGCAGCTCACACTGCCACCCAACTTAGTGTCATCTGCAAATTTGGATATACTACATTTAATCCCCTCATCTAAATCATTAATGTACAATGTAAACAGCTGGGGCACCAGCACAGAACCTGGTGGTACCCCACTAATCACTGCCTGCCATTCTGAAAAGTATCCATTTACCCCTACTCTTTGCTTCCTGTCTGCCAACCAGTTCTTAATCCACGTCAGCACACTACCCCCAATCCCATGTGCTTTAACTTTGCATATTAATCTCTTGTGTGGGACCTTGTCGAAAGCCTTCTGAAAGTCCAAATATACCACATCAACTGGTTCTCCCTTGTCCACTTTACTGGAAACATCCTCAAAAAATTCCAGAAGATTTGTCAAGCATGATTTCCCTTTCACAAATCCATGCTGACTTGGACACATCATGTCACCTCTTTCCAAATGCGCTGCTATGACATCCTTAATAATTGATTCCATCATTTTACCCACTACCGATGTAAGGCTGACCAGTCTATAATTCCGTTTTCTCTCTCCCTCCTTTTTTAAAAAAGTGGGGTTACATTGGCTACCCTCCAATCGATAGGAACTGATCCAGAGTCTATGGAATGTTTGAAAATGACTGTCAATGCATCCGCTATTTCCAAGGCTATCTCCTTAAGTACTCTGGGATTCAGTCCATCAGGCCCTGGGGATTTATAGGCCTTCAATCCCATCAATTTCCCCAACACAATTTCCCGACTAATAAAGATTTCCCTCAGTTCCTCCTCCTTACTAGACCCTCTGACCCCTTTTATATCTGGAAGGTTGTTTGTGTCCTCCTTAGTGAATACTGAACCAAAGTACTTGTTCAATTGGTCTGCCATTTCTTTGTTCCCCGTTATGACTTCCCCTGATTCTGACTGCAGGGGACCTACGTTTGTCTTTACTACCCTTTTTTACTTTACATATCTATAACCACCTCCCCCCCGAAGTATAAAACCAGGCAGCCGCCCTCAGCCGCTCCCACCGGCTCCAACTCACCCACATAAGGGCCAGGCACAGCGTCACTGGCGCCCGACCCAAACACACTAACCGAGCTCCGAGTCCCAGTGAGGCCTGGGCCCGCCCCGGAAACCCGCTTCCCTCACTCTGAGTGACAGGCGCTAAGGCCATTCCGCTTCCCCCGGGAGAGCCCCGCCCCGCAAACCCGCCTCCCTCACCCTGAGTGAGAGGCACTGCGGCCAATCCCTTTCCCCGGGGAGAGCCGTGCCTCGGAAACTCACCTCCCTCACTCTGAGTGACAGGCGCTCTGGTTAATCCACTTCCTCGGAGAGCGCCGCCCGTGGCCAACCAGCGCCGCCGGGAGGCGGGGTTTGAGGCGCTGATGTGGTTTGAGCGAGGCTCGCGCTCGGAGCTTGGCGGTTGGGTTTAAATGTTGAATGTTTAACGGGCGGTGACCTTTGCCCCTGGGTCCCACTCCAGGACATTGTGACGTATTTACTGAGGCTCCCAGAGCTCGGGCCTTACACTAAACCTCCGTCAGACAACGCAGCACTGCCCCCCAGTCAGCAAGGTCCACAGAGTGGGCCCTGGACACCGGCCGGGGACCATTTCCCAAACCTCGGGAGCCTCTTAGCAACAAGGGCCGGCATTGACCACCAGATCCAACACCGCCCCCAGTGCGCCAGTGCAGCCTGAGGAAAAGAGTGTTTGAAGACCAGGCCCTTAAACCTACCACCAGGCTCATGGTCTACAGGGCTGTAGTAATACCCGCCCTCCTTTATGACTCAGAGACATGGACCATGTACATCAGACACCTCAAGTCACTGGAGAATTACCACCAAAGATGTCTCCGCAAGATCCTACAAATCCCCTGGGAGGACAGACGCACCAACGTTAGCGTCCTCGACCAGGCCAACATCCCCAGCATCGAAGCACTGACCACACTCGACCAGCTCCGCTGGACAGGCCACATTGTCCGCATGCCCCAGACACAAGACTCTCAAAGCAAGCGCTCTACTCGGAACTCCGTCACGACAAACAAGCCAAAGGTGGGCAGAGGAAAGGTTCAGGGACATCCTTGAAGCCTCCCTGATAAAGTGCAACATCCCCACCGACACCTGGGAGACCCTGGCCATAGACCGCCCGAGGTGGAGAAAGTGCATCCGGGAGAGCGTTGAGCTCTTCGAATCTCAACGCTGCGAGCGTGAAGAGGTCAGGCGCAGGCAGCGGAAGGAGCATGTGGTAAATCAGTGCCACCCACCCCTTCCTCCGACGAATATCTGTCCCACCTGTGACAGGGTCTGTGGCTCTCGTATTGGACTGTTCAACCACGAAAGAACTCATATTTTAGGAGTGTAAGCAAGACTTCCTCGATTCCGAGGGACTGCCTATGAAAAAAAAGATGGATTGGCGGGACAACAACAACAACTTGTCTTTATATTGCGCCTTTAACACAGTAAAAGGTCCCCAGGCACTTCACAGGAGGGTCTGTTGTTTTGTCTATTCCGGGGCGGATCTGCGATTGTCACCGACCTAATCGGCCTCCCACAATATCTACAGAGTCCCGGGAATACCCGCAACCACCCCAACAATGGTCTTCATCATCATCGGCGGTCCCTGGAACCAGGATGACTTGCTTCCACATGGGTTCGCGGTTGTTTCAATGAAGAAGCCGATATTCCAGTCCTGAACTCCAATTGAAGGGTGGAAGATGCCTGTGCCTGGATTGTTTTAACATGTGCTGACTGTCGCACACCAGCCACCACACGGGATTGACAGAGCTCGGCCTTTATCCAGCGGTAAGGGTTAACCAGGACGGCAGGAGACCTGCTCTGCTGCAAGGACCTAGTGCGCACACAGTGTGGGCAGGCCCGTGCTGCCCCTGGGCCCTCTGCTCTTCTGGGCCCCGTACTCTCATTCACCGCACCTCCGCCACGATCTCTCACCGTTCCTCGCCCACGATCTCTCACCGCTCATCCGCCCCGACCTTCCCGCTTCTCCACTGTACCTGCACCCCGCTGATGTTCCGGCCCACGCTCCAAACTGCGACCTGGGTTTTGATGATGTCATCCAGTCGCCCACCTCGAAGCCGTCGCACACTTGTAGCAGTTCACTCTGGAAGCTGCAGTGGTATGCTCTTTTATCCTCCTGACCCACGGTGGCTTTTTTTTCTTCAAAAATATACTTTATTCATATAAAATTTTCACAATACATTGGAAAATAGTTCAATACCTTGCGGTCAGCAATTCCATACAATTCATTTAGATGCTGACAGCAGTTCCATACGATGCACTAGCGTGCATTTCATTTCAAGGTACAGTTTAGTACAATCCATAAATCACGTTACATGTAGTACTGTGCAAATAAGGGTATTACATGGAGCAGATAATAACAGGTTTACATTACATTCCAGGATACATTTCAATACCGATCACGAATTATGTTACATGTAGCACTATGCAGATGAAAGCAGTACACGGAACGGATGAGAATATGTCCTCTCGCAGGTCGGGATGACCCACAATGTTCCAGGACCCTCGCTGCTCTTTTATCCTCCCGACCTGCGGTGGTGTCCTCTCGCAGGTCAGGGTGGCCCACGATGAATGAATGCCTCGGGAATAGGTTGCCCTGATGGTGACGCTCAGATGTAATTATTTCTGTGGTGCCCAACTTTAATATTCTCCTGAAAGTCCCACTGAAAGTCCCAGTTCCAGTTCCATTGAGGGTGTAAAAGAAAAAATAGTCACCCGTGGCTAACTAAAGAAGTAAAGAACGGTATCCAATTAAAAACAAGGGCATACAAAGTGGCCAAAACAAGTGGGAGGACAGAAGATTGGGAAGCTTTTATAAACTAGCAAAGAATAACTAAAAAATCATGAAGAAAAGGAAGATAGACTATGAAAGTAAACTAGCACAAAATATAAAAACGGATAGCAAGAGTTTCTATAGGTATATAAAAAGGAAAAGATGGCTAAAGTAAATGTTGGTCCCTCAGAGGACGAGAACGGGAATTAGTAATGGGGAACATGGAGATGGCAGAAAATCTAAACTAATATTTTGTATTAGTTTTTATGGTAGAGGACACAAGCAATATTCCAACAGTGGACAGTCGAGGGAATATAGGGGGGGAGGAACTGATCACAATCACTAAGAAATAAGATAATGGGACTAAAGGCGGGTAAATCACCTGGACCTGATGGCTTGCATCCTATGTTCTTAAGAGAAGTAACGGCAGGTATAGTAGATGCATTGGTTATAATTTCACAAAATTCCCTAGATTCTGGGAGGTCACAGCCGATTGGAAAACGGTAAATGTAACGCCCCTATTTAAAAAGGAGGCAGACAAAAAGCAGGAAACTAGACCAGTTAGCCTAACATCTGTGGTTGGGAGTCCATTATTAAAGAAGCAGTAGCAGGATATTTGGAAAAGCATAATTCGGTCAGGCAGTCAGCATGGATTTATGAAGGGGAAGTCATGTTTGACAAATTTGCTGGAATTCTTTGAGTATGTAACGAACACGGTGGAAAAAAGGGAACCAGTGGATGTGGTGTATTTGGACTTCCAGAAGGCATTTGACAAGGTGCCACATAAAAGATTACTGCGCAAGATAAAAGTTCACGGGGTTGAGGGTAATAGATTAGCATGAATAAAGGATTGGCTAACTAACAGAAAACAGAGTCGGGATAAATGGGTGCCGCTGGGACCCCAACTATTTACAATCTATATTAACAACTTGGAAGAAAGGACCAAGTGTAACATAGCCAAGTTTGCTGATGATACAAAGATGGGATAAAAAGCAATGTGTGAGGAGGACACAAAATACCTGCAAAAGGACATAGACAGGCTAAGTGAGTGGGCAAAAATTTGGCAGATGGAGTATAATGTTGGAAAGTGTGAGGTCATGCACTTTGGCAAAAAAAATCAAAGAGCAAGTTAAAATTTTAATGGAGAAAAATTGCAACGTGCTGCAGTACAGCGGGACCTGGGGGCATTTGTGCATGAAACACAAAAGTTTAATATTCAGGTACAGCAAGTGATCAGGAAGGCCAATGGTATCATGGTCTTTATTGCAAAGGGGATGGAGTATAAAAGCAGGGAAGTCTTGCTACAGTTTTACAGGGTATTGGTGAGGCCACACCTGGAATACTGCCTTGGTTTCCGTATTTACAAAAGGATATACTTGCTTTGGAGGCAGTTCAGAGAAGGTTCACTAGGTTGATTCCGGAGATGAGGTTGTTGACTTACGAGGAAAGGTTGAGTAGAATGGGCCTATACTCATTGGAATTCAGAAGAATGAGAGATGATCTTATCAAAACGTATATGATTATGAGGGGGCTTGACAAGGTGGATGCAGAGAGGATGTTTCCACTGATAGGGGAGACTAGAATTTGGGGGCATAATCTTAGAATAAGGGGGCGCCCATTTAAAACTGAGATGAGGAGAAATTTCTTCTCAGGGTTGTAAATCTGTGGAATTCACTGCCTCAGAGAATTGTGGAAGCTGGGACATTGAATAAATTTAAGACAGCGGTAGACAGTTTCTTAACCGATAAGGGATTAAAGGGTTACGGGGAGCGGGCAGGAAAGTGGACCTGAGTCTATAATCAGATCAGCCGTGATTGTATTAAATGGTGGAGCAGGCTCCATGGGCCGTATGGCCTACTCATGCTCCTATTTCCTATGTTCCTATGTAAAAGGACGATAATAATCAGCTCTTGATGAATCGACTGACTCTGGCAGATATGGATGTGATCTTTAGGTTTGAGCTTCCCGTGTGCTAATCTTCTTCTTCTAATACCCTGTAAAAGGAGTTTACAAAAGTCATCACTGTAAGTACAGGATAGAACTTCAGAACATTCTCTCCTTCTTGTTCCTGTCCTGTGGGCCATGCAGCGCTGATACACCTGGGTAATCTGGGCCTGTCACTGATGATAAATCCCACAGCTCCCGTCCCACTGGACACACATGTGACAACCAATGGGCCCATGGTTTTCCTGGTGCCAGGCTCGGAACTCGGCCATCCTGTGAGATTTGTGCCCTGCCCTGGTGCCATGCTCAATACGCGGCCATCCTGTGGGGTCGGTGCCCTTCCCTGGTCCCAGGCTCAGTACACGGCCATCCTGTGAGGTGGGTGCCCTCCCCTGGTGCCAGACTCGGTACACGGCCATCCTGTGGGGTGGGTGCCCTCCCCTGGTGCCAGGCTTGGTATACACCATCCTGTGGGGTGGGTGCCCTCCCCTGGTGCCAGACTCGGTACACGGCCATCCTGTGGGGTGGGTGCCCTCCCCTGATGCCAGGCTCAGTACACAGCCATCCTGTGGGGTGGGTGCCCTCCTCTGGTGCCAGGCTCGGTACACGGCCATCCTGTGGGGTGAGTGCCCTCTCCTAGTGCCAGGCTCAGTATACGGCCATCCTGTGGGGTCGGTGCCCTCCCCTGGTGCCAGGCTCAGTATACAGCCATCCTGTGGGGTGGGTGCCCTCCCCTGGTGCCAGACTCGATGCACGGCCATCCTGTGGGGTCTGTGTCCTCCCCGCCAGGCTATATGACGTCACACAGACGGCGTTGCCAGGTTACTGATGTCACACAGCTCACGTTGCTGGGGTGCTGATGTCACACACCCCTTCTTGCTGGGTTGATGACGACACGCAGCTTGTGTTGCCGGATTGGTGACGTCACTGGCGCTGAGTGAGCGGCGCCGTCTCCAACTGTGGGAGTGGGCGGGGGAAATGGAAGATACTGGGCTGCGATTTGTGGATGGCCTGTCAATCAGCACAATCAGCCAATTGAAGGGGCGGACAACGCCTCCCTGAGCGCGCCGTGAGGCGGTACTGCGCATGTCCAGGGACCCCGGAGGCCGGCAGGCCGTTGGTGAAGGTAAACACGATGGCGGAAAGTGAGCGGAGCTGAGTGTCCCGGGGGGGAGAGGGGGCCGAGGGTGAGTGTCCCGGGGAGGAAGAGGGGGCCGAGAGAGAGTGTCCCGGGGGGGAGAGGGGGCCGAGGGAGAGTGTCCCGGGGGGGAGAGGGGGCCGAGGGAGAGTGTCCCGGGAGGGAGAGGGGGCCGAGGGAGTGTGTCCCGGGAGGGAGAGGGGGCTGAGGGTGAGTGTCCTGGGAGACAGAGGGAGGGGGAGGCATGTGACACGGAATGGGGGGGAGGAGGGAGAGAGACACTAGGTGGGAGAGAGAGAGATGGGGGAAGACAGACAACGGAGGGTACGGGAGAGAGAGCGAGAGAACGGGGGCGGGTGGGTGGCAGATGTGAAGAGAGACATGGGGGGGGCGGGGGGAAGAGATATGGACACGCTCACACAGGCACACCCCCAGAATGACTGGGGAGGGAGGAGACTGACGTTTGCGGGGGGTGGGGGGGGGACGGGACGGAGAGGTTCGACAGGCGAGGGGGACAGAGTTGTGGGGGGGAGGGGGGAAGCGTTCCTGGGAAAGCTGAGGGACTTCTATAACCGTCCCCCTAACCCTCTCTTCTCTCCCTCACCCCCATTCTTTTTCCCCTCCCCTGCTCCTACCCACCCCCTTGTCCCTACGCCCCCCCGTCCCCGGGGGCCCAGTGAGATCAGACATTGTGTAACCCGGGGGCCCAATGAGATCAGACAGTGTGTAACCCGGGGGGGCCATTGAGATCAGACAGTGTGTAACCCGGGGGCCCATTGAGATCAGACAGTGTGTAACCCGGGGGCCCCAGTGAGATCAGACAGTGTGTAACCCGGGGGCCCCAGTGAGATCAGACAGTGTGTAACCCGGGGGCCCCAGTGAGATCAGACAGTGTGTAACCCGAGGGCCCAGTGAGATCAGACAGTGTGTAACCCGAGGGCCCAGTGAGATCAGACAGTGTGTAACCCGGGGACCCAGTGAGATCAGACAGTGTGTAACCCGAGGGCCCAGTGAGATCAGACAGTGTGTAACCCGGGGAGAATTCTGGAGATTTTCTTTAAGTCCAGACAGGTCGGACAGGGATCTGAGGAAAAGGATAAAATCAAACAGAAATACTGAACAGATATGTTTCTGAAACGTTGGAAAAACAATTTACAATACATTCCACTTCACAACATTAATATTCTTCTAATTTTCTGCCCTGCCATAATTAGATCTCCCGGTGAATGGCGGAGTGATTGAGAAAGTTCCATAGCTGGAAGGAAACAGGGATTGTGGACTGAGAAACAACAGCAGGTGAACCAGCGCAGGATTGTGAGAGCACCAACCAGTGAACCCCTTCCGATTGAAAATGCTTCAATAGATCGACTAGGGAGAAAGGTAAGAGAAAGTGCCATTTACTCACATACACACCGGTCTTGTAGACAGTACACACAGGTTACAAGGTAAGGCAGGAAATGAGATTTGGAGAGTCTGACCACCGAGCACAATTATCCAGCATGAGGCCATGAAGTGAGATCACTTTCTGTCTCTAAACCCAGTCACAGTGAATCTTGTGTGTGTTTTAGAGTAAAGGGCTTTGATCTAAGAGGTGACTCCAGTTTGAGGCAGAGCCCAGCAGATGGACCCGTCTCTGTACATTAGGTGCGGATGCACTCACACCGACACCATCAGATCTCAATGTTCAAATATTTCCCATCTGGTGAGAAAGCCAATGGAAAGATTGAAGCGGAAGCACAGAAACAATTCACTGATCACGATGCACAGACCCATCTGAAAGACCAGCACAGCCTATCGTCCATAGAATCATTTATTCATTCATGAACATTTAGAATTATAGGAACATATATTGATAACTACTAATATCGAAGCATTTCTGATTAATTGATCACTAGAGATATGTAGCATTCTAATATACTGAAACACAGATATGGAGAGTTGCAGTTTATTGATTGGCGTCGTACTTGTTCCCGAGAGGAGCTTCTGAACCCATATTCCCTCAATCACCGAGTACACTTACTTCCAGTTGCATAATATTGCCGGTCTCTACCTCTTCCTCAGCTCATCTGCTCAAACCCTCATCCATGCCTCTGTTACCGCTACATTGGATTATTCCAATGCTCTTCTGATCGGCCTCACACTCTCCGCAAACTTAAGCTCATCAAAAACACTCCTGCTCGTAATCCTTACTCAAGAACACAAGAAATAGCAGCAGGCGTAGGCCATACGACCCCTCCCGTTGACTCCACAATTCAGTAAGATCTCTATTCGATAGAGAATTTCAAAGATTCACAACTTTAGTGAAGAAATATCTCCTCATCTCAGTCTTAAATGGGCGATCTCTTCTAATACTAGGATCCCTACTTCGAGACTATCCAGCCCTTGTCTATTCTACGAAGAATTTTATGTTTCAATGATATCACCTTCTATTCTAATAAACTCCAGAGAATATAGGCCTATTCTAATCAACCTGTCCTCAGCCCTTGCATCCCAACTTGTACCAATTTCCGTTCATCCATCACCCCTGAGCTCGCTGAACTACATTGGCTCCTGCTCCATCAATGCCTCAATTTCAAAATTCTTATCCTTGTTTTGAAATCAGTCCAGGATCTTGCCCCTCCCTATTGCTGTAATCTCCTCCAGCCCTACAACCCTCAGAGATCTTTGCATTCCTTCAATTCTGGCCTCTTGAGCAGCCCCATCTTTCATCCCTCCAATATTGGTGGCCGTACCTTCAGCTGCCGAGGCTATAAGCTCTGGAATTCACTCCCTAAATCTCTCGATCTTTATAATATTCCTTAATACCTACTCTTTTGAACAAGCTTTTAATCATCTGTGCTAATATTTCCTTATGTGACTGGGTGTCAAATTTTGTTTGATAACGGTCCTGTGAAGTGCCTTGGGACATTTTACTATGTTTAAGGCGCGTTATCAATGCAATTTGTTGCTGATAACTGAAGATATTTCGAATTGTAATGACTCTCTCTGGGGTACAGTTTCCTCTGGCACTGACTCTCACTGGGGTACAGTTTCCTCTGGCACTGTCTGACTGGGGTACAGTTTCCTCTAGCACTGACTCTCTCTGGGGTACAGTTTCCTCTGGCACTGTCTCACTGGGGTACAGTTTGCTCTGGGACTGATTCTCACTGGGGTACAGTTTCCTCTGGCACTAGCTCTCACTGGGTTACAGGTTCCTCTGGCACTGACTCTCACTGGGGTACAGTTTCTTTTGGCACTGACTCTCACAGGGGTACAGTTTCCTTTGGCACTGACTCTCACTGGGGCACAGTTTCCTCTGGCACTAGCTCTCACTGGGGTACAGTTCCTCTGTCACTGTCTCACTGGGGTACAGTTTGCTCTGGCACTGTCTCGCTGGGGTACAGTTTCCTCTGGCACTGATTCTCACTGGGGTACAGTTTCCTCTGACACTAGCTCTCTCTGGGTTACAGTTTCCTCTGGCATTGGCTCTCACTGGGGTACAGTTTCCTCTGGCACTAGCTCTCACTGGGTTACAGTTTCCTCTGGTACTGTCTCAATGGGGCACAGTTTGATCTGGCACTGACTCTCACTGGGTTACAGATTCCTCTGGCACTGACTCTCACTAGGGTACAGTTTCCTTTGGCACTGACTCTCACTGGGGTACAGTTTCCTCTAGCACTGACTCTCTTTTGGGGTACAGTTTCCTCTGGCACTGACTCTCACTGGCGTACGGGTTCCTCTGGCACTGACTCTCACTGGGGTACAGTTTCCTCTGGCACTGACTCTCACTGGCGTACGGGTTCCTCTGGCACTGACTCTCACTGGGGTACAGTTTCCTCTGACACTAACTCTCACTGGGGTACAATTCCTCTGACACAGATTTACTGTGTATCTAATTCGTGCTGCCCCTGCCCCGGGAGTGCTTGATGGGACAGTTTAGAGGGAGCTTTAACCTGAAACTGATCAGGAGCTGTGGGTGGAAAGTTTTCAGTGCAGTGGCAGATCGTACTGCTGCTGAATTTTAATTGATAAGCTGCCAGCAGCGCAGTCGGGAAGGACACCGAAGTTTGCCCTGCAGCAGTGTAGAGGGAACTTTACTCTATCAAATCATACTCCACCTAGTCTGTGGGAATTTAGTGTGAATTTGAAAGCAATTGCTAGGGTAGATAGAGAGAAATTGATTCTGCTGCGGTGGTTGTCTAGGACGAGGGGACATAATCATAAAATCAGAGCCAGGCCATTCAGGAGAGATGTTAGGAAACACTTCTTCACTCAATGGATGGTTGAAGTGTAGAACTTCCCACAATAAGCAATCGATGCTCACCCATTGAATAATTCTGGGCCGGTTGTGATTTCTGCCCAATGACCCGTTGCTTGTTCCCTTGGATTGGATCTTTATTTATTCCCTATGGGTTCATTTCAGTTTCACTACTGGACCTACCACTCAAAGCACTTTGTCTAATCTGCCCCTTGGAATGAGCAGACTCCTCCCTCATCTTCCACACTGCACCAGCTCTCCTCCTCTTTCTCCCTTGGTTGTGTTCCACACTCTGGGCCTTGGGGCCTTTCCCGGGGATTCTCAGTATGAACAGGGGAAGTGTGTTGAGACAGGATGTCCCAGCTCTCCACCTTTAAAGGGACAAGGAGAGGATCCGCTGGGCTGAATGGCCCTGCTTTATGACATCACTGCAGTACCGAGCAACCAACCTCCCCGAGCCCTGCTCATTATGGGCTGGCAGTGTCTGATGGGACAGTGTAGAGAGAGAAAGACTTGGATTTATTTGCCGCATTTCACGACCACCGGACCTCTCAAAGCGCTTTACAGCCAATGAAGTACTTTGGATTGTCGTCATTGTTGTAATAAGGGAGATTTACTCTGTATCTAACCCCGTGCTGTACCTGCCCTGTGAGTGTTTGATGGGATAGTGTAGAGGGAGCTTTACTCTGCATCTAACCCTGTGCTGTATCTGCCCTGGGAGTGTTTGATGGGATAATGTAGAGGGAGCTTTACTCTGTATCTAACCCCGTGCTGTACCTGCCCTGGGAGTGTTTGATGGGACAGTGTAGAGGGAGCTTTACTCTATCTAACCCATGCTGCACCTGCCCTGGGAGTGTTTGATGGGATAATGTAGACTGAGATTTACTGTGTACAGAACCTGTGCTCACCTAGCAAGTTGTGAAGAGGATGCAAATAATCTACAAAGGGATATAGATAGGCTAAGTGAGTGGGCAAAACTTTGGCAGATGGAGTATAATGTTGGAAAATGTGAGCTTATCCACTTTGGTAGGAGAAATAAAAAAGCAAATTACTATTTAAATGGGGAGAGATTACAAAATGCCATGTACAGCGGGATCTGGGGGTCCTTGTACAGGACACACAGAAATTTAGCATGCAGTTACTGCAATTAGTTAGGAAGGCAAATGGAATGTTGGCCTTTATTGCAAGGGAGATGGAGTATAAAAGTAGGGAAATCCTGCTGCAACTGTATATAGCATTGGTAAGACCACACCTGGAGTACTGCGCACAGTTTTGGTCTCCTTATTTAAGGAAGGATACACTTGCACTGGAGGCAGTTCAGAGTAGGTTCATGAGGTTGATTGCTGAGATGAAAGTTTGAGCAGGTTGGGCCTATACTCCTTGGGGTTTAGAAGACTTGGAGGTGATCTTTTTGAAAGGTATAAGATTCTGAGGGGGCTTGACGGGTAAATGCAGGGAGGATGTTTCCCTCCGTGGGGGAATTTAGAACTAGGGGGCATAGTTTCAGAATAAGGGATCGCTCATTTAAAACCAAAATCAGTAGGCATTTCTTCTGAGGGTTGTGAATCTTTGGAATTTGCTACCTCAGAGCTGTGGCGGCTGGGTCATTGAATGTATTTACGGTGGAGATCGACAGATTTTTAAACGATAAGGGAGTCAAGGATTATGGGGCACAGGGGAAGTGGAGTTGAGGCCTGGATCCGATCAGCCGTGATCTTATTGAATGGTGGAGCAGGTTCGAGGGACCAAATGGTCTACTCCTGCTCCTATTTCTTATGTTCCATACGCTGCCCTGGGAGTGTTTGATGGGACAGTGTAGAGGGAGATTTGATCTGTATCTAACCCATGCTGTACCTGCCCTGGGAGTGTTTGATGGGACAATGTACAGGGAGCTTTATGCTGCATCCAACCCATGCTGTACCTGACCTTGGAGTCTCTGATGGGACAGTGTAGGTGGAGGTTTACTCTGTATCTAATCCATGCTGCACCTGTCCTGGGAGTGTTTCCTTAGACAGCGTACATAGGAACATACGGCCCCTGGAGCCTGCTCCGCCATTCAATAAGATCATGGCTGATCTGATCATGGACTCCGCTCCACTTCCAGGCTCGCCCCCCGTAACCCCTTATCCCCTTATCATTTAAAAAATTGTCTATTTCTGTCTTAAATTTACTCAATGTGCCAGCTTCCACAGCTCTCTGAGGCAGCGAATTCCACAGATTTACAACCCTCTGAGAAAAGAAATTTCTCCTCATCTCTGTTTTAAATGGGCGGCCCCTTATTCTAAGATCATGCCTTCTAGTTCAAGTCTCCCCCATCAGTGGAAACATCCTCTCTGCATCCACCTTGTCGAGTCCCCTCATAATCTTATATGTTTCGATAAGATCGCCTCTCATTCTTCTGAATTCCAATGAGTAGAGGCCCAACCTACTCAACCTTTCCTCATAAGTAAGCTCCCTCATCCCCGGAATCCACCTAGTGAACCTTCTCTGAACTGTCTCCAAAGCAAGTATATCCTTTCGTAAATATGGAAACTAAAACTGCACACAGTATTCCAGGTGTGGCCTCACCAAAACCTTGTATAGCTGTAGCAAGACTTCCCTGCTTTTATACTCCATCCCCTTTGCAATAAAGGCCAAGATACCATTGGCCTTCCTGATCACTTGCTGTACCTGCATACTATCCTTTTGTGTTTCATGCACAAGTGCCCCCAGGTCCCGCTGTACTGCGGCACTTAGCAATCTTTCTCCATTTAAATAATAACTTGCTCTGATTTTTTTTCTGCCAAAGTGCATGACCTCACACTTTCTAACATGATACTCCATCTGTCAAATTTTTGCCCACTCACTTAGCCTGTCTATGTCCTTCTGCAGATTTTTTGTGTCCTCCTCACACATTGCTTTTCCTCCCATCTTTGTATCGTCAGCAAACTTGGCTACGTTACACTCGATCCCTTCTTCCAAGTCGTGAATAAAGATTGTAAATAGTTGGGGACCCAGCACTGATCCCTGGGGAACCCACTAGTTACTGGTTGCCAACCAGAGAATGAACCATTTATCTGGACTCTCTGTTAGTTAGCCAATCCTCTATCCATGCTAATATATTACCCCCAATACCGTGAACTTTTATCTTGTGCAGTAACCTTTTATGTGGCACCTTGACAAATGCCTTCTTAAAGTCCAAATACCCCACATCCACTGGTTCCCCTTTATCCACCCTGTTCGTTACATCCTCAAAGAATTCCAGCAAATTTGTCAAAATGACTTCCCCTTCATAAATCCATGCTGATTCTACCTGACTGAATTTTGCTTTTGCAAATGTCCTGCTACTGCTTCTTTAATAACGGACTCCAACATTTTCCCAACCACAGACGTTAGGCTAACTGGTCTATAGTTTCCTGCTTTTTGTCTGCCTCCTTTTTTAAATGGGGGCGTTACATTTGCAGTTTTCCAATCTGCTGGGACCTCCCCAGAATCCAGGGCATTTTGGTAAATTACATCCAATGCATCCACTATCCCTGTTGCTACTTCTCTTAAGACCCTAGGATGCAAGCCATCAGGTCCAGGGGATTTATCTGCTTTCGTTCCATTAACCTACTGAGTACCACCTCCTTAGTGATTGTGATTGTGTTAAGTTCCTCCCCCCCATATAGCCCCTTGACTATCCACTGTTGGAATATTGTTCGTGTCCTCTAACATAAAGACTGATACAAAATATTTGTTTAAAGTTTCTGCCGTCTCCATGTTCCTCGTTACTAATTCCCCGGTCTCGTCCTCTGAGACCAACATTTACTTTAGCCACTCTTGTTTCCTTTTTATATACCAATAGAAACTCTTGCTATTTGTTTTTATATTTCGTGCTAGTTTACTTTCATAGTCTATCTTCCCTTTCTTAATCATTGTTTTAGTCATTGTTTGCTGGCTTTTAAAAGCTTCCCAGTCTTCTGTCCTCCCAGTAGTTTTGGCCACTTTGTATGCCCTTGTTTTTAATTGGATACCATTCTTTATTTCTTTAGTTAGCAATGATGGCTATCTTTTCTCTCTCACCCTTTCCTCCTCACTGGAATATATTTTTCTTGAGAGCTGTGAAATATCTCCTTAAATGTACACCACTGTTCATCAACCCTGCTGCACTTTAATCTATTTTCCCAGTCCACTTTACCCAACTCTGCCCTCATACCTTCATAGTCTCCTTTATTTAAGCTTAGTACGCTGGTTAGAGATCCAACTTTCTCACCCTGCATCTGAATTTGAAATTCAATCATGCTGTGATCACTCATTCCGAGGGGATCCTTTATTAGGAGATTGTTTATTAATCCTGTCTCATTACACAGGACCAGATCTAAGATAGCCTGCCCTCTGGTTGGTTCCGTTACATACTTTTCAAGGAACCCGGCCCTTATGCACTCTATGAACTCTTCTTCAAGGCTACCCTGACCAATTTGATTTGTCCAATCAATATGGAGGTTAAAATCACCCATGATTATTGCTGTTCCCTTTTTACAAGCCCTCCCTATTTCCTGGTTTATGCTCCGACCAACAGAGTTGCTACTGTTAGGGAGCTTATAGACTACACCCACCAGTGACTTTTCCCCTTATTCCTTATCTCCACCCAAACTGTTTCAACATTCTTATCATTTGAGCCAATATCGTTTTTCACTATTGCAGTGATTCCATCCTTTATCAATAGAGCTACCTCACCTACTTTTCCTTTCTGTCTGTCCTTTCGGATTGTCAAGTACCGTTGAATATTTAATTCCCAGTCCTGGTCTCCTTGCAACCACGTCTCTGTAATGGCTATCAGATCATACCCATTTGTATCTCTTTCTGCCGTCAGCTCATCTATTTTGTTACAAATGCTACGTGCATTGAGACAAAGAGCCTTTAAGTTTGTTTTTTTTACCCTTTTTTTCTGCTTGTTTCCTCTCTCCTTCAAATTAACTTTCTTTATTTTTGCTTTCTAATTCCAGCTTTACTCCCCTCCCTACTGAATTTATTGTCAGGTTCCCATCCCCCTGCCAAGCTAGTTTAAACCCTCCCCAACAACACGAGCAAACCCCCCCGCCCCATGAGGATATTGGTCCCAGCTCTGTTGAGGTGCAACCCGTCCGGTTTGTACAGGTCCCACCTCTCCCAGAAGCGGTCTCAGTGTGTCAGGAATCTAAAGCCCTCCCTCCTGCACCATCTCTCCAGCCACGCATTCATCTGCTCTATCCTCCTATTTCTGTACTCACTAGCTCGTGGCACCAGGAGTAATCCAGAGATTTTGAGGTCCTGCTTTTTAATCCCTCTCCTAGCTCCCTAAACTCTGCCTGCGGGAGAGGGGTGGGAGCAGAAACAGAGAGTATGGAATTGAACACAGCCAGAGTTAGCGCCTTAAGGGAAGGGGCAGATGGGAGGAAGGGGAACCAGTGAGTGTAGAACTGAACCCAGCCAGAGTCAGCATCTTCAGAGGAGGAGAGGGAGGGGAACCAGTGAGTGTGGAACTGAACCCAGCCAGAGTCAGCACCTTCACGGGAGGGGAACCAGTGAGTATAGAATTGAACCCAGCCAGAGTCAGCACCTTCACGGGAGGGGAACCAGTGGGTGTCGAAGTGAACCCAGCCAGAGTCAGCACCTTTAGGGGAGGAGAGGGAGGGGAACCAGTCAGTGTAGAACTGAACCCGTCAGTGTCAGCTCCTTTTAGGAGAGGGAGGGAAACCAGTGAGTGCAGAATTGAAACCAGATAGAGTCAGCACCTTCAGGGGAGGAGAGGAGAGGGGAGGCAGTTCATAGAAGGTTCACGAGGTGGATTCCAGAGATGAGGGGATTCTTATGAGGAAATGGTGAGGAGGTTGGCGGCAATATATTAGCATGGATAGAGGATTGGCTAACTAACAGAAAACAGAGAGACGGGATAAATGGTTAATTCTCGGTTTGGCAATCAGTAACTAGTGGGTTGCCGCAGGGATCAATGCTGGGACCCCAACTATTTACAATCTATATTAACGACTTGGAAGAAGGGACCGAGTGTAACGTAGCTAGTAGCTAGTGGGCAAAAATTTGGCAGATGGAGTATAATGTTGGAAAGTGTGAGGTCACGCACTTTGGCAGAAAAAAATCAAAGAGCAAATTATTATTTAAATGGAGAAAAATTGCAACGTGCTGCAGTACAGCGTGACCTAAGGGTACTTGTGCATGAAACACAAAAGGTTAGTATGCAGGTACAGCAAGTGATCAGGAAGGCCAATGGAATCTTGGCCTTTATTACAAAGAGGATGGAGTACAAAAGCAAGGAAGTCTTGCTACACTTGTATAGGGTATTGGTGAGGCCACACCTGGAATATTGCGTGCAGTTTTGGTTTCCATATTTACGAAAGGATATACTTGCTTTGGAAGTAGTTCAGAAAAGGTTCACTTGGTTGATTCCGGAGATGAGGGGGTTGACTTATGAGGAAAGGTTGAGGTAGATTGGGCCTCTACTCATTGGAGTTCAGAAGAATGCGAGGTGATCTTATCGAAACGTAGAAGATTATGAGGGACTTGACAAGGTAGACGCAGAGAGGCCGTTTCCACTGATAGGTGAGAATAGAACTGGAGGGCATAATCTTAGAATAAGGGGCCGCCCATTTAAAATTGTGATGAGGAGAAATTTCTTAGAGGGTTGTTAATGTGTGGAATTTGATGCCTCAGAGAGATGTGGAAGCTGGGTCATTGAATAAATTTAAGACAGAGATAGACAGTTTCTTAAACGATAAGGGGTTATGGGGACCGGGCAGGGAAGTGGAGCAGAGTCCATAATCGGATCAGCCATGATCATATTAAATGGAGGAGCAGGCTCGAGGGGCTGTATGGCCTACGCCTGCACCTATTTCTTATGTTCTTATGTTAACCAGTGAGTGCAGAACTGAAACCAGAGAGAGTGAGCATCTTCAAGGGAGGAGAGGGGAGCCAGTGAGTGTGGAATTGAACCGAGACAGAGTCAGGACCTACAGGGGAGGAGAGGGAGGGAAACCAGTGAGTGTGGAATTGAACACAGCCAGAGCCAGCACCATAAGGGGAGGGGCAGATGGGAGGGAGGGGAACCAGTGAGTGTAGAATTGAACACAGCCACCGTCAGCTCCTTTAGGAGACTGAAGGGAACCAGAGAGTCTATATCTGAGCCCATCCAGAGTCTGCACCTTCAGGGTGGGGAGGGGAGGGAAACCAGTGAGTGTAGAACTGAACCCAGCCAGAGTCTACACCTTCAGGGGAACCAGTGAGTGTAGAACTGAACCCAGCCAGAGTCAGCACCTTCAGGGCAGGGGAACCAGTGAATGTGGAACTGAATACAGCCAGGGTGAGCATCTTCAGGGAGGAGTGGGAGGGTTACCAGTGAGTGCAGAACTGAAACCAGCCAGAGTCAGCATCTTGAGGGGAGGAGAGGGGAGGCAGTTCAGAGAAGGTTCACTCGGTTGATTCCGGAGATGAGTGGATGGACTTATGAGGAAATGTTGAGGAGGTTGGGGGCAATATATTAGCATGGATAGAGGATTGGCTAACTAACAGAAAACAGAGAATTCGGATAAATGGTTCATTCTCGGGTTGGCAACTAGTAACTAGTGGGGTGCCGCAGGGATCAGTGCTGGGACCCCAACTATTTACAATCTATATTAACGACTTGGAAGAAGGGACAGACTGTAACATAGCCAAGTTTGCTGACGATACAAAGATGGGTGGAAAGGCAGTGTGTGAGAACACACGAAATCTGCAAAAGGACAGACAGGCTAACTGAGTGACCAAAAATTTGTCAGATGGAATATAATGTTGGAAAGTGCGAGGTCACGCACTTTGGCAGAAAAAAATCAAAGAGCAAGTTATTATTTAAATGGAGAAAGATTGCAAAGTGCCGCGTTACAGTGGGACCTGGGGGTACTTGTGCATGAAACACAAAAGGATAGTATGCAGGTTCAGCAAGTGATCAGGCAGGCCAATTGTATCTTGGCCTTTATTGCAAAGGGGATGGAGTATAAAAGCTAGGAAGTCTTGCTACAGCTATATAAGGTATTGGTGAGGCCACGCCTGGAATACTGCGTGCAGTTTTGGTTTCCATCTTTACGAAAGGATATACTTGCTTTGGAGGCAGTTCAGAGAAGATTCACCAGGTTGATTCCGGGGATTATGATGTGACTTATGAGGTAAGGTTGAGTAGGTTGGGCCTCTACTCTTTGGAACTCAGAAGAATGAGAGGGGTTATCTTATCGAAACATAGAAGATTATGAGAGGGCTTGACGAGGTGGATGCAGAGAGGATGTTTCCACTAATGGGGGAGACTAGAACTGGAGGACATGATCTTAGAATAAGGGGCCGCTCATTTAAAACAGAGATGAGGAGGAATTTCTTCTCTCGGGGTTGTGAATCTGTGGAATTTGCTGCCTCAGAGAGCTGTGGAAGCTGGGACATTGAATAAATTTAAGACAGAAATAGACAGTTTCTTAAACGATAAGGGGTTATGGGAAGCGGGTGAGAAAGTAGAGCTGAGTCCATGATGGGATCAGCCATTATCTTATTGAATGAGAGAGCAGGCTCGAGGGGCCGTACAGCCTACTCCTGTTCCTATTTCTTAAGTTCTTCCCTGCCCGCTCCCTATAATCCCTTATCCCCTTATCGTTTAGAAACTGAGCCATTGTGAGGAGGGCCCAGTGACCCTGCTGGAAAATGCACGTGTGAGGCCTCAGGTGAGGACACTGTCGAGGTTCATACATGGATGTTGGGCACATGGGTCACATATTGGAGAGAAACTGATGAGTGTAGAACTGAACCCAGCCAGAGTCGGCACCTTCAGGGGAGGGGGAGGGAGAGGGAGGGGAACCAGTGAGTGTAGAACTGAACCCAGCCAGAGTCCACTCCTTTAGGAAAAGGAAGTGTACCAGTGAGTGTATTTCTTAGCCCAGCCAGAATTGGTGGTGAAAACTGGGAGCGGAGGAGAAACAGTCTAGAAATGTGTGATAGGTTTGGATTTCAACAAAGCAGGAGGGAAAATGTGTTGGACAGGGATTTACAGCTTTGGAAGAACAAGAGAGGAAAGAATGTTCCATGTAAACTAGGGGGCCAGGTTTCGACTGACCCATAGAACGGCGCACCTCCGAGAGTTCCGCCGACTTTCTTGAAGGAAAAGCGCGTCTAGTACTTACCTCGGGATTCTCCACGATGATCAGGCCTGCTTTGGACTGGGCGCAACGCAGCAGAAGCAGTGGGGGTGGAGCTACAGCCCTGTGCTGAAGAGTGCCGGCAGTTGCGCACGCAGTAGTTCCTGGCCCTCCCAGCGCGTCATAGCTCCGGGCGACCCTATCCCCGGCCGAGTGGCCTGCCTGCCTCACCTTCCCTCGCCTCGCCTTGCTGCTGCCCAACTTCTGGCCTCGCCTCGCCTCGCCTCACTGCCCCTCACCTCGCCGCTGCCCAACCTCGGGCCTCGCCTCACCGCCCCTCACCTCGCCTCACAGTCCCTCGCCTCGCCGCTGCTCGACCTCGGGCCTCGCCTCGCCGCCACTGCTCTTGCCTCAAGACCTACTCGACGGCCCGCCCAAACACCACCTCCGCGATGGGGCCGCCCGACCAGCTCTTCGGTGGGCCCCCCTACCACCACCTCGGCGGCGGGCCCCGCCCGAACTCTTCCCCTTGAAAATGTCATCAGTCAGGCATGCACGACTGAGTGTGCGGCTGTGTGCTGCTGGAGGGCTCCCGGTCCTCCCGAAAAGATAGGTGCTGCAGTAGGTGAGGTAGGAACTTTAAATTTTTTATTTATTGATTTTTTAATTTTTATTATTTATTGATTGATTTATTGATCATGTATTATTGATGATGGTTCTTTAATTTTAAGTGAAGTGTTTAATGCTTTGTAAAATCCTCCAACTTCCCTCAAACTTTCCTTTCCCCTCCCCACCTCTATTTCTTGCTACCTGCGCCTGATTTCTAAAGTGTCCGCAAGGTTTTTCTGAGTGTACAAAAGTGGACACTTACTCGGGCCTAAGTTAGTTTGGAGTAACTTTTCGCTGTCCAAACTTGCTTAAATGGCCAAAACAGGCATAAGTGGCTGGTAATGCCCCTTTTGGGGGAAAAAACTGAACTAAAAAGAAACTGAACTAACTGACTGAAACTGGAGCAAACTAAATGTGGAGAATTGCAATTTCCAGGATACTCCCCAAAAAACTAGTTGCTCCACGAAAATAGGAGCATCTCCTGTCGAAACTAGGCCCCTAGATGTGCCTATTCTGAATTTCTGTCTTGCACTGACAGTGATGAGTTTTATTATCTCCTTTTACAGCGTATTCGAAGGGGAGATTTTCAGACAGGAAACACAAACCAAACATCGCATCAAGATCTCACGGAGCAGGACTTGAATATCATCGGCCTTTGAAAGTGGAAGGAGAAATGTTTGTTCTGTCTGTGGGAAAAGATTTCAAATATCAGTGTGACTGGAAAAGCACCGACACACACACCCGAGTGAGTGTTCCAGTGCACTGCCTGTGGAAAGAACTTTAACCAGTTACACAACCTAAAAAAACATCGCACCATTCACAGCGTGGAGAAACTGTAAACGTGTTGTGTGCGTGGGCGAGGCTTCAACTGATCATCCAACCATGGAGAGTCACAAGGATACCCCCACCATGGAGAAACTGGGAATGCGGTGACTGTAGGAAGGTATTCAGATCACCATCTGAGCTGGAAATTCATCGACGCAGTCACACTGGGGAGAGGCCGTTCACATGCCCCGTGTGTGGGAAGGGATTCACTCAGTCATCCAACCTGCTGACACACCAGCGAGTTCACACTGGGGAGAGGCCGTTCACCTGCTCGGAGTGTGGGAAGGAATTCACTCGGTCATCCACCCTTGTAGCTCACCAGCGACATCACACTGGAGAGAGACCGTTCACCTGCTCAGAATGTGGGAAGGGATTCACTCGGTCATCCACCCTTGTAGCTCACCAGCGACATCACACTTGGGGAGAGGTCGTTCACCTGCTCTGAGTGTGGGAAGGGATTCACTACATAATCGCAGCTGCTGACACACCAGCGAGTTCACACCAGGGAGAGGCCGTTCACAAGTGTGTGTGCCCCATGTGTGGGAAGGGATTCGCTCGGTCATCCCACCTGCTGAGACACCAGCGAGTTCACAAGTGACTGCAGGGGTTGGAATCTGCTGTTATTGCTGCTGTTAATCACATCCCGACTGAACCATGTTCATTCTGACAGTTGGGGTTTGTTTCTGCTGATGTTAATAACCCTATAACTGGGCTGGACTTTAATATTCTGGATATATTGCTGATTGTGTTCTTGGGGCTGCAGTGTCCATGTGTGTTATCTTTCCCCTTAATTCAGCGACTCACAACAGAAATTGAGTTTGCAATAAAATTATAATCTTTTACTTTAATTCTAAATTGATCTTTGGTACAAAATCTACAATAGTGTGTGAAAGTTTCCACTGAATAAAATCTCCAATTAGAAAGAGCTTGCTGACAATTCTTACTGACTTGCACATTACACACGTGGCCCCTCCATTATCCACCAGAAAGAATGGGAATTAGTGGGGAATCAGTGTCCCCAAATATTGCCTCTCCCGTCTGGTGTAGCAATCCCCTCGCCATGGAACTGGAGACAACTCCAGACCAAAACTGTACGCAGTACTCCAGGTGTGGTCTTACCAACGTTCTGTACAGTTGTAGCAGGACTTCCCTACTTTTATACTCCATCCCCCTTGCAATAAAAGGCCAGCATTCCATTTGCCTTCCTGATTATTTGCTGTATCTGCATGCTAACTTTTTGAGTTTCATGTACAAGAACCCCCAGATCCCTCTGTAATACAACATTTTGTAATCGATCCCCATTTAAATAATAATTTGCTTTTTAATTTTTTTTTCCAAAGGGGATAACCTGATATTTAACTGCATTATAGTCCATCTCCCAGATTTTTGCCCGCTCATTGAGCCTATCGATATCCCTTTGTAGATTCTTTGCGTCCTCCTCACAACTTGTTTTCCCACCTATCTTTGTATCATCAGCAAATTTGGCTACGTTACACTTATCCAGATTGTACAGTCCCCACCCCCTCAGGAATCTGGCTGTTCACACTCTCCCCTCAGAATGTCCTGCAGCCTCTGTGACATCCTTGATCCTGGCACCAGGAAGACAACCTACCATCCTGGAGTTATGTCAGCGGCCGCAGAAAGACCTGTCTGGTCCTGCAACTATTGAAACCCCTTTCAATATTGCTTTCCTGACCTTGCACCAAGCCCACCCCCCACCCACCACTCACCCTCCCCCTCCCCTCCTCTGTACAGTTGAGCCACCCATGTTGCCTTGGACTTGGCTCTGGCTGTACTGCCTGAGGAACCACAGTATAGAGAGTGAGATGCACTCGAGGTCTCCTGCACTACCTGCCTGGTCCTCCATGTCTATCTGACAGTTTCCCATTCTTTCTCTGCCTGCACACTCTTATGCTGCGAGTTGACGATCCCTTGAAAGGTGCTATCCACGTAGCTCTCAGCCTCGTGGTTGCGGTGACGCACTCTGCTGCTCAAGCTCTGAAACCCAGACCTCGAGCTCCTCCAGATGACGACACTTGTTGTGCACATGGTTGACCAGAACACGAGAAGCGTGGTTGCTCCACAACAGGGTTTCATCTGTTTAAACAGAAACAACTAAACTGTGTTATTTCCTGAAATAATGCCTACTGTCTGTCCTGAATCAATCCATGTCACTACCAAATGCTGCAATGTTTGCTCCACCTCACAGGGTTCCATCTGTTTAAAGCCACAACAGAAAGGTCCAGTAGCCTCCTGCAGTTTGAGAGAAATCAGCTTTAACAGTGGGGCAGAGTTTTAACCAATGAGGCAGATCCGTGCTCAGCCCCGCCCACTGGGGGAGGGGGGGGGTGCAAGCCCCACCCCTCACATACTCTGATTGGTTAGATGACCAATCGCCTGCCCGGTCCTCCAGCCACGCCCCCACTCTTCCTATTGGTTGGGAGCTGCCATCAATCAGCCGGGCATTGTGAGCTGAGCATGCGCGGTGGGTGAGGCAGGGGATGAGAGATGAGCGGTGGGAGGGATCAGGTTAATACTTATTTGTACTGCAAAAATGGCCACCGTGCGCCACCCTTTGTCTATGATTGGTCTCCATGGAGGATAAGCCACACCCTGAAGCTTCACTGGAATGTGTAACTGAACAGCCCATCCCGAGGTTGCACTGACTTTGCAAATTGTAACTTGATCCACTTTGACTTCCTGAAGCAAAACAGGCCAGAGTTCCCCAGAAGTCAGCAAGGGCCAGCCAAAGTGCCTTACCCCAGTCCCAGTGCATTCCTCCCCCAGCCGAACTGCCTTACCCAGTCCCAGTCTACGCCCCTCCCCCCAGCCGAAGTGTCTTACCCCAGTCCCAGTGCATGCCTTACCTCAGTCCCAGTGCATGCCTCCCTCTGCCAAATTGCCATACTCCAGTCCCAGTGCAACCCTCCCCCAGCTAAAGTGCCTTAACCCAGTCACAGTGCATGCCTCCCCCAGCCGAAGTGCCTTACTCCAGTCCCAGTGCAGGCCACCCCAGCCAAAGTGCCTTACCCTAGTCACAGTGCATGCCTCCTCCAACCAAAGTGCCTTACACCAGTCCCAGTATATGCCTCCCCCAGCTGAAGTGCCTTACCCTAGTCCCAATATATGCCTCCGCAAGCCAAAGTGCCTTATCCCTGTCCATGCCTCCCCCAGCCAATGTGCCTTACTTACCCCAGTCCCAATGCATGCCTCCCCCAGCCACTGTGCCTTACCCCAGTCCCAGTACATCCCTCTCCCAGCTGAAGTGCCTTACCCCAGTCCCAGTGCATGCCTCCCCCAGCCGAAGTGCCTTACCCCAATCAAACAACATGCCTCCCCCATCCAAAGTGCCTTACCTCAGTCCCAGTGCATGCTTCCCCCAGCCAAAGTGCCTTACCCCAGTACAAGAGCATGCCTCCCTAGTCCAGCTTCTCGGCACCACCTTCATGGAATGATTCAGTCCGGGAGGCGGGGGTGGGAGGACTTGACATAAAGAACATAAGAAATAGGAGCAGGAGTAGGACATACGGCCCCTCGAGCCTGCTGCGTCATTTAATACGATCATGGCTGATTCGATCAACGACTCAGGTCCACGGCCCTGCCCTCCCCATAACCCCTTATCGGTTAAGAAACTGTCTATGTTTGTCTTAAATTTATTCAATAACCCACCTTCCACAGCTCTCTGGGGGTGGGTGGGGCTTGTCGCCTTTCAGTCAGAAAAGTGCAGAACAAATAGTTCCTTGGGTTAATAAACCCCGGGGGGACGCGGGCTTCACACAGCCTGAGTGCGGGCCGAGGCCAGAGAGATAACACTCCGAAACATCCGCTTCACACACCCCCGGGCTCAGCCCCAGGTCCAGAATCACAGCACGCAGGCCCTGTGTTTGCCCCCCGGTTCCAGGCCCGCTCAGTGAGCGCCCGGGTGGAGCGGGCTCAGCGGCCGCCATCTTGGTCAGGGCGGAGGGGGAAGTGGACGCAGCGGCCACCGTTTTGGTCAGGGCGGGGGAGCGGGCTCAGCGGCGGCCATCTTTGTCAGGGCGGGGGAGCGGGCTCAGCGGCCGCCATCTTGGTTAGGGCGGGTCTCGCGGCGCATGCATAAGCCCTTTGTGCAGGGACAAAGGGTGGGCGGGGCTTCAGGGTGTCTGTCAGTTTGATTGGTCACATGTTTGTGCCCAGGTCAGTGGCCCCTGAAAGGGAACCTTCTTGTGCTGATAGTCGTCTGGTGACCCTGGGCCTGGGTTCACCCTATTGGGCCGGCCCAGGCTCACCCTATTGGACCAGCACAGGCTCAGCCTATTGGGCCAGCCCAGTCTCACCCTATCGGGTTAGCCCAGGCTCACCCTATCGGGCCAGCAAAAAAGGCCCAGTGACCAGCAGAGAAAATCAGCAGCTGATTGATTTTATCCTCACTCTGCGCACAGAGGATACAGAACTGAACCCAACCATGTAAGCTGGAAATGATGAACATCATCGGCCTTTGAATGTAGAAGGAGCAATGTTTGTCTATTCTGTCTGTGGGAAAATATTTCAAACATCAGTGTGACTGGCAAAGCACCGAGACACACACACATCCGAGTGAGAGTGTTCCAGTGCACTGCCTGTGGAAAGAACTTTAATCAGTTACACAGCCTGATAAACATTGCACTATTCACAGCGGGGAAAAACTACACGTGTTCTGTATGTGGACGAAACTTCAGCTGATCGTCCAACCTGGAGAAATACAAGGACACCTGCACCATGGGGAAGCTGTGGGAATGTGGGGACTATGGGAAGGGATTCAGTTCCCAGTCTGATCTAGAAATTCATCGTCGCAGTCACACCAGAGAGAGGCCGTTCACCTGCTTCATGTGTCAGCAGGGTTTCACTCAGTCATCCGATCTGCTGAAACTCCAGCGAGTTCACACTGGGAAGTGTGGGAAGGGATTCACTCAGTCATCTGAATTGCAAGTTCACAAGTGACTGCAGGAGTTGAGTTCTACTGCTATTACTGCTGGTAATCGCATCCTAACTGCATGATGTTCGTTCTGTCAGTTGGGATTTGTTTCTGCTGATCTTAATAACTCCTAAAACTGGGCTGGAGTTTAATATTTTGATATTTGAAATAATACGATGTGTCAATATGTGTTATCACCATGATAAGAGGAGGAGACTAATTGATGTCCTGTTACATTTTGGACCTTTTCTCCTTTCTAACTCTAGATTATTTCAGTTCTCATACCTTTGGTTACTCTCAGGGACAAGGCCCAGTTCCCCGTACCATCCAGAGTGCCTCTCTTTGCCTTGGTGTCCAGGGTAGGGATAGCTAACATGCCCAGGATCACGAAACACAAAATCCAGTCTGTTAATCCCTTTCAGCTACAGGACTCAGCATGTGCCCACAGCATCTCTCTCACCATCGATGTTTAAATCGAGCATCACGTCTACAAAGCTGGTTTCAATTTAAAACTTGAATACACTCAGTAAATGTATTTTTAAAAAAATGTACAAGTAACCGATCATGTCAAATAAGTGGCAAAGGATTACAGTCCAGAAGATGAACAAGTAAAATCATCATGGCCCAATAACCCAGCTCTATACTCACAGGAGGAAATCTGTTATCTAAGTCCTCGAATGTCAGTCGGTGAGATGAGCGACTGAATCTCTTTCCACACTCAGCTGGTAAAAGGTCTCTCCCTGATGTGTTTTCACCCAACGCGCATCTGCATCTATTCCCACTGTCCCCACATTTACAGTGTTGAGTCAGCTGAGCACACGAGTCCAACAGGCTAATCGATTGGTTGAAGGTGCATCCACACACAGAACATGTGTCCTGTTTCTCCCCGCTGTGATTGGTGTTTTTCCAAAGGCTGATGATAAGGTGATCTTGATGAATCCGGTAAATCTCTCAAATCTTGACGTGATGTTTGGTTTGAGTTTCCCATCTGTAGATCTTCCCCTTCTAATACCTTGCAAATGGAGGTTACAAATCTTGTTACTTTAATACAGGATAGAAATTTCCACTGTGGTAGGCATCAGAGCCGAATCCAATCCTGCCCTCAAATAACATCCACACACTTCCCAGTTGAGGTCACTGGATCAGTATCAAGAGCAGGAGTTCTCGCTAATTTTTGCTCATATTTAGCTCAGTGTTACTGAGGAAAATTATACCCCATGAACTGCTGCCTTCGCTGAGATCAATCAACAATCCAGAATAAGGATAAAACTTGGGAACTTCTAAATCAATATTGCAGAGAGTTCTAAAAAATTTTTTTGAGGGGGGTGTGGGTAGGGGGAGGATTAGAAATAATATTTTGAAATGCATTTTACTCCACCTTTAAACAAAACCTTCATCACACTACACAATTATGAAGGCTTTCCAAATCAAAATCAAATAGATCATCAAAAAGAGGGAAACATTTTAGAAAGGCGCAAGTCACTAAAATAGACAGCTTTACAATTAATGCACATAGCAACATAGAAAATAGCTGCTGGATTAGGCCATTCGGCCCTTCGAGCCTGTACCACCATTGAATAAGATCATGGCTCATCAGTCACTTCAGTACCCCATTCCTGCTTTCTCTCCATACCCCTTGATCCCTTTAGCCGTTAGGGCCATATCTAACTCCCTCTTGAGTATATCCAATGAACTAGTATCAACAATTCTCTGCGGTAGAGAATTCCACAACTCTCTGAGTGAAGAAGTTTCTCCTCATCTCAGTCCTAAATGGCTTAGACTATGTCCCCTGGTTCTAGACTTCCCCAACATCGGGAACATTCTTCCTGCATCTAACCTGGCCAGTCCTGTCAGAATTTTATATGTTTCTATGAGATTCCCTCTCCTCCTTTTAAACTCCAGTGAATATAGGCCCAGTCGATCCAGTCTCTCCTCATATGCCATCCCGCGAATCAGTCGGTGAACTTTCGCTGCTCTCCCTCAATAGCAAGAATGTCCTTCCTCAGATTAGGAGATGAAAACTGAACACTGTATTCCAATTGAGGCCTCACTAAGGCCCTATACAACTGCGGTAAGACATCCCTGCACCTATACTCAGATCCCCGAGCTATGAAGGCCAACATACCATTTGCCTTCTTCACCGCCTGCTGGACCTGCATGCCAACTTTCAATGACTGATGTACAATGACACCCAAGTCTCATTGCACCTCCCCTTTTCCTAATCTGCCACCGTTCAGATAATATTCTGAGCTTCGGGGATTTATCGGCCTTCAATCCCATCAATTTCCTAATACAATTTTCCACCTAATAAGGATATCCTTCAGTTCCTCCTTCTCACTAGACCTACTGTCACCTGGTACAATCGGAAGGTTATTGAGTCTTTTTTCGTGAAGACAGAACCGAAGTATTTGTTCAATTGATCTGCCGTTTCCTTGTTCCCCATTATAAATTCACCTGAATCCGACTGCAAGGGACCAACGTTTGGCTTCACTAATCTATTACTCTTCACATATTTATAGTTGCTTTTGCTTCGTGTTTTTGCCACCAAAGTGGATAACCTCACATTTATCCACATTATACTGCATCTGCTACGCGTTTGCACACTCAACTAACCTGTCCAAGTCACCCTGCAGACTTTTAGTGTCCTCCTCACAGCTCACACCGCCACCCAGCTTAGTGTCATCTGCAAACTTGGAGATATTACACTCAATTCCTTTATCCAAATCATTAATTATATTGTAAATAGCTGGGGTCCCAGCACTGAGACCTGCGGCACCCCCTAGTCACTGCTTGCCATTCTGAAAAGGACCCCTTTATCCCAACTCTCTGCTTCCTGTCTGTGAACCAATTCTCTATCCATGTCAGTACATTACCCCCAATACCATGTGATTTAATTTTGCACAACAATCTCTTGTGTGGGACCTTGTCAAAAGCCTTTTGAAAGTCTAAATACATCACATCCTCTGGTTCTCCCTTGTCCACTCTGCTTGTTACATCCTCAAAAAATTCCAAAAGATTCATCAAGCATGATTTCCCTTTCAGAAATCCATGCTGACTTGGTCCAATCCTGTCACTGCTTTCCAAATGCGCTGCTACTTCATCCTTAATGATTGATTCCAACATTTTCCCCACTACTGATGTCGGGCTAACCGGTCGAAAGTTACCCATTTTCTCTCTCCTTTTTTAAAAAGTGGTGTTACATTAGCTACCCTCCAGTCCATAGAAACTGATCCAGAGTCCATAGACTGTTGGAAAATGATCACCAATGCATCCACTATTTCTAGGGCCACTTCCTTAAGTACTCTGGGATGCAGACTATCAGGCCCCGGGGATTTATCGGCCTTCAATCCCATCAATTTCCCGAACACAATTTTCCACCTAATAAGGATATCCTTCAGTTCCTCCTTCTCACTAGACCTACTGTCTCCTGGTACAATTGGAAGGTTATTTGTGCCTTCATTCGTGAAGACAAAACCGAAGTATTTGTTCAACTGATCTGCCATTTCTTTGTTCCCCATTATAAATTCACCTGAATCCGACTGCAAGGGACCTACGTTTGGCTTCACTAATCTTTTACTCTTCACATATTTATAGAAGCTTTTGCAGTCAGTTGTTATGTTCCCTGAAAGCTTCCTCTCGTATACTATTTTCCCCCTCTTAATTAAACCCTTAGTCTTCCTCTGTTGAATTCTAAATTTCTCCCAGTCCTCAGGTTTGTTGCTTTTTCTAGCCAAATTATATGTCTATTCCTTGGCTTTAACATTATCCTTACTTTCCCTTGTTAGCCATGGTTGAGCCACCTTCCCCGTTTTATTTTTACTCCAGACAGGAATATACAATTGCTGAAGTTCAGCCATGTGATCTTTAAATCTTTTGCATTGCTTATCCACCGTCAACCCTTTAAGTATCCTTTGCCAATCTTTTCTAGCCAATTCATGCCTCATAGCAGCGAAGTTACCTTTCCTTAAGTTCAGGGCCCTAGTTTTTGAATTAACTGTGTCACTCTCCATCTTAATAAATAATTCTACCATATTATGGTCACTCTTCCCCAAGGGGCCTCAGACAACAAGATTGCTAATTAGTCCCTTCCCATTACACATCACCCAGTCTAGAATGGCCAGCTCACTGGTTGGTTCCTCGACATATTGGTCCAGAAAACCATCCCTAATACACTCCAGGAAATTCTCCTCCACCGCATTGCTTGCAGTTTGGTTAGCCCAATCAATATGTAGATTAAAGTCGCCCATGAGAACTGCTGTACCTTTATTGCACACATCCCTTATTTCTTATTTGATGCTGTCCCCAACCTCACTACGACGGTTTGGTGGTCTGTACACAACTCCCACTAGCGTTTTCTGCCCTTTGGAATTCCGCAGCTCCACCCATACTGATTCCACATCATCCAGGCTAATGTCCCTCCTTACTATTGCATTAATGTCCTCTTTAACCAGCAATGCCACCCCGCCTCCTTTTCCTTTCTGTCTATCCTTCCTAAATGCTGAGTACCCTTGGTTGTTGAGTTCACAGCCTTGGTCAACCTGGAGCCATGTCTCCGTGATGCCAATCTGATGTTCATCAGTTCAACACATATGGCCTCATTTGATGATCCTTCTAACATATCATCCCTCTTCACTGCTCTAACAACACCTCAGCTTATCTGTCTTATTCCCGAGATTTCCTGCATTGTGGTATATATTTAAGCAATGCCAAACTCCTTTATTGTCGATTTTCTAGCCTTTGTTTCCACTGCCTTCCAAACTCTGACGCATTTTCTGCTCCCATTTCCAAGCTTTGCTTCTCTCCCTTCTGAATCTAGGCTCAGGTTCCAATCCCCCTGCAAGCAAGGTTAAACCCTTCCCAACAGCATTAGCAACCCCCCCAGGGAGGATAATGGTACAGGCCCTGTTGAGGTGTGAACATAAGAACATAAGAACATAAGAATTAGGAACAGGAGTAGGCCATCTAGCCCCTCAAGCCTGCTCCACCATTCAATAAGATCATGGCTGATCTGGCCATGGACTCAGCTCCACTTACCCGCCCTCTCCCCGTAACCCTTAATTCCCTTGTTGGTTAAAAATCTATCTATCTGTGACTTGAATATATTCAATGAGCTAGCCTCAACTGCTTCCTTGGGCAGAGAATTCCACAGATTCACAACCCTCTGGGAGAAGAAATTCCTTCTCAACTCGGTTTTAAATTGGCTCCCCCGTAGTTTGAGGCTGTGCCCCCTAGTTCTAGTCTCCTCTGCCAGTGGAAACAACTTCTCTGCCTCTATCTTGTCTATCCCTTTCATTATTTTAAATGTTTCTATAAGATCACCCCTCATCCTTCTGAACTCCAACGAGTAAAGACCCAGTCTACTCAATCTATCATCATAAGGTAACCCCCTCATCTCCAGAATCAGTCTAGTGAATCGTCTCTGTATCCCCTCCAAAGCCAGTATATCCTTCCTTAAGTAAGGTGACCAAAACTGCATGCAGTACTCCAGGTGCGGCCTTACCAATACCCTATACAGTGGCAGCAGGACCTCCCTGCTTTTGTACTCCATCCTTCTCGCAATGAAGGCCAACATTCCATTCGCCTTCCTGATTACCTGCTGCACCTGCAAACTAAACTTTTGGGATTTCTGCACAAGGACCCCCAGGTCCCTCTGCACTGCAGCATGTTGTAATTTCTCCCCATTCAAATAATATTCCCTTTTACTGTTTTTTTTCCCAAGGGGGATACTTCACACTTTCCGACATTGTATTCCATCTGCCAAACCTTAGCCCATTCGCTTAACCTATCCAAATCTCTTTGCAGCCTCTCTGTGTCCTCTACACAACCCGCTTTCCCACTAATCTTTGTGTCATCTGCAAATTTTGTTACACTACACTCTGTCCCCTCTTCCAGGTCATCTATGTATATTGTAAACAGTTGTGGTCCCAGCACCGATCCCTGTGGCACACCACTAACCACCGATTTCCAACCCGAAAAGGACCCATTTATCCCGACTCTCTGCTTTCTGTTCGCCAGCCAATTCTCTATCCATGCTAATACATTTCCTCTGAATCTGCGTACCTCTATCTTCTGCAGTAACCTTTTGTGTGGCACCTTATCGAATGCCTTTTGGAAATCTAAATACACCACATCCATCGGTATACCTCTATCCACCATGCTCGTTATATCCTCAAAGAATTCCAGTAAATTAGTTAAACATGATTTCCCCTTCATGAATCCATGACCTTATCCAGCTTGTACAGTCCCACCCCCTCAGGAATCTGGCTGTTAACACTCGCCCCTCAGAATGTCCTGTAGCCTTTCAATGACATCCTTGACCCTGGCAGCAGGAAGACAACCTACCTTCCTGGAGTTATGTCAGCGGCTGCAGAAAGGCCTGTCTGGTCCTGTAACTGTTGAAACCCCTTTCAATATTGCCTTCCTGACGTTGCACCATCCCCCACCCCCCAATCCCCCTCTGCCATCCTCCGTACAATTGAGCCACCCATGATGCCTTGGACTTGGCTCTGGCTGTACTCCCTGAGGAACCACCAGTATTGACAATGAGATGCACTCGAGGTCTCCTGCCCTACCTGCCTGGCCCTCCATGTCTGTCTGGCAATCACCCATTCCCTCTCTGCCTGCACACTCTTATGCTGCGAGTTGACGATCCCCTGAAAGGTGCTCCGAAACCCGGAGCTCGAGCTCCTCCAGTTGACGACACTTGTTGCACACATCGTTGACCAGGACACGAGAAGCGTGATTGTTCCACAATAGGGTTTCATCTGTTTAAACCAAAACAACTACACTGTGTTATTTCCTGAAATAATACCTGCTGTCCGGCCTGAATGGATCCCTGTCACTACCAAATGCTACAATATTTGCTCCACCTTACAAGGTTCCATCTGTTTAAAGCCACAACAGAAAAGTCCAGTATCCTCCTGCAGTTTGAGAGAAACTAGCTTTAACAGTGGGGCAGAGTTTCAGCCAATAAGGCAGATCCGTGCAAGACCCGCCCCTCACACACTCTGATTGGTTGGATGAACAACCGCCTGCCGGTCCTCCAACCCCGCCCCGGCTCTTCCTATTGGCTGGGAGCTGCCATCATTCAGCTGGGCAGTGTGAGCTGAGCATGCGCGGTGGGTGAGGCAGGGGATGAGAGATGAGCGGTGCGAGGGAGCGGGTTGATAAAGGACGCACTTATTTGTGCTGCAAAAATGGCCACCATGCTCCACCCTTTGTCGATGATTGGTCTCCTTGGAGTATAAGCCACACCCTGAAGTTTCACTGGAATGTGTAACTGGAACAGCCCATCTCAAGGTCGCACTGACTTTGCAAATTGTAACTTGATCCACTTTGACTTCCTGAAGCAAAACAGCACAGAGCTCCCCAGAAGTCAGCAAGGGCCAGCCAAAGTGCCTTATCCCAGTCCCAGTGCATTCCTCCCCCAGCCGAACTGCCATACCCCAGTCCCAGTGCATGCCTCCACCAGCCGAAGTGTTTTACCCCAGCCCATCCCTCCCCGAGCCGAAGTGCCTTACCCCAGTCCCAGTGCATGCCTCCCCCAGCCGAAGTGTTTTACCCCAGTCCATCCCTCCCCCAGCCAAAGTGCCTTACCTCAGTCCAATAGCATGCCTCCCTCAGCCAAAGTGCTTTACCCCAGTCCCAGTGCATGCCTCCCCCAGCCAAAGTGCCTTACTCCAGTCCAAGAGCATTCCTCCTCAGTCCTGCTTGGCAACACCTGCATGGAATGATTCGGTCGGGGAGGCGGGGGTGGGGGGTCTTGACATAAAGGACATAAGAAATAGGAGCAGGAGTAGGCCATACGGTCCCTCGAGCCTGCTCCGTCATTTAATACGATCATGGTTGATTCGATCAGCGACTCAGGTCCACTTCCCTGCCCCCTCCCCATAACCCCTTATCGGTTAAGAAACTGTCTATGTCTGCCTTAAATTTATTCAATGACCCAGCTTCCACAGCTCTCTGGGGTGGGGCTTGGCGCCTGTCAGTCAGAAAAGTGCAGAACAAATAGTTCCCTGGGTTAATAAACCCCGGGGGGCCGCGGGCTTCACACAGCCTGAGTGCGGGTCCAGGCCCGAGAGACAACACTCCGCACCATCCGCTTCACACACACCCGGGCTCGGCACCAGACCCCGAATCACAGCACGCAAGCCCTGTGTTTGACCCCCGGTTCCAGGCCCGCTCATTGAGCGCCCGGGGGAGCAGCCTCAGCGGCCACCATCTTAGTCAGGGTGGAGGGGGGAGTGTACTCAGCGGCAGCCATCTTGGTCAGGACGAGGGGGGATTGCACTCAGCGGCTGCCATCTTGGTCAGGGCGGAGGGGGAAGTGGGCACAGCGGTGCCATCTTGGTCAGGGCGGGGGAGCGGGCTAAGCCATTCGGATGAACCAGTCCGTGCCGGTGTTTATGCTGTGCTCATGAATTAGAGAGCCTCAGCATGGGGAGTGGGCAGGTGAAAGCAGCTCTAGTTAGGGCGAAGGGTGGGTAATGAATGAAGAGGTGATGCTGGAATCACATGGCGACTGGTGGGGCCTGGTGACAGAATATTGTCAGAAGCCCTTTTCAGGCAGCTTGATGATTAGATGTAACCAGCACAACAACTGTATCCGTCTGTTCTTGTCCCAAAATCCCCAAATCTAATGTCACTAATTTATTTTTCTGTGAGAAATGTAGAGCTGTGAAAGAAGGGAGGAAATGAGGCTTGCGCAGGAAAGAAGATTCCTTGAATGAACACATTGTAAGGCTGTTTTGTGACTCACCTGTGAGAGGTTAAAAACATGAAATGGAAAAGGGCACGTCCAGTGACATTTTTATTTTCAAAAGTGCTTTATAAGTTAATCACTATATCCTTAGCCAAATATGCTATTGACTATCCCAATCACTAATCCCAATCCTAACAAATAACCACAAACCACACCCACTAACCCCTAAACCTACATCTAAACGCAGCCCCTAACCAAGGCCAAGAATTTAAGAAATAGGAGCAGAAATAGGCCCCTTGAGTCCGCTCTACCATTCAATAAGATCATGGCTGATCTGATCTTGGCATCAATTCCACTTCCCTGCTCTCTCCCCATAACCCTTGACTTCCCTACCTTTTAAAAATCAGTCTATCTCTAACTTAAATATATTCAATGACCCAGCCTCCACTGCTCTCTGGGATAGAGAATTTCAAAGATTCATGACCCTCTGAGAGAAGAAATTCCTCCTCATTTCCATTTTAAATGGGTGACCCCTTATTCTCAGACTATGCCACTTTGTTCTAGATACCCCCACAAGAGCATACAGAGATGAGTGGAAGAGCTAAAGACCTGATAAAGGAAGTATTTAAACAATTATTTTGATGTAAGAAATACTGCAAGGTATGTTAGTAACAAGTAATTATAATCAACTAACCCATCAAAATTAGCAAAGGAAATTACAAAGATCAGAACATTTCAAAGGCGATCACATGCAATATGTGTGGAGTTCTACTAACTGCATTCAAAAATCGTTAATCAATACAGAAAATAACAGATTTCCAGTCTTAAGCAAAATAGTTCTTTCAAGGGTTGGTTGAAAGGAACGTCAAATAAGTGTAAAGTGAGACACACCAGTTCAGTCCATGACACCCACAAGCCGTATACTCAAACGAAACAAGCTTGGGATTTGATGTGGTAAAAGATGAACTGCGTCAGAAGTGAAATAATCGAGAGAAAGAAAAGGCCTAAAATGGAAGGGAAGGAAACATTAATTAGTCTCCTCCTATTATGGAGAAATCAAATGTTCAACACACGGTGTTTGAAACAAGCTGATGTATTCACTATTTGTACAGAACCTTAATCTCCAGCTCAGGTATAGGGATTATTGTAGAGCATAGAAACAAGGTCTAATTGCTAGAATGAACATGGTTCAGTGCCCATTGCAATCAGAATCTTCATCATAGGCACTCCCTCAAAGCGAGGATGACTTGTTTCCACGCCAAAAAGGAATAAGTTCACAGGTGTTTCAATGAAGAACCTAATATTCCAAATCCAGAATTACATCCTGAAGGGTGGAAGATGCCTGTGCATGGATTTTTTTTAACGTGTGGTGGCCGTTGCACACCAGCCAGCACACGGGCTTGACAAAGCTAGGTCTTGGTCCAGTGGCAAGGATTACCCAAGACGACTGGAGACCAGCTCTGCTGCACGGACCGAGCGCGCACACATATAGCAGTGTGGGCTGGCCCGTGCTGCCCCTGGGCCCTCGACCCTTTTAGGTCCCAAACTCACGCCTCTCCTGGGCGTTGGTCACTTCCTTCGACAAACTCTTGCTCCTTCGCCCCTCCTGCTGTGCCTGCCCGCACTGCAATGAGCGACCTGACTTCGCAGCCGTCGCCCTCGTATGCCGCCGCACACTGCTCCCTCTGATGGCCCAAGCCTGCTGATGGTCTTGCAGGCCGGGACCGCGTCGCCGCACGCTACTCCCACTAATGCAGCCTTTCAATCTCAGTAAATCCTCTTTAATTCATCAACGTGGCCTTTCAATGGCGGTGCATTTACCCAGTATTCCCGGCGGGGGAAAATGTGCCGAGCCCAGACAACAGCGGCCCAGTGCGCAGGCGCGGGACCTGGCTGTGTTCGGACCATGCGCGGCGCGTGTAATGGCGGAGAGGACACGATGAACATCTGCTGCACGAAAGAGCCCGTTTTCAGCGGGGCGGAGGGGAGTAATGGACCTGCGGGTAACCGAGGAGGCTTCATAAACAACTAGTGCTGGCCGGAAGCACGGAATAATAATCGGAATACCGGCGGCTGCAACCTCGGGGCTTTCTCTCGGTCGCAGGCCTAGGGTAACTGCGGCCATCTTTATACAGGAAGTCAAGGTCAGCGCTCCGCCATCTTGATTCAATGAGCAGCAAAGCGCATGCGTGGCCATCTTGGTGCAGGAGCAACGTGAGGTACGTCAGTGTTTGTTTCCAACCGGACTGCCTGGGTAAAGCAACAACTTAATTATTTTATTATCACTCTTAACATCTCGGATTTCTCAGCATCTCTCCGAAAGGCGCTGCTCAGTGCTAAGCTTACGGTTTACGTCCCAGACAATTGTAACAGGAAAACCCCAGAGCTGTTCACTCCCAGGGTTAGAATCCCCATGTACAGTCCCAGGTTTGCAATCCCCGTTAACAGTCCCAGGTTTATTATCTCCTTATAACATAAGAAATATGAGCAGGAGTAGGACATTTGGCCCCTGGAGCCTGCTCCGGCATTCAATAAGATCATGGCTGATCTGATCAGGGACTCAGCTCCACTTCCCTGCCCGCTCCCCAGTTAAGAAACTGTCTACCTCTGTCTTCAATTTATTCAATGTCCCAGCCTCCACCGCTCTCTGAGGCAGAGAATTCCATACATTTACAACCCTCTGAGCGAAGAAATTTCTCCTTCTCTCAGGTTTAAATGGGCGACCCCTTATTCTGAGACTATGAACCCTGGTTTTAGTTTACCCTACGAGTGGAAATATCCTCTCTGCATCCACTTTGTCGATCATATATTTCAATAAAATTACATCTCATTCTTCTGAATTCCAACGTGTATCGGCTCAACCTATCCTCATAAAACAACCCCCTCATCTCCGGAATCAAACTCCGAACTGCCTCCAATGCAAGTATATCCTTCCTTAAATATGGAGACCAAAACAGTATGCAGTGCTCCAGGTGTGGTGTCACCAATATCTTGTACAGTTGTAGCAGGACCTCTCTGCTTTTATACTCTATCACCCTTGCAATAAAGGCCAACATTCCATTTGCCTTCCTGATTATTTGCTGTACCTGCATATTAACTTTGTGTTTCATGCACAAACACCCTCAGGTTTCACTGTCCTGTAGCACTTTGCAATTTTTCTCCATTTAAATTATAATTTGCTTTTCTATTATTTCTGCCAAAATGGATAACCTCACATTTTCCCACATTATACTACATCTGACAAATTTTTGCCCACTCATTTAGCCTGTCTATATCCCTTTGCAGATTTTTTGTGTCCTCAATTTGCTTTCCCACCCATCTTTGTATCATCATTAAACTTGGTCCTTTCATTCAAGTCATTAATATAGATTGTAAATAGTTGAGGACCCAGCACCGATATCTGCGGCACCTCACTAGTCACCATTTGCCAACCGGAAAAAAAACACATTTATCGCGACTCTCTGTTTTCTGTTAGTTAACCAATCCTTTATCTATGCTAATATACTGCCCTCAACCCCATGAGCTTTTATCTTGTGCAGTAACCTCTTATGTGGCACCTTATCAAATGCCTTCTGGAAATCCAAATACACCACATCCACCGGTTCCCCCTTATCACCCTGCTCATTACATCCTCAAAGAACTCCAGCAAATTTGTCAAACGTGATTTCCCTTTCATAAAGCCATGCTGACTCTGCTTGATTGAATCATGCTTTGCTAAATATCCCGCTACTGCTACCTTAATATTGGACTCCAGCATTTTCCCAACGACAGAAGTTAGGCTAACTGGTCTATAGTTTCCTGCTTTTTGTTTGCCTCCTTTTTTAAATAGAGGCGTTACATTTGCGGTTTTCCAATCTGCTGGGACCGCCCCAGAATCCAGTGAATTTTGGTAGATTACAACCAATGCATCCACTATCTCTGCAGCTACTTCTCTTAAGACCCTCAGGTCCAAGGGACTTGCCTGCCTGCCTTCCGTCCCATTATTTTACCGAGTACTACTTCATTAGTGATAGTGATTGTATTAAGTTCCTCCCTCCCTATAGCCGTTTGATTATCCACTTTGGTATTACTATCAGTGACCGAGTGTTTTTCTGTAATTAAACTAATCTTGGACTGTTTCTGTCCAATATTAACTCCTGCACGGTCCCAGAAAACATTTTAAGGCAGAGATAGACAGATTTTTGAGCGATAATGGAGTAAAGGGGTATGGGGAGTGGGCAGGGAAGTAGAGCTGAGCCCATGATGAGATCAGCCATGATCTTATTGAATGGGGGAGCAGGCCCGAGGGGTCAAATAACCTACTCCTGCTCCTATTTCTTATCTTATGTTAACTGCCCCTAGCCAGAGTCAGCATCCTCTGGGATTGAGCAATAGGGAGAGAAGTCAGTGAGTGTAGAACTGAACCCAGCCAGAATCCATACCTTCAGGGGAGGGGAACCAGTGAGTGTAGAACTGAACCCAGCCAGAGTCAGTACCTTCAGGGGTGGGGAACCATTGAGTGTAGAACTGAACCCAGCCAGAATCCGTACCTTCAGGGGAGGGGAACCAGTGAGTGTAGAACTGAACCCAGCGAGAGTCAGTACCTTCAGGGGAGGGGAACCAGTGAGTGTAGAACTGAACCCAGCCAGAATCCGTACCTTCATGGGAGGGGAACCAGTGAGTGTAGAACTGAACCCAGCCAGAATCCGTACCTTCAGGGGTGGGGAACCAGTGAGTGTAGAACTGAACCCAGCCAGAGTTGGTGATGATAATTGGGAGCGGAGGACAAGCTGCCTTCAGACGTGCGACGTGTTTGAATTTTAGGACTGTGGCGGGGAAGTGTGTATGGGGCGGGGATTTACAACTTTGGAGGAACAAGAGAGGAAAGAATGTTCCATACAATCTAAAATTGTCGGTTGTGAATTAATGTCCTTTACTTGCAGTAATGATTTTTGTAAACTCTTTTTCCAGAGTATTCGAAGGGCAGGATTTGCAGACGAGAAAATCAAATCAAACATTCGTCAAGATCTGACGGAATCACTCGATTCATCAGGACCTGAATATCATCGGCCTTTGAATGTGGAAGGATAAATGTTTGTTTGTTCTGTCTGTGGGAACAGATTTCAAACATCAGTGTGACTGGAAAAGCACCGAGACACACACCCGAGTGAGAGTGTTCCAGTGCACTGACTGCGGAAAGAGCTTTAACCAGATTCACAGCCTTAAAAAATATCGCACAATTGACAGCGGGAAGAAACCATACACGTGTTGTGTGTGTGGATGAGGCTTCAACTGATCATCCCACCTGGAGAGACACAAGGACACCCGCACCATGGAGAAACCGTGGGAATGTGGGGACTATGGGAAGAGATTCAATTCCCCGTCTGAGCTGGAAGGTCATTGGCGCACTCACACTGGGGAGAGAACATTCACCTGCACTAAATGTGGGAAGGGATTCACTCGTTCATCCCACCTGCTGAAACACCAGCGAGTTCACACTGGGGAGAGGCCGTTCACCTGCTCCGACTGTGGGAAGGGATTCACTCAGTCATCCAGCCTGCTGACACACCAGCGAGTTCACACTGGGGAGAGGCCATTCACCTGCTCTGAGTGTGGGAAGGGATTCACTCGGTCATCCCACCTGCTGAGGCACCAGCAAGTTCACTCTGGGGAGAGGCCATTCACCTGCTCCGAGTGTGGGAAGGGATTCACTCTGTCATCTAGCCTGCTGACACACCAGCGAGTTCACTCTGGGGAGAGGCCATTCACCTGCTCTGAGTGTGGGAAGGGATTCACTCAGTCATCCACCCTGCTGATACACCAGCGAGTTCATACTGGGGAGAGGCCATTCACCTGCTCCGAGTGTGGGAAGGGATTCACTCAGTCATCCACCCTGCTGATACACCAGCGAGTTCACACTGGGGAGAGGCCGTTCACCTGCTCCGAGTGTGGGAAGGAATTCACAACCTCATCCCATCTTGCAACTCACCAGCGAGGTCACACTGGGGAGGGGCTGTTCACCTGCTCCGACTGTGGGAAGGGGTTCACTCTGTCATCCCACCTGCTGACACACCAGCGAGTTCACACCCGGGAGAGGCCGTTCACCTGCTCTGACTGTGGGAAAGGATTCACTACCTCATCCAGCCTGCTGACACACCAGCGAGTTCACACTGGAGAGAGGCCGTTCACCTGCTCTGACTGTGGGAAGGGATTCACTCAGTCATCCAACCTGCTGAAACACCAGCGAGTTCACACTGGGGAGAGGCCATTCACCTGCTCTGAGTGTGGGAAGGGATTCACTCAGTTATCCCACCTGCTGACACACCAGCGAGTTCACACTGGGGAGAGGCCGTTCACTTGCTCCGATTGTGGGAAGGGATTCACTACCTCATCCCACCTGCTGACACACCAGCGAGCTCACACTGGGGAGAGGCTGTTCATCTGCTCTGAGTGTGGGAAGGGATTCACTCAGTCATCCAACCTGCTGAAACACCAGCGAGTTCACAGTGGGGAGAGGCCGTTCACCTGCTCTGAGTGTGGGAAGGGATTCACTCAGTCATTTAGCCTGCTGACACACCAGCGAGTTCACAGTGGGGAGAGGCCATTCACCTGTTCTCAGTGTGGGAAGGGATTCACTCAGTCATCCACCCTGCTGACACACCAGCGAGTTCACAGTGGGGAGAAGCCATTCACCTGCTCTGAGTGTGGGAAGGGATTCACTTCTTCATCCCACCTGCTGAGGCACCAGCGAGTTCACAAGTGACTGCAGGGTTTGGATTCTGCTGTTGTCCCAGACTGAATCGAGTCCATTCTGACTGTTGGGCTTTCTTTCTGCTGATATTGATTGCCCCTATAACTGGGCTGGAGTTTAATATTCTGGATATTTGACAAATTAATCAACGGGAAAATGGTCAGATAAAAAATAACACTGATTGTGATTGCATCTCTAATTCATTCTTTAAAAAACATAAGAAATAGGAACAGAAGTAGGCCATTGGCCACTCGAACCTGCTAAACCATTTAATAAGATCACTTTGCTGCCCACTCCCCATTACCCTTCACTCCATTATCGTTCAAAAATCTGTCTATCCCCACCTTAAATATATTCAGTGACCCAGCCTCCACAGCTCTCTGGGCGAAGAATTCCACCGATTTACGACCCTCTGAGAGTAGAAATTTCTCCTCACCTCAGTTCTAAATCCCATATTCTTAAACTATGTCCCTTAGTTCGAGATTCCCTACAAGTGGAAACATCCTCTCTGGCATCCACCTTGTCGAGTCCCCTCAGTATCATATGTTTCAATAAGATCACCTCTCATTCTTCTAAACTCCAATGAGTATAGGACCAACCTGCTCAACCTATCCCCATAAGTCAACCCCTTCATCTCGGGAATCAAACTAGTGAAGCTTCTCTGAACTGTCTCCAATGCAAGCATATCCCTTCCTGAAATAAGGAGATCAAAACTGTACGCAGTACTCCAGGTGTGGTCTGACCAATACCCTGTACAGTTGTAGCAGGACTTCCCTGCTTTTATACTCCATCCCCCTTGCAATAAAGTCCAACATTTCTATTGGCTTCATAATTGCTTGCTTTATCTGCATGATAACTTTTTGTGTTTTACATACAAGGACAACCAGGTCCCTCTGTACTGCAGCATTTTGTAATAGCTTTCCATTTAAATAATAAATTGTATTTTTATTTTTGCTGCCAAAGTGGATAACCTCACACTTTCCCACATTATACTCAATCTGCCAAATATTAACCCACTCACTTAGCCTGTCTACATCTATTTGCAGATGTTTTTGCCCTCCTCTAATTTGCTTCCCATCCATCTTTGTATCATCAGCAAACTTGGCTACATTACACTCAGACCCTTCATCCAAGTCATTAATATAGATTGTAAATAGTTGAGGCCGATCCCTGCGATACCCCACTAGTCAGCGTTTGCCAACCGGAAAATGACCCATTTATCTGTCTTCTGTTAGTTAGCCCACCCTCTATCCATGCTAATATATTAAACCTAAACCCATGAACTTTAATCTTGAGCAGTAACCTTTTATATGGCACCTTATTGAAAGCCTTCTGGAAATCCAAATACACCACCTCCTCTGGTTCCCCCTTAGCCACCCTGCTCACTACATCCTCAAAGAACTCTAGCAAATTTGTCAAACATGATTTCCCTTTCCTAAAACCATGCTGACTCTACTTGTCTGTATTATGCTTTTCCAAAAGTCCTGCTACTGTTTCCTTAACAATGGACTCCAGCTTTGTCCCAAAAGCAGATGTTAGGCTAACTAGTCTATAGTTTCCTGTTTTCTGTCTCCCTCCTTTTTTAAATAGCGGTGTTAAATTTGTGGTTTTCCAAACCGCTGGGACCTCGCCACAATCCAGGGAGTTTTGGGAGATTTCAACCAATGCATCCACTATCTCTGCAGCCACTTCTTTTATGGCCCTAGGATGCAGGCCATCAGTTCTAGGGGACTTCTCCACCTTTGGTCCAGGGGATTTGTCCACCTTTAGTCCCATTATTTTACCGCTTACTTTTTTTTTAGTGTCAGTGATAGTTTTAAGTTCCCCCTTCCCTATAGCCCCATGGTTATCTATTATTGGGATGTCTTTAGTATCTTCTACCTTTAAGACTGATACAAAATATCAGAAGGGTTTTCAAATACTGAAAGCTGCAACAAATGGAGCTAAAGTTTGTTAAACAATTGACAATAAAATGAATTAAAGCTGCAGGTTGGTTTTGGATTTCTCTGGGATGGAGCCAGACATGATGTGCCCTGAAATACCGCCGGTGTCCAGTAGATGACGCTGTCCCTCAGACTGATTGGAGCGTGACTCCCCCTGGAGCAGGAGGAATGAGGGCAGATCCGGGTCAACACTGAACATACTGCACCCCACATGGACATCACACACTGCCCCTCCCTGGGGCAGCTCAGGGTCAGACACTGAACATACTGCACCCCACAGGGACATCACACACTGCCCCCTCCCTGGGGCAGCTCAGGGTCAGACACTGAACATACTGCACCCCACAGGGATATCACAGACTGCCCCCTCCCTGGAGCAGCTCAGGTTCAGACACTGCACCCCACAGGGACATCACACACTGCCCCCTCCCTGCGGGAGCTCAGGGTCAGACACTGAACACATTGCACCCCACAGGGACATCACACACTGCCCCCTCCCTGCGGGAGCTCAGGGTCAGACACTGAACATACTGCACCCCACAGAGACATCACACAATGTCCCCTCCCTGGGGAAGCTCAGGGCCAGACACGGAACATACTGCACACTATTGGGAATGCACGAACTGCCCTGTCTCTGCGGGAGTCACTGCTGGAGCGTCCACAGACAGAAAGGGAACTCCTCCAAACATTCTGGTTATGAATCCCGAGTCAGATTGATGCCGAGTCACCACATTCTGCGCTGCAGCCTGGGAAGCCACAGAGACCACGTGGGATCTCACAGACCCTGGAGAAGTCCCCCCAGATCCCCCCCAGCTTTGGCCCACAGACCTGGAACACTGGGCATCCACAGAGGGGGAGCGATCATTCTGCTCCCCCAGACCCCACCTGTTAGCTCCACTCTCACTGTGAGCTGTGGGGAGTTACATTTATCCACAGCAGCTATCCTCCCCTGAAGATGCTGATTCTGGCTGGGTGCAGAAATACAAAGGACACACTCAGGAAATGTGCCCCACTAACTGAGCACTGTACAGAACTGGAGCAGGCAACACCTCCCTCAATTGTCCTGCTCCCAGACTGACCCAGAGCTCCCTCATCCTCCACTGATCCAGACTGACCCCCCCTCACCCTCCCTGTACCAGACTGAACCAGACCCCCCCTCACCCTCCCCTGACCCAGAGCCCCCCTCACCCTCCCCTGTCCCAGACTGATCCAGAGCCCCTTCACCCTCCCGTGTCCCAAACTGACCCAGACCCCCCCTCACCCTCCCCTGTCCCAGACTGATGCAGACCCCTCTCACCCTCCCCTGTCCCAGGCTGACCCAGACCCCCCTCACCCTCCCCTGTCCCAGACTGACGCAGACCCCCCCACCCTCTCCTGTCCCAGACTGACCCAGACCCCCCCTCACCCTCCCCTGTCCCAGACGCCCCCTCACCTTTCCCTGACCCAGACCCCCCCTCACCCTCCCCTGTGCCAGACCACACCCCCCCCACCCCTCACCCTTCCCTCTCCAGACTTCTTGAAAATTTTTGATAGAGCAGCCCCTTGTGTGGCACTTTATCAGATCGAAGCCTAGAACATAAGAACATAAGAAATAGGAGCAGCAGTAGGCCATTTGGCTCCTCGCACCTGCGCTGCCATTCTATACGATCATGGATGATCTGATCATGGACTCAGCTCCGCTCCCCATATCCCTTTATTCCCTTTTCACTCAAAAATCTGTCTATCTCCGCCTTCAATTTATTCAATGAATCAGCTTCCATAGCTCTCTGGGGCAGAGAATTCCACAGATGTATGAACCTCAGAGAAGAAATTCCTCCTCATCTCAGTTTTAAATGGGCAGTCCTTATTAAGAGACTATGCCCCCTAGTTCTAGATTCCCCTATGAGTGGAAATATCCTCTCTGCATCAAGCTTGTTGAGACCCCTCATTATCTTATATGTTTCGATAAGATTCCCTCTCATCCTGCTGAACTCCAATGAGTACAGGCCTAACCTACTCAACTTATCTTCATAAGTCAACCCCCTCATCTCCGGAATAAACTGAGTGAACCTTCTCTTCTGAACTGCCTCCAATGCAAGTATGTCCTGCTTTAAAAATGGAGACCAAAACTGTACGCAGTACTCCAGGTGTGACCTACTAATACCCTGTACAGTTGTAGCAGGACCTCTCTGCTTTTATACTCTATCCCCCTTGCAATAAAGGCCAATGTTCCCTTTGCTTTCCTGATTACTTGCTGTACCTGCACACTAATTTGTTGTGTTTCATGCTCAAGGACCCCCAGATCCCTTTGTATGCAGCGTTTTGCAATTTGGCTTCATTTAAATAATAATTTGCTTTACTATTTTTTCTGCCACAGTGGATAACCTCACATTTTCACACATTATACTCCGTCTGCCAAAAATTTGCCCACTCACTTATCCCTTTGCAGATTTCTTGTGTCCTCCTCACAAGTTGCTTCTGCACCCATCTTTGTATCATCAACAAACTTGGCTACATTACACTCAGTCCTTTCATCCAAGTCATTAATATAGATTGTAAATATTTGAGGCCCCACCACCAATCTGTGCGGCACCCCACTAGTTAGTTTGCCTACCATAAAATGACCTATTTATCCCGACTCTCTGTTTTCTGTTAGTTAGCCAATCCTCCAGCCATGCTAATATATTTTACCCCCAACTCCGTGACTTTTATCTTGTGCCGTAATCTCTTATATAGCACCTTATCGACTGCCTTGAATTCTGCTCCACAATTCAATATGATCATGGCTGAACAGCCAAAAATCCAGGTGGTGCGTCTGACAAAGAAATCCAATGCTGGGCCCAGCAAGAGCAAGTAAAGTGGACAAGGTTTAATCTAACAACACGTGGGTTCTTTTCAGAGCCACCCACAATGTAGTACCCTTGTTTAAGAAGGGAGAAAGGGATAGGCTGAGTAATTACAGACCTGCCAGGCTAACCTGAGTGGTGGGAAAATTATTGGATAAACCCTGAAAGACAGGATAAATCTGCATTTAGAAAGGCAAGGATTAATTGGGGACAGTCAGCCCAGATTTTTAAAGGGAACTTCGTGTTTGACTAACATGATTCAATTATTTGAGGAGGTAACCAAGAGGGTCGATGAGGGTAGTGCGTACGATGTAGTATATATGGACTTTAGTAAGGCTTTTGATAAAGTCCCAAGTGGTAGACTCGTTATGAACGTTAAAGCCCATGGGATACAGGGCAAAGTGGCAAGTTGAATCCAAAATTGGCTTGGAGGTAAGAAGCAAAGGGTAATGATTGATGGATGTTTTTGTGACTGGAAGGATGTTTCCAGTGTGATTCTGCAGAGCTCAGTACTGGGATCCTTGCTTTTTGTGGTTATATATTAACAATTTGGATTTGAGTATAGGGAGTATGATTAAGAAGTTTGCTGACGACACTAAAATTGGATGTGTGGTCGATAATGAAGAGGAAAGTCATGGGCTGCAGGAGAATGTCAATCTACTGGTCAGATGGGCAGAGCAGTGGCAAATGGAATTTAATTCAGAGAAGTGTGAGGTGATGGACTTTGGGAGGGCTAATACGGAATGGGTATACACATTAAGCGGTAGTCCACTTAATAGTGTAGATGACAAAGGGATCTTGCAGTGCTTGTCCACAGATCCCTGAAAGTAGCAGGCCAGGTATAAGGTGGTTAAGAAGGCATACGTAATGGTTGCCTTTATTGGCCGAGGCATAGAATATAATAGCAGGGAGGTTATGGTTAAGTTGTATAATACTTTAGTTAGGCCACAGCTGGAGTACTGCGTGCAGTTCTGGTCGCCGTATTATCGGAAGGACATGATTGCACTAGAGAGGGTGCAGAGGAGATTTACTAGGATGCTGCCTGGAATGGAGAATCTTAGTTATGAGAACAGATTGGATAGGCTGGCTTTATTCTCATTGGAACAGAGGAGGTTGAGAGGAAACCTCATTGAGGTGTACAAAATATTGAGGGGCCTGGACATAGTGGATAGTAAGGGTCTATTTCCATTGGTGAAGGGGTCGATTATGAGGGGGCATAGTTTTAGCCTGAGTTGGTGGAAGGTTTAGAAGGGATTTGAGGGGGGGAGGGATTCTTTACACAGAGGGTTGTGGGGACCTGGAACTCGCAGCCTGGAAGAGTGGTGGATGCAGAAACCCTCACCACTTTTAAGAGATGGTTGGATGGGCACTTAAAGTGCCATAACCTGCAGGGTTACAAACCTAGAGCTGGTAACTGGGATTAGACTGGATGACCTTTTGTTGGACGGTGCAGATATAATGGTAAGTACTGCAGGGAATAGAATACGGCCAGGGTGATCTCCTGGACTCATTTCGATCACCTGGATGGGTCGGAGAGGAATTTTGCCAGATTTTTTCTCCCTAAATTGGCCTGGGTTTTTATCGGTTTTTGCCTCTCCCAGGAGATCACATGGCTCTGGTTGGGTTCGAATTTAGAATGTTTCAGTATAAGGTGTGTCGCAATTGTTTGAGGCGGACTGGTTGGGCTGGGTGCTCTTTGCCTTTCTGTCATTGTTCAAAGGTTTAAATGTAACCTTTAGGGCTGCTGACCAAGGGCCGTGCAGCTTTTTGTCGGCCGGTGCGGACTCGATGGACTGAAATGGCCTCATTCTGTGCTGTAAATGTCTATGTTCCTATATTTTTATTATGTGAAAGGGCTGCGTACTGTCTGAAGAAACTGATCTATTGATCACAATCTTATCACCTGTGCTTCAGTGGGTAGCACACTCGCTTCTGAGTTAGAAGGTTGTGGGTTCAAGTCCCAATCCAGGGACTTGAGCACAAAGTCTAGGCTGTCACACCAGTGCAGTGATGCGGGAGTGCTGCACTGTTGGAGGTGCCATCTATAGGAAGAGACGTTAAACCGAGGCCCCTTCAGCTCTTTCAGGTGGACGTAATAGATCTCATGGCCACTATTTTAAAGAAGAGCAGTTCAGTTATCCCCAGTGTCCTGGCCAATACTTATCCCTCGATCAACATAACACAACAGCTTATCTGGTCATTATCACATTGCTGTTTGTGGGAGCTTGCAGTGCGCGAAATGGCTGCCGCCTTTCCTACATTACTAAAGTGTCTACATTTCAAAAAGTAATTAATTGGCTGCGAAGCACATTCAGAAGTCCGATGGTCGTGAAAGGCGCAATATAAATCCAAGTCTTTATTTCTCTGCTTAATATTAATTCCCTACGGTTGATAAGCTGGGAGTTTCCTGACCAGGTGATCCTCAGCTGATCTCAGTTATAAACCAGTCAGTGTCTGTTGAACATATAATAATGTAGATCCACAAACAAAGCAGTGAGTTTGCTGTTCAGATTATTGCATATATACTAAAAATTAATGAACCTTCCTCGTAAGATTTTTGCCTGAGAGCAGAATAGAAACACAAAGAACAGAGTATAAATCAGGAGGGGTTGTAACTAACATAGAAACGCAGAAAATAGGTGCAGGGGTAGGCCATTCGGCCCTTCGAGCCTGCGCAATCATTCAATAAGATCATGGCTGATCATTCACCTCAGTACCCCTTTCCTGCTTTCTCTCCATACCTCTTCATCCCTTTAGCCGTAAGGGCCATATCTAACTCCCTCTTGAATATATCCAATGAACTGGCATCAACAACTCTCTGCGGTAGGGAATTCCGCAGGTTAACAACTCTCTGAGTGAAGAAGTTTCTCCTAAATGGCTTACCCCTTATCTTTAGACTATGTCCCCTGGTTCTGGACTTCCACAACATCGGTAACATTCTTCCTGCATCGAACCTATCCAGTCCCGTCAGAATTTTATATGTTTCTATGAGATCTCCTCTCATCCTTCTAAACTCCAGTGAATATAGGCCCAGTCGATCCAGTCTCTCCTCATATGTCAGTCCTGCCATCCCGGGAATCAGACTGGTGAACCTTTGCTGCACTCCCTCAATAGCAAGAAAGTCTTTCCTCAGGTTAGGAGACCAAAACTGAACACAATATTCCAGGTGAGGCCTCACCAAGGCCCTGTACAACTGCAGTAAGACTTCCCTGCTCCTATACTCAAATCCCCTAGCTATGAAGCCCAACATACCATTTGCCTTCTTCACTGCCTGCTGAACCCGCATGACAACTTTCAATGACTGATGAACAATGACACCGAGGTCTCGCTGCACCGCCCCTTTTCCTAATCTGCTGTCATTCAGATAATATTCTACCCTCGTGTTTTTGCCACCAAAGTGGATAACCTCACATTTATCCATATTATACTGCATCTGCCACGCGTTTGCACACTCAACTAACCTGTCCAAGTCACCCTGCAGCCTTTTAGCGTCCTAGTCACAGCTCACACCGCTACCCAGCTTGGTGTCATCTGCAAACTTGGAGATATTACACTCAATTCCCTCATCCAAATCATTAATGTATATTGTAGATAGCTGGGGTCCCAGCACTCAGCCCTGCGGCATCCCACTAGTCACTGCCTGCTATTCTGAAAAGGACCCGTTTACCCCGACTCTCTGCTTCCTGTCTGCCAAACAGTTTTCTATCCCGTCAGTACATTACCCCCAATACCATGTGATTTAATTTTGCATACCAATCTCTTGTGTGGGACCTTGTGAAAAGACTTTTGAAAGTCCAACTACACCACATCCACTGGTTCTCCCTTGTCCACTCTTCCAGTTACATCCTCAAAAAATTCCAAAAGATTTGTCAAGCAGGATTTCCCTTTCATAAATCATGCTGACTTGGACCGATCCCATCACTCCTTTCCAAACGTGCTGCTATTTCGTCTTTAATAATTGATTCCAACATTTTCCCCACTACTGATGTCAGGCTAACCGGTCTATAATTATCCATTTTCTCTCTCCCTCCTTTCTTATAAAGTGGTGTCACATTAGCTACCCTCCAGTCCATAGGAACCAATCCAAGGTCAATAGACTGTTGGAAAATGATCATCAATGCATCCATTATTTCTAGGGCCACTTCCTTAAGTATTCTGGGATGCAGACTATCAGGCCCCGGGGATTTATTGGCCTTCAATCCCATCAATTTCCCTAACACAATTTCCCACCTAATAAGGATTCCTTTCAGTTCATCCTTTTCACTAGACCCTCGGTTCCCTAGTATTTCCAGAAGGTTATTTGTGTCTTCCTTCCTGAAGACAGAACCAAAGTATTTGTTTAACTGGTCCGCCATTTCTTTGTTCCCCATTATAAATTCACCTGAATCCGACTGCAAGGGACTACGTTTGTTTTCACTAATCTTTTTCTCTTCACATATCTATAGAAGCTTTTGCAGTCAGTTTTTATGTTCACAGCAAACTTCCTCTCATAATCTATTTTCCCCCTCCAAATTAAGCCCTTTGTCTTCCTCTGCTGTATTACAAAATTCTCCCAATCCTCAGGTTTGCTGTTTTTTCTGGCCAATTTATATGTCTCTTCCTTGGCTTTAACACTATCCTTAATTTCCCTTGATAGCCACGGTGGAGCCACCTTCCCCATTTTATTTTTAGTCCAGACAGGGATGTACAATTGTTGAAGTTCATCCATGTGATCTTTAAATGTTTGCCATTGCCTATCCACCGTCAACCCTTTAAGTATCACTCGCCAGTCTATTCTAGCCAATTCACGTCTCATATCATCGAAGTTACCTTTCTTTAAGTTCAGGACCCAAGTCTCTGAATTAACTGTGTCACTCTTCATCTTAATAAAGAATTCTACCATATTATGATCAGTCTTGATGACGTCATTCAAGAATTTGTGATTGTGGCGAGCAACAAATCTGATTGGTCTCTTTAAACATTCAATCATAGAGATACAGAAGAATGGATATTGACATGGCGGCCAATGAACCAATCACATTCATTGCCTTCACTCACCCCTCATTAGCATAGGGCTGTGGGCAGATATTAGTGCTGCCCATATAATGCGGGCTCGGAGCAGAGTTTCCTCAAATCTGCGCCGGACTGAACGACACAATGCCTGATGGAAAGTAAAGTTACCGCCAAGAACGTAATCAAGAAAACCCCACCGAAGGGCAGTAAGAAGCGCCGAAAGTCGAGGAAGGAGAGTTACTCCATCGACATCGACAAAGTGATGAAGCAGGTTCACCCCGACACCGGCATCTCCGCCAAGGCCATGGGCATCATGAACTCGATTGTGAACGATATTTTGGCGTGCATCGCGGGTGAGGCTTCCCGCCTGGCCCATTACAACAAGCGCCGCACCATCAGCTCCCGGGAGATCCAGACCGCCGTGCGCCTGCTGCTGCCCGGGGAGCTGGCCAAGCACGCCGTGTCGGAAGGGACAAAGGCGGTGACCAAGTTCACCAGCTCCAAGTAAAACTGCACGCTGTCCTGACAGAACAAACCCAAACACAACGGCTCTTTTAAGAGCCACCCACAGCCTATCTGAAAGTGCTGCACAAACGCATCACCCTTTAGACTCAAATCACTAATTATTTCCTGAACAAGTGTGTGAGAATCTTTGCAGTTCCAGCTGTAGATTTAGTTTTGAATTCTCCGATAAGCAGCTTCACTGTTCGGTTCGACCTCAGCGTCGCTGGCATTTCCCGCCCACAAACTACAAACATGGTCCCTGGTTGCTCTTTACCTTTGCTCTCAGATCCGTTCATTTACACCGCCTGCCGAATAAAGAGCTTGTTTAGGGGCTGAGACTCAGGTTTCAATCACACATCCTCTCTCACAAGCATTTTCAAGTTTATTTTTCAATTCCTGTTGCGGCTCAGTCCGTTTATTAACCCGACACTCCGCGCAATGTGACAACCCAGAATGGGAGTTCTTACAGAGACCAGAACGGGGATAGTTTGAACACTCTGTCCCTCTTCTCTTTTCACAGAAGGACTCCCAATTCTGGGCTCACTCCCGCCTCTCTGGGGCATCAATCGATAATCTATGAACGCTCACTTTTACAAAGATTGAGTTGGAATGTGTCACGTTACAGAATCAGTGAGGATTGATTCCCGCCCATTACAGAGAGATTGAAACAGTACCCAAATTTAGTCCTGATTGTAACAGCCTGGAATTTGCAAGTGAAATATGGATTAAGATAAAAGGAAACAAAAAGTGTTTGGAAATATTTGGCTAATGGTAAAGTTACAAACATAATCCGCAATTTTAACAATTATTGGCGGGATGTTTGAATTTCTAAATCGTTCGAGGACTGACTGTTGAGAACAGTAATTTCCGCCCAGGTTTCATTGGCGGGCTAAACAGGCTGCGATTGGTCATCAGAAATGACCAATGAAATTCACCACAGAGCGACCAATCACAAGTTCGTTCCCTGCATTTCTTCCAGAAGGTATAAGGAAGGCAGATATGAGAGGAGTTTCTCATTCTTTCTCTGAACATGTCTGGAAGAGGAAAAACCAGCGGTAAAGCTCGGGCCAAGGCCAAGTTTCGATCCTCCTGGGCCGGACTGCAGTTCCCTGTGGGCCATGTTCACAGGCTCCTGCGAAAGGGGAACTACGCTGAGCATGTGGGTGCTGGAGCCCCGGCCTTATGGCTGCTGTGCTCGAGTATCTGACCGCTGAAATCCTGGAGCTGGCCGGCAACGCGGCCCGCGACAACAAGAAGACCCGCATCATCCCCAGACACCTGCAGCTGGCCATCCGCAATGACCAGCAGCTCAACAATCTGCTGGGAAAGATGACCATCGCTCAGGGCGGGGTGCTGCCTAATATCCAGGCTTTGCTGCTGCCCAAGAAAACCACCAATGTGTCCAAGAGCAAGTAAAACGGACAGGATTTAATCTAATAACTCGAAGGCTCTTTTCAGAGCCACACAGAGTTTCTGTGAAAGGGCAGGTGAATGTTCTATGGATTGCAGTTGTTGTTGGATCTATGGACCATAATTATCCCAGATCTAGTTTAATATATTAAATCTCTGCAATGAAGCTGGGCGTTCCCTGATCTCGGTTATAAATCAGTCACTCTCTGTCGAACATGTAGATATCTAGATCACCAAACACTGCCGCAAGTTTGCTGTTAGCGGATATTCGGATCAGTGAATCAATATAGAGAGAGACCGACTTCAGAGAAATATAAAACAGACGGAACCTGAACGTGAGAGCGGCCTTCAGTGAACACGCTGTGTGAGCCGAATATAAACGGATGTTAAGAGCCGACTATAAAGGGAATGAGCGGTTGATGGGCCCAACGTTTCTGACTGAGAATTAATTTGTTGGTTCAAAGTCCTTTTTAAAGCTATGGGAGACGCAAATGAATGATTTTCGTCAAAATTCATTTCATTGACAATTATTCTTAGTTATAAAATACTGTTGTTATAAGCTCACATAAGTCATTTCTGACCTGATAGGGATAGTAAAATTACATCGGTTGCGATGGCCGGGAATCGAACCCGGCTTGAAAGGCAGCTATGCTCACAGTTATACCACCATCACCACACAATAAACATTGTATTTACGGACTAACTTGTGGCTCTTAAGTGGGACAAATACTGTGTTCAGTAATCAGAATGTAAGCACGGTGCTGAGATACTTTCCCTCCGATTAAAAACGGTCACTGTGAATAGTTAACTTGCTTGGGCTGAGCTTGGGCCCTCAAATCTACCACCAAGCTCATGGTCTACAGGGCTGTAGTAATACCCGCCCTCCTGTACGGATCTGAGGCAAGAACGATGTATGGAAGCCACCTCAAGTCGCTGGAGATATATCACCAATGATGTCTCTGTAAGATCCTGCACATCCTCTGGGAGGACAGGTGCACCAACATCAGTGTCCTCGACCAGGCTGACATCCCCAGTATTAAAGCACTGGATATACTCGATCAGCTCCGTTGGGCAGGCCACAGAGTTCGCATGCCAGATACGAGACTCCCAAAGCAAATGCTTTATGCGGAGCTCCTTCATGGTAAACGAGCCAAAGGAGGAATGTAGGGAGTGAACTTGTGATTGGTCACTCTGTGGTGCATTTCATTGGTCTTTTCCAATAACCAATTACAGTCTGCTTAACCCGCTAATGAAAGTAGAGCCGAAATTACTGTCTCTAACAGTCAGAATAACGAATTTTTAATTCAAAAACCCCGCCAAGAATTTTAAAAATAGCGGATTATGTTAATAAATTCATCATTAGTCAAAGATTTGGCAACACGTTTTAATTTATTTTGTCTTATACCACATATCGCTTGAAAGTTCCAGGCTGTGGCATGCGTACTATGTTGCCTGCCCAGCGAAGCTGATCGAGTGTAGTCAGTGCTACAATACTGGGGTTGTTAGCCTGGTCGAGGACACTGATGTTGGTGTGCCTGTCCTCCCAGGGGATTTGCAGGATCTTGAGAAGACATCGTTGGTGATATATCTCCAGCGACTTGAGGTGCCTTCTATACATCTTGCAGGGAACATTAAGACGGATTGCAAAAGTTTCTATAGATATGTAAAGAGAAAAAGGTTAGTAAAGACAAACGTAGGTCCCCTGCAGTCAGAATCAGGGGAAGTCATAATGGGGAACAAAGAAATGGCGGACCAATTGAACAAGTACTTTGGTTCGGTATTCACGAAGGAGGACACGAACAACCTTCCGGTTATAAAAGGGGTCGGGGGGTCTAGTAAGGAGGAGGAACTGAGGGAAATCCTTATTAGCCGGGAAATTGTGTTGGGGAAATTGATGGGATTGAGGCCGATAAATCCCCAGGGCCTGATGGACTGCATCCCAAAGTACTTAAGGAGGTGGCCTTGGAAATAGTGGATGCGTTGACAGTCATTTTCCAACATTCCATTGACTCTGGATCAGTTCCTATGGAGTGGAGGGTAGCCAATGTAACCCCACTTTTTAAAAAAGGAGGGAGAGAGAAAACAGGGAATTATAGACCGGTCAGCCTGACATCGGTAGTGGGTAAAATGATGGAATCAATTATTAAGGATGTCATAGCAGTGCATTTGGAAAGAGGTGACATGATAGGTCCAAGTCAGCATGGATTTGTGAAAGGGAAATCATGCTTGACAAATCTTCTGGAATTTTTTGAGGATGTTTCCAGTAGAGTGGATAAGGGAGAACCAGTTGATGTGGTATATTTGGACTTTCAGAAGGCGTTCGACAAGGTCCCACACAAGAGATTAATGTGCAAAGTTAAAGCACATGGGATTGGGGGTAGTGTGCTGACATGGATTGAGAACTGGTTGTCAGACAGGAGGCAAAGAGTAGGAGTAAATGAGTACTTTTCAGAATGGCAGGCAGTGACTAGTGGGGTACCGCAAGGTTCTATGCTGGTGCCCCAGCTGTTTACATTGTACATTAATGATTTAGACGAGGGGATTAAATGTAGTATCTCCAAATTTACGGATGACACTAAGTTGTGTGGCAGTGTGAGCTGTGAGGAGGATGCTGTGAGGCTGCAGAGTGACTTGGATAGGTTAGGTGAGTGGGCAAATGCATGGCAGATGAAGTATAATGTGGATAAATGTGAGGTTATCCACTTTGGTGGTAAAAACAGAGAGACAGACTATTATCTGAATGGTGACAGATTAGGAAAATGGGAGGTGCAACGAGACCTGGGTGTCATGGTACATCAGTCATTGAAGGTTGGCATGCAGTTACAGCAGGCGATTAAGAAAGCTAATGGCATATTGGCCTTCATAGCGAGGGGCTTTGAGTACAGGGGCAGGGAGGTGTTGCTACAGTTGTACAGGGCCTTGGTGAGGCCACACCTGGAGTATTGTGTACAGTTTTGGTCTCCTAACTTGAGGAAGGACATTCTTGCTATTGAGGGAGTGCAGCGAAGGTTCACCAGACTGATTCCTGGGATGGCGGGACTGACCTATCAAGAAAGACTGGATCAACTGGGCTTGTATTCACTGGAGTTCAGAAGAATGAGAGGGGATCGCATAGAAACGTTTAAAATTCTGATGGGTTTAGACAGGTTAGATGCAGGAAGAATGTTTCCAATGTTGGGGAAGTCCAGAACCAGGGGTCACAGTCTAATGATAAGAGATAAGCCATTTAGGACTGATATGAGGAGAAACTTCTTCACCCAGAAAGTGGTGAACCTGTGGAATTCTCTACCACAGAAAGTTGTTGAGGCCAATTCACTAAATATATTCAAAAAGGAGTTAGATGAAGTCCTTACTACTAGGGGGTTCAAGGGGTATGGCGAGAAAACAGGAATGGGGTACTGAAGTTGCATGTTCAGCCATGAACTCATTGAATGGTGGTGCAGGCTAGAAGGGCCGATTGGCCTACTCCTGCACCTATTTTCTATGTTTTCTATGTTAACAACTTTCCCAGTGGCTGATCACAGGGAGATTCCCCTCTTGTTGCCGCAGTCGGACTTGTCCCTTTTTAAAAAAATGGTCACAATCACTATAGATTGTAAATAGTTGGGGTCCCAGCACTGATCCCTGTAGCACCCCACGTGTTACTGATTGCCAACCCGAGAATGAACCATTTATCCTGACTCCCTGTTTTCTGTTAGTTAGCCAATCCTCTATCCATGCTAATATATTACCCCCAAGCCTGTGAACTTTTATCTTGTGCAGAAGGTGTCGCGTCTCATGTATTTAGAAACATAGAAATTTGCAGCATAGAAGAAGGCCATTCTGGCCTATCGTGTCTACACTGGCTGACAAAGAGCCGCAGGGCTCTTGATCAACAGCTCTAAAAGTTATATATAAACCTATGAACAATGACGGAAAGGCAAAGAGCACCCAGCCCAACCAGTCCATCTCACACAACTGCGACACTCCTTATACTGAAACATTCTACACTCCACCCTAACCAGAGCCATGTGATCTCCTGGGAGAGGTGAAAACCAGATAAAAACCCAGGCCAATTTAGGGAGAAAAAATCTGGGAAAATTCCTCTCCAACCCATCCAAGCGATCGAAACTAGTCCAGGAGATCACCTTGGCCGTATTCTATTCCCTGCAGTACTTAACATTATATCTGCGCCGTCCAACAAAAGGTCATCCAGTCTAATCCCAATTACCAGCTCTCGGTTTGTAACCGTGCAGGTTATGGCACTTTAAGTGCCCATCCAGCCATCTCTTAAAAGTGGTGATGGTTTCTGCATCCACCACTCTTCTAGGCAGCGAATTCCAGATCCCCACAACCCTCTGTGTAAAGAATACCCCCCTCAAATCCCCTCTAAACCTTCCACCAACCACCATAAAACTATGCCCCCACGTAATACACTCCTCCACCAATGGAAATCGACCATTACTATCCACTATGTCCAGGACCCTCAATATTTTGTACACCTCAATGAGGTCTCCTCTCAACCTCCCCTGTTCCAATGAGAACAAACTCATAACTCAGATTTTGCATTCCAGGCAGCATCCTAGTAAATCTCCTCTGCACCCTCTCTAGTGCAATCATGTCCTTCCTATAATACAGCAACCAGAACTGCATGCAGTACTCCAGCTGTGGCCTAACCAAAGTATTATACAATTTAAGCATAACCTCCCTGCTCTTATAGTCTATGCCTCAGCCAATAAAGGTAAGTATTCCGTATGCCTTCTTAATCACCTTATGTACCTGGCCTGCTACTTTCAGGGATCTGTGGACAAGCACCCCAAGGTCCCTTTTTTCATCTACGCTATTAAGTGGTCTACCGCTAATGTGTATACCCATTCCGTATTAGCCCTCCCAAAGTGCTTCACCTCATACTTCTCTGAATTAAATTCCATTTGCCATTGCTCTGTCCACCTGACCAGTAGATTGATATCCTCCTGCAGCCCATGAATTTCCTCTTCATTATCAATCACGCAGCCAATTTTAGTGTCGTCTGCAAACTTCTTAATCATACTTCCTATATTCAAATCTAAGTCATTGATATATACCACAAAAAGCAAGGGACCCAGTACTGAGCCCTGCAGAACCCCACTGGAAACAGCCTTCTAGTCACAAAAACATCCATCAATCATTACCCTTTGCTTCCTACCTACAAGCCAATTTTGGATCCAACTTGCCACTTTGCCCTGTATCCCATGGGCTTTATCCTTCATGACCAGTCTGCCATGTGGGATCTTATCAAATGCCTTCCTAAAGTCCATATACTGCATCATACGCACTACCCTCATCGACTGTCTTGGTTACCACCTCAAAAAATTCAATCAGGTTAGTCAAACACAATCTTCACTTAACAAATCCATGCCGACTGTCCCTAATTAATCCTGCCTTTCAGGATTGTTTCCAATAATTTTCCCACACTTGAGGTTGGCTGACAGGCCTGTAATTACTCGGCCTATGCCTTCCTTCCTCCCTTCTTAGACAAGGTTACCATATTAGCAGTCCTCCAATCCTCTGGCACCATGGCCAAACCAAAGTGGAGTGGAAAATGAGGGTCAAGGCCTCTGCTATCTCCTCTTTTGCATTTGTTCATGGGATGTGGGCATCGCTGGCGAGGCTGACATTTATTTCCCATCCACAATCGCCCCCTGAAAATGTGGTGGCGAGCTACCTTCTTGAACCGCTGCAGTCCGTGTGGTGATGGTGCTGTTAGGGAGGGAGTTCTACCCTTGTGTAAACAAGAGGTGATCCAAAACTCCGCCAACTTGTGTCCTAACTTGCACCAAGTCCCACTCACCCATCCCCCCTGTGCTCACTGCCCCGTGTCCTAACTCACACCAAGTCCTGCTCACCCATCACCCCCTATGCTCACTGCCCCGTGTCCTAACTCACACCGAGTCCCACTCACCCATCACCCACTTTGCTCGTTGATCTATATTAGCATCCCGGTTAAGCAAAGCCTCGATTTCAAAATTCTCATCCTTGTTTACAAATCCCTCCATAGCTGTTGCTCCTCCATATCTCTGTAACCTCCTCCAGCCGCTACATCCCTCCCTATCTCTTTAACCTCCTCTAGCCCCTACACCTCTCCCGATCTCAGCAACATCCTCCAGCCCGTACATCCCCCCATCTCTGTAACCTCCTCCTGCCCCTACACCCCCATCTCTGTAATCTCCTCCAGCCCCTACATCCCCCATCTCTGTAACCTCTTCCAGCCCCTACACCCTTCCTATCTCTGTAATTTCCTACACCCCTCCCTATCTCTGTAACCTCCTCCACCCCTACACCCTTCCCTATCTCTGTTACCTCCTCCAGCTCCTACACCCCTCCCTATCTGTGTAAACTCCAGCCCCTACAGCCCTCCCTATCTCTGTAACTCCCTCCAGCCCCTACACCCCTCACTATCTCTGTAACCTCCTCCAGCCCCTACACTCTTCCCTATTTCTGTAACCTCTTCCAGCCCCTACACCCCTCCAAATCTCTGTAACCTCCTCTAGTACCTACACCCCTCCCTTTCTCTGTAGCCCCCTCCAGCCCCTACACACCTCCCTATCTCTGTAACTTCCACCAACCCCTACAACCCTCCCTGTCTCTGCAATCTCCTCCAGCCCCTACACCCCTCCCTATCTCTGCAACCTCCTCCAGCCCTTACATCCCTCCCTATCTCTGTAACTTCCTCCAGCCCCTCACCCCTCCCTGTGTCTGTAACTCATTCCAGCACCAACCACCTCCCTATCTCTGTAACCTCCTCCAGCCCATACAACCCTCCCTGTCTCTGTAATCTCCTCCAGCCCCTACACCCCTCGCTGTGTCTGTAACCACCTCTAGCCCCTACACCCCTCCCTATCTTTGTAACCCCCTCCAGCCCCTACACCCTTCCCTACCTCTGTAATCCCCTCCAGCCCCTACAACCCTCCCTATCTCTGTAACCCCCTCCAGCCCCTACACCCCTCCCTATCTCTGTAACCTCCACCAGCCCCTACACCTCACCCTATCTCTGTAACCTCCTCCAACCCCTACACCCCTCCCTGTCTCTGTAACCTCCTCGAGTTCCAAAACTCCCCCCGATGTCTGTGCTCCTCTAATTCTGCCCTCCTGAGCATCCCTGATTATAATCGCTCCACCATCGGTGGCTGTGCCTTCTGTTGCCTGGGTCCCAAGCTTTGGAGCTCCCTCCCTGAACCTCTCCGCCTCTCTACCTCTCTCCTCCTTCAAGATGCTCCTTAAAACGGACCTCTTTGACTGAGGCTTTGGTCACCTGCTCTAATTTCTCCGAGAATGATAGAGCACAGAATCAGGCCATTCAACCTCAGCAACTACTTGCATTGATATAGCGCCTTTAGCCGAATAGTATGTCCCAAGCCATTTCACATGGGGCGATTATCTAACAATATTATAATCAGGGATGTTCAAGGGGCCAGAATTGTCGGGGAGGTTTGTGGGGCGAGAGGGGCTTACAGAGATAGGGAGGGCTGACGGGCTGGAGGAGGTTACAGAGATAGGGAGGGGTGTAGGGATTGGAGGGGGTTACAGAGATAGGGAGGGATGAGGACCATGGAGGGATTTGTAAACACGGTTGAGAATTTTGCAATCGAGACTTGATTACTTACACCAAGGACATGGAGTGAGGCTGTCTCCTGGTGGTGAGTTACTGCATTACAACCATAACATGGAGCGAGGCTGCCTCTTCGTGGTGAGTTATTGAATTACACCCAGGACATGGAGCGTTGCTGCCTCCTAATGGTGAGTTACTGAATTACACCCAGGGCATGGAGCGAGGCTGCCTCCTGGTGGTGAGTAACTGAATTACATCCAGGACATGGAGCGAGGCTGCCTCCTGGTGGTGAGTTACTGAATTACACCCAGGGCATGGAGCAAGGCTGCCTCCTGGTGGTGAGTTACTGAATTACACCCAGGGCATAGAAACATAGAAAATAGGTGCAGGAGTAGGCCATTCGGCCCTTCTAGCCTGCACCGCCATTCAATGAGGAGCGAGGCTGCCTCTTGGTGGTGAGTTACTGAATTACACCCAGGGCATGGAATGAGGCTGTCGCTTGGTGGTGAGTTATTGGAAGACATACAGGAAAATGGAGCGAGGCTGCAACTGGTGGTGAGTTACTGAATTCGACCCGAGGCATGGAGCGAGGCTGCCTCCTGGTGGTGAGTTACTGAATTACATCCAGGGCATGAAGCGAGGCTGCCTCCTCGTGGCGAGTTACTGAATTACACCCAGGGCATGGAGCGAGACTGCCTCCTGGTGGTGAGTTACTGAATTACACCCAGGTTATTGAGCGAGGCTGCCTCCTGGTGGTGAGTTACTGAATTCCACCCGGGACATGGAGCGAGGCTGCCTCCTGGTGGTGAGTTACTGAATTACACCCAGGACATGGAGCGAGGCTGCCTCCTGGTGGTGTGTTACTGAATTAAACCCAGGACATGGAGCGAAGCTGCCTCCTGGTGGTGAGTTACCAGAGGTGACAGGAGAGGCGAAAAATATGCAGCAATTTGTTGCGCTTGGGAATGGGCTGCCTGAAAGGGTAGTGGAAGCAGATTCAACAGCAAATTTTAAAAATCAATTGGAAAAAAACTCCAAAAAGAAAATAATTGCAGGGCAATGGTGAAAGAGCAAGGGGTGGGGCTAATTGGAGAGCTCCACCAAAGAGCCTAGGTGTAATACAATAACTCACCATCAGGTGGCAGGATTCATCCAAGTTCTGGGTGTAATACAGTAACTCACCACCAGGCGGCAGTATTAACCTACGTTCTGAGTGTAATACAATAACTCACCACCACGAGGCAGCATTAATCCAAGTACTGGTTTTAATACAATAACTAACCCGTGCTGCACCTGCCCTGTCAGCCGTGTCTCAGTGAGCCGCACCCTCGCCTCTGAGTCAGAAGGTTGTGTGTTCAAGTCCCACTCAAGGGACTGGAGCACATAAATGCAGGCTGACACTCCCAGTGCAATGCTGAGGGAGTGCCGCACTGTCGGAGGGGCAGTACTGAGGGAGCACCGCACTGTCGAAGAGGCAGTACTGAGGGAGCACCGCACTGTCGGAGGGGCAGTACTGAGGGAGCACCGCACTGTCGGAGGGGCAGTACTGAGGGAGCACCGCACTGTCAGAAGGGCAGCCCTGAGGGAGTGCCGCAATGTCGGAGGGGCGACCCTGAGGGAGTGCCGCACTATTGGAGGGTCGGTACTGAAGGAGCGCTGCACTGTAAGAGGGGCAGTACTGAGGGATCACCACACTGTTGGAGGGGCAGTACTGAGGGAGTGCTGCACTGTCGGAAGGGCAATACTAAGGGAGTGCTGCACTGTCGGAGGGGCAGTACTGAGGGAGCGCCGCACTGTCGGAGGGGCAGTACTGAGGGAGCGCCGCACTGTCAGAGGGGCAGTCCTGAGGGAGTGCCGCAATGTCGGAGGGGCGGCCATGAGGGAGTGCCACACTGTTGGAGGGTCAGTACTGAAGGAGCACTGCACTGTCGGAGGGGCAGTACTGAGGGAGCACCGGCCGCACTGTTGAAGGGCCAGTACTGAGGGAGCACTGCACTGTCAGAGGGGTAGTACTGAGGGAGCGCCGCAGTGTCAGAGGGGCAGTACTGAGGGAGTGCCGCACTGTCGGAATGTCAGTACTGAGGGAGTGCTGCACTGTCGGAGGGCCAGTACTGAGGGAGTACCACACTGTCGAAGAGGCAGTACTGAGGGAGTGCCGCACTGTCGGAGGGGCAGTACTGAGGGAGCGCCGCACTGTCAGAGGGGCAGTACTGAGGGAGTGCCGCAATGTCGGAGGGGCGGCCATGAGGGAGTGCCGCACTGTTGGAGGGTCAGTACTGAAGGAGCACTGCACTGTCGGAGGGGCAGTACTGAGGGATCACCACACTGTCGGAGGGGCAGTACTGAGGGAGTGCTGCACTATCGGAGGGGCAGTACTGAGGGAGCACTGGCCGCACTGTTGGAGGGGCAGTACTGAGGGAGCACTGCACTGTCAGAGGGACAGTACTGAGGGAGCGCCACACTGTCGGAGGGGCAGTACTGAGGGATCGCCGCAGTGTCGGAGGGGCAGTACTGAGGGAGCGTTGCACTGTCGGAAGGACAGTACTGAGGGAGTGCTGCACTGTCGGAGGGGCAGTACTGAGGGAGCGTTGCACTGTCGGAAGGACAGTACTGAGGAAGTGCTGCACTGTCGGAGGTGCTGTCTTTCGGATGAGACGTTAAACTGAGGCCCCGTCTGCTCTCTCAGGTGGATGTAAAAGTTCCAGGGCACTATTTGGAAGAAGAGCAGAGGAGTTCTCCCCGGTTTCCTGGGCCCAATATTTATCCCTCAATCAACATAACAAAAACAGATGATTTGGTTATTATCACATGGCTATATGTGGGATCTTGCTGTGCACAAATTGGCTGCCGCATTTCCCACAATACAATAGTGAGCACACCCCAAAAGTACGCCATTGGCCGTAAAGTGATTGAGACGTCCGGTGCCCATGAAAGGCACGTCTTTCTTTCTTCTTGTATCTAACCCGTGCTGGACCTGCGCTGGGAGTGTACGGTAAAGCTACTATATAAATATAAGTTGTTGTTGTGTTTGATGGGACCATGTAATACCCTCCGGGCCCTGCAGAGGGCACTTCACACTGCATCGATCGCTTCAGCCAATGGCAGTAGGCCCTCTGCTTGATGGACAGCCGCCAGCCAATGCCAGAGTCGCCCGGCTGTGAGGAAATCTGCCTACTCGGCTGGGTGATGGACAGCTCCTGCTAACCAATCACAAGGCCGCTCCAGCTCCCCTTCCGTCGCCGCCCCAGCGCCATTGCGTCATCGCGCTTCTGACCGCACGGTCGCTCTCTGGAATCGCCCTGAAAGCGGATCCACCCATCCGCACAAATATTGGTTGTGCAACTATAATTCAGTCCCGACCCCATTAAAGCGGGAACCGGATTGTGGAAAGTCAAGGGGTGGGAGAGGAGGGGAAAGAGGGGAAAGAAATGCAGGGGCAGGGTGATACAAGATGGTAAAGGGAGAAGATAGGAAGGAAGAAAGAAACACTTGCATTTATATAGCGCCTTTCACTACCACCGGACGTCAAAAAGCACTTTACAGCCAATGAACTACTTTTGGAGGGTGGTTACTGTTGTAATGTGGGAAACGGAGAAAGGGAGGAAAAGGAGAAATAAGTCACAGAATTTATTTGTATCACAGAATGATCTTAGGCAGACCCTGGTATCGAGGATGACAGGTGTTTCGATGAAGGATCTAATATTCCGGATCCTAAACTACACCCTGAAGAGTGGAAGATGCCTGTGTGTGGATTGTACACCAGCCACCACAAGGGCTTGACAGAGCGAGGTCTTGGTCCAGTGGTAAGGGTTAACCAGGACCATTGGAGACCTGCTCTGTTGCACCGATAAATACCTCCATGGCATCGCCTCTCCCTATCTCTGTAACCTCCTCCAGCCCCTACACCCCTCCCAAATCTGTAACCTCCTCCAGTCCCTTTACCCCTCCCTATTTCTGTAATGTCCTCCAGTCCCTAAACCCCTCCCTATCACTGTAAACGACTCCAGCCCCTACACCCCTCCTTATCTCTGTAACCCCTCCAGCCCCTACACTGCTCCCTATCTCTGTAACCACCTCCAGCCCTACACCATTACCTAGCTCTGTAACCTCCTCCAGCCCCTACACCATACCTATCTCAGTAACCTCCTCCAGCCCTATATCCCTGCCTATCTCTGTAACCTCCTCCAGCCCTACACCCCTCCCTATCTCTGTAACCTCCTCCAGCCCCTACTCTTATGCTCATAATAAAGTAATGTAACTGAGTACTGTAGACATGAGTAAGTGTGACCTTAGCTCCTTTATTCAAACTCCAGAGTGCCGGTACAGCATGGGAGGTCTCCTTATATACAGTGCTCCCAAGGGATGCTGGGATCCTTTGGGACTCCAACAGGTATACCCTCTGGTGGCAGTGTATGATGCAGGTTACCTAAGGTTGCATACATAACATCACTCCCTCCCAATGTCAATAGTACACTTATTTACAGGGTGAGACGATCTGGGGCATTTCACTCCCTTGTCAATCGTCTCGGTACAAATGCAGGTGTGGGTGAGCTTGTTGGTTCTTCACTGGGCTGATAGGCAGCTGGCCTTGCCGGGCTGCTGGTAATGGTGAATTTAGCTTCGTGGTTGACTGTGATGTCGGTTACTACTTGTGTGTGTTGGCGGGTCGAAGTTGGTGATGTCCTCTTCAGGTTGCTCGTGGCTGTTTGTGAATCGCAGTTTGGTTTGGTCCGAATCCTTTCTACAAGTTAGTCCATTAGCAAGTTTGACCTGAAACACCCTATTCCCCTCTTTGGCTATGAGTACAAATACAGGGACATTGACTTCAATATCGCGTGAAAAGTTTGCGCGATCATGTTACATGCTTTGTTGATGCTGCCTGCCCTCGACGTGATCATGGAGATCAGGATGAACAAGAGAGAGCCTTGTTTTGAGCGCCCTTTTCATGAACAGTTCGGCTGGGGGAACCCCAGTGAGCTAGTGCGGTCTGGTGCGGTAGCTGAGCAGGACTCGGGACAGGCAAGTCTGCAAGGAGCCTTCCGACACATGTTTCAAGCTTTGCTTGATGATTTGGACTGCCCATTCTGCCTGGCCATTGGATGCGGGCTTGAACAGCACAGATGTGACATGCTTGATCCCATTGATCATGAATTTCTTGAATTCAGCACTGGTGAAGCACGGGCCATTGTCGCTGACAAGGACATCAGGCAGACCATACAAGGTAAATATGGCTCGTAGGCTTTCGATGGTGGCAGTGGATGTGCTTACAGACATTATTACACACTCAATCCATTTCGAATAAGCATCCACAACAACCAAAAACATTTTGCCTAGAAATGGGCCCGCAAAGTCAACGTGGATCCTCGAGCATGGTTTGGAGGGCCATGACCACAAACTTAGCGGTGCCTCCCTGGGTGCATTACCCAGTTTAGAGCAAGTGTTGCAGTGGCGCATGCATGACTCTAAATCTGAGTCGATGTCGGGCCACCACACATGGGATCTGGCTATAGCTTTTATCATTACTATGCCTGGGTGGATACTGTGTAGGTCGCGCATGAACGTTTCTCTGCCTTTCTTAGGCAAAACCACGCGATTGCCCCACAAAAGACAGACCGTCTGTATGGACATTTCGTCTTTGCACCACTGGAATGGCTTGATCTCTTCATGCATCTCCGCTGGGATGCTGGACCAGCTCCCATGGAGGACACAGTTTTTTACAAGGGACAGTAAAGGATCCTGGTTGGTCCAGGTCCTGATCTGGCGGGCCATAACAGGTGACTTTTCGTTTTCAAATGCATCCATCACCAAGAGCAAGTCTGCGGGCTGTGCCATTTCCACCCCAGTGGTGGGCAATGGTAGCCGACTGAGAGCATCAAGCGCAGTTCTCTGTGCCTGGCCTGTGGCGGATTACATAATTATGTGCAGACAGCATAAGCGCCCATCTTTGGATGCGAGCAGAGGCATTGGTATTAATCCCTTTGCTCTCTGAGAATAGTGATATGGTCGGTTTCTAACTCAAACTTGAGACCAAACAGATACTGGTGCATTTTCTTCACCCATAAACGAATGCCAGAGCTTCTTTTTCAATCACGCTGTAGGCCCTTTCAGCCTTGGACAAATTCCTGGATGCATAGGTGACCAGTTGCAATGTTCCCGATTCATTTGCTTGTTGCACACACCTGACCCCATACGAAGACGCATCACAACATAGCACTAAACGTTTACATGGGTTAGAAACATAGAAACATAGAAAATAGGTACAGGAGTAGGCCATTCGGCCATTGGAGCCTGCACCACCATTCAATAAGATCATGGTTGATCATTCCCTCAGTACCCCTTTCCTGCTTTCTCTCCATACCCCTCGATCCCTTTAGCCATAAGGGCCATAGCTAACTCCCTCTTGAATATATCCAATGTACTGGCATCAACAACTCTCTGCGGCAGGGAATTCCACAGGTTAACAACTCTCTGAGTGAAGAAGTTTCTCCTCATCTCAGTCCTAAATGGTCTACCTCTTATCCTGTGACTGTGTCCCCTGGTTCTGGACTTCCCCAACATCTGGAACATTCTTCCTGCATCTAAACTGTACAGTCCCATCAGAATCTTATACGTTTCTATGAGATCACCTCTCATCTTTCTAAACTCCAGTGTATAAAGGCCCAATTGATCCAGTCTCTCCTCATATGTCAGTCAGCCATCCCTAGAATCATTCTGGTGAACCTTCGCTGCACTCCCTCAATAGCAAGAACGTCCTTCCTCAGGTTAGAAGACCAAAACCAAACACAATATTCCGGGTGAGGTCTCACCAAGGCCCTGTACAACTGCAGTAAGACCTCCCTGCTCCTATACTCAAATTCCCTAGCTATGAAGGCCAACATGCCATTTGCCTTCTTCACCGCCTGCTGTACCTGCATGCCAACTTTCAATGACTGATGAACCATGACACTCAGGTCTCATTGCACCTCCCCTTTTCTTAATCTGCCGCCATTCAGATAATATTCTGCCTTCCTATTTTTTCCCCCAAAGTGAATAACCTCACACATTTATCCACATTATACTGCATCTCCCATGCATTTGCCCACTCACCTAACCTCTCCAAGTCACCCTGCAGCCTCGTTGCGTCTCCTCACAGCCCACACTGGGTTTACATGGGTTATACAGAACAAGCAGTTGTTGGAACATAACAAATTTCTGGCTTTCTCAAAAGCAGCTCCTTGTGATTTCCCCCATACCCAGTCATCTCCCTTGTGTAGCAGCACGTGTAGGGGTTCTAGCAAGGTGCTTAACCCAGGTAGGAAATTACCAAAATAGTTGAGGAGTCCCAGCAACGACCGTAGCTCCGTCACATTCTGTGGTCTCGCCGCGTTCTTGATGGCCTCGTTCTTGACGTCGGTGGGTCTGATGCCGTCTGCCGCGATTCTTCTCCCCATGAACTTCACCTCTGGCGCCAGGTAAACACACTTTAAGCGTTTCAACCTGAGTCCCACGCGATCTAGCCAAGTTAGAACCACTTCCAGGTTCTTCAAGTGTTCGATGGTGTCCCGACCTGTGACCAGTATGTTGTCACCTGAAAAACCACAGTGCGTGGAACTGACTTTAGCAGACTCTCCATGTTCCTTTGAAAAATTGCCACGGCCGATCAAATCCCAAACGGACATCTATTGTAGATGAACAGACCTTTGTGCGTGTTGATGCAGGTGAGCCCTTTTGAAGATTCCGCCAGCTCCTGCGTCATGTAGGCCGAAGTCAGGTCCAACTTGGTGAACGTCTTTCCTCCAGCCAGGGCCGCAAATAGGTCATCTGCCTTGCGTAGGGTGTACTGGTCCTGTAGCGAAAAATGGTTAATCGTTACTTTGTAACTCCCACAAATTCTGACCGTGCCATCGCCTTTGAGAACCGGAACAATTGGACTGGCCCTCTCATTGACCTCCACCGGCTCAATGATGTCTTCTCGCTGCAGCTTGTCCAGCTCAATTTCCACTTTCTCTCGCATCATATATGGCACTGCCCGTGCCTTGTGGTGGATGGGTCGTGTACCGGGAACCGAGTGGATCTGCAGCTTCACCCCTGAGAAAATTCTGCTGCCTGGCTCAAACAACGACAGGAACTTGCTCAGAACCTGGGCACATAAGGCATTGTCGACGGATGAGAGTGCTCGGATGTCGTCCCAGTTCCAGTGGATATTTCCCAGCCACCTTCTGCCGAACAGTGTGGGGACATCTCCTGGTACAATCCATAGTGGGAGTTTGTGCACTGTTCCATCATAGGAGACTTTTACTGCTGCGCTGCCAATTACAGGGATCAGCTCTTTAGTGTAAGTTCTTAGCTTGGTATGAATGGGGCTACGCTTGGGCCTGTGTGCCTTCTTGCACCACAGCCTGTCGAAGGCGTTTTTGCTCATGATAGACTAACTCACACCCGTGTCCAGTTCCATGGATACTGGAATTCTGTCCAGTTCGAATTTTAGCATGATCGGTGGACATTTTGTGGTGAAGGTGTGTACCCCGTACACTTCTGCCTCCTCGGTTTGAGTCTCTAGTTCAGCCTGATCCACTGTGGATCCATCCTCCTCTGCAACGTGGTGGTTTGCAGGGGTTGCACATTCGCTGGAGGTGTCCCATTGTTCCACAGCCTTTGCACATATAGTGTTTGAAGCGGCATTGATGGGCTTGATGATCACCTCCGTCACGCCAACAAGGTGTTAACTGCCTCGCATTAACGTTTGATAGCGGACTCTGAGTCATCTGAGATCGTGCAGCTGCAGGCGTGTACTTTCTGCCATATGCATTTCCTGCCAGAAAACGATGTTACTTTGTGTACAGTACTTGCCGAAACCTCTTTATGCTGCGAAATTTGTTTGGTGTTAATGCTTGTGGACATAAATGCCTGGGCTATTGTTATGGCTTTGCTCAGGTTCGTGTTTCAACAGTCAATAATTTGCGAAGGATAACCTCATGGCCAATGCCAAGCACAAAAAAGTCTTTTAGCATTTGCTCAAGGAATCTATCGAATTTACAATGACCTGCAAGGTGTTTTAGTTCAGCGAAGTAGCTCGCCACTTCCTGGCCTCCAGACCGCTGAAACATGTAGAATCGATACCTTGACATCAGAAAGCTTTCCTTCGGATTTTGGTGCTCCAAGACCAGTGTACACAGTTCTTCATAGGATTTGATTGTTGGCTTCACGGGAGCAAGAAGAGTCTTCATGAGGCCATAGGTTGTTGCCCCGCAGATGGTGAGGAGGATCGCACTTCGTTTGGCAGCGTTCTCATCCCCTTCCAGCTCATTGGCTACGAAGTATTGGTCGAGTCGCTCCATGAAGTACTCCCAATCATCCCCTTCTAAGAATTTCTCCAGGATACCAACAGTTCTCTGCATTTTCACGTGGTTGTTCGTTATCTCGTCGCCAATTGTTATGCTGATAATAAAGTAATGCAACTGAGTACTGTAGACAATGAGTAAGTGTGATCTTAGCTCCTTTATTCAGACTCCAGAGTGCTGGTACAGCGTGGGAGGCCTGCTTATATACAGTGCTCCCAAGGGATGCTGGGATCCCTTGGGACTCCAATAGGTAAGCCCTCTGGTGGCGGTATTATACAGGTTACCTGGGGTTGCATACATGACAGGTGGGCCAAGGCAGCATCGTGTCCTGCAACCAATTGTGGTGCTTGAGGTTTGGATCCTGAGCCGGCCTGTCAGGTGAATCAGTGTGAACCCCTCTTAAAGAATTTATCTTTTAATAGTTAAATTCAGGTTTCTTTTGTCAACAAAACAGTTTAACGTTTGTCAGTATTTTGTTTCCCTGGGGTTCCTATTATGAGTTCCAGACACTTCAGTGCCAAGTGGAATAGATGTTGAAAAGATCATTCATTTCCCTCTTACCATGTCACTGTTAAAGGTACAGAGATTGATTTGTAGTAGTTAAAGTAACATCCTTCCCATTGGTAGTGAGTCACATTCTGTGCTGGAGGAGATGGCTGGTGGCATCAGCCTTTAAAATACTCCTCCACTTGTTGAAATCCCTCCAAAGCCTCACCCCTGCCTATCTCTGTAACCGGCTCCAGCCCACCAACCCTCTTAATAGGTTGGGTTTGTTTTTTTTGGAACAAAGGAGGTTGAGGGGAGACCTTATTGAGGTGTATAAAATTATGAGGGGCCTAGATAGAGTGCATAGGAAGGACCAGTTTCCGTTTGCAGAGAGGTCAACAACCAGGGGGCACAGATTTAAAGTAATTGGTAGGGGGTTTAAGAGGGGATTTGGGGGGAACTTTCTTCAACCAGAGGCTGGTGGGGGTCTGGAACTCACTGCCTGAAAGGTTGGTAGAGGCAGAAACCCTCACCACATTTAAAAAGTACTTGGATGTATACTTGAAGTACTGTAACCTGCAACACTACGGACTAAGAGCTGGAAAGTGGGATTAGGCTGGATAGCTCTCTGTCGGCCTGCGCAGACACGATGGGCCTAAGTGGCCTCCTTCCGTGCTGTAAATTTCTATGCTTCTATAATGAGAAACAATTTACAGTGTCGGGGTCGATAACCAGGTGTTTAAAGATCATTCATTTCCCTCTTTCCATGTTGCTGTTAGTTAAAGGAACGGAGATTGATTTACTCTCATTATGCAACTTCAGTAGTTAAACAAAAATCTTTCCTGTTAGCAGTGAGTCACGTTCTGCACTGGGAGAGACAGTTGGTGGCTTCTACCTTTAAGATACTCCTCCTCTTGTCCAAATCCCACCAAGGACTCGCCCCTCCCTATCTCTGTAACCTCCTCCAGCACACCAACTCTCTTAATAAGGAGAAACAATTTTCAGTGTCAGAAGGCTCGGTAACCAGAGGACACCGATTTAAGGTGAGTGGCAAATGAACCAGATGCTACACGAGGGGGAAAATTAAACAGACAGATGTTATGGCCTGGAACGCACTGCCTGTAAGGGCGATGGAAGCAGATTCACATGTTACTTTCAAAAGAGATAAATATTTGAGTTGGAAAGATTTTCAGGGTTATGAGACAAGAGCAGCAGAGTGGCTTGCATCCTAGGGTCTTAAGAGAAGTAGCGGCAGGGATAGTGGATGCATTGGTTGTAATTTACCAAAATTCCCTGGATTCTGGGGAGGTCCCAGCAGATTGAAAAACTGCAAATGTAATGCCCCTATTTAAAAAAGGTGGCAGACAAAAAGTGGGAAACTAGTTAGCCTAACATCTGTGGTTGGGAAAATGTTGGAGTCCATTATTAAAGCAGTAGCAGGGCATTTGGTAAAGCAAAATTCGGTCAAGCGGAGTCAGCATGGATATATGAAGGGGAAGTCATGTTTGACAAATTTGCTAAAATTCTTTGAGGATGTAACGTACAGGGTGGATAAAGGGGAACCAGTGGATCAGGTGCATTTGGACTTCCAGAAGGCATTTGACAAGGTGCCACAATAAAGGTTACTGCATAAGGTAAAAGTTCACAGGGTTGGAGGTAATATATCAGCATTGAAAGAGGATTGGCTGACAAACAGAGAACAGAGAGTCGGGATAAATGGGTCATTCTCTGATTGGCAATCAGTAACTAGTGGGGTGCCGCAGGGATCAGTGCTGGGGCCTCAACTATTTACAATTTATATTAATGACTTGGATGAAGGGACCGAGTGTAATGCGGCCAAATTTGCTGATGATACAAAGATGGGTGGGAAAGCAAGTTGTAAGGAGGACGCAAATAATCTACAAAGGGATATAGATAGGCTCAATGAGATGGCAAAAATCTGGCAGATGGACTATAATGTGGTAAAATGTCAGGTTATCCACTTTGGTAGGAAAAATAAAAAAGTAAATTATTTAAATGTGACAATTACAAAATGCTGTAGTACAGAAGGATCTGGGGGTTCTTGTATATGAAACTCAAAAAGTTAGTATGCAGTTGCAGCAAGTAACCAGGAAGGCAAATGGAATGCTGGCCTTTATTGCAAGGGGGATGGAGTATAAAAGTAGGGAAGTCCTGCTATAACTGTACAGGGCGTTGGTAAGACCACACCTGGAGTACTGCGTACAGTTTTGGTCTGGACTTGTCTCCATTCCCATGCCGAGGGGATTGCTACACCAGACGGGAGGGGTAACATTTGGGGACACTGATTCCCCACCAATTCCCATTGCCCTTCTTTCTGGTGGATAATGGAAGGGCCACTTTGTGTAATGTGCAAGTCAGTAAGAATTGTCAGCAAGCTCTTTCTAATTAGAGATTTTATTCAGTAGAAACGTTCACACACTATTGTAGATTTTGTACCAAAGATCAATTTAGAATTAAAGTAAAAGTTCATAATTTTATTCCAAATTGAATTTCTGTTGTGAGTTGCTAAATTAAGGGGAAATATAACACACAGCGTTTCTTAAATGGACACTGCAGCCCTGAGAATACAATCAGCAATATATCCAGAATATTAAAGTCCAGCCCAGCCCATCAACAGAAACAAACTATAACTGTCAGAATGAACATGGTTCAGTCGGGATGTGATTAACAGCAGCAATAACAGCAGATTCCAACCCCTGCAGTCATGTGAACTCGCTGATGTGTCAGCAGGGTCGATGAATGAGTGAATCCCTTCCCACACTCAGAGCAGGTGAACGGCCTCTCCCCAGTGTGAACTCGCTGGTGTATCAGCAGGGTGGATGAATGAGTGAATCCCTTCCCACACTCAGAGCAGGTGAACAGCTTCTCCCCAGTGTGAACTCGCTGGTGTATCAGCAGGTTGGATGACTGAGTGTATACTTTCCCAGACTCAGAGCAGTTGAACGGCCTCTCCCCAGTGTGAACTCGCTGGTGTGTCAGCAGGGTGGATGAATGAATGTATCCCTTCCCACACTCAGAGCAGGTGAATGGCCTCTCCCCTGTGTGACTGCGTCAATGAATTTCCAGCTCAGATGGTTTTCTGAATCTCTTCCCACAGTCACATTTCCACGGTTTCTCCGTGGTGCGGGTATCCTTGTGACTCTCCATGGTTGGACGATCAGTTGAAGCCTCGCCCACACACACAACACATTTACAGTTTCTCCCCATTGTGAATGGTGCAATGTTTTTTCAGTCTGTAACTGGTTAAAGCTCTTTCCACAGTCAATGCACTGGAACACTCACTCGGGTGTGTGTGTGTCTCGGTGCTTTTCCAGTCAGACTGATGTTTGAAATCTTTTCCTACAGACAGAACAGGCAAACATTTCTCCTTCCACTTTCAAAGGCTGATGAGATTCACATCCTGAAGAATCGATTGACTCCGTCAGATCTTGACGTGTGGTTTGGTTTGTGTTTCCTGTCTGAAAATCTCCTCTTCTAAAATGCTGTAAAAGGAGATAACAAAATTCATCACTGTCAGTACAAGACAGAAATTCAGGATAGATACATCTAGTTTCCATGGAACATTCTTTCCTCTCTTGTTCTTCCAAAGCTGTAAATTCCTGTCCCACACATTGTCCCTCCTGCTGTGCTGAAATCCAAACCCATCACACATTTCTAGACTGTTTCTCCAACACTCCCAGTTTTCACCACCAATTCTGGTTGGGTTAAGTTCTACACTCACTGGTTCCCCTCCCTCTTCTCCCCTGAAGGTGCTGACTCTGGCTGGGTTCAGTTTCACACTCACTGGTTCCTCTCCCCTGAAGGTGCTGACTCTGGCTGGGTTCAGTTCGACACTCACTGGTTCCCCTCCCCTGATGTTGCTGACTCTGGCTGGGTTCAGTTCTACACTCACTGGTTCCCCTCCCTCTCCTCCGCTGAAGGTTTTTTTTTCTCTGTTAAGTTAGTACTTAGTCTTTAAATAAAGGTTAGTTAAATCAGCCGATTTCTGAGTAGTTGTTGGGTGTGTTTTTCTAAGGTTTAGAGTTTAGTTCTACTTGATAGTTCCGAGTGTAACTAGAGGGATGGCAGGATAGCCCAGTCCCGTGGATTGCGCATACTGTAGCATGTGGGAAATCCTGGATGCTTCGTGCTGTCGGGACAACCACGTGTGCAGGAGGTGTCTTCAGCTGCACCAAGTTGAGCTGTGTGTTTTGGAGCTTGAGCAGCATCTGGAATCACTGCAGTGCGTACGTGAGACTGAGAGCTTGTGGATAGCACGTTTCTAGAGGTAGTCACCTCGCAGCTATAGAGTGTGCAGGCAGAGAGGGAGTGGGTGACCAGACAGGTAGTGCAAGAGTCCCGAGTCCATCTCGCTCTCCAACCGGTACTCTGTTCTGAGTACCAGTGAGGGCGATGGTGGCTCTGGGGAGTGCAGCCAGAGCCAAATCCACAGCACCACGGGTGGCTCAGCTGCACAGGGGGGAAGGAAGAAGAATGGAAGAGCTATAGTGGTAGGGGATACAATAGTCAGGGGAGCAGACTGGTGTTTCTACAGCCGCAGACGTGACTCCAGGATGGTATGTTGCCTCCCAGGTACCAGGTCCAGGATGTCACCGAGCGGCTCCAGGGCATTCTGGGGGGAAGAGGGTGAACGGCCAGAGGTTGTGGTCCATATCGGGACCAATGACATAGGTAGAAAGAGGGATGAGGTCCTGCAGGCAGAGTTTAGGGAGCTCGGAGCAGGACCTCAAAGGTAGTTATCTCCGGATTACTCCCGGTGCCACGAGCTAGTGCGTACAGAAATAGAAGGATAGAGCAGATAAATGTGCAACTGGAGAGATGGTGTATGCAGGAGGGCTTTAGTTTCCTGAAGCATTGCGACCGCTTCTGGGGGAGGTGGGACCTATACATGCCAGACGGCTTGCACCTCAACAGCGCCAGGACCAATATCCTCGCCGGGGGAAGGGGGCGGGGGGGTATACTCGTACGTAAGAACATAAGAAATAGGAGCAGGAGTAGGCCATATGGCCCCTCGAGCCTGCTCCGCCATTGATTACAAGCATGGCTGATTCGATCGTTGACTCAGGTCCACTTCCCTGCCCGCTCTCCATAACCCCTTATTCCCGTATCATTTAACAAACTGTCTATTTCTGTCTTAAATTTATTCAATGTCCCAGCTTCCACAGCTCTCTGAGGCAGTGAATTCCACAGATCAACAACCCTCAGAGAAAAAATTTCTCCTCATCTCAGTTTTAAATGGGTGGCCCCTTATTCTAATATTATGCCCCCTAGTTCTAGTCTTCCCTATCAGTGGATCCTCTCTGCATCCACCTTGTCAAGTCCCCTCATAATCTTATACGTTTCGATACGATCACCTCTCATTCTTCTGCATTCCAATGAGTAGAGGCCCAACCTACTCAAACTTTCCTCATAAGTTAACCCCCTCATCTCTGGAATCAACCTTGTGAACCTTCTCTGAACTGCCTCCAAAGCAAGTATGTCCTTCGTAAATATGGAAACCAAAACTGAACACAGTATTCCAGGTGTGGCCTCACCAATACCCTGTACAACTGTAGCAAGACTTCCCTGCTTTTATACTCCATCCCCTTTGCAAAGAAGGCCAAGATTCCATTGGCTTTCCTGATCACTTGCTGTACCTGCATACTAACCTTTTGTGTTTCATGCACACGTATCCCCAGGTCCCGCTGTACTGCAACACTTTGCAATCCCCCAACAACGTGAACTTTTATCTTGTGCAGTAACCTTTTATGTGGTACATTGTCAAATGCCTTCTGGAAGTCCAAATACATCACATTTACTGGTTCTTCTTGATCCATCTTGTTCGTTACATCCTCAAAGAATTCCAGCAAATTTGTCAAACATGACTTCCCCTTCATATAGCCAAACTGACTCTGCCTGACCTAATTTTTTTCCCCAAATTTCCTGCTACTACTTCTTTAATAATGGACCCCAACATTTTCCCAACCACAGATGTTAGGCTAACTGGTCTATAGTTTCTTGCTTTTTGTCTGCCTCCTTTTTTTAAATAAGGGTGTTACATTGGCAGTTTTCCAATCTGTTGGAACCTCTCCAGGATCCAGGAAATTTTGATGAATTACAACCAATGCATCCACTATCCCTGCCGTTACTTTTCTTAAGACCCTGGGATGCAAGCCATCATTCCAGGGGATTTATCCGCCTTTAGTCCCATTATCTTACTGAGTACCACCTCCTTAGTCATTGTGATTGTGTTAAGTTCCTTCCCCCCCCCTGTAGCCCCTTGACTATCCACTGTTGGAATATTATTAGTGTCCTCTACTGTAAAGACTGATACAAAATATTTGTTCAGAGTTCCTGCTATCTCCATGTTCCCCATTACTAACTCCCCGGTCTCGTCCTCTGAGGCACCAACATTTACTCTAGCCAATCTTTTCCTTTTTATATACCTATAGAAACTCTTGCTATCTGTTTTTATATTTCATGCTAGTTTACTTTCATAGTCTATCTTCCCTTTCTTAATCATTTTTTTATTCATTCTTTGTTAGCTTTTAGAAGCTTCCCAAACCTCTGTACTCCTACTTGTTTTGGCCACATTGTATGCCCTTGTTTTTAATTGGATACTGTCCTTTATTTCTTTGTTAGCCACGGATGACTATCTTTTCTCATACGACCTTTCCTCCTCACTGGAATATATTTTTCTTGAGAGTTGTGAAATATCTCCTTAAATGTACACCACTGTTCATCAACCATCCTACACTTTAATCTATTTTCCCAGTCCACTTCAGCCAACTCAGCCCTCATTCCTTTGAAGTCTCCTTTATTTAAGCTGAGTGCACTGGTTGAATTCCAACTTTTCACCCTCCATCTGAATTTGAAATTCAACCATGCTATGGGCTTTCATTCCAAGGGGATCCATTATTGGGAGAATGTTTATTAATCCTGTCTCATTACACAGGACCAGATCCAAAATAGTCTGCCCGCTGTTTGGTTCAGTTACATACTGCTCAAGGAACCCGTCCCTGATGCACTCTATGAAATCTAGGAGGATGAGACCGGGGAATTAGCATTGGTTGTAATTTTCCAAAATTCCTTGGATTCTGGGGAGGTCCCAGCAGATTGGAAAACTGCCAATGCAACGCCTCTATTTAAAAAGGAGGCAGACAAAAAGCAGGAAACTCTAGACCAGTTAGCCTAACATCTGTGGTTGGGAAGATGTTTGAGTCCATTATTAAAGAAGCAGTAGCAGGACATTTGGAAAAGCAAAATTTGGTCAGGCAGGGTCACCATCGATTTATGAAGGGAAAGTCATGTTTGACAAATTTGCTGGAATTCTTTGAGGATGTAACGAACAGGGTGGATAAAAGGGAACCACTGGATGTGATGTATTTGGACTTCGGGAAGGCATTGACAATGTGCCACATAAAAGGTTACCGCACAAGATAAAATATCACCGGGTTGGGGGTAATATGGATAGAGGATTGCCTAACTAACAGAAAACAGAAAGTCAGGATAAATGGTTCATTCTTGGGTTGGCAATCAGTACCTAGTGGGGTGCCGCAGGGATCAGTACTGGGACCCCAACTATTTACAATCTATATTAACGACTTCGAAGAAAGGACCGAGTATAACGTAGCCAAGTTTGCCGACGATGCAAAGGTGGGAGAAAAATCAATATGTGAGGATGACACAAAAAACCTGCAAAGGACACAGGCAGGCTAAGTGAGTGGGCACAAATTTGGCAGATGGAGTCTAATATTGGAAAGTGTGAGGTCATGCACTTTGGCAGAAATAAATCAAAGAGCAAGTTATTATTTGAATGGACAAAAATTGCAAAGTGCTGCAGTACAGTGGGAGCCGGGGGTACTTGTGCATGAAAAACAAAAGGTTAGTATGCAGGTACAGCAATTGATCAGGAAGGCCAATGGAATCTTAGCCTTTATTGCAAAGGAGATTGAGTATAAATTCAGGGAAGTCTTGCTACAGTTATACAGGGTATTAGTAAGGCCACACCTGGAATACTGCGTAAAGATTTTGGTTTCCATATTTACGAAAGGATATACTTGCTTTGGAGGCAGTTCAGAGAAGGTTCACGAGGTTCATTGCGGAGATGAGGGGTTGATTTATGAGGAAAGGTTGAGGAGGTTGGGCCTCTACTCATTGCAATTCAGAAGAATGAGAGGTGATCTTATCGAAACGTATAAGATTAGGAGGGGACTTGAGAAGGCCATTGCAGAAAGAATGTTCCACTGATAGGGGAGACTAGAACTAGGGGACATAAATTTAAAATAAGGAGCCACCCAATTAAAACTGAGATGAGGAGGAATTTCTTCTCTCAGAGGGTTGTAAATCTGTGGAATTCGCTGCCTCAGAGAGCTGTGGAAGCTGGATCATTGACTAAATTTAAGACCGAGCTAAACAGTTTCTTAACCGATAAGGGATTAAGTGGTTATAGGGAATAGACAGCGAAGTGGACCAGAGTCCATGATCGGATCAGCCATGATCGTATTAAATGGCGGAGCAGGCTCGAGGGGCCGTATGGCCTATTCCTGCTCCTATTATGTTCTTATGTTCCCCTCCCTCTCTTTCCCTTAAGTGCTGATTCTAGCTGGATTCAGTTCGACTCACTGGTTCCCCTCTCCTCTGCTGAAGGTGCTGACTCTGTTTGAGTTCAGTTCTATACTCACTGGTTCCCCTCCCCTGAAGATACTGACTCTGGCTGGGTTCAGTTCTACTCTCACTGGTTCCCCTCCCCTGAAGGTACTGACTCTGGCTGGGTTCAGTTCTACACTCACTGGTTCCCCTCCTCTGAAGGTGCTGACTCTGGCTGGGTTCAGTTCCAATACCAAGATGGACGCACATGCGCTGTGCTAATCATTGAATCAAGATGGCAGAGTGCTGAACCTGCCTTCCTATACCAAGATGGCCGTCGTTAGCCTGGGCCAGTGACCTGGAGAAAGCCCCGAAGTTGCAACCGCCGATATTCCGGTTATTATTCTGGGCTTGCGGTGTGCACCGGCTGTTTATGAAGCCTCCCCGGCTCCCCGCTGGTCCATTACTCCGCTCCGTCCCGCTGAAAGGGACACTTCTGTGGACCCTATCCGAAATGTGTCGCCTCCGCCATTACACGCACCGCGCATGCTCCAAACACAGCCAGGGCCTGTGCCTGCGCACTGAGCTCCTGTAGTCTGGGGGAGGCACATTCTCCCCGCGGAGCATGCTGGGTACATGACCATGAGAAATAGGAGCAGGAGTGGGCCACCCGACCCTCCGAGCCTGCTCCCCATTCAATAAGATTTGATGGGACAGTGTAGAAACATAGAAAATAGGTACAGGAGTAGGCCATTCTGTCCTTCGAGCCTGCACCACCATTCAATAAGATCATGGCTGATCATTCCCTCTGTACCCCTTTCCTGCTTTCTCTCCATACCCCTTGATCTCCTTAGCCTTAAGGGCCATATCTAACTCCCTCTTGAATATATCCAATGAACTGTAGAGGGAGCTTTACCCTGTATCTAACCCCATGCTGTATCTGTTCTACAGTGTCTGATGGGACAGCGTACAGGGAGATTAACTCTGTATCTAACCAATGCAGTACCTAACCTGGGAGTGTTTGGGACAGGCTAGAGGGAGATTTAATCTTTATGTTACCCGTGCTGTACCTGCCCTGAGAATGTCCGGTGAGACAGCGTAGAGGGACCTTTACTCTGTATCTAACCTGTGTTGCACCTGCCTTGGGAATACTTGATGGGACAGTGTAGAGGGAGCTTTACTCTGTATCTAACCTGTGCTGTACCTGCCCTGGAGTCTTTGGGGGAGACATACTCTGTGTCTAACCTGTGCTGTACCTGCCCTGGGAGTGTTTGATGGGACAGTGTAGAGGAAGCTTTACTCTGTATCTAACCCCGTGCTGTACCTTCCCTGGGAATATTTGATGGTACAGTGTAGACGGAGCTTTACTTTGTATCTGAGTCGGGATAAATGGGTCATTTTTCTATTGGCAAACAGTAGCTAGGTGGGTGCCGTAAGCCTCGGTGCTCGGTCCTCAACTATTTACAATCCATAATAATGACTTGGATGAAGGGACCAAATGTAATCTAGCAAAGCTTGCTGATGATACAAAGATGGATGGGAAAGAAAATTGTGAAGAGAACACAAAAATCTGCATAAGGATATAGGCAGGCTAAGTGAGTGGGCAAACATTTGGCAGATGGAGTATAATGTGGGAAAATGTGAGGTTATCCACTGGGGCAGAAAAAATAGAAAAACAAATTATAATTTAAATGGAGAAAAATTGCAAAGTGCTGCAGTAGAGTCGCACCTTGGGGTCCTTGTGCATGAAACACAAAAAGTTAGTATGCAGGTACAGCAAGTAATCAGGAAGGCAAATGGAATGTTGGCCTTTCTTGCAAAGGGGATGGAGTATAAAAGCCGGCAAGTCCTGCTACAACTGTACAGGATATTGGTGAGGCCACACCTCGAGTACTGCATACAGTTTTGGTCTCTGTATTTAAGGAATGATATACTTGCATTGGAGGCTGTTCAGAGAAGGCCAACTAGTTTGATTCTGGAGATGAGGGGGTTGACTTATGAAGATAGGTTGAGTAGGTTGGGCCTATACCCATTGGAGTTCAGAAGAATGAGAGGCGATCTTATCGAAACATATAAGATAATGAGGGGGATCGACAAGGTGAATGCAGAGAGGATATTTGCACTCATATGTAAAATTAAAACTAGGGGACATAGTCTCAGAATAAGGGGCTGCTCATTTAAAACTGAGATGAGATGTAATTTCTTCTCTGATGGTTGTAAATCTATAGAATTTCTGCCCCAGAGAGCTGTGGAGACTGGGCCATTGAATATATTAAAGGCAGAGATAGACAGATTTTTGCGCGATAAGGGAATAGTGTTATGGGGAGCGGGCAGGGAAGGGGAGCTCAGCCCTAGATCAATCAGCCATGATCTTATTAAATGGTGGAGCAGTCTTGAGGGGCCAAGTGGCCTACTCTTGCTCCTATTTCTTATATTATAATCTAGCCTGTGCTGTACTTGCCCTGGGATTGTTTGTTGGGACAGTGTAGAGAGTGTTTTACTCTGTATCTAACCCATGCTGTACCTGCCCTGGGAGTGTTTGATGGGGGCAGTGTTGAGGGAGCATTACTCTGTATCCAACCCCGTGCTGTACCTGCCCTGGGAGAGTTTGATGCGACAGTGTAGAGGGAACTTTACTCTGTATCGAACCCGTGCTGTACCTGCCCTGGGAGTGTTTGATGGGACTGTGTAGAGGGAGCTTTACTCTGTAGTTGATAGAGAATTCAAACAGGCTGCATTTAGACAGACTGTGAAAATTCACAGAATCCCAAGTCAAGGCTGCTACATGCAGTTCAGCATGTTGCATTAACTCATCAATCAACTTGACATTTTAGGACCTTGGGTAGCGAGCCAATTAAAAGGTTAAAAGACTAGTAATTGAGCCAATAAGGTCAAAGAAGGCGAGTTCTTTTCTGTAAATTGATCTAGGTATAAGTACAGCCATTTTGACCATGTGGTCCCAGGAAGGACAAAGACCTGGCTTAAAGCCAAGAACTTGTTACTGCTACCAGAAATAAAGTGACATTAAAAACGACAATCGGAGTTCGTATTTCATTGGAAATTAAGAGATCTAACAGTAGTTAACCTGTGCTGTACCTGCCCTGGGAGTGTTTGATGGGACAGTGTAGAGAGAGCATTATGCTGTAGTTAACCTGTACTGTACCTGCCCTGGGAGTGTTTGATGGGACAGTGTAGAGAGAGCATTATGCTGTAGTTAACCTGTACTGTACCTGCCCTGGGAGTTGTTTGATGGGGCAGTGTAGATGGATCTTTACTTTGTATCTGAGTCAGGATAAATGGGTCATTTTTCTATTGGCAAACAGTGACTAGTGGGGTGCCACAGAGATTGGTGCTGGGTCCTCAATCTACATTAATGTCCTGGATGAAGGGATCAAGTCTAATGCAGCCAAGTTTTCTGATGATAAAAAGATGGGTGGGAAAGCAAATTGTGAGGACACAAAATATCTGTAAAGGGATATAGACAGGTTAAGTGAGTGGCCAAAATTTTGGCAGATGGTGTACAATGTGGGAAAATGTGAGGTCATCCACCTTGGCAGAAAAAATATAAAAGCAAATTATAATTTAAATGGAGAAAAATTGCAAAGTGCTACAGTACAGTGGGACCTGGGCCTCCTTGTACATGAAACACAAAGTTAGTATTTAGGTACAGCAAGTAATCAGAAAGGCAAATGGAATGTTGGCCTTTATTGCAAGGGGGGATAGACTATAAAAGCAGAGAAGTACTTCCATAACTGTACAGGGTATTGGTGAGGCCACACCTAGAGTACTACCTACAGTTTTGGTCTCCGTATTTAAGGAAGGATTTACTTGCATTGGAGGTTGTTCAGAGAAGGTTCACTAGGTTGATTCCGGAGATGAGATGGTTGACTTATGAAGATAGGTTGAGTAGGTTGGGCTTATACCTATTGGAGTAGAGAAGAATGAGAGGTGATCTTATTGAAACAGATAAGAAAATGAGGGGGCTCGATAAGGTGGATGCAGAGAGGATATTTCCATTCATAGGGGAAACCAAAACTAGGGGACAGAGTCTCAGAATAAGAGGCCGCCCGTTTAAAACTGAGATGAGGAGGAATTTCTTCTGAGGATTGTAAATCTGTGGAATTCTCTGCCCCAGAGAGCTGTGGAGGCTGGGTCATTGAATAAATTTAAGGCGGAGATAGACAAATTTTTGAGCGAATAAAGGGCTATGGGGAGCGGGCAGGGAAGTGGAGCTGAGTCCATGATCAGATCAGCCGTGATCTTATTAAATGGAGGAGCAGGCTCGAGAGGTCAAGTGGCCTACTCCTGCCCTTGGAATGTCTGGTGGGACAATGTTGATGGAGCTTTACTCTGTATCTAAGCAAGACAAGTATATCCTTCCTTCGATAAGGAGACCAAAACTGTGCACAGTACTCCAGGTGTGGTCTCACCAAGGCCCTGTACAATTATAGAGTGAAGTTCGAGAGAGAATTACACTGTATCTAAATTATGCTGTCCCTGCCCTAGGAGTGTTTATTTGGACACTGTAGAGGGAGCTTTACTTAGTTTCGAACCAATGCAGTACCTGCCCTGGGACAGTGTAGAGGGAGCTTTACTCTGTATCTAACCCCGTGCCATACCTGCCCTGGGAGTGTTTGATGGGACAGTGTAGAGGGAGCTTTGCTCTGTATCTAACCCATGTGTAAATGCCTTGGGAGTGTTTGGGATATTGTAGACTCTATCAACCCTGGTAGTGTTTCGGACAGGTTGGAGTGAGATTTACTCTGTATCAAACCCGTGCAGTACCGGTTGTCCTGACATCAGTAGTAGGGAAAATGCTAAAATCTATTATTAAGCACATAGTAACAGGGTGCTTCGGAACTAATAACAGGATTGAGAAGATTCAACATGGATTTATGAAAGGGAAATTGTTCTTGACAAATCTGTTAGTGTTTTTTGAGCTTGTAACTAGCAGGATAGTCCAGAACTTAAAGAAGGGTAACTTTGAAGGTATGAGGCGTGAATTGGCTGGATAGACTGGCGAATGATACTTAAGGGGTTGACAGTGGATGGGCAATGGCAGACATTTAGAGACCGCATGGATGAACTACAATAATTGTACATCCCTGTCTGGCGTAAAAATAAAAAAGGGAAGATGGCTCAACCGTGGTTATCAAGGGAAATCAGGGATAGTATTAAAGCCAAGGAAGTGGCATACAAATTGGCCAGAAATAGCAGTGAACCTGGGGACTGGGAGAAAAATTTAGAACTCAGCAGAGGAGGACAAAGGGTTTGATTAGGGCCGGGAAAATAGAGTACGAGAGGAAGCTTGCAGGTAACATTAAGACGGACTGCAAAAGTTTCTATAGATATGTAAAGAGAAAAAGGTTAGTAAAGACAAACGTAGGTCCCCTGCAGTCAGAACCAGGGGAAGTCATAATGGGGAACAAAGAAATGGCAGGCCAATTGCACAAGTACTTTGGTTGGTATTCACTAAGGAGAACACAAACAACCTTCCGGATATAAAAGGGGTCAGAGGGTCTAATAAGAAGGAGGAACTGAGGGAAATCCTTATTAGTCGGGAAATTGTGTTGGGGACATTGATGGGATTGAAGGCCGATAAATCCTCAGGGCCTGATGGACTGCATCCCAGAGTACTTAAGGAGGTGGCCTTGGAAATAGCGGATGCATTGACAGTCATTTTCCAACATTCCATCGACTCTGGATCAGTTCCTATTGAGTGGAGGGTAGCCAATGTAACCCCACTTTTTAAAAAAGGAGGGAAGAGAGAAAACAGGGAATTATAGACCGGTCAGCCTGACATCAGTAGTGGCTACAATGATGGAATCAATTATTAAGGATGTCATAGCAGTGCATTTGGAAAGAGGTGACATGATATGTCCAAGTCAGCATGGATTTGTGAATGGGAAATCATGCTTGACAAATCATCTGGAATTTTTTGAGGATGTTTCCAGTAGAGTGGACAAGGGAGAACCAGTTGATGTGGTGTATTTGGACTTTCAGAAGGCTTTCGACAAGGTCCCACACAAGAGATTAATGTGCAAAGTTAAAGCACATGGGATTGGGGGTAGAGTGCTGACATGGATTGAGAACTGGTTGTCATACAGGAAGCAAAGAGTAGGAGTAAATGGGTACTTTTCAGAATGGCAGGCAGTGACTAGTGGGGTACCGCAAGGTTCTGTGCTGGGGCCCCAGCTGTTTACATTGTACATTAATGATTTAGATGAGGGGATTAAATGTAGTATCTCCATATTTGCGGATGACACTAAGTTGGGTGGCAGTGTGAGCTGCGAGGAGGATGCGATGAGGCTCCAGAGTGACTTGGATAGGTTAGGTGAGTGGGCAAATGCATGGCAGATGAAGTATAATGTGGACAAATGTGAGGTTATCCACTTTGGTGGTAAAAACAGAGAGACAGACTATTATCTGAATGGTGACAGATTAGGAAAAGGGGAGGTGCAACGAGACCTGGGTGTCATTGTACATCAGTCATTGAAGGTTGGCATGCAGGTACAGCAGGCGGTTAAGAAATCAAATGGCATGTTGGCCTTCATAGCGAGGGGATTTGAGTACAGGGGCAGGGAGGTATTGCTACAGTTGTACAGGGCCTTGGTGAGGCCACACCTGGAGTATTGTGTACAGTTTTGGTCTCCTAACTTGAGGAAGGACATTCTTGCTATTGAGGGAGTGTAGCGAAGATTCACCAGACTTATTCCCGGGATGGCGGGACTGACATATCAAGAAAGACTGGATCAACTGGGCTTGTATTCACTGGAGTTCAGAAGAATGAGAGGGGATCTCATAGAAACGTTTAAAATTCTGACGGGTTTAGACAGGTTAGATGCAGGAAGAATGTTCCCAATGTTGGGGAAGTCCAGAACCAGGGGTCACAGTCTAATGATAAGAGGTAAGCCATTTAGGACTGAGATGAGGAGAAACTTCTTCACCCAGAAAGTGGTGAACCTGTGGAATTCTCTACCACAGAAAATTGTTGAGGCCAATTCATTAAATATATTCAAAAAGAAGTTAGATATAGTCCTTACTACTAGGGGGATCAAGGGGTATGGCGAGAAAGCAGGAATGGAGTACTGAGGTTGCATTTTCAGCCATCAACTCATTGAATGGCGGTGCAGGCTCTAAGGGCCGAATGGCCTACTCCTGCACTTATTTTATATGTTTCTATGTTTCTAGGATAGATAAGGGGGAACCACTGGACGTGGTGTATTTAGATTTACAGCAGGAATTCGATGAGGTGCCACACAAGATTAATAAACAAAATTAGGGCTCATGGGATTGGGGTAATTTGCTAGCAAGGATTAAGGATTGGTTAACGGACAGAAAACAGAGAGTAGGAATAAACGGGTCATTTTCAGGTTGGCAGGCTGTAACTGGTGGGGTGCTGCGAGGATCGGTGCTTGGGCCCCAGCTATTCACAATCTATATCAATAATTTGGATGAGGGGACCAAATGTAATATAATGAAGATTGCTGAGGATACAAAGCTAATTGGAAATGTAAGTTGTGAGGAGGATAAAAAGATGTTTCAAGGGGATATATACAGCTCAGTGAATGGGCAGGAACGTGGCAAATGGAATATTGTGTGAAGAAATGTTAAGTTATACACATAGTAGAAATAGAAAGGCAGAGTATTTTTTTAAATGTTGAGAGATTGGGAAATGTTGGTGTTCAGAGGGACCTGGGTGTCCTTGTATACAAATCACTGAAAGTTAACATGCAGGTACAGCAAGCAATTAAGAAAGCAAATGATATGTTGGCCTTTATTACAAGAGGATTTGAGTATTAGAGTAAAGATGTCTTACTGCAATTATACAGGGCCCTGGTGAGACCACACCTGGGGTACTGTGCACAGTTTTGGTCTCCTTACTAAAGGAAAGATAAACTTACTATAGAGGGAGTGCACAAAGGTTCACCAGACTGATTCCTGGGATGGGGGGATTGTCCTATGAGAGATTGAGTAGACCAGGCCTATAGTCTCTAGCATTTAGAAGAATGAGAGGTGAGAGGCCATGAACATCCATGAACAAATTTAAAAAGAGATGTGAGGTGTTTAAATTTGATCAAGGACACCAGCCAAATTATTAGAGACACTCCCTGTCCTTCAGGACCTGTGTCCAGGGGAGAAGCTGATGGGTTTATCTGATCATCTTTGGATTAAATGTTGTGCTCATTGAGCTAAGCACCCCGTGCCAGCATCAAACACTCTCCAGTCGGGCACAGCACGGGCTAGATATAGAGTGAACTCATCAGTCGCTCCCCGACACAGATACTGAGGGACAGGGAGTGTCCGGGACACTGACATTTCTCACTCAATAAGGTATAAATTGATCCTGTACCTCTCCCCATTAATCCTGGGCTCCTCACGGGCCGCGTCCTGCTCCTGTTTCCCTTCCTGTAACAGCACTGAGCTCAACCCAGCCCATAATAAGCAGGGCTCAGGGAGATTGGTTGCTAGGCACTGTAGTGATGTCATAAAGAATGGCCATTCAGCCCAACGGGTCCTCTCCGTGTCCCTTTAAAGGAGGAGAGCTGGGACATCCTGTCTCAACACACATCCCTCTGTTCATACTGAGAATCCCCGGGGAAGGCCCAAGGCCCAGAGTGTGCAACACAACCAAGGAGGAAAGAGGAGGAGAGCTGGTGCAGTGTGGAAGATGAGGGAGGAGTCTGCTCATTCCCAGGGCAGATTAGACAAAATGCTTTGAGTGGTGAGTCCAGCAGTGAAACTGAAATGAACCCATAGGGAATAAATGAAGATCCAATCCAAGGGAACAAGCAACGGGTCATTGGGCAGAAATCACAACTGGCCCAGAATTATTCAATGGGTGAGCATCGATTGCTTATTGTGGGAAGTTCTACACTTCAACCATCCATTGAGTGAAGAAGTGTTCCCTAACATCTCTCCTGAATGGCCTGGCTCTGATTTTATGATTATGTCCCCTCGTCCTAGACAACCACCGCAGCAGAATCAATTTCTCTCTATCTACCCTAGCAATTGCTTTCAAATTCACACTAAATTCCCACAGACTAGGTGGAGTATGATTTGATACAGAGTAAAGTTCCCTCTACACTGCTGCAGGGCAAACTTCGGTGTCCGTCCCGATTGCGCTGCTGGCAGCTTATCAATTAAAATTCAGCAGCAGTACGATCTGCCACTGCACTGAAAACTTTCCACCTGCAGCTCCTGATCAGTTTCAGGTTAAAGCTCCCTCTAAACTGTCCCATCAGGCACTCCCAGGGCAGGGGCAGCACGAATTAGATACACAGTAAATCTGTGTCAGAGGAATTGTACCCCAGTGAGAGTCAGTGCCAGAGGAAACTGTACCCCAGTGAGTCAGTGCCAGAGGAAACTGTACCCCAGTGAGAGCCAGTGCCAGAGGAAACTGTACCCCAGTGAGAGTCAGTGCCAGAGGAAACTATACCCAGTGAGTCAGTGCCAGATGAAACTGTATCCCAGTGAGAGTCAGTGCCAGAGGAAACTGTACCCCAGTGAGAGTCAGTGCCAGAGGAAACTGTACCCCAGTGAGAGTCAGTGCCAGAGTGTTAGGGAAATAAATTCCACACCAAGTCCGAGTACGGTGAAGGAAAACGTCACAGTTTATTCGTACAGAGCGCTCTCGGAGAAGTGGGGAAACTTCACAGCTTCGCCACACCTTCTCTCCGAGCGAAGTTTCCAAGTTACAATTATACCTTTGGGGGTGTTCCCGCCCCCTTACACCATTGTCCAATTATCAAACATTTGTGTAACGTCTTACCCTATATGGTAATGCTATGACAATCTATCTTTACATTGTGGTAAGTCAAAGGTTAACTAGCATACGCACACACAAGTGGGGTTATTTTCCACGCATCAGCAGAAAAACAAGGAACTATCTTCCTGTTATTAGTACAAGTGATATACATCTGTTTGCCTCTCCAACCATCCATTTCCCTACTTCCCCTATCTTCATGACTCAGGGTCAACGAACTTTGGAGACTAAATGTGTCTTTTGTTTTAAGCAGGCAATTTGTTGCTTGAACGTTTACATGGTACAGTACCAAAAACAAGAGTATTATAAACTAAGAGATAATTCTTCCACAACAGTCCCTCCTGTTGATCTTTTCCCATCTCATGCGGATAAGAACAATCCAATCTTACATCCAAGCTGCCTCATCGTCTTGTGCCAGGGTCCTTGGGCAAGCCTGGAGCTGGTGGTACTGCTGCAAATGGAGGTGCTGCTTCTGATATGTTGCGGGTGGAAGTCGGGTTGTTGTATCATTAATGTAAGTTCCGGCAGCTATGGGTATCATGGTACATAACTTGGACATACATATCTTAATCATCATTACCGCAAGGTACAAGGCCAGGCATATTCCCACAATCAAAATCAGCCCCTGTACAATACTCTGTCCCAACTTACAGACATCCATCCCCCCAGCCAGCCAACTTCACCATCCAGAGTGGTTAGTTTCCTCACTTCTCTCCTTATATGGTCGGCTAGGTTGGTTATTTCTCCGAATTATCGGGAATATAAGTGCAACATTCGGCCCCAATCAATGCGCAAGTGCCTCCGTTCTGGGCCAATACGTAATCTAGGGCCATTCGGTTCTGAAGTACGGTAGTACATATGGCTACCATTTCAGCTGTTATGCTCTCCATCACCTCGGCAGTGTTGTTAGCTATTTGTTCCAGAACCCTCTCTACGTTTCTTAGTTCATCCATGGTGCGCTCTATCCTGTATGGGAACATCACAACTCCAAAGAGTCTTTCTACCGGGTTAATCGCTCGTCTTCGTCGACCTGGTGTACGCACCTCTGCCAGGGTACATACCTGTCTGACAAAGGGGACCACATATCCCAAATAACAGGACCCTGTCCATCACCTGGGTAACCAGGGATATGCCCTATGCCCGCACACAAAATATGTGCCGTTATACGCTGCCATTTCATATACGGTGTCGGGGTCGAAAGACTGGACCCACAGACCTCCACCTTTTTTATTCGGAAGGCGTGAGAGGATAGTGACTCGTGCGCCTGTTGTGATATTGAGGTTGTGTGGGCAATCGCTGTACCCTTCTGCTGGTGTCGTTTCGGGTTAAACATATGGTCCCGGTTGCTCCCCCGATCCCCGAGATATTGGTCAGGATTAGGTATGGGGGTTCCATTTTATGGTCATAGGGTGGTTGGTACCATCCCTGGAACGTTTGACTAATGGGGTACCCAGAACTCTCCCACTCGGTGACGTCCCCGTGGTTGTCCACACGGTAGCGGTATGATGGTCCTCCTCCCATCCGTGCCATTCTGGCTCAGAAGCCACTTGACAGTCTCAGTTAGGGTCAGTGGAACGGGGCGCAAAGCAATTCCCCCTTTGGAATGTATAGGGATATGTGAGCACACTCAGCAACTAGAAAAGTTCCCATTTCGCGCATAAACACAAGACATATACAAAAAGGTGTTTAGAAACATAGAAACATGGAAACATAGAAAATAGGTGCAGGAGTAGGCCATTCGGCCCTTCTAGCCTGCACCGCCATTCAATGAGTTCATGGCTGAACATGCAACTTCAGTACCCCATTCCTGCTTTCTCACCATACCCCTTGATCCCCCTAGTAGTAAGGACTTCATCTAACTCCTTTTTGAATATATTTAGTGAATTGGCCTCAACAACTTTCTGTGGTAGAGAATTCCACAGGTTCACCACTCTCTGGGTGAAGAAATTCCTCCTCATCTCGGTCCTAAATGGCTTACCCCTTATCCTTAGACTGTGTCCCCTGGTTCTGGACTTCCCCAACATTGGGAACATTCTTCCTGCATCTAACCTGTCTAACCCCGTCAGAATTTTAAACGTTTCTATGAGGTCCCCTCTCATTCTTCTGAACTCCAGTGAATATAAGCCCAGTTGATCCAGTCTTTCTTGATAGGTCAGTCCCGCCATCCCGGGAATCAGTCTGGTGAACCTTCGCTGCACTCCCTCAATAGCAAGAATGTCCTTCCTCAGGTTAGGAGACCAAAACTGTACACAATACTCCAGGTGTGGCCTCACCAAGGCCCTGTACAACTGTAGCAACACCTCCCTGCCCCTGTACTCAAATCCCCTCGCTATGAAGGCCAACATGCCATTTGCTTTCTTAACCACCTGCTGTACCTGCATGCCAACCTTCAATGACTGATGTACTATGACACCCAGGTCTCTTTGCACCTCCCCTTTTCCTAATCTGTCACCATTCAGATAATAGTCTGTCTCTCTATTCTTACCACCAAAGTGGATAACCTCACATTTATCCACATTATACTTCATCTGCCATGCATTTGCCCACTCACCTAACCTATCCAAGTCGCTCTGCAGCCTCATAGCATCCTCCTCGCAGCTCACACTGCCACCCAACTTAGTGTCATCCGCAAATTTGGAGATACTACATTTAATTCCCTCATCTAAATCATTAATGTACAGTGTAAACAGCTGGGGCCCCAGCACAGAACGTTGCGGTACCCCACTAGTCACTGCCTGCCATTCTGAAAAGTACCCATTTACTCCTACTCTTTGCTTCCTGTCTGACAACCAGTTCTCAATCCATGTCAGCACACTACCCCCAATCCCATGTGCTTTAACTTTGCATGGAGCTCTCGCTTCCGTCTCGCTTCCCACGCGCTGCCCTTGACGTACACCAATGCTACTATACAGACTGTGGCACACAGTTTCATCTTATCACTTTATATTAACAACTAGTCAAAGGCAAAATGGCCGTATATGTTGCTTGTAGTGTCTCTATTGACCTGTGGGCGAATCAAAGAATGGTGGATACTACAGGCATTAGTTTTTCTGCTCGAAAACCTTAAGCTGGGTTCTATGTTTCCATTGTCCTTTTCCCCTAATATCAATACAGGCGCATGTATCTCCACTAATCATAACCTCGTACGGCCCTATCCACTTCGGGGCGAACCCGGGTTTTCCTGGGAGAACCTTCACCATCACGCGCGTTCCTGCTTGAGGTATGTCCGGGAAGGCGGCGGACTCCAGTTTTTTTTATCGCATTGAGCCTGATTTCTCTGGTTTGCTTTCACATTTCCTGGAGACTATTACTCATCTCCAATATATATATCTCTGAATTCTATCCCTTAGGGGTCCTACATCCGCTCCTCCCATAAAAATTCCTTTTGGGAGTTGCATCGCCCTTCCCGTCATTAACTCATAAGGGGATAAGCCCGTTGTTTGATGAGGAACCGCCCTTAGTTTCATCAGAATGATGGGTAACACATCAACCCATGTAGTCCCCAGTTTCTCGGATTGCCTTTGCGATCATTATCTTAAGGGTTCGATTCATCCGTTCTACCATTCCTGAACTTTGGGGATGGTATGGTATGTGGAATTTCTGTTTTATTCCCATTAGTTGACATACGGCCTTTATTACCTTCCCGGTGAAGTGGGTGCCTTGGTCCGAGTCCATTTGCAATGGCACCCCCCCATCTAGGGATTATTTCTTCCGCCAGAATTCTAGCTACCGCAGTGGCCGTACAGTTCCTTATTGGGTAAGCTTCCACCCATCGGGTGAACTGGCCTATTACCACTAAGCAATGTCATTTTCCCCCTGTTGTAATGGACCCCCTGCGTCCCCATGCTATCATATAATCATGTACAACTCCAAACGCATAGCGACTATCTGTATAGATATTAACAGTCTTGCCCCCTGCCAGCTTCAAGGCTTCGGTGAAGGCCACAATCTCATCAACTTGGGCTGAGAGTCCCCCATCTAATCTGCCAGACGCCACGGTTCATAACTGGCTATTTACCACGGCCCACCCGGTCCGTGGTGTCCCTTCGACATACTTTCTAGACCCATCCACGTAGAGGGTCATCTGTGCCCCGGTTAAGGGTTCGTCTGCTAGGCGACCTTTTGTATTCTCACTATGCACTTCCTCACACTGCTGCGGCTTCACTGCCCCCAGGAGGCCTTCTGCCGGGTTTTCTCCTATGTCCCTCATGTTCAGGCCCTGGGACGTTAACCGGCGTCATGTCAACGAGGCCCGTGTCCTGCTTTGTTTTGGCCCATATCGGCTCTAGGGCCTCGCATATCACCCCGTCTACCCCCGACTCTTATCCCTAATCCCGGGCCAGTGGTTTAGCACTGCCTATTTTCGCAATGTTTCGTAAGGGCGCGGAGTACTTGCTTTTACGTCCATCTGCTTGTGGCCAGATTATTTTGTTATGCTCGGCGTCGAAGTTCCCTTATTAAGTCTGTTCCTAGAATAATTATTTCATTATTTGTATCAGGCGAGTATTATTACATGGGTTAGTTCTGTTTTATTTTATTCTGACTATCCCACCATTTCCTTTATCTGTCAGGTGAGTCTTCTTTATTCTATTAAGAAATTCAAATGAATAATGTCCAATATAAAACAGTTGTCAATGGAAAGGGTTAACTTCTTTACAGGTTTGTAAGAAGGCCTGATGTCATTACGTGACTTCACGTAATCATCCGAATTTAATTTTTTTTTTAAGTCTTTGTGCTTTCAAAACTTGCTTAGAAATTAGGAATCCGTTAAAACAGCAGAAATCATTAGTAAAGTCGTCATAATAGAAGTCTTCTCATCAGGACAGACAGCATTTTAGATTAAATTTCAATTTTTTCCTTAACTTTTAATTCAAGTACTTGCCAAAGATTTTTTTTTAATTGATTTAAAACGATACCACACATTTTCAATAGTTATTTTGTTTACTGAACTTCAATTTTCACACAAGCTGTATACATTCCAACATTTCCTATAAGAATTTTAAAATCAGTAAAATTTTCTAATTCCCAATTTTTCTTTCTGTGCTGAGTTCTCATAGCTTAGATCTCTTCTCGTTATTTTCAAAACCCTCCTGCTTGTTTAGACTGTTCGGGACTTTTCTTGATAAACACGTCTATTCTGGAAATCTTTTCAAACTGCAATGAAACTTTCTCGTAATTTAAAATCATTTTCAATGGAGAGTGTCTTTTACCTCTTCCAAAAATCTTTTCAATTAAACCAATATCTTTTTTTTTCACAGCCAATATCAACGAGTATTTAGTAAGTTATGTCCTTTTTTTTATCTCCTTTCTTCAAATTAGGTTTTGGTATTTTACACAGAGGGCTCATCTTTCGGTAACTTCGTTAATTCAGACAATCGAAGACACTTTATCTTTCAATTTCGTTCAATTTGTTTTCTTTCAAGGCTGCATCTTTATCCTTCCTTTTCATAACTAGAACGGAGTCCAGCACGCAGGCTTTGAGGGCTGCTTTTCGTCCTCTCAAATGTCCCAGTTTTTCTTTCTGCTTCTGCATCTCCCACCACTCTCTCTGTTCTTTCACACTTTTTTTTTCCCGTCGGGGCCCATCCCTCCTTTCGGTTCTGTATAGTCTGGTGAGGGACCCTAGGCGGGGCCCTCTCCGTTTCCTTACCACTCATCGTAGTCTCACGTCACGGTCTTACTACTGTCAGCGGTCCGTTCGGGACTTGCAGTTTTTATCGTCAGAGGTGTTTCAACACACTTGCGATTCATTAAAAATGACGCCTCCGGGACCCACTACGATCTTTTCCAGCTGCACCCGAAACTTACTACAACCACATTAATTGTTCTACACATGACCCCCAATGTCCCGACCTGTGTGACTCAAAGTCGCAAGGAGATTAGTCCCTACTTCACTCACTGTTCCACTTTTCCATCGCCACTTTATCCTCTCGTTTGTTCCCTTCGACCTTAATCCTTGGCCTTCACATGGGGCATTCGCCCTCTTAATTCCGGCTCAAGTTAGGTGACTGAGATAGTTTGTGACAATCGAAGTGGCGGGGAACACTCGTTTCTTTCACACATCACTCAGACCAAGCTAGCTTAGACTCTAACCCACGGCTCAACTGTGGTTTTTCTCACCGTTCACGGACGTTTTGTTCTTTGGTGAATCGGGGCTCAGGGGTCGCCCTGTTCCGGGGCCCAATTGACTGGACGGTCAAACCTTGACTACTCGTCCCTCTCCACCAGCTAGGCGACCCGAAGCGACCGTATTCACATTGCTCACAGCGCCAAATCTGTTCGGGAAATAAATTCCACACCAAGTCCGAGTACAGTGAAGGAAAACGTCAGTTTATTCATACAGAGCGCTCTGGGAGAAGTGGGGAAACTCCGCAGCTTCGTCACACCTTCTCTCCGAGCGAAGTTTCCAAGTTACAATTATACCTTTGGGGGCGGTCCCGCCCCTTTACACCATTGTCCAATTATCTAACATTTTTGTAACATCTTACCCTATATGGTAATGCTATGACAATCTTTCTTTACATTGTGATAAGTCAAAGATTAACTAGCATACGCACACACAAGTGGGGTTATTTTCCTCGCATCAGCAGAAAAACAAGGAATTATCTTCCTGTTATTAGTACAAGCGCTATACATCTGTTTGCCTCTCCAACCGTCCGTTTCCCTACTTCCCCTATCTTCATGACTCAGGGTCAACGAACTTGAGACTAAATGTGTCTTTTGTTTTAAGCAGGCAATATGTTGCTTGAACATTTACATGGTACAGCACCAAAAACAAGAGTATTATAAACTAAAAGATAATTCTTCCACAACACAGAGGAAACTGCACCCCAGTGAGAGTTAGTGTCAGAGGAAACTGTACCCCAGTGAGAGTCAGTGCCAGATGAAACTGTATCCCAGTGAGAGTCAGTGCCAGAGGAAACTGTATCCCAGTGAGAGTTAGTGTCAGAGGAAACTGTACCCCAGTGAGAGTCAGTGCCAGATGAAACTGTATCCCAGTGAGAGTCAGTGCCAGAGGAAACTGTACCCCAGTGAGAGTCAGTGCCAGAGGAAACTGCACCCCAGTGAGAGTCAGTGTCAGAGGAAACTGTACCCCAGTGAGTCAGTGCCAGTGGAACCTGTACCCCAGTGAAAGCTAGTGCCAGAGGAAACTGTACCCCAGTGAGAGTCAGTGCCAGAGGAAATTGTACCCCAATGAGAGTCAGTGCCAGAGGAAAATATACCCAGTGAGAGTCAGTGCCAGAGGAAACTGTATCCCAGTGAGAGTCAGTGCCAGAGGAAACTGTACTCCAGTGAGAGTCAGTGCCAGAGGAAACTGTACCCCAGTGAGAGTCATTACAATTCGAAATATCTTCAGTTATCAGCAACAAATTGCATTTATAAAGCGCCTTAAACGTAGTAAAATGTCCCAAGGCACTTCACAGGACCGTGATCAAACAAAATTTGACACCCAGTTATGTAAGGAAATATTAGCATAGGTGACTAAAAGCTTGTTCAAAAGAGTAGGTATTAAGGAGTATTATAAAGATCGAGAGGTTTAGGGAGGGAATTCCAGAGCTAAAAGCCTCGGCAGCTGAAGGTAAGGCCACCAATATTGGAGGGATGAAAATTTGGGCAGCTCAAGTGACCATAATTGAAGGAATGCAAAGACCTCTGAGGGTTGTAGGGCTGGAGGAGATTACAGCAATTGGGAGGGGAAAGATCCTGGACTGATTTCAAAACAAGGATAAGAATTTTGAAATTGAGGCACTGATGGTGCAGGAGCCAATGTAGTTCAGCGAGCTCAGGGGTGATGGGTGAAGGGAAATTGGTACAAGTTGGGATGCGAGGGCTGAGGACAGATTAATTAGAATAGGCCTAAATTCTCTGGAGTTTAGAAGAATAGAAGGTGATATCATTGAAACATAAAATTCTTAGTAGAATTGACAAGGGCTGGATAGTCTCGAAGTAGGGATCCTAGTATTAGGATAAGAGATCGCTCATTTAAGACTGAGATGAGGAGATATTTCTTCACTAAAGTTGTGAATCTTTGAAATTCTCTATCGAATAGAGATCTTACTGAATTGTGGAGTAGACGGCAGGGGTCGTATGGCCTACGCCTGCTGCTATTTCTTGTGTTCTTGAGTAAGGATTACGGGCAGGAGTGTTTTTGATGAGCTTAAGTTTGCGGAGAGTGTGAGGCCGATCAGAAGAGCATTGGAATAGTCCAATGTAGCGGTAACAGAGGCATGGATGAGGGTTTGAGCAGATGAGCTGAGGAAGGGGCAGAGACCGGCGATATTATGGAGAGGGAAGTAAGCGTACTTGGTGATTGAGGGAATATGGGTTCAGAAGCTCATCTCGGGGTCAAGTACGACGCCAATCAATAAACTGGAACTCTCCATATCTGTGTTTCAGTATATTAGAATACTACTTATCTCTAGTGATCAATTAATCAGAAATGCTTCGATATTAGTAGTTATCAATATATTTTCTTATATTTCTAAATGTTGATGAATGAATAATTGATTCTGTCAGTGATAGGCCGTGCTGGTATTTCAGATTGGTCTGTGCATCGTGATCAGTGAACTGTCTCTGTGCTTCCGCTTCAATCTTTCCATTGGCTTTCTCACCAGATGGGAAATATTTGAACATTGAGATCTGATGGTGTCGGTGTGAGTGTAGCCGCACCTAATGTACAGAGACCGGTCCATCTGCTGGTCTCTGCCTCAAACTGGAGTCACCTCTTAGATCAAAGCCCTTTACTCTAAAACACACACAAGATTCACTGTGACTGTGTTTAGAGACAGAAACTGATCTCACTTCACATCCCATTGCACAACCTCATGCTGGATAATTGTGCTCGGTGGTCAGTCTCTCCCAGTCTCATTTCCTGCCTTACCTTGTAACCTGTGTGTACTGTCTACAGGACTGGTGTGTATCTGAGTAAATGGCACTTTCTCTTACCTTTCTCCCCAGTCGATTTATTGAAGCGCTTTCAATCGGAAGGGGCTCCCTGGTTGGTGCTCTCACAATCCTGTGCTGGTTCACCGGCTGTTGTTCCTCAGTCCACAATCCCTGTTTCCTTCCAGCTGTGGAACTTTCTCAATCACTCCGCCATTCACCGGGAGATCTAATTATGACAGGGCAGAAAATGAGAAGAATATTAATATTGTGAAGTGGAATGTAGTGTAAAGTGTTTTCCCAACATTTCAGCAAAGTACATGTCCAGTATTTATTTGATTTTATCCTTTTCCTCAGATCTCTGTCCTGCCCTTCTGGGCTTAGAGAAAAACACCAGAAGTCTCCCTGGGTTACACACTGTCTGATCTCACTGGGCCCACCCCCGGGTTACACACTGTCTAATCTCACATGGCCCCCGGGTTACACACTGTCTGATCTCACTGGGCCCCCGGTTACACACTGTCTGATCTCACTGGGCCCCCGGGTTACACACTGTCTGATTTCACTGCGCCCCAGGATTACACACTGTCTGATCTCACTGGGCCCCCGGGTTACAAAGTGTCTGATCTCACTTGGCCCCCGGGTTACACGCGGGAGACGGCAGGGGGAGGCGGTTGGGAGGACGGTTACAGGAGTCCCTCAACTTTCCCAGGAACCCCCCGAATCCTCCCTCCCCAGTCATTCTGGTGGGGTGTCTGTGTGCGTGTGTCTCTTCCTAAGAAGGATTCAAACAACCTTCCGGATATAAAAGGGGTCAGAGGGTCTAGTAAGAAGGAGGAACTGAGGAAAATCCTTATTAGTTGGGAAATTGTGTTGGGGAAATTGATGGGATTGAAGGCCGATAAATCCCCAGGGCCTGATGGACTGCATCCCAGAGTACTTAAGGAGGTGGCCTTGGAAATAGCGGATGTATTGACAGTCATTTTCCAACATTCCATTGATTCTGGATCAGTTCCTATGGAGTGGAGGGTAGCCAATGTAACCCCACTTTTTAAAAAAGGAGGGAGAGAGAAAATAGGGAATTATAGACCGGTCAGCCTGACATCGGTAGTGGGTAAAATGATGGAATCAATTATTAAGGATGTCATAGCAGCGCATTTGGAAAGAGGTGACATGATAGGTCCAAGTCAGCATGGATTTGTGAATGGGAAATCATGCTTGACAAATCTTCTGGAATTTTTTGAGGATGTTTCCAGTAGAGTGGACAAGGGAGAACCAGTTGATGTGGTGTATTTGGACTTTCAGAAGGCTTTCGACAAGTTCCCACACAAGAGATTAATGTGCAAAGTTAAAGCACATGGGATTGGGGGTAGTGTGCTGACATGGATTGACAACTGGTTGGCAGACAGGAAGCAAAGAGTAGGAGTAAATGGGTACTTTTCAGAATGGCAGGCAGTGACTAGTGGGGTACCGCAAGGTTCTGTGCTGGGGCCCCAGCTGTTACAGTGTACATTAATGATTTAGACGAGGGGATTAAATGTAGTATCTCCAAATTTACGGATGACACTAAGTTGGGTGGCAGTGTGAGCTGCGAGGAGGATGCTATGAGGCTCCAGAGTGACTTGGATAGGTTAGGTGAGTGGGCAAATGAATGGCAGATGAAGTATAATGTGGATAAATGTGAGGTTATCCACTTTGGTGGTAAAAACAGAGAGACAGACTATTATCTGAATGGTGACAGATTAGGAAAAGGGGAGGTGCAACGAGACCTGGGTGTCACGGTACATCAGTCATTGAAGGTTGACATGCAGGTACAGCAGGCGGTTAAGAAAGCAAATGGTATGTTGGCCTTCATAGCGAGGGGATTTGAGAACAGGGGCAGGGAGATGTTACTACAGTTGTACAGGGCCTTGGTGAGGCCACACCTGGAGTATTGTGTACAGTTTTGGTCTCCTAACTTGAGGAAGGACATTCTTGCTATTGAGGGAGTGCAGCGAAGGTTCACCAGACTGATTCCCGGGATGGCGGGACTGACCTATCAAGAAAGACTGGATCAACTGGGCTTGTATTCACTGGATTTCAGAAGAATGAGAGGGGACCTCATAGAAATGTTTAAAATTCTGACAGGACTGGACAGGTTAGATGCAGGAAGAATGTTCCCAATGTTGGGGAAGTCCAAAACCAGGGGTCACAATCTAAGGATAAGGAGTAAGCCATTTAGGACCGAGATGAGGAGAAACTTCTTCACCCAGAGAGTGATGAACCTGTGGAATTCTTTACCACAGAAAGTTGTTGAGGCCAATTCACTAAATATATTCAAAAAGGAGTTAGATGTAGTCCTTACTACTAGGGGGATCAAGGGGTATGGCGAGAAAGCAGGAATGGGGTACTGAAGTTGCATGTTCAGCCATGAACTCATTGAACGGTGGTGCAGGCTAGAAGGGCCAAATGGCCTACTCCTGCACCTATTTTCTATGTTCCCCCTCTCCCTCTCCCCCGGGACCCTTTCCTTCAGCCGCCTATCACTTGCCGCCATTTTGTATTTCCTTCACCAAACGTCAACATCCGGGTATCTGGAGCATGCGCAGAGCGCGCTCAGCGAGTCGATGTGATGCGTCTCTGCTATTGGGTGAAAGCAGCTGATTGACAGAGCGCCTCACCAATCGCAGCACGCCACAGCTCCAGGAGCGCCCCGCCCATTCGCACAGCCGGAGGCGCTCCCAGTCACGTGGCTTCTGATTTGCATCCTGGCGCCCGTCAACTGTTCCAGCGCCTGTGACGTCCATAACCCAGCAACGCGAGCTGTGTGACGTCGGTAACCTGGCAACGCAGTCTGTGTGGCCTCATGTAAACTGGCATCAGGAACGGGCTGTGTGTGTGATTATATGTCTGTGTACGGGCTGAGTGTGTGTTTGGGGGATGTCTGTACCTGTGTGTAGGTGTGATTATATGTCTGTGGTTATATGTGTGTCTGTGTGTACGCTGGTGGCTATATTTGTCTCTCTGTTTGTATCTGTGTTCCCGCTGCCCCTTTATCTGGATCTTTCTAAATACTATTCAGTACCAATGTGTCTGGGCCAATCACCTTCCCAGAAAGTGCTGAATTGTCACTTTAATCTGATGCATTCTGATTAATTTGATTCCTTTCTTCATTTGTTCTTCAGATGTGGGCGGCGCTCTAGACGGCAGCATTTATTGCCCATCCCTAATTGCCCCCGAGAAGGTGAGAGTGAGCCGCCTTCTTGAACCGCTGCAGTCCGTGTGGTGAAGGTGCTCCCACAGTGCTGTTAGGAAGGGAGTTCCAGGATTGTGACCCAGCGACTATGAAGGAACGGCCGATATATTTCCAAGTCAGGATGGTGAGTAACTTGGCGTGGAACTTGCAGGTGATGGTGTTTCCATGCACTTGCTGCCCTTCGCCTTCTCGGTAGTAGAGGTCGCGGGTTTGGGATGTGCTGCCAAAGAAGTCTTGGTGAGTTGCTGCAGTGCATCTTGTAGATGGCGCACACTGCAGCCACGGTGTGCCGGTGGTGGAGGGAGTGAATGTTTAAGGTGGTGGATGCAGAGCCAATCAAGTGGGCTGCTTTGTCCTTAAAAAAGGAGGTAGACAAAAAGCAGGAAACTATAGACCAATTAGCCTAACATCTGTCATTGGGAAAATGCTGGAGACCATTATTAAGGAAGCAGTAGCAGGACATTTGGAAAAGCATAATACAATCAAGCAGAGTCAGCATGGTTTTATGAAAGGGAACTCTCACTTCACAAATTTGCTGGAGTTCTTTGAGGATGTAATGAGCAGGATGAATAAGGGGGAACCAGTGGATATGGTGTATTTGGATTTCTAGAAGGCATTTGACAAGGTGCCACATAACAGGTTACTGCACAAGATAAAAGTTCACGGGGTTGGGGGTAATATATTAGCATGGATAGAGGATTGGCTAACTAACAGAAAACAGAGAGTCAGGATAAATGGGACATTTTCTGTTTGGCAATCCGTGACTAGTGGGGTGCCACAGGATTCGGTGCTGGGGCCTCAACTATTTACAATCTATATTAATGACTTGGATGAGAGGATCAAGTGTAATATCTCCATGTTTCTTGATGATACAAAGATGGGTGGGAAAGCAAATTGTGAGGAGGACACAAACAATATACAAAGGGATATAGATAGACTAAGTGTGTGGGCAAAAATTTGGCAAATGGAGTATAATGTGTTAAAAGGTGAGGTTATCCACTTTGACAGAATAAATAGAAAAGCAAATTACAAATTAAATTGAGAAAAATTGCAAAGTTCTGCAGTACAGAGGGACCTGGGGGTCCTGGTGCATGAAACACAAAAAGTTAGTATGCAGGTACAGAAAGTGATCAGGAAGGCAAATGGAATGTTGGCATTTATTGCAAGGGGGATAAAGCAGAGAAGTTTTGCTACAGCTATACAAGGTATTGGTGAGGCCACACCTGGAATACTGCGTACAGTTTTGGTTTCCATATTTACAAAAAGATATACATGCTTTGGAGGCAGTTCAGAGAAGGTTCACTAGGTTAATTCCGGGGATGAGGGGGTTGACATGACGAAAGGTTGAGTAGGTTGGGCCTCTACACATTGGAGTTCAGAAGAATGAGAGGTGATCTTATTGAAACGTTTAAGATTATGAGGGTGCTTGACAAGGTGGATGCAGAGAGGATGTTTCCACTGATGGAGAGACCAGAACTAGAGGGATGATCTTAGAATAAGGGGCCACTCATTTAAAACAGAGATGAGGAGGAATTTCTTCAATGAGAGGGTTGTAAATCTGTGGAATTTGCTGGAGAGCTGTGGAGGCTGGGTCATTGAATATATTTAAGGTGGAGATAGACAGATTTTTGAATGATAAGGGAGTAAAGGGTTATGAGGAGTGGACAGGGAAGTGGAGCTGAGACCATGATCAGATCTGCCATGATTGTATTAAATGGAGGAGCAGGCTCGATGGGCCAAATGGCCCAATCCTGCTCCTATTTCTGATGTTCTTATGGATAGAGGGAGGGCTAACTAACAGAAAACAGAGAATCAGGATAAATGGTTCATTCTCTGGTTGTCAAACAGTAACTAGTGCGGTGCCGCAGGGATCGGTGCTAGGAACCTCAACTATTGGGACCAAGTGTAATGTAGCTCAGTTTCCTGATGATACAAAGATGGGTGGGAAAGCAAGTTGTGAGGAGGACACAATGAATCTGCAGAGGGATATTGACAGGCTAAGAAAGTGGGCAAAAATGTTGTAGATGGTGTATAATGTGGGAAAGTGTGAGGTTATCCACTTTGGCAAGAAAAAGAAAAACACAAATTATTATTTAAATGGAGAGATATTACAAAATGCTGCAGTACAGAGGGACCAGGGGGTCTCTCTGTCATAAGAACATAAGAAATAGGAACAGGAGTAGGCCATACGGCCCCTCGAGCCTTCTCCGACATTTTATATGATCATGGCTGATCCGATCATGGACTCCGGTTCACTTTCCTGCCCGTTCCCCATAACCCTTATCGTTTAAGAAGCTGTCTCTCTCTGTTTTAAATTTATTCAATGAGCCACAGCTCTCTGAGGCAGTGAATTCCACAGATTTACAACCCTCTGAGAGAAGAAATTTCTTCTCTTCTCAGTTTTAAATGGGCGGCCCCTTATTCTAAGTTTATGCCCCCTAGTTCTAGTCTCCCCTATCAGTGGAAACATCCTCTCTGCATCCACCTTGTCAAGCCCCCTCATAATCTTATACGTTTCGATAAGATCACCTCTCTTTCTTCTGAATTCCAATGTGTATAGGCCCAACCTCATCAACCTTTCCTCATAAGTCAACTCTCTCATCTCTGGAATCAACTGAGTGAACCTTCTCTGAGCTGCCTCCAAAGCAAGTATATTCTTTCGTAAATATGGAAACCAAAACTGCACACAGTATTCCAGGTGTGGCCTCATCAATATCCTGATTAAGTGTAGCAAGACTTCCCTGCTTTTATACTCCATCCCCTTTGCAATAAAGGCCAAGATTCCATTGGCCTTCCTGATCACTTGCTGTACCTGCATACTAACCTTTTGTGTTTCATGCACAAGTACCCCCAGGTCCCACTGTACTGCAGCACTTCGCAATCTTTCTCCATTTAAATAACTTGCTCTTTGATTTTTTTTCTGCCAAAATGCATGACCTCACACTTCCCAACATTATACTCCATCTGCCAAATTTTTGCCCACTCACAGCCTGTGTATGTCATTTTGCAAGTTTTGTGTGTCCTTCTCACACATTGCTTTTTCTCGCATCTTTGTATCATCAGCAAACTTGGCTACCTTCCTCTAAGTCGTTAATATAGATTGTAAATAGTTGAGGTTCCAGCAGTGATCCCTGCTGCACCCCACTAGTTACTGGTTGCCAACCAGACAATGAACCATTTATCCCGACTCTCTGTTTTCCGTTGGTTAGCCAATTGTCTATGCTAATATATTACCCCCAACTCCGTGAACTTTTATCTTGTGCAGTAACCTTTTATGCGGCACCTTGTCAAATGCCTTCTGGAAGTCCAAATACATCACATCCACTAGTTCCCCTTTATCCACCCTGTTTATTACAATCTCAAAGAATTCCAGCAAATTTGTCAAACATGACTTCCCCTTCATAAATCCATGCTGACTCTGCCTGACCGAATTCTGCGTTTCCAAATGTCCTGCTACTGCTTCTTTAATAATGGACTCCAGCTTTTTTCCCAATGACAGAAGTCAGGCTAACTAGTAAACTTTCTGTCCCTCTCCTTTTTTTTAAAATAGGGGTGTTACATTTGTGGTTTTCCAATCTGCTGGGACCTCCCCAGAATCCAGTAATTTTGGTAAATTACAACCAATGCATCTACTATCCCTGCCGCTACTTCTCTTAAGACCCTAGGTGCCATCAGGTCCAGGGGATTTATCTGCCTTTAGTCCCAGTATCTTACTGAGTACCACCTCCTTAGTGATTGTGATTGTGTTAAGTTCCTCCCTGCCGTATAGCCCCTTGACTATTCACTGTTGGGATATTGTTAGTGTCCTCTACCGTAAAGGCTGTAGAGGACATAAAACACAAAGTTCATATGCAGGTACAGCAAGTAATCAGGAAGGCAAATGGAATGATGGCTTTTATTACAAGGGGGATGGAATATAAAATTAGAGAAGTCCTGCTACAACTGTACTGTGTATTGGTGAGACCACACCTGGCATACTGCGTACAGTTTGATCTCCTTATTTAAGGAGGGATATACTTGCATTGGAGACAGTTCAGAGAAGCTTCACTGGTTTGATTCCTGAGGTGAAGGGATTGACTTATGAAAAAAGGTTGAGCGGCTTGGGCCTATGGTGCAGAAATGGTGCAGAAGGGAGGGATTCAAATTTCTGGGACATTGGAACTTGTTCTCGGGGAGGTGGGACCAGTATAAACCGGACGGTCTGCACCTGGGCAGGATCGGAACCAATGTCCGAGGGAGAGTGTTTGCTAGTGCTGTTGGGGAGGAGATAAACTAATATGGCAGGGGGATGGGAACCTAGTCAGGTAGACAGAAGGAAATAGAAGGGGGGGCAGAAGCAAAATATAGAAAGGAGAATAGTAAAAGTGGAAGGCAGAAAAACCCAAGGCAAAAAGCAAAAAGGACCACATTACAGCAAGATTCCAAAGGGGCAAAGTGTGTTTAAAAAGACAAGCCTAAAGGCTCTGTGCCTCAATGCGAGGAGTATTCGGAACAAGGTGGATGAATTAACTGCGCAGATAGCAGTTAACGGATACGACGTGATTGGCATCAGAGAGACATGGCTCCAATGTGACCAAGGCTGGGAACTCAACATCCAAGGTTATTCAGCATTTAGGAAGGATAGACAGAAGGGAAAAGGAGGCAGGGTGGCGTTGCTGGTTAAAGAGGAAATCAATGCAATTGTAAGGAAGGACATTAGCCTGGATGATGTGGAATTGGTATGGGTGGAGCTGCGGAATTCCAAAGGGCAGAAAACGTTGTGGGAGTTGTGTATAGACCAGCAAATAGTAGTAGTGAGGTTGGGGACAGCATCAAACAAGAAATAAGGGATGTGTGCAATAAAGGTACAGCAGTAATCATGGGCGACTTTAATCTACATATAGATTGGGCTAATCTAACTAGTAGCACTGCGGTGGAGGAGGATTTCCTGGAGTGTATCAGGGATGGTTTTCTAGACCAATATGTCGAGGAACCAACCAGGGAGCTGGCCATCCTAGACTGGGTGATGTGTAATGAGAAGGGACTAATTAGCAATCTTGCTGTGCGAGGCCCTTTGGGGAAGAGTGACCATAATATGGTGGAATTCCTTATTACGATGGAGAGTGACAAGAGTTAATTCGGAAACTAGGGTCCTGAACTTAAGGAAGGGTAGCTTCGACGGTATGAGGTGTGAATTGGCTAGAATGGACTGGCAGAGGATACGTAAAGGGTTGACGGTGGATAAGCAATGGCAAACATTTAAAGATCACCTGGATGAACTTCAGCAATTGTTCATTCCTGTCTGGAGTAAAAATAAAACTGGGAAGGTTGCTCAACCATGGCTAACAAGGGAAATTAAGGATAATGTTAAAGCCAAGGAAGAGGCATATAAATTGGCTAGAAAAAGCAACAAACCTGAGGACTTGGAGAAATTTAGAATTCAACAGAAGAGGGCTAAGGGTTTAATTAAGAAGGGGAAAATCGAGTACGAGAGGAAGCTTGCAGGGAACATAAAAACTGACTGTAAAAGCTTCTATAAATATGTGAAGAGAAAAAGATTAGTAAAGACAAACGTAGGTGCCTTGCAGTCGGATTCAGGTGAATTTATAATGGGGAACAAAGAAATGGCAGACCAATTGAACCAATACTTCGGTTCTGTCTTCACAAAGGAAGATACAAATAACCTTCCGAATATACTAGGGGACAGTGGGTCTAGTGAGAATGAGCAACTGAAAGATATCCTGATAAGGCGGGAAATTGTGTTAGCGAAATTGATGGGATTAAAGGCCGATAAATCCCCGGGTCCTGATAGTCTGCATCCCAGAGTACTTAAGGAAGTGGCCCTAGAAATAGTGGATGCATTGGTGATCATTTTCCAACAATCTATCGACTCTGGATCAGTTCCTATGGACTGGAGGGTAGATAGTGTAACGCCACTTTTTAAAAAAGGAGGGAGAGAGAAAGCGGGTAATTATAGAACGGTTAGCCTGACATCAGTCGTGGGAAAAATGTTGGAATCAATCATTAAGGATGAAATAGCAGCCCATTTGGAAAGCAGTGACAGGATCGGACCGAGTCAGCATGGGTTTATGAAAGGGAAATCATGCTTGACGAATCTTCTGGAATTTTTTGAGGATGTAACTAGTAGAATGGACAAGGGAGAACCAGTGGATGTGGTGTATTTGGACTTTCAAAAGGCTTTTGACAAGGTCCTGCACAAGAGATTGGTGTACAAAATCAAAGCGCATGGTATTGGATAGAGAACTGGTTGGCAGACAGAAAGCAGAGAGTCAGGATAAATGGGTCCTTTTCAGAATGGCAGGCAGTTACTAGTGGGGTGCCCCAGGTCTCAGTGCTGGGACCCCTGTTCTTTACAATATACATTAACGATTTGGATGAAGGAATAGAGTGTAATATCTCCAAGTTTGCAGATGACACTAAACTGGGAGGCGGTGTGAGCTGTGAGGAGGATGCTAAGAGGCTGCAGGGTGACTTGGACAGATTAGGTAAGTGGGCAAATACATGGTAGATGCAGTATAATGTGGATAACTGTGAGGTTATCCATTTTGGGGGCAAAAACATGAAGGCAGAATATTATCTGAATGGCGGCAGATTAGAAAAAGGGGAGGTGCAACGAGACCTGTGTGTCATGGTTCATCAGTCACTGAAAGTGGGCACGCAGGTACAGTAGGCGGTAAAGAAGGAAAAATGGTATGTTGGCCTTCATAGCTAGGGGATTTGAATATAGGAGCAGGGAGGTCTTATTGCAGTTGTACAGGGCCTTGGTGAGGCCTCACCTGGAATATTGTGTTCAGTTTTGGTCTCCTAGTCTGAGAAAGGACATTCTTGCTATTGAGGGAGTGCATGGTGGTTCACCAGACTGATTCCAGGGATGGCTGGACTGTCATATGAGGAGAGACTGGATCAACTGGGCCTTTATTCACTGGCGTTTAGAAGGATGAAAGGGGATCTCATAGAAACATATAAGATCCTGACGGGACTGGACAGGTTAGATGCGGGAAGAATGTTCCCGATGTTGCGGAAGTCCAGAACCAGGGGACACAATCTTAGGATAAGGGGTAGGCCGTTTAGGACTGAAATGAGGAGAAACTTCTTCACTCAGAGAGTTGTTGACCTGTGGAATTCCCTGCCGCAGAGAGTTGTTGATGCCAGTTCATTGGATATATTCAAGAGGGAGTTGGATATGGCCCTTACTGTTAAGGGGATCAAGGGGTATAGAGAGAAAGTAGGAAAGGGGTACTGAGGGAATGATCAGCAATGATCTTATTGAAAGGCGGTGCAGGCTCGAAGGGCCAAATGGCCTACTCCTGCACCTTTTTTCTATGTTTCTATGCTTCTATACTCATTGGAGTTTAGAAGAATCAGAAGTGATCTTATCGAAACATATAAGATACTGAGGGGGTTCAACAAGGGAGTTGCAGAGAGGATGTTTCCCCTCATTGGAAAATCTAGAACTAGGGGGCATAGTTTAAGAATAAGGGGTCGCCGATTTAGAACAGAGATGAGGAGAAATTTCTTTTCTCAGAGGATCATAAATTTTTGGAATTCTCGACCCCAGATATCCAGATTTTTGAGCGATAATGAAGTGAAGGTTTATGGGGAATGGGCCGGGAAGTGGAGCTGTGCCCAAGATCAGATCAGCCATGATCATATTAAATGGCAGAGCAGTCTCGAGTGGCCAATGGCCTACTCCTGCTCCTATTTCTTATGTTTTTTAAAGGGTGAAGTATGGATGCAAACACAATCAGCATTATTTTTTTATCTGACCCTCTTCCCGTTAATTAATTGGTGAAATATCCCGAATATTAAACTTTAGCCCAGTTATAGGGGTAGTCAATATCAACAGAAAGAAAGCCCAACTGTCAGAATGGACATGATTCAGTCTGGGACAACAGCAGAATCCAAACCCTGCAGTCACTTGTGAACTTGTTGGTGTCTCAGCAGATTGGATAACTTGGTGAATCCCTTCCCACACTCGGAGCAGGTGAATGGCCTCTCCCCAGTGTGAACTCGCTGGTGTGTCAGCAGGCGGGATGATCGAGTGAATCCTTTCCCACATTCGGAGCAGGTGAATGGCCTCTCCCCAGTGTGAACTCTCTGGTGTGTCAGCAGGTTGGATGACTAAGTGAATCCCTTCCCACACATGGAGCAGGTGAACGGCCTCTCCCCGGTGTGCACTCGCTGATGTTCCTGAAGGTGGGATGACACAGTGAATCCCTTTCCACACTCAGAGCAGGTGAACAGCCTCTCCCCAGTGTGAACTCACTGATGTCTCAGCAGTTTGGATGACACAGTGAATCCCTTTCCACACTCAGAGCAGGTGAATAGCCTCTCCCCAGTGTGAACTCGCTGGTGTGTCAGCAGGCGGGATGATCGAGTGAATCCCTTCCCACATTCGGAGCAGCTGAACGGCCTCTCCCCAGTGTGAACTCGCTGGTGTTCCAGCAGTGTGGATGACACAGTGAATCCCTTCCCACACTCAGAGCAGGTGAACAGCCTCTCCCCAGTGTGAACTCACTGATGTCTCAGCAGTTTGGATGACACAGTGAATCCCTTTCCACACTCAGAGCAGGTGAACGGTCTCTCCCCAGTATGACTGTGTCGATGAACTTCCAGCTCAAACGGGTAATTGAATCCCCTCCCACATTTCCACGGTTTCTCCATGGGGTGGGTGTCCTTGTTTCTCTCCAGGTTGGACGATCAGTTGAAGCCTGGTCCACACACACAACACGTGTACGGTTTCTCCCCACTGTCAACGGTGTGATGTTTTTTCAGGCTGTGTAACTGGTTAAAGCTCTTTCCACAGTCAGTGCACTAGAACACTCTCACTCGAGTGTGTGTGTGTCTCAGTGCTTTGCCAGTCACACTGATGTTTGAAATCTGTTCCCACAGACAGAACAGACAAACATTTCTCCTTCCACATTCAAAGGCCGATGATATTCAGGTCCTGAGGAATCGAGTAATTCCGTCAGATCTTGATTTGATGTTTGGTTTGAGTTCCCCTTCTGCAAATCCTCCCCTCCTGATACCCTGGAAAAGGAGTTTACAAAATCATTACTGCAAGTACAGGACAGAAATTCAGAACAGATAATTGTAGATTGTATGGAACATTCTTTCCTCTCTTGTTCCTCCAAAGCAGTAAATCCCCACCCCATACACTCTTCCCTGTCTCTGTCCTGAAATTCAAACACATCGCACGTCTGAAGGCAGCTTGTCCTACACTCCCAATTATCATCAACTCTGGCTGGGTTCAGTTCTACACTCACTGGTTCCCCTCCCCTGAAGGTACTGACTGTGGCTGGGTTCAGTTCTACACTCACTGGTTCCCCTCCCCTGAAGGTACTGACTCTGGCTGGGTTCAGTTCTACACTCACTAGTCTGGTGAAAAGGGATAGATATTGTTTCTGTCACTCATTGATACAATGGGACAGTTTTAAATTGCTAGATTTAGGATAGAACATACACTTTATCTATCACTTTCTGGTACTGTGTGTCAGTGTGTGATTGACAGGTGTGTATAGGACAGACACTGCCACTCACTCTCTGGTCCTGTGTGTCAGTGTGTGATTGACAGGTATGTATAGGACAGACACTGCCACTCACTCTCTGGTATTGTGTGTCAGTGTGTGATTGACAGGTGTGTATAGGACAGACACTGCCACTCACTCTCTGGTACTGTGAGTCAGTTTGTGATTGATAGGTGTGTATAGGACAGACACTGTACCTTTCATTCTCTGATATTGCTATCAGTATGGGATATATTTGTTAACATAGGATAGATATTGCATCTTTCAATCTCTGGTACAGTGAGGCAGAGTTGGATTGCCAGGTGAGTGTTGGATAGATACTGCCTCTCTCATTCTCTGATACTATGTGACAGGTGAGTGTAGGATAGATACTGCCTCTCTCATTCTCTGATACTATGTGACAGGTGAGTGTTGGATAGATACTGCCTCTCTCATTCTCTGACACTATGTGACAGGTGAGTGTTGGATAGATATTGCCTCTCTCATTCTCTGACACTATGTGACAGGTGAGTGTTGGATAGATACTGCCTCTCTCATTCTCTGATACTATGACAGGTGAGTGTTGGATAGATACTGCCTCTCTCATTCTCTGATACTATGTGACAGGTGAGTGTTGGATAGATACTGCCTCTCTCATTCTCTGATACTATGTGACAGGTGAGTGTTGGATAGATACTGCCTCTCTCATTCTCTGATACTATGTGACAGGTGAGTGTTGGATAGATACTGCCTCTCTCATTCTCTGACACTATGTGAGAGGTGAGTGTAGGCTAGATACTGCCTCTCTCATTCTCTGATACTATGTGACAGGTGAGTGTAGGATAGATATTGCCTCTCATTCTCTGACACTATGTGACAGGTGAGTGTTGGATAGATACTGCCTCTCTCATTCTCTGACACTATGTGACAGGTGAGTGTAGGATAGATACTGCCTCTCTCATTCTCTGACACTATGTGACAGGTGAGTGTTGGATAGATATTGCCTCTCATTCTCTGACACTATGTGACAGGTGAGTGTTGGATAGATACTACCTCTCTCATTCTCTGATACTATGTGACAGGTGAGTGTTGGATAGATACTGCCTCTCTCATTCTTTGACACAGTGTGACAGGTGAGTGTTGGATATATACTGCCTCTGTCATTCTCTAACACGATGTGACAGATTCTGATTGACAGGTGAGTATAGGATAGACACTGCCACTTTCAATTTCCGGTACAGTGTCAGTGTGAGACTGATCGGTGATTATAGGATAGATACTGACACTTTCATTCTCTGAATCATTGACAGGTAAATATAGAATGAATATTGTGGGTGTCTGGTATGGGAGTGTGGTTTTGACTCTGTATCTGTCCATCTCTGATATGTGAATGAGGGTTTTACTCTGTATGTCAGTTTCTGATAGGAGAGTGTGGGTTTTATCCTGTACCTGTCACTTTCTGGTAATTGCCTGTGGGTTTCATTCTGTATCTTTCCACTCCTGGTGTGTGAGTGTGTGTTTTGTGCTGTATCTGTCCATCTCTGTTATGTGAATGTGAGCTCTACTCCATACCCGTCATTCTCCAGTATGTTAATATTGTTTTACTGTGTACCACCAATTCCTGATAGAGTATTCGTTTTACTTTCTAACTGTCAATTTTTGTTATGGAGGTGAGTGTTTACCCTGTATCTGTCAGTCTCTGGTAAATGAGTCTGAGTTTCACTCTGTATCTATCTGTCTCTGGTATGTGAGTGTGGGCCTTTCTCTGTCTCTCCATTTCTGTTATGGGAGCCTGGGTTTTATTCTGTACCTGTCAAGTTCTGATATGTGATTGTGGACCTTACTCTATATCTGTCAGTTTCTGGTAGGGAAGAGAGGTCTTTACCCTGTACCTGTCAATTACTGGTAAGTGAGTATTGGCACTTCACTGTATGTCAATTTATGTTATAGGAATATGGATTGTAATATGTCAGCCTCTGATGTGTGAGTGTGGGTTTTATACTGTATCTCTCAGTCTCTGATATGCGAGTGTGTGCATTATTCTGTTCCGGACAGGTTTTGGTATGTGCGTGAGGGTTTAAGCTGTGTGTCTAGGTTTCTGGTATGTTAGTCTGCCTTTAATTTGTATCTATTTGTCTACGTGGTTTTATGTTTTACACAGTACCTGTCAGTTTCTGGTATGTGAGTGTGAGGTCTAATCTGTACCTGCCAGTTTCTGGTATGTGAATATGCGGTCTAATCTGTACCTGTCAGTTTCTGGCAAATGAGTGTGGGTTATAATCTGTACCTGTCAGTGTCTGGCAAGTGAGTGTGGAGTATAATCTGTACCTGCCAGTTGCTGGCAAGTGAGTTTGGGTGTTTAATGTACGTGTCCGTGTGATCTGTTTCAATGGTTTAACAGCATCTGATTCTACTGCTCCATGTGGCTGTAAGATTCATAATGGATCTCTGCCACTTTGGATCACTGTGGGACTGACAGCTTCTGCTGCCTGTGACAATAGGATTGAGGCCAGTTCTGTGTCTCTGTGCTCTGTGAGTGATAATGTACTTACTGTGTGTGAGAAGGAGCTGTCTGCACTGTTCCTTGTGGAGGAGGAAAGCTCACATTTGTTCTGGCTGGTTGAAGAATTTTGCTCTGAGAATAATAATACGAGAACAATATTAGTTCTAAGATATGGATGTGGGGGAGAATATGATGTATCTGAGGGAGCGACAATATATCTCTCGATCACCCGCAACATTGTTCTGGAGAACTCAACACACCGAAACAATATAACCCGACTTTAAAATATCTTCTCCCACACTCCTCTCCTGATGTCTGCAATAGATGCACATTGTGACACTCCTCACATCCTCACTGTCAGGCTGTGTTTCCACTGCTCACTGTCCAAGAACAACAGACACGGTGAGATAGGAACTGAATCAGTAACATTCACTACTGATTTGGGGAAAGAAAGCAGCAATGATTTGAAAGAGCGAGGTGATTTACTTTCTGTTACCTTACACCGTAAACACAGCCCGAGAATGGCCTCTCCCTTCCCCCACTCACTCCACGCACTGAGACCAGTTCTTGCTCCACTCCGCCTGTTACACACAGCCCCCGACTCCCCCTGAACTTCCCCCGGACTCAGTGCCGATCTCTGAGCCCATCTGCAGACACACTCCCAAAGCAATGTGCTGCTGTAAGGAGGCTGCTGCTCGCTGCCTTACCCCGGGGCCACGGTGTCTCCATTCCCGGCTGTTTAAACCATCTGCTTCCGCTCACTGAGTGAATGGCGCTCACAGGCAGGGCTGGGGGAAGGGAGGGCGCATGCGCTCTTCTGCTCACTGGAAATCGACACAGGGGGCGGGGCTGAACTGCGCATGCGCAGCTCGCTGCACTAATACAGCCTGTAAAAATCAAAGTGCACTTTTCCCAATTTACTTTTATCAGAATCTGAGCAAAGGAACTGGGCCTGGGCGGAAAGGACAGAGAATGATTAAAGCTGGGTATCCTGTCCCTTGGAGATGCTCAATTTGGGATCATTCTGTGCAGGGTGTTTCTCTCCATGAGCACGTCTTCACAAAGCAATCCTGCAGAAACATCGGAGGGACGAGGGAGTGGGAGTGTTTGCTGGGACCGTGCAAGAGTTAATATCTGACAGAAACAGTCCGAGATCAGTTTAATTAGTGTAAAACACTCGGTCACAGAGTAATACCGAAGTGGATAATCAAGGGGCTATAGGGAGAGAGGAACTAATGAAGCAGTACTTGATAAAATAATGGGACTAAAGGCCGACAAGTCACCTGGACCTGATGGCTTATATCCTATATTCTTAAGAGAAGTGACTGTAGAGATAGTGGATGCATTGATTGTAACCTAACAAAATTCCCTGGCTTCTGAGGTGGTCCTAGCAGATTGGAAAACCGCAAATGTAAAAGCTCTATTTGAAAAAGGAGACAGACAATAAGCAGGAAACTATAGACCATTTAGCCTAACATCTGTCGTTGGGAAAATGCTGGAGTCCATTATCAAAGAAGCAGTAGCGCAACATTTGGAAAAGCATGATTCAATCAAGCAGATTCAGCATGGTTTTATGAAAGGGAAATCATGTTTGACAAATTTTCTGGAGTTCTTTGAGGATGTAACAAGTGGGGTGGATAAGGGGGAACTAGTGGATGTAGTGTATTTGGATTTCCAGAAGGTGCCACATAAGAAGTTACTGCACAAGATAAAATTTCACGACGTTGGGAGTAATATATTAGCATGGATAGAGGATTGGTTAACTGACAGAAAACAGAGAGTCGGGATAAATGTGTCACTTTCCGATTGGTGCCACAGGGATCGGTGCTGGGTCCTCAACTATTTACAATCTATTATTAATGACTTGAATGAAAGGACCGAGTTTAATGTAGCCAAGTTTGCTGATGATACAAAGATGGGTAGGAAAGCAAATTGTGAGGACGCAAAAAATCTGCAAACGGATATAGACAGGTTAAGTGAGTGGGCAAAAATTTGGCAGATGTAGTATAATGTGGGAAAATGTGAGGTTATCCACTTTGGCAGAAATAATAGAAAAGCAAATTATAATATAAATGGAGAAAAATTGCAAAGTGCCACAGTACAGACACACCTAAAGATCCTTGTGCATAAAACACAAAGAGTTAGTATGCAGGTACAGCAAGGAATCAGGAAGGCAAATGGAATGTTGGCCTTTATTGCAAGGGGGGCGGGGGGGGGGGGATAGGATAGAGTATAAAAGCAAAGAAGTGCTGCTACAACTGTACAGGGTATTGGTGAGGCCACACCTGGAGTATTGCGTGCAGTTTTGGTCTCCGTATTTAAGGAAGGATATACTTGTATTGGGGCTGTTCAGAGGTTGATTCCAGAGATGAAGGGGTTGTCTTATGAGGATAGGTTGGGCCTATACACATTGGAGTTCAGAAGAATGAGAGGTGATCTTATCGAAACATATAAAATAATGAGGGGGATCGAAAAGGTGGATGCAGGGAGGATATTTCCACTCATAGGGTAAACTAAAACTAGGGGGCATAGTCTAAAACTGAGATGAAGAGAAATTTCTTCACTCAGAGGGTTTTGAATCTGTGGAATTCTCTGCCCCAGAGAGTTGTGGAGGCTGGATCATTGAATATATTTAAGGCAGAGGTAGACAGATTTTTGAGCGATAAGGGAATAAAGAGGAGTGTGCAGGGAAGTGGAGCTGAGTCCATGATCAGATCAGCCATGATCTTATTGAATGGCGGAGCAGGCTCCAGGGGCCAAATGTCCTACTTCTGCTCCTATTTCTTATGTTATTATGAGATAATACCCCTGGGACTGTTCACAGGGTTTCTAACCCTGGCAGTGAACAGCTCTGGGGCTTTCCTGTTACAATTGTCTGGGACGTAAACCGTAAGCTTAGCACTGAGCAGCGTCTTTAGGAGAGATAGTGAGAAATCCGAGGTTTTGAGTGAGAATAAAATAAACAAGTTGTTGCTTTACCCAGGAGGACCGGTTGGAAACAGACACTGACCGCACCTCATGTTGCTCCTCCACCAAGATGGCCGCGCATGCGTTTTGCTGCTCATTGAACAAGGTGGCGGAGCGCTGACCTTGCCTTCCTGTATAAAGATGGCCGCCGTTACCCTGGGCCTGTGACCAGGAGAAAGCCTCGACGCTGCAGTCGCCGACATTCGGGTTATTATTCCGGGCTTCCGGCGGGAACCAGTTGAGTAGAAGCCTTCCCGGCTCCCCGCTGAAAACGGCTCTTTTGCGCAGCAGATGTTTACCATGTGCACTCCACCATTACACGCACCGCGCATGCCCAAACACAGCCAGATCGCGCGCCTGCGCACTGGGCCCCTGTAATCTGGGTTCGGCACATTCTCCGTCGCCGCGAATGCTGGGTAAATACACCGCCATTGAAAGGCCATGTTAGTGAATCGAGGAGGATTTATTGTGATTGAAAGGCTGCATTAGAGGGAGCAGAGTGTGGCGGCCCGGCCAGGAAATCGGCGCGGTCGCGGCCTGCAAGACCATCAGCAGGCCGGGGCCATCAGAGGGAGCAGCATGCGGCAGCATACCACTGCAGGAGGGTGACGGCTGTGAAGTCAGGTCGCTGATTGCAGTGTGGGCAGGCACAGCAGGAGGGGCGAAGGAGCAAGAGTTTGTAGAAGGAAGTGACCGGGGCCCAGGAGAGACGAAGGCCCAGGGGCAGCACAAGCCAGCCCACCCTGTTCTGTGTGCGCGCTCGGTCCGTGCAGCAGAGCTGGTCTCCAATCGTCTTGGTTAACCCTTGCCACTGGACTAAGACCTAGCTCTGTCAAGCCCGTCTGGTGGCTGGTGTGCAATGACCACCACACCTTACAAAAATCCAAGCACAGGCATCTTCCACCCTCCAAGATGCAGTTCGGGATCTGGAATATTAGGTCCTTTATTGAAACAATTGTGAACATTTTGGCGTGGAAGCAAGTGATCCTCGCTTTGAGGGACTGCCTATGATGATGACTATGATTGCATTGGGCACTGAACCATGTTCATTCTGGCAGTTAGACTTTGTTTCGGCTGCTCTTCATAACCCCTATACCTGCGCTGGAGATTAATGTTCTCTGTAAATATTGAATAAATCAGCTTGTTTCAAGCACCCTGTGTCGAATATTTGATTTCTCCATAATAAGAGGAGACTAATTAATGTTCCATTCCCTTCCATTTTGGGCCTTTTCTTACTCTAGATTATTTCACTTCTCACGCAGTTCATCTTTTCCCACATCAAATCCAAAGCTTTTTTCATTTCAGTATACGGCTTGTGGGTGTCATCAACCGAACCGGAGTGTCTCACTTTACACTCATTTGACAGACCTTTTAACCAACATTTGAAAGAACTTCCTTGCTTAAGATTGGAAATCTGTTCATTTTCAGTATTTTTTTACAGATTTTTGAATGTAGTTAGTAGAACTCCGCACTGTTCTGATCTTTGTAATTGTCTTTTCTCATTTTGATAGGTTAGCTGATTATAATTATTTATTACTAACATGCCTTGCAGTATTTCTTGCATCAAAATAATTATTCAAATATTTCCTTTATCTTTAGCTCCTCCACTCATCTCTGTTTCCTCTTGGAGGAATCTAGAACTAGGTGGCATAGTCTGAGAATAAGGGTTCGCCCATTTAAAATAGAAATGAAGAGGAATTTCCTCTGAGGGTCGTGATTTTTTGAAATTCTCTGCCCCAGAGAGCAGCGGAGGCTGGATCATTGAATATATTTAAGTTGGAGATAGACTGATTTTTGAAAGATAGGGGAGTCAAGGGTAATGGGGAGAGAGCAGGGAAGTGGAATTGAGGCCAAGATCAGGTCATCCATGATATTATTGAATGGCGGAGCAGGCTCAAGGGGCCAGATGGCCTACTTCTGCTCCTATTTCTTATGTTCTCAGCCTTGATAAGGGCTGGGTTTAGATGTAGGTTTAGGGTTTAGTGGTTGTGGTTTGTGGTTATTTTTTAGGATTGGGATTAGTGGTTGGAGTAGTCAATAGGATATTTGGGTTAGGATATAGTGATTAACTTAGAAAGCACAATTGGCAATATAAGTGTCACTGGACGTGCCCTTGTCCATTTCATGTTTATAACCTCTCAAAGACAAGTCACAAAACAGCTCACAATGTGTTCATTCACGAATCTTCTTTACTTCGCAAACCTAATTTCCTCCCTTCTTTCACATCTCTACATTTCTCACAGAAAAATAAATTAGTGACATTAGATTTGGGGATTTTGGGACAAGAACAGATGGATACAATTGTTGTAATGATTACATCTAATCATCAGCCTGCCTGAAAAGGGCTTCTGACAATAATCTGTCACCAGGCCCCACCAGTCACCATCTGATTCCACCATCATATCTTCATTCATTACCCACCCTTTGCCCTAACTAGAGCTGCTTTCACCGGCATGACATTCCCCATACTGAGGCTCTCTCATTCCCGAGCACAGCATAAACACCAGCATGGACTGGTTCATTCGAATGGTCCATTTCTGTGCCTTATATCCGATGTAATTTTGAAGTATCAGTGTAAGTGGTCCCTAGATTTGATGCCTCGGTGTTACTGCTCCCTGGATTTGTTGTTACGGTATTAGTAATCCCTCAATTGGTGTGAGGATGTAATTAATCCTGGATTTGATGTCTCATTGTAACTGGTCCCTGGATTTGGTGTTACAGTATGTGTCCCTGGATTTGTTGCCTCAGTGTAAGCGGTCCCGGGATTTGGTGTCACAATGTAAGTGGATCCTGGATTTGGTGTCAACAGTATCTCATACCTGGGACTGAGGGAAAACCCGCAGCCCAGCAACGCATTCAGCACAGAATGATCCCACACAAATCTATTCCAAATTAACACTACCCACATTAATTCACCACAAACAGTCAGTGCCTGGAAGGAACTGCAGCCCCACTTCTAACTTCAGTGAAACACACGATACAAAACAGTTTAAAGGAAAAATAAACCCCATCATAGTTCAACAGAGGCGATAATGGGCAGTAAATCCCCCTCACTCATACACCTCATTCACCCCTGCTCTCCAACACCCCCTCCCCTATTAATCTTTCACCCCTACTCTCTAACCCATGACACCAACTCCTCTATCACTCCATTCCTCTCACACCCTCACCCCAACATCTCCTTCACCCCTACTCACCAAACCCCTCGCCCCAACACTTTCTTCACCCCTACTCTCTAACTCATCACCCTAACTCCTCTTTCACCCTTCTCTCCAAACCCACTCACCCAACTCCTCTTTCAGCCCTACAATTTTATTTGTAATATCACTTACACAAGTTATCCACACTGGAAGTAAATATCGGGAGCTTCTGTGTGACGATGAGGTGATCACTGGGCAATAAAGTGTAGAGACTGGTGGGTGGCTGCTCATTATCCTCGGTGAGATTTAATCCCCTTTTCCACTGAATACTGTGGACAGACATGGTCACCTTGGTAACGGAATCGTTTGTTCGTTCAGCTCATCTGGTATGGTATTTACTCCATATGGAGCTGGGGGCCCCAGATTCTAACCTCCACAGTTGCTGATATATCGCTCCCCTCCCCGCGGAGTAGCACCGAGTTCCACACAGAGCACCAAGGGCCCAAGATCGATTTGAGCTAGGTGCTCTTCACTGCTCTCGCTCCCTGCTGTACTGAGCCTCACACAGAGCAGGAAGTACACTGGTTCCATCCCTGCCACGTGCTGTTAACTAATTACAACCAGTGTGGTATTAAGCCCTGGTGGAGCAGGAAGGGCCCAGGCTTCAATTACTCTCTGTGTTGAATCTGTTAAGGAGCCACACACATTGAGCAAGACACTGATTCCACTCCCAGCCTGTGCTGAGTTAGTTGGTCCAACCTCTGCGCTACTGAGCCACATATAGAATAGAGAGGGCCCAGCTTCCATCACCAGTCTGTCTTCATTTAACTTTTTTTGATCCAGTGTGCTACTGAGCTTCACACTGATAAGGAAGTGTCCAGGTTCCATCCAGAGCTCAGCTCACCAGGCGTGCTACTGAACCACGTACAGTGCTGGGAGGGCAACATTTCGAACCTCCGCCTATATTGGGTTAGTTCCTCCTAGTCACAGTGGTATTGAGCTGCACACAGAGCAGGAAAGGCCCAGTTTGCATTCATGCCTTGTGTTGTTGGATAATCTAACTGCCTGTGGTACTGACTGATACACAGAGTAGAATGCATCTAACCGCATTGTTTCCATAACCCTTAATTCCATGCCTAACAAAAAATGATCAAACTCAACTTTGATATTTTCAATTGAACTCAGCCTCAGTATTAGGGGGAGAGAGATTCAAAGTTTCACCATTTGTTGAGACGATGTTCTTCCTGACAGCACCCCTCAACAGCCTATTTCTAATTTTAAGTTAATACCCCCTTATTCTGGACTCCCCACCAAAGGAAATAGTGTCTCTCTATCGACCCTATCAACTACTTTAATCAGATTTAAAGTAAGTGGTAGGAGGTATGGACGGGATTTGGAGAAAGTCTTTCACCCAGAGGGTGGTAGGGGTCTGGAACTCACTGCCTGAATGGGTGCCAGGGGCAGAAAACCTCATAGCATCTAAAACTTACTCGGCTATGCACTTGATGTGCCATAATCTAAAAGCCGACGGATGAAGAGCCTTTTAGGCTGGATAGCTCTTTGTTGGGTCAGCACGAACACGATGGGATAAATGGCCTCCTTCTGTACTGTAGGTTTATATGATTCTATGATTTCCCAGGCAGGGGGGACAATTTCTCAGTTTTAATTCTGACAAGCCACTTCAGAATTTCATATATTTCAATTAGATCACCTCTCATACTTCTAAAATATGGGGAATATAGGCCTAGTCTGCTCAATTGCTTCTCATAGCTAAATCCACTCATCGCAGGAACCAATCTAGTGAACCTTCGTTGCACTTCCGAACAGGCAAGTACGTATTTCCTTAAGTAAGGAGATGAAAACTGTACTAAGAATTCCAAGTGTGGCCTCACCAATGCACCATATTATTAGAACATGAGAACATAAGAACATAAGAAATAGGAGCAGGAGTAGGCCTCCTGGCCCTTCGAGCTTGCTCCGTCATTTAATAAGATCATGGCTGATCTGATCATGGACTCAACAACACCTCCCTGCCCACTCCCCATAACCCTTAATTCCCTTATCACTAAATAATCTGTATATCTCCACCTTAAATACATTCAATGACCCAGGTTCCACAGCTCTCTGGGGCAGAGAATTTCATAGATTTACAACCCTCTGAAAGAAGAAATTCCTTCTCATCTCAGTTTTAAATGTGTGGCCCCTTATTCTGAGACTATGCCCCCTAGTTTTAATTTCCTCCATGAGGGGAAATATCCTTGCTGCATCCATCTTGTCGAGCCCCCTCATTATCTTATTTGTTTCAATAAGATCACCTCTCATTCTTCTGCACTCCAATGTGTATCGGCCCAACTTACTCAACCTATCTTTACAAGTGAAGCCCCTCTTCTCCGGAATCAACTGAGTGAACCGTCTCTGAACAGCCTCCACTGCAATTCCATTGTTCCTTAAATATGGAGATCAAAACTGTATGCAGTACTCTAGGTGTTGCCTCACCAATAACCTGAACAGTTGTAGCAGGACTTTTCTGTTTTTATTCTCTACCCCCTTGCAATAAAAGCCAACATTCCATTTGCCTTCCTGATTGCTTGCTGTACCTGCATACTAACTTTTTGTGCTTCACGCACAAGGGCTTCCAAATCCCGCTGTAATACAACACTTTGCAATTTTTCTCCATTTAAATTATAATTTGCTTTGCAATTTTTTCTGCCAAAGTGGATAACCTCACATTTTCCCACATTATTCTCCATCTGCTAATGTTTTGCCCACTCACTTAGCCTGCCTATTTTCCCTTTGCAGATCGTGTGTGTCCGGCTCACAAGTTGCTTTCCCACCCAGCTTTACATCATCAGCAAACATGGCTACATTACACTCAGTCCCTTCATCCAAGTCCTTAATATTGATTGTAAATAGTTGAGGACCCAACACCAATCCCTGCGGCACCCCACTGGTCACTGTGTGCCAACCAGAAAATGACCCATTTACCCTGACTCTATGTTGTCTGTTAGTTAGCCAATCCTCTATCCATGCTATTATATTACCCCCATACCCATGAATTTTTATCCTGTGCAGTAACCTTTTATGTGGCACCTTATCGAATGTCTTCTGGAAATCCAAATCCAATACATCCACTGTTTCCCCCTTATCCACACTGTTTGTTACATCCTCAAAGAATGCCAGCAAATTTGACAAACATGATTTCCCTTTCATAAAACCATGCTGACGCTGCTTGTTTGAATTATGCTTTTCCAAATGTCCCGCTACTGTTTCCTTAATAATGGACTCCAGCATTTTCCCAACGACAGATGTATGACTTTACTCTTATACTCTAATTCCTTTGTAACAAAAGCAGAAGTGAATACCCGCTGATAAGACCTGTCAATACTCGTATCTGCCATGCCCCAAAAGTTTTCAGTCTGCTGCATCTTCAATAACAAGAACAAAAGTTGCATCTATATAGCACCTTTTAACCTAGTTTGATGACCCAATGTGCTTCACAGGAATATTCTAAGGCAAAGAATTTGAGACCAATGTCCAAAAGCTTGTTCAAAGAGGTAGGTTTTAAGCAGCATTTTCCAGGAGGAAAGAGAGGTAGAGAGGCATGGAGAGGTTTAGGGAGGCAATTCCAGGACTCTGGGCCCAGGCAACATTCGGCATGGCAACTATTATAATCAGGGATGCACAAGAGGGCAGAAGGAGAGGAGCGCGCATTGAAATCAGCTGTATTTCTTCAAGGTAAGTTTAACATTTTTATAAGTTTAAAAAACTTCTGAAAACTTTTAGAAAATGTTTAAGACTTATTTAGAGATTTAAAGTACTTACAGTGTTTTAATTACTTTTAAAGAGATTTAGAGCATTTAAAGAGTATTAAAGACTAGTTTATCAACTTGAATTAACTTTAATTAAATACAAAAGGGAAATGGAAGCAGCTTACATGAATACATTCCTCAATGAGGTTGAGCCAAAGTGCCTGTGGCTCATTGGGACCATGAAGTCCAGAGCCCCACACAAAGGATGATTGTTAGCTTGGACAGAAGTTGCACAGGCTGTTAGTGCTAACTATGCTGCCCCAAAACAATTGTACAGTTATTATAAATGTCAAATGCAAAAGTTGGTAACATTTAACTTTACTATTCTAAAACATGTTTTGTTCATAGCTGTTGTGAAGTGATTTGACTATACAAGCTGTGGGACTTTTTAATTATTCTTTCTCATTTTGTTGCTTTAAATATCAGATTACACACACCCTCAGTTGTAGTAATGCAGGATCAGGTCTTTATAGAAACCTCATACTATCCACAACCAGTATGAATGCACGAGGTCTTGTAATACTGCACAAAACCAGTATGATAGCTGCTGAGACCCACATTGTCTGTGATTCCAGTGTGAGCAGCTAAATAGCGTTTCATTACATTTCTTATACTAACTTTCTCTTTGATGACATCAAAGGTCCATACAAATGCCATAGAATAACAACATAAACTAAACAATCAGGCTCTCAACTCTTCCAGTTGACGTGCTGCCTCAATAAAACCTTCCCCTCCCCAAAACGAGTTACCAGGTTGGCACATTCAGATGTGGCTGAATAACGCTCCTACTATTACCTTTGCTCTGAAGACATTCTGTCCCCCAAATCCTCTCAGCCAATTTACAACCCATACTCAGCACAAAGCTGTTTTAACTTTGAACCCAGCATGTGCTGAGCTCACAGACTGCGCAGCAAAAATAGCGAGCTATTCGGGTAGTACAAACTTTTACTCCCATACAGGCATCTGAACTAATCGAAAAATTTAATTGCTTTGGACACGGTCAGAGTCCGTTGTGCATGTAAACATCTCTAATCGGTACTCCACAGATATCAGTTGTGAAATTTGAATTAGTGAACTGTAACCTGTCTCCAAAGCAGGCAGCTAGTCTCTGAAGCAAGAACTGAAATTTGCTTACTAATTCTGTTTTCAATTTGGAGCAAGAGGAAGCCAATGTGCAAATCCACCTCCTTCGATCCTCGGACATGCATGCAAGGGAGGTGGGGGGTGGGGGGAGGTTGTTCTGTTACCTTTTAAATGTTTGCTATTATTTAATTGTCGGTGATGTGTTATGTCGTGAAATTTATATTTATGACTGATAGTGCAATTACCCATTTCTTTTCATATATATAGTCTGTATTCACTTGAAAGTTTTTAACTGTTTTGATTAACATCCAATTTAACATTAAAACAGATTAAAAAGTAGAAAAAAGCAGGTTTATATCTTGAATGTAAAGTCTTTCTTGCACTAAAGAAACCAAAAAAATCACTTTAAACTATTTACATTTTCTATCATCCAATTTAATATTACAAATTTAAAGACTAAGTACATCAAAAAAGTGCATCAAAAGTCCTTGCTGCTGCAATAAAAATTCACTGTTCCACTTTAAATTGTGTGTGTTTTCCGTGCCTTTGTGGGGGATGGGGAGGTAGGAGGCAACACTATCATCACCTCGTAAATGTATTGGCTACCAGCTGTTCCCTGGCAGATTGGGTTTCAGTCGCACTTGGCTCCTCCCCATTAGACCTCACCACAGGGACATCAATGTTGAAATTTTCCATGGCCTCCATTTCATCAGGGAACTCGTCTGCAGGGTTAAGGGTCAGTCCTTCCCGCAGGGCCAAGTTGTGCAACGTGAAACAGGCCACCACAATCATTGACATTTTCGCAGGACAGCACTTCCCGTGTGATCTGCATTCCTATTGAGGATCCTCAATCGGGCATCAGGGACGATCATTACATTTTACGAATTAAACCACTTCGAGTTGATGTATGTCACAGGTGTATCAATTGGTGCCTTCAATGTAACATGGGTTGCATTGACGGCCCCAATCACTTTAGGGAAGGCAGCAATCCTATAAAATGCCAGGATATTTTCCTTTTGCTGCAGAGTGGATAAGTCTAAGTCTGTGACCTCAGAGGTCCTACGGACTATGGCATCTATAACCTGGTGAATGTAGGCCCCCGCAGCACTCTGAGTGATGTTTGAAATGTCACCGGCACCTGACCAAAATGACCTGCCTGCAAAGATGTTCAGTGCTGTGGTTACCTTCGTGAACACTGAAAAGGCCTTTAACACATCACATAGTCGGCCAATTTCCTCTTTGCTGAAGTGCTGCCTCCTCATACACAAAATCTCTGACAGCATTTCAAAAGGCAGCCTCTCATTGTACACTTTCTGGGTGGGTGGTAGTTCCTCCTGATCAGATGGCGGTCATGGTTCCTCAATCCTCTTATTTGTTCCCTGGCGCATTCGACTCTGTGTGTCAGAATCACAAAAAAGATCGAGGCAAAATTCTCAAGAGGCTGTGTTACCCTTATAGGCCTCCTCTTTAAATAGATGAAATGCATATAGGAAACAATTGGAAAGAGTTATAAAAGTCACATTAATCAAGTGAGTCGTTAGAAATTAATTTCGGGTGGATGTGAAAACGAGTGTCATTGGATCAGCCGCCTGTTTGATAAATATCACCACCGGAGAGGAATTTGGGGGACTTTAATATTTTACGTTACATATAAAGATTTTAAATAGCATAAAATATTTTAGCAGTTAAAATATTAATATATTCTGTCATAATAAGAACATAAGAACAAGAAATAGGAGCAGGAATAGGCCATTCAGCCTCTCGAGCCTGTTCCACTATTCAATAAGATCATGGCTAATATTCTACCTCAACGCCACTCCTGAACTATCCGCATATCCCTTGATTCCCTTAATATCTAAACATCTATCGATCTCTGTCTTGAATATACTCAACGACTGAACCTACACAGTCCTTTGGGGTAGAGAATTCCAAGGAAATACCACAGTCTAAGTGAAGAAATTTCTCCTCATCTCAGTTCTAAATGGTCGAGCCCTTATTCTGAGACTGTGACCCCTGATTCTAGGGAAACATCCTCCCTGCATTTACCTTGTAAGAATTTTGTATGTTTTAATGAGATCACCTCTCATTCTTCTAAACTCTAGAGAACATAGGCATACTCTACTGAATCTCTCATCATAAAACAATTCTCCATCCCACGAATCAATCTGGTGAACCTTCATTGCACTCCATCTGTGGCAAGTATATCCTTCCTTAGGTAAGGAGAACAAAACTGTACACAATACTCCAGGTTTTGTCTGAGCAGGACTCTATATAATTGCAGTATTTAATCTTTACTCATATATTCAAATCCTCTTGTAATAAAAGCCATTTGCTTTCTTAATTGATTGCTGTACCTGCATGTTAACTTTCAGTGATCCGTGTACAAAGACACCCAGGTCACGCTGAACACCAAAATTTTCCAATCTATCACCATTAAAAAAAATACTCTGCTTTTCTATTTTTCCTACCAAAGTCGATAACTTCATAGTTCTCCACATTATATTCCATTTGCCATGTTTTTGTCCACTCAGCCTGTCTATATCCCCTTGAAGCCTCTTTGCATCCTCCTCAAAACTTACATTCCCACCTAGCTTTGTATCATTAGCAATTTTGGATATCTTACATTTGGTCACCTCAACCAAATCATTGATACAGATTGTGAAGAGCTAACACCCAAGGCACCCCCACTAGTTACAGCCTGCCAAACCGAAAATGACCCATTTATTCCTACTCGCTGTTTTCTGTTCATTAACCAATTCTCAATCCATGATAGTATATTATGCACAATCCCATGATGCCTAATTTTGTTTAATAACCTCTTGTGCGGCACCTTATCGAATGCCGACTGAAAATTCTAATACACCACATCGACTGGTTCCCCCATATCTATTCTGCTAGTTACAACCTCAAAGAACTCTTAACAGATTTTCTAAACATGATTTCTCTTTCATAAATCCGTGTTTACTCTGCCCAATCCTATTATTATTTTTAATTCCCCTTTACCGCATCCTTAATAATACTCTTGCATTTCCCCTACTACTTATGTTAGGCTAGCAGGTCTGTAATTCCCTGTTTTCTCTCGTATTGTTGCATAGTTTGGTTACATTTGCTATCTTTGACAATATAGGAACCGTATTGAATCTATGGAAGTTTGGAAGATGACAACCAGTGCATCCACTATAAATCTCTTTCTTTGATGTATGCCATCTAATCTAGGGAAGTTATAGGCTTTCGGTCCCATTAAATTCTCCAGTACTATTCTTTTACTAATACTAATTTTTTTCAGTTCCTCATTCTCGCTAGACCCTTCTTTTTCCATTATTTCCAGAATGATTTTTGTATCTTCTTCCATGAAGACAGACACAAAGTATTTGTTTAATTTCTCTGCCATTGCCTTACTCACCAATATAATTTCTCCTGTCTCAGCCTGTAGGGGATCCGCATTTACATTCGCTAATCTTTTCCTTTATACATATATATATAGTTGCTTTTATAATCTGTTTTTATGTCTTCACTAGTTTACTCTCATATTATATATTCCCTTTTTTTAACAATTCCTTGGTCTTCCTTTGCTGAATTATAAAGTCCTCCCAAACCTCAGCCTTTCTGCTCTTTTTTATAACATTATAAGCTTCTTTCTTTGGTCTCATAGTATCTTTAAGTTCTCATGTTAGTCACAGGTGGACCACTTGTCCTGTGTTTTTATTTGCCTTAAAGGAATGTATATTTGTTGTAAGTTACATATTAATTATTTAAATGATATCCATTGCTGTGTACCATCATACCTTTTTAATGTAGTTTCCCACTCTACTTTAGCCAACTCACCCATTATACCTACGTAGTTTGCTTTGTTTAGATTTAAGACTCTAGTTTTGGATTTATCTAAATCAATTTCAAACTTAATATTAAATTATATTTTATTATGGTCACTCTTCCCTAAGGGCCCTTTCACTACAAGGTTATTAATTAACCATTTCTCATTGCATGAAACGTATCGGAAATAGCCTGTTCGCTGGTTGGTTCCTCAACATACTGATCTAGAAAACTGTTTTGTAAAAAATCCATGAATTCGTCCTCCACATTATGATTTCAAATTTGATGTGCCAAGTTTATATGTAATTAAAGTCCTTCGTGATTACTGTATTATACTTGTTAAATGCGTCTCTAATTTCCTGATTTATACTCTGCCCTACATTCCAGCTGCTGTTTGGGGGCCAATAAACAGCTCCCACCAATGTGTTCTGCCCCTTGCTGTTTCTTAGCTTCATGAAAACTGATTCTACTTCTTCATTTTCGGAGCTAAGATCCTTTCACTCTACTGTCTTCATCCCATCTTTATTATCAGGGCTACACCTCCTCCTTTTCCATTATGCCGATCTGTTCTGAAAGTTAAGTATCCTGAATGTTTAGTACCCAACCATGGTCAATTTGCAACCACGTCTCCATAATGACTGTCAGATCAAACCTAGTAATTTTTATCTGTGCTAATAATTCATCTATTTTTGTTGCGAATGCTTCGTGCATTGAGATATAGTGCCTTTAGCTTTAACTTTTAATTTTTTTTGCCTGATGTCACCTTAGTCACTCATGCTCTATTACCTGCGTTACTCTCTCTGCCCCTTCCTGACCCAGAGACTAGACATTTCTCTTGTTCCTTTTAAATTTACTCTTTCCTCAATCCTCCCACCCCCTCCCCTTCATTAGTTTAAAACCCTGTCCACTGCCCTAGTTATTTGGTTAGCTAGGACAGTGGTTGCAGCCCGGTTTATGTGCAGCCAGTCCCAACGGAATAGCACCCTCTTTTCCCAGCACTGCCTCCCACATCACGGGCCATGCATTAAAACCTTAATCTGCTTAACCCTATGCCAATTGGCGCGTGGCTCAGGTAACTATCCAGAAATTAATATCTTTGAGGTTCTGATTTTTAATTTGGACCCCAATTCCTCAAACTCTCTCAGCAAAACCTCATTCCTGGTTCTACCTATGTCGTTGGTTCTTACGTGGACCACAACAACTGGATCCTTCCCTTCCCACTCCAAGTTCTTCTCCAGCCACGAGGAGATGTCTTTAACCCTGGCACCAGGCAGGCAACACAACCTACGGAATTCCCGATCGGCTGCAGAGAACAGTATCTATCCCTCTGACTATACTGTCCCCTACCACAACTATATTCTTTTTCACTCCACTCCCCCCACACTTGAAAGGCCTCCTACAACATGGTGCCATGGTCACCTTGCTCATCCATCCTGCAAGCTTTTCCTTGATCCATACAGGTAGCAAGAACCTCATACCTGTTGGATAAGGATAAATGACGAGGCTGCTCCAGCACTAACCCTGGTGTCCCTTTACCTGCCTGAGTTGCAGTCGCAATCTGCTGTCCCTGACCAATAAACAGGCCTCTACCACTACCTAACCTAAGGGGTGTGATTGCCTCCAGAATCAAATTGTCCAGGTAACTCTCCCCCTCCCTGATGTCCTGATCTAGATTAAGTTACGGGCAATGAAATTAAATATTTTCGCGTAACACAAAGCACTACAAGTAATATAGGAAAAAAGCAGCAACTCCTTCCCCGCTTCTACGAATTCCCACTCTTTCCAAATTCCAAAATAAAACAATATTTCCGTGCATTCTGTGTAGGCTGCAGATTTAAACATTAATAAATGTGAAAAAAAATTGTTTTCATAGTCATTTGCAATTTTAAAAATAATGAAATCTAATTGAATAAAGTAATTACCTTGTCCGCAGCAAAATTTCCTCTGGTAAATGCCTACACTCCTCACAACAGCCCAATTCCTCTCTTTGAGTTCCAAAACCACTAAAATATTTAATAAATAAAAGTTCTTAAAATCTTATATTAGGTTTTTTGCCAAGAACTTTGTTCACTTTCACAACTAAAACAGTTTCTTTCCCAAGTCTTCTCCCTGCTGTTTCTTTAGACCAAATGCAGGCTGTACACGTGCTTTTATCCACCGTAACAGTTTTGCCCATAGCTGCTGGCCAGTAGTTGGACAAACAGCCCAATCCTGAGCCAGCAGTGCTTCATTTTCCGGGAATGTGATGAATATGTCATGTTGGTATGTCGGCAAACTTAAAAGCAGTAATAGCACACTAAGCTCAAAGCAGACTTGCACTAGACAGGGTGCAGAGGAGATTTACGAGGATGTTTCCAGGAATGAGGAATTTTAGCTGTGAGGAAGGATTGGATAGGCTGGTGTTGTTTTCTTTCAAAGAGAGGAGGCTGAGGGGAGACTTAATTGAAGTGTATAAAATTATGAGGGCCCTAGATAGAGTGGATATGAAGGACCCGTTTACTTTGGCAGAGAGGCCAATAACCAGGGGGCATAGATTTAAAGTAATTGGTAGAAGGGTTAGAGGGGAGTTGAAGAGGCATTTTTTCACCCAGAGGGGGCTGGATGTCTGGATCTCACTACCTGAACGGCTGGTGGAGGCAGAAACCCTCATCGCATTTAAAACGTACTTAGATATGCACTTGAAGTGCCGTAACCTACAGAGCTATGGACCAAGTGCTGGAAAGTAGGATTAGGCTAGATATCTCGTTTCCTTTCGTAGAGACACGATGGGCCAAATGTCCTCCTTCTGTACCCCAGATTTCTATTATTTCATGATACTGAACGGAAATTTAATCTGTATTTGTAAATGTTGTTTCAGGGAGTAGCCCATGCATTAAAGGGACAGTGAAGCTGGATATGAAATTTGGTTAGGGGACAGAAAGCAGAGGGTAGTGATGGCTATTTGTTTTTCGGACGAGAGGGAAATGTGCAGTAGTGTTCCCCAGCGGCCGGTTCGGGTCATTGCTCTTCATATATAATTATTGACTTGGATATGTGTATACGAGACATAATTTCAAAGTTTGCAGATGGCCCGAAACTAGGCAATTTAGTTTACTATGAGGAGGATAGTAACAGACTTTAGAGGGACATAGACAGCATGATGATAATAGGTGCACATATGGGGAAAGAAATTCAAGGCATAGAAGTGTGACGTAATACATTTTGGTAAGAAGAGCAAGTAGAGGTAACGTAAACGAGAGGGTTCAATTTTAAAGGGTGCAGGAACAGTGACACCTATACGTACACAAGTCTTTAAATGTGATAGGGCATGTTGAGGAGGCTATTAAATCTGCATACGGGATCCCTGGTTTATACGCAGAGGCATGGCCTAGAAATTCGTTTCGGACGGTGGCACACAGCGGGCGGTATTGTATCAGCCACGCCTGTTATTCAGTTCATTGCATTAAAATGGCTGGAGCCCGCATTGCTGCGGTTAACACAGATCACTTAGAAGGACTGCACTGTGTCTCCACATATAAAAACAACCGACTGAGCAAGTGTTGTTGTCTTGCCCCGCCAGAGGCGGAGACTCTGAGCGGGGCAAGACTCAGGGAGCGGGTTGTTCTGACCTGGCTCACTGTTTATCGACTGAACAACAAGATTATTATTAGGAGACCCGGAGGCGGGGCGGGGCTGTCTGGGCTGGCCCGAGTGTCAATGCCTGAACACAACAGGTTAGCATCTGGGCAGGTCAAAAAACAGCAACCACAGGACTTTGTTCATTCAAATCTATAGAAAAAGAAACTCTCCGACCGAACGTTTGACCGACTCCCCAGTCAATACCCAGGTAAGTTTCTGGGCTCCGCTGTTTAGCTTAGACTGGACGCAGGGCGGAAGAGTGTGTGCGGTTATGTGAAGCAATACTTTGCAAAGTTTCCCGTAGATTCTCTTGGCCGATTATCTGATCTTTATTGTCCTGGAATTCTGTGACTTTAATAACAGATGAAAATATATAACTAATTCTGTTCACAATTGAAGTGGCGGCGAATTGCCAAACCGCTTGGATTTGATTTCACCAGAGAAACTCCTCCCTGTTCTGAAGCAACTGAGGAATGATTGAGTTGAATCCACCCTGAGGGCTGGCAGCACCTTTCCCACAGAAAACGGAGCTCTGAATCTCCCAGACCAAGGGGCAGATCACATTCACAATTTGTGACTTGCTAAAATCAAACAAGGAGCTTCTACCTGATTGGTTGTAGTGAAATAACAAGGATCTAACCTGGAACATCTGCACGGAAATAAAGAGACAGAAAATCCTTGTGTGATTGAGGTAAGGCTAATGGAGCTTCTAAGCTTCATTTTGTTTTGTAATAGCATTTTCTACACTTCCTCTTTCTTTTGAAAGCCTGCTTCCCGCGGTCAGAGATGCTCCCTGGCGCCGGGAGTTAGTTCTCTGTCCCTCGCGGCTGTAACAATGATGTGACTGTTCACCCACACAGTGACTGAGGGCAGTCCATTTTACACTGGGGATCTTCGGGTTAATCCCGGTCTCCACACGGACACATTGTAGAGCAGTTGCAGGACAGAAAGCAGGAACCCGAACTCAGGGGATTTACCCCATCCTAGCCGAGCGGCGCTTCCTGCCTGTTGTAGAATTCGCAATTCAGTAAACACAGGGTGGGAACCCGGTCCTTGCTCATTCCATGTACATTTATACAGTAATACGCGGTGTTTTCACTCACGAACCGTTTGGTACCCAGTATTGTTTTATTTAACTGAACAAAGGCAGAACCAGCAGTTCAGACTGAACACACAGATCAGCTCAGTAAAGGGTTAACACATTCACACTGACCGATTATCGCCCTGCGCCGAGCACCTGGAACATTCAGCCTCTGGTTACCTGAGGCCGGACTGAACATGATCCGGTCACAGCATCGGAGCAAGTTTGGAGAGAAAACTTATCCCCATTAATTCTAATGAATTACTGTTTAACGCGACAATGTCAGTTTCAGTCAGTGAGGAACGGATGTGAATTAGGTGGGAGAAAGGAGCAGGGATTTCTGCTTCAGCTGAAATAAGTCCACGTTGATGAGGTTATTGTCAAACTGGCTGAAAAACAGAGCGCTCCCTTAATAGAGAACACAGTTGCGGAAAGTTTAAAATGGAAACCGGTTCAGAGCTGAATCCATAGAATCATAGAAATTTACAGCACGGAAGGGAGGCCATTTCGGCCCATCGTGTCCGCGCCGGCCGAGCAAGAGCTGTCCAGTCTAATCCCACTTTTCAGCTCTTGGTCCGTAGCCCTGTAGGTTACGGCACTTTAAGTGCACATCCAAGTATTTTTTTTAATGTGGTGAGGGTTTCTGTCTCGACCACCCTTTCAGGCAGTGAGTTCCAGACCCCCACCACCCTCTGGATGAAGACATTTCCCCACATATCTCCTCTAAACCTCCCCCTAATTACTTTAAATCTATGCTCCTAGTTTTTGACCCCTCTGCCAAGAGAAACAGGTCCCTTTGTTGATCTACACTTTTCAGTGTCCTACCATTTAATGTATATTCCCTTGCTTTGTTAGACCTCCCCAAATGCATTACCTCACACATATCCAGATTGAATTCCATGTGGCACTGTTCTGTCCACCTGACCAGTACATTGATATCTTCCACTCTATCCAGGCCCCTCATAATTTTATAAACCTCAATCTGGTCTCTCCAAAGCCTCCTCTCTTCCAAAGAAAACAGACCCAGCCTCTCCAATCTTTCCTCATAGCTGAAATTCTCCAGACCAGGAAACATTCTTGTAAATCTCCCCTGCATCCTTTCTAGTGCAATCACATCTTTCCTGTAATATGGTGACCAGAACTGCACACAGTACAGTTCAAGCATAACCTCCTTGCTCCTGTATTCCATGCCTTGACTAATAAAGCCACCTATTCTGTATGCCATCTTAACCACCTTATCTACCTGGCCTGCTACCTTCAGGGATCTGTGGAGCTGCACTCCAAGATCCCTTTGTTGCTCTACACTTTTCAGTGTCATACCATTTAATGTATATTCCCTTGCCTGGTTAGACCTCCCCAAATGCATTACCTCCCTGATCTGGATTGAATTCCATGTTCCACTGTTCTGTCCACCTGACCTGTACATTGATATCTTCCTGCAGTGCGCAGCTTCTTCATCAAACACACAGCCTATTTTAGTGTCATCTACAAACTTCCTAATCATATCCCCAACATTTAAGTGCAAGTCATTGATTATATACTACAAAAAGCAAGGGACCCAGCACTGGGCCCTGCGGAACCTCACTGGATACAACCTTCCAGTCACAAAAACACCCATCAGCTATTACCCTTTGCTTCTTATCTCCGAGCCTATTTTGGATCCAACTTACCACTTTGCCTGGATCCCATGGGCTATTACTTCTGTGACCAGTTTGCCATGTCGGACCTTAATTATTGAAAGTACAACAACAACTTAGCTTTGTATAGCACCTTTTTAAAGTAGTGAAACATCCCAAGGTGCTTCACAGGAGTATTAGGATATAAAAACTTTGACATCGAGCCGCATAAGTAGAAATTAGTGCAGGAGACTAAAAGCTCGGTCAAAGAGATATGTTTTAAGGAGCGCCTTGAAGGAGAAAAGAGAGGTAGCGAGGCGGAGAGGTTTAGGCAGGGAATTCCAGAGCTTGGGGCCCAGGCAACAGAAGACACGGCCACCAATTATGATGGGGGATGCTCAAGAGAGCAGAATTAGAGGAGAGCATTACCAACAGGTAGGAGGCCCCATCATCAATCGTTATATAAAATTTGCTCATCTTTATGTTTAAATGCATTCATGGCCTCATCCCTCCCTCTTTTTCTTCATCCTGCAGTCCTACAAGCCCCATCCCTGAGAACACTCCATTCGCTAACTCTGGCCTCTTGTGCATTTCGCTCTTTGCCCCATCTATGGAGGCTGTGCCTTCGCCTGTCCTCGCTCTCTGCTCTGCAATTCCTCACCTAGCCTGCTCCACCCCCTGCTCCTCATTTAGGACACTCCTTATAACCCACTTCATGGGCCAACCTTTTGATCTCCCTCCTTCTACCTCATTTACTGATTTACCAGGGCCCATTTACTGATTTTTAAGTTTCTGTGAAGGGTCTTGGGGAAGTATATCGATATTAAAGGTGCTGTGTATATTCAAGCTGTTCTTGTTGCTGTGTGTTTATTACACCAGTGTCAGCGTGACTGAAACAGCAGAGAACTGAATTTTACAATGTCAGTGGCCTAGTCCTTTTTACATTTCTACAGTGGCGAATGGAAAAGATGATGTCACTTTGATTAGATGCATGTCCGTGCACACACAGCGAAACACATGCACAAGTGGAGAATTATGATATAAAACATCAGTCAGTTCTACCATTTGTATATTTATGGCCTTTACTGTGAATGTAAGTCCTCTACAGATATTCCAATCAAAGATACTGTGCATCTCTTCACTATTTCAGGTTACATGATTTATAACATTGCACATCAGTGGTAATATTAGTGGAACAGTGGTAAACGTCCTCACCTCCTACAGTGCTCATTACTCCGGTGCTGACACTGAGAGGTCTTCATAAGTAGAAACACTAACCAGGACCAATCTCCATGAACTCATGGTCAATGTCACTGTCCATGGTGGTCAGAGGAATTATACCTAGCCATATATTGTGCAAATAGAAAACACATTCATAAAATAACAATTTAATTTCAAAACTCAGCAGCACAAAAATAATAAACATAACCATAATAAAATACCACCAGACTATAAATCCGAATGAATGATCAAATAATTCATCGATGATCACCCCATTCCATATTTCCCACCAGAATATTCTCTACATCATTAATAATGCTGGCTTTGGCCTGAACTGTGTGTAACTCTTAACATTTGCCAGTCTTGTGAAATCTTATACTCCTGACAGGATCTCGATACATTGTGAAAACCCATACATACCTGGCAGGATCCTGATGCAGTGTGAAACCCCATACACACAGTCATTGGACAAAAACCGCCCTATGTGGAGGAAGTGCATCCGGGAAGGCGCTGAGCACCTTTAGTCTCATCGCCAAGAGCATGCAGAAATCAAGTGCATGAGGCAAACCTGTCCCACCATCCCTTACCCTCAACGACTATCGATCCCACCTGTGACACGGACTGTGGTTCTCGTATTGGACTGTTTAGCCACCTAAGGACTCACAAAGAGTGGAAGCAAGTCTTCCTCGATTCCAAGGGACTGCCTATGATGATGATGACAGGATCCTGATACATTGTAAAACCCCATACACCACCTGGCAGGATCCTGATACACTGTGAAACTCCATACACACCTGGCAGGATCCTGATACACTGTGAAACTCCATACACACCTGGCAGGATCCTGATACACTGTGAAACTCCATACACACCTGGCAGGATCCTGATACACTGTGAAACTCCATACACACCTGGCAGGATCCTGATACACTGTGAAACCCCATACACACCTGGCAGGATCTTGATACACTGAAACCCCATACATACCTGGCAAGATCCTGATACGCTGTGAAACCCTTTACACACCTGGCAGGATCCTGATACAGTGAAACCCCTTACACACCTGGCAGGATCTGGATACAATGTGAAACCCCATACACACCTGGCAGGATCCTGATACGCTGTGAAACTCCATACATGCCTGGCAGGATCCTGATACACTGTGAAACCCTATACACACCTGGCAGGAGCAGAGCGTGGGATCCAGTATTGATAAAAAGCTGATTAGATCCTCAGTGTGGGAAGGGTTTAACCCACAGGCATTTTTATATGGATCAGGTTTAGAGGGCTGATATAACAGAGAGTACCTTTGCTGGTAATAGAGCCAGCATTACTGACAGTATCTGTTGATTTTAGAGTTGATATTACTGACAGTATCTGTGCTGATTATAGAGCTGATATTACTGACAGTGTGCTGTGCTGATTATAGAGCTGATATTACTGACAGTATCTGTGTTGATTTTGGAGCTGATATTACTGACATTATCTGTGCTGATTCTTGAGCTGATATTACTCACAGTCTCCGTGTTATTAAGGGAGATGTTAAAATGCAATGATGAAGTGATGCCAGAAATGAAGGGAAGGAAATATCGAGAATGAACACCCAGGCCATGAAACTGACCCACAGGACCGAATTAATGCAGATAAACTTGGCACAGGCCAGACCAGAGACCCGCCGTAGCGGTCCTTAACACTGCACAAATGTAATGGCCGGGACAGGCAGGCTGTGTTTTTGTATTGCTGCGGTTAGAGCCGATCAGTTTAAAAAAGCAGGCAGACAAAAAGCAGGAAACTATAGACCAGTTTGCCTAACATCTGCTGTTGGGAAAATGCTAGAGTCCATTATTAAGGAAGCAGTAGTGGGACATTTGGAAAAGCATAATTCAATCAAGTAGAGCCAGCATGGTTTTATGAAAGGGAAAAAACTCATGTTTGACAAATTTGCTGGAGTTCTTTGAGGATGTAACAAGCAGGGTGGATAAGGGGGAACCAGTGGATGTGGTGTATTTGGATTTCCAGAAGGCTTTCGATAAGGTGCCACATAAAAGGTTACTGCACAAGATAAAAGTTCATGAGGTTGGGGATAATATATTAGCATGGATAGAGGATTGGTTAACTAACAGAAAACAGAGAGTCGGGATAAATGGGTAATTTTCCAGTTGGCAAACAGTGACTAGTGGGGTGCCGCAGGGATCAGTACTGGGTCCTCAACTATTTACAATCTATATTAATGACTTGGATGAAGGGACCGAGTGTAATGTGGCCATGTTTGCTGATGATACAAAGGTGGGTGGGAAAGCAAACTGTGAGGAGAACACAAAAAATCTGCAGAGGGATATAGACAGGCTAAGTGAGAGGGGAAAAAATCTGGCAGATGGAGAATAATGTAGGACAATGTGAGGTTATCCACTTTGGTAGTAAAAATAGAAAAGCAAATTGCAATTTTTCTCCATTTAAATTATAAAGTGCTGCAGTACAGAGGGACCTGGAGGTCTTTGCGCATTAAACACAACAAGTTAGTATGCAGGTACAGCAAGTAATCAGGAAGGCCAATGGAATGTTGGCCTTTATTGCAAGGGGGATAGAGGATAAAAGCAGAGAAGTCCTGCTACAACTATACAAGGTATTGGTGAGGCCACACCTGGAGCACTGCGTACAGTTTTGGTCTCGGTATTTAAGGAAGGATACACCCTTGCATTGCAGGCTGTTCAGAGAAGGTTCACAAGGTTGATTATGGAGATGAGGAGGTTGACATGAAGATAAATTGATACACAGTGAAACCCCATACACACCTGGCAGGATCCTGGTACATTGCAAAACCCCACACACACCTAGCAGGATCCTGATACCCCATACACACCTGGCAGGTTCCTAAATCCAGAAACCCCATACACACCAGGCAGGATCCTGATACACTGTGTAACCCCATACACACCTGGCGTATATTCATTGGAGTTCAGAAGATTGAGAGGTGATCTTGTCGAAACATATAAGATAATTAGGGGGCTTGACAAGGTGGATGCAGAGAGGATATTTCCACTCATAGGGAAAACTAAAATTAGGGGACATAGTCTCAGAATAACATCCATTTAAAACTGAGATAAGGAGCAATTTCTTCTCTGAGGGTTGTAAATCTATGGAATCCTCTGCCCCAGAGAGCCATGGAAGCTGGTTCATTAAATATATTTAAGACGGAGAAAGACAGATTTTTGAGCGATAAGGGAGTGGGCAGGGAAGTGGAGCTGAGTCCATGATCAGATCAGCCATGATCTTATTGAATGCGGAAGCAGGCTTGAGGGGCCAAATGGCCTACTCCTGCTCCCAATTCTTATGTTCTTAAGGACTGCACTGTGCCACTCACACATTAAACAACAAGCTTCTGTGCAAGTGTTGTCCTGTCCCAGCAGGTGGGTGCGAGAGAACTGCTGGGACTCGCCTGGCACAGGTGGAGACTCCCACACGGCACCAGGGAGCGCCTTCCCACCTGGCTCACTGTTTGTCCAGTTAACAACAAGAATATTACTATAACTCTGGGAAGGGGGAGAGAGAAACAGAATCATGGACACATCAGTTTAGCATCTGGGCTATCGTAAAATCAGCAATTACAGAACATTCGTGATTAAAATCTATAGATCGAGAATGTCTTGTCCAGAGCCTTTGAACAACCTTGAAATAAATCCACTAATTAGTTTAGTTCTGATTGATCACAGAGCGGAGCAGTGGGGGTGTTTTACTAAACTAGATATTGCAAAGTTTATCATTGATTCTCCCGCACCAATTATCTGATCTTTACTATCATGGAATTCTGTGAAATTCACAACAGATGGAGCTCGGCCTTAAATAAAAACAGCCAATCCCATCCATTTAAAGGGGATGTTCAACCCTTCCAGTGCTGAAGTCATTGTCCAGAAATTCCGGTGAAACTTCACATTCACCAAACTCTGGAATCCATTATACAGCAGATGATTAAATGTTGGAAGATAGGAATAGGAGGTAATTCAACCCCTCGAACCCGTCCCTCCATTTAATTAGATTATGGTGATCTGTATCTTAACACCATCTACCTGCCTTTGATTCATTTCACTTGATACCCTTAACTAATAAAAATCTGTCTCCTTCCGTCTTGAACAGTTCAGTTGACGCAGAATCCACACATTTTTGGGGAGGGAATGCCACACTCTACTAACCTTTGTGCGAAACAGTGCTTCATGATTTCACTGCTGAACAGCCTAGCACTAATTTTAAGATTGCCCGCCCCTGCGAACCCCACCCCCCGCTTTCTGGATTCCCCCACCACATGAAATATCTCTCTGTATCTACTCAATCAAATCCTTTTAGCATTTTAAACACTCCAATTAATTCTCGCCGGCTGCATGCAAATCCACAATTTTCTGACACTATCCATTTAACAGTGAATTTCATGAGATAGATTTGTTCACGTGAATATTCTGTTGTAATAGAGAACTCTCTGCTTAAAATAACAAGTTTGCAAACCCACCATTTCCCCGCACTGTCTCAGCCTTGTTTTCAAAACACTTCATGGCCTCGCTCCTCCCTATTTCTGTCAGCACCAGACCAACAACTCTCTGAGAAATCTGTGCTTCTTCAATTCTGGCCTCTTGAGCATCCCGGTTTTAATAGATAACCATAGAAACCATGAACATTTACAGCACAGAAAGAGGTCATTCAGCCCATTATGTCTTTGTCAGTTGCCAAAGAGCTACCAAGCCCAATTCCACCCTTCCAGCTCTGGGTCCTAGCCTTGTAGGTTATGGCACTTCAAGAGCATATCCAAATATTTTGAACTAATATGAGGGTTTCTGCCTCTACCATTCTTTCAGGCAGTGAGTTCCAGACCTCCAGCACCCTCTGGGCGAGAAGGTTTCTCCTCAACTTCCCGCTAAACCTCGTCCCAATTATTTTATAACTATGTCCCCTGGTTATTGAACACTGCTAATGGAAATAGGTCCTCCCTATTCACTCAAATCTAGGCCCCTCATAATCCTATACACCTCAATCAGGTCTCCCCTCAGCCTCCTCTCTACCAAAGAAAACAACCCCAGCCTTCCCAATCTTTCCTCGTAGCTAAAATTCTCCAGTCCAGGCAACATCCTTGTAAATCTCCTCTGTACCCTCTCTAGTGCAATCACATCTTTCCTGTAATGTGGCAACCCGAACTGTCGCAGTACTCTAACTGTGGCTTAACTACTGTTTTATACAGTTCAAGCATAACCACCCTGCAATTATATTCTATGCCTCAGCAAATAAAAGAAAGTATCCCATTTGCCTGCTTAACCACTCTATCTACTGGTCCTGCTACCTTCAGGGATCTGTGGATATACACTCCAAGGTCTCTTTGTTCCTCTACACTTCTCAGTGTCCTACCATTTATTGTCTATTCCGTCGCCTTATTAGCTCTCCCAAAATGCATTACTTCAGACATCTCTGGATTAAATTCCATTTGACACTGTTCTGCCCTCTGACCAATCCATTGATAGCTTCCTGCACCCTACAGCTTTCTTCTTCATTATCGACCACATGGCCATTTTTGTATCATTTGCGAACTTCTTAATCATACTCCCCACATTCAAGTCTAAATCATTGATTATATACAACAAAAAGCAAGGTTTCTCGCACTGAGTCTTGCAGTACCCCACTCAAAGCATTTCTCTGGTGACAAAAACACCCATCAACCATTACCCTTTGCTTCCTGCCTCTGAGCCAACTTTAGATCCAACATGCCACTTTGCCTTGGATCCCATGGGCTTTTACTTTCGTGACCAGCCTGCCATGTGGGACCTTGCTAAAATCCATATGGACTACATCAAAGGCAGTATCCTCATCGGCCCTCCTTGTTACCTCCTTAAAAAATTCAATCAGTTAGTCGGGCCCGACCTTCTCTTAACAATTCCATGCTAACTATCCTTGATTAATCCGTGTCTTTCTGAATGAATATTTATCCTGTCCCTCAGAATTTATTCCAATCATTTTCCCACCAATGAGGTTAGGCTGACTGGCCAGTAATTACTCGGTCTATCCCATTCTCCCTTTTAAAACAATGGTACAACATTAGCAGTCTTCCAATCCTCCGGCACCACACCTGTAAACAGAGAGGATTGGGAAATAATGGTCAGAGCCTCTGCAATTTCCTCTCTTGCTTCTCTTAACAGCATGGGATAAATTTTCTGAGGTGCAATACATGGGAGCGTAAGCCCACATTTCTGAAACACTTTGCTTCGGCGCAGTCTGGAGATATCGAAAGGGTTAAAAGTTGAAGATTGAAGTTTGGATAAAACAGGATGTTTGGATCGAAAGAGGCTGCTAGACAACATGGAGTCACTTAGCCTTTGAAATGTGTCTTATCTGATCACCTGTGTGTATATAGTACTTCATGATGGGAATCGATTTATGGCAGTGAGACTTGACTTCGGGATAATGTGTTGCTGGTCATTTATTTGTATTTTAAGTATTTGAGTGTACCTTTGTTACTATGCGAGGAAATAATCTGATTTGTGTATAATAATTCATGACATCGTCTGTATGTTAAATATTTGAGTGTACTTCGTGGAGGCCCCCAACCTGTGTGAGAACACCAGCGGCAGGTTGGAGCCATAAAAGGAGCGGAGGTGCGGCGGCCATGGGCAGCGTGGAGGCATACTACTTCAGGGAGCAGCGCGAGCTGGTGCAGGACGGCGATGGCAGCGAAGAGTGACATCATCAAGGTCCAGGTCAGTGATTGGAGCGTGGGCAGATATAGCAGGAGCGGCGAGAGACTGTGGAAGGATGTGATCGGGGCCCAGGAGTGGCGAGTTCGGGGCCAGGGGCAGCACAGGCCAGCCCTCACTACAATGTGTGAGCACACTAGGTCCGTGCAGCAGAGCAGGTCTCCAGTTATCTCGGATAACCCTTGCCACTGGACCAAGACCTAGCTCTGTCAAGCCTGTGTGGTGGCTGAAGTGCAACGTCCACCACATGTTAAAATAAATCCACGCACAGGCATCTTCCACCCTTCAGGATGTAGTTCAGGACCTGGAATATTAGGTCCTTCAGTGAAACACCTGTGTATTCATCCTTTTTTGACATGGAAGCTAGTCATCCTCGGTTCGAGGGACTGCCTATGATGATGATTGATGATGAGTGTACCTTTCGTTACTATGCAAGGAAACGATCTGGTTTGTGTATAGTAATCCAGAAAGCAGTTAGTCGTGATTTCAGGACAATGCTATTTGAGTCTACATCGTCTGCATGGTAATTGTCTGTATGTACTATGCAAGGAAACAAGAGTTCAAAGGCTTTTCGGTATAAAAGATGGAACTGGTTTTTGTTAGACACACACACACCACACATTAGACACTGGAAGCTCAGAAGGTGTGTGTGTCACAAGCAGCCACGGAAATTGGAACAAGCAGAGAGCTGCCTTTGTGAAGTGTCTCAGTAACTTTCATACTTGGTTTGTATAGTTTGAATGTCTAAATAAAAGACCTGATCCTGCCATTACTATAACTGAGTGTGTGTGTAATTCAACGCTGAAAGCAACGAAGAGAAAAGAGCAAGAAAGCTGTACAACACAATACAGTTTCAAAGAAGCTAAACCCCTCCTCCTGTGCTTTCTCCATCCACCATCTGTTGTTTAGGTCCCGAGTTTTTTGTTGGACCACGGCCTTAAGTCGTTTGTAATGCTGCTTTGCTGCTCCCGAGTTGGGTGGTTGTTTAAGGCTCAGAAGTGCCATGCGCTTGTGATCTGTTAGCTTTTGGATCTCCTGGTCATTCTCATCAAACCAGTCCTGGTGGTTCCTGGTTGAGTGACCGAGCGTCTCTTCGCAGGCACTGGTTATGGAAGCCTGGGGGGGGCAGACCAAGTGCTTTCGGCATTCTGCGTCTCGGGGTAATCAAGGCATGCCAGGTTAGCTGTGAGGCACTGACTGTATAGGGCTCTCTTAGCTGGGTCTTTGAATGCCCCGGCATTGACTTTTTTGCGGGAGTGCTTTTGCTGCCTTCACCACTTTGGGGCTACATTGATGTCAATGATGGATCGGATTAGGCAGTGGTCCGTCCAGCAGTCATCAGCTCTTGTCATGGCGCAGCTGAGGCGCACATCCTTGCGATCCCTGGCTCAGACGATGACATAGTCAAGCAGGTGCCTGTGTTTGTATCCCTTAGTGCTTCCTTTCTCTCTATATTTATTTCATCAAATATTTCACAATCCTCCTCCCTGATTGCAATGTTTTGTGAAGACAGATGCAAAGTATTCATTAGGAACCATACCCACGTCTTCTGCCCCTACACAGGTTACCTTTATGGACTCTAATAGGCCCTACTCTTTGCTTAGTAATCCACTTGCTCTTAATGTATTTATAAAACATCTTTGGGTTTTCCTTGATTTTACTTGCCAATATTTTTTCATACACCTTTGTTTTCCTAATTTCCTTTTTAATTTCACCCCTGCACTTTCTGTACTCCTCTACAGTTTCTGCAACTTTGAGCCCTCGGTGTCTGCCATAAATGTCCCTTTTTTCTTTATGCTACTCTGTATGCCCCTTGTAATCCAGGTGTCTCTAGATTTATTAGTCCCACCTATTTGCTCGTATTTGCTCTGAACGTATTTGCTCTGAACCCTCACTATCTCCTCCTTGAATGCCTCCCACAGATTTTGACACTGATTTTCCTTCAAGTAGCTGTTTCCAGTCCACTTTGGATAAATCACATCTCAGCTTAGTACAACTGGTTTTTCCCCAATTAATTTTATTCCTGGTTCATGTTGGCCCTTTTCCATAACTAACCTAAATCTAACTGCATTATGATTACTACCACCAAAATGCCCTCCCAATAATACCCCTTTCACCTGCCCATCTTCATTCCCTAATTGTAAGTCCAGAACCCCACCCCCATGCCCACCTTGTTGTGCTTGCAATGTACTGGCGAAAATGCATTTTAAAATTCTGCACCCGCTATGCCTTTCACACTAATTCTATGCCAGTTATTATTAGAATAGTTGAAATCGCTTACTATTACTGCCCTATTGTTTTGAACTGCTCAGAAATTTGCCTACATATTTCATCTTCTATCGCCCTCTGACAGTTTGGGGGTTAATAGTACACTCCCAGCAATGTGATCACCCCTTTTTTGTTCTTCAGTTCCACCCATATGGACTCTTTTGCTGATCGTTTGAACATATCATCCCGCCTCACAGCTGTAACTGTTTCTCAATCAATACTGCAACATCCCTCCTTTTTTATCCTCCTCTCTATCCCGTCTGAAAACACTGTAACTAGCTGTAACTAGAAAGACAGGAGCTGCCATTCCTTCCCTTATTTCAACCATGTCTCAATAGCAGCTATATGATCATACTTCCACGTGTTTATCTGTGCCCTCGGATAATCTGCCATTCCCTCGATGCCTTGCATTGAAGTATATACCGTTTAGCACTGCAAAACTCCCTGTTGTCTATTTTCTAGACTTTGTTTCCTCTGCTTTCCAAACTCGCTCATTTATTTTCTGCCTTCCATTTCCAGCTTTGCTTCTCTCTCTTCTGAAACTATTCTCAGGTTTGCATCCCCCTGCCGAGCTAGTTGAAACCCTCCCTAACAGCATTACCAACCGCACCACCCCACTCCAGCCCCCCACCCTGCCCATGAGGATATTGGTCCTGGCCCTGTTGAGGTGCAACCCGATTGGCCTGTACAGGTCCCACCTCCCACATACTGGTCCCAATGCCTTAGGAATCTAAAGCCCTCCCTCCTGCATCATCTCCCCAGCTACTCATTCATCTGCTCTTTCCTTCTATTTCTGTTCTCATGAGCACGTGGCACCGGGAGTGATCCAGAGATTACTATATTTGAGGTCTTATTTTTTTATCTCTTTCCTAGCTCCCTAAAATCTGCCTGCAGGGCTTCATCCCTCTTTCTACCTGTGTCATTGGGACCGGTATGGACCATGACTTCTGGCTCCACGATTGAAGGTCGTGGCTTCTGCTGCCAACGCCTTAATTTGTGGAATTGCCTCCCTGAACCTCTCCGTCTCTCCCTCTTTCCTTCGCTAAGACGATCCTGAAAACCTACATTTTTGACTATGTTTTTGGGCATCAACGTATGTGGCTCAGTGCCTTGAAACGATTAACTACGTTAAATGGGCCATACACATACAGGTTGTTGTTAGGAGATTGGATGTAAGCTTTCTCCCTGGAACAATGTCCATTATATTCGTGTCAATACTGCCCGGAGTGCAATAAATTACTGCTCCTCGGCCCCACCCCACCTGGCCTGCAATACACGCCCTCCCTAGGCGAAGACCGAGTGGCTCCCATTGCTCACAGTATTAGAATGTGGTGGAAAGTTCTCGTGGAGCTGAGTGAAGCCTAAATTAGGCCTCATGTTTCATGTATTGAACTGAAAAACCCCAGACCGTCAGGATATATTATTTTGGGGGTGGGATGGACTCTCTTTTTCCCTTCACAATGGGAAACTCTAGTGGCACATGAGCTTTTGAAGGAGCAGCAATAGATTATTATATTTTTACCACCATTGTGCTGTTATTGTAGATTACCTGCAGTTTTTTAAAAGTATTTTTTCAAGTAAAAGTTGAGGGTTTTTTTTTTTTGTTCCCTCCAGTTGGTTTTGTGATAGATTTGATTTTAATATGCAGTAAAGAACTCCTATTCATACTGTCACTTTCACATCATTACAATCCAACAAATCACCGTAAATTATTTTTTTGAGTAACCGGGTAGTCAAAGGAATGGAGTGACCGATCTTAATATGTAGACAGAGGTACTAATTCTGTACTTTGCATCTGTCTTCACCAGAGAAGTGAATACTGCCAATATAACAATAAAGTAGGACACAGTAATAATATTGGCGAGGATAAAACAGACAAAGAGGATGATTAGCAGTCCTCAAAGTAGAAAAGTTATCCGGAATGTATGGAATGCATCGTTCGGTATTCAGGGAATGAAGGGTTTAAATTGTGGAGGCTTTGGCCACAATCTTCCAATACTCCTTTTGATATGAGAGTGGTGCCAGAGGACTGGAGGATTGGAAATGTTACACCCATTTTTACAAAATTTGGAGAGGCATAAGCGCAGAAATTACAGGTTAGTTAGCTGGGGATGTTTGAGACCATAACCCGGGACAAAATTAATTAGCATTTGGAAAAGTATAAGCGAATAAATGAAACTCAGCATGGATTTGTTAAGGGCAAATCCTGATTCACTAACCTGATCGCATTCTACGGTGAAGTAATGGAGAGGGTTGGCGAGGGTACTGCGTTTGATTTTGAGAATATGGACTTTCAAAAGCCTTTTGAAATAGTACCGCATAATAGAATTGTTAGCAAAATTAAAGCCCATGGCATTAAAGTAGGGATGGGCAATTATTTGGGCTGGAAGGCCACTTAACATGCTCTAGTGAGCTGTTGAGGGCCGCCCACCAATGTTGCCCCTAATGCACTTGGCTGCACCGTCACACAACAAAAGTCCCACATGGCAGACTGGTCATGAAAGTAAAAGCCCATGGGATCCAAGGCAAAGTGTCTAGTTGGATCCAAAATTGGCTCAGAGGCAGGAAGCAAAGGGTTTTAAAAACAGAAAATGCTGGAAATCTCAGCAGGTTAGGCAACATCTGTAGAGAGGAAGCAGAATTAACGTTGACCTCTGACGAAGAGTCATCAACCTGAAACGTTAACTCTGCTTCCTCTCCAAAGATGCTACCTGACCCGCTGAGATTTCCAGCATTTTCTGTTTTTATTCCAGATTCCAGCATCCGCAGTATTTTGCTTTTGTATTAGCAAAGGGTAATGGTAGATGGGTGTTTTTGTGACTGGAAGGCTGTTTCCAGTGGGGTTCCGCAGGGCTCAGTACTGGGCCCTTTTTTTTTGTGAAATATATCAATGATTTGGACTTCAATGTAGGGGTACAATTAAGAAGTTTGAAGATGATAAAAAATTGGCTGTGTGGTTGATAATGAAGAAGAAGGCTGTAGACTGCATGAAAATATCAATGGACAGGTCAGGTGGGCAGAACAGTGCGAAATGGAAGTCAATCGGAGAAGTGTGAGGTATTGCATTTGGGGAAGGCTAACAAGGCAAGGGAATACACATTGAATGGTAGGACACTGAGATGTGTACAGGAACAAAGGGACTTTGGAGTGCATGTCAACAGATCCCAAAAGATAGCAGGACAGGTAGATAAGGTTGTTTAGAAGGCATACGGAATACTTGCCTTTATTAGCTGAGGCATAGAATACAAGAGCAGAGAGGCTATCGCTTCTCGGCCTTTTGGCTAAGATCAAGTGTAGTACCGTTTCTGACCAGCCACCATGACCTCCGGGTGGTTTCTCCCTGGTCAGGAAGGTATATGCTTGCATTTTTGGAAACAGGAGGTGGGTGGGGAGGTTTGACCCATCCACCTCCACGGAGGTGTGTGGGGGACCTGACCCATCCACCTCCATGGCACGAACCTGGTATTGCAGTACTTCCAGGAACGGTGCAGTGGCTCTAGGCCTTTTGGCTAAGAGCATTGGCGCAGAGTGATCCTTGGCATGTGCAAGGTGACGTCTGGCGTTTGTGATTTGACAAAGAATTGGAACGATTGGCTACGAATTTAAAAAAAAAAAAGAGAGGTAATGCTTGAACTGTATAAAGCATTCTTAAGGCCACAGCTAGAGTACTGCATGCAGTTCTGGTCACCACCTTACAGGAAAGTTGTGATTACGCTGGAGAGGGTACAGAGGAGATTCACGAGGATGTAGCCTGGACTGGAGAATTTTAGCTATGAGGAAAGATTGGATAGGCTGGAGTTAGAAACATAGAAACATAGAAAATAGGTACAGGAGTAGGCTATTCGGCCCTTCTAGCCTGCACCGCCATTCAATGAGTTCATGGCTGAACATGCAACTTCAGTACCCCATTCCTGCTTTCTCACCATACCCCTTGATCCACTTAGTAGTAAGGACTACATCTAACTCTTTTTTGAATATATTTAGTGAATTGGCCTCAACAACTTTCTGTGGTCGAGAATTCCACAGGTTCACCACTCTCTGGGTGAAGAAGTTCCTCCTCATCTCGGTCCTAAATGGCTTACCCCTTATCCTTAGACTGTGACCCCTGGTTCTGGACTCCCCTAACATTGGGAACATTCTTCCGGCATCTAACCTGTCTAAACCCATCAGAATCTTAAACGTTTCTATGAGGTCCCCTCTCATTCTTCTGAACTCCAGTCTTTCTTGATAGGTCAGTCCCGCTATCCCGGGAACCAGTCTGGTGAACCTTCTCTGCACTCCCTCAATAGCAAGAATGTCCTTCCTCAGGTTAGGAGACCAAAACTGTACACAATACTCCAGGTGTGGCCTCACCAATGCCCTGTACAACTGTAGCAACACCTCCCTGCCCCTGTACTCAAATCCCCTCGCTATGAAGGCCAACATGCCATTTGCTTTCTTAACCGCCTGCTGTACCTGCATGCCAACCTTCAATGACTGATGTACCATGACACCCAGGTCTCGTTGCACCTCCCCTTTTCCTAATCTGTCACCATTCAGATAATAGTCTGTCTCTCTGTTTTTACCACCAAAGTGGATAACCTCACATTTATCCACATTATACTTCATCTGCCATGCATTTGCCCACTCACCTAACCTATCCAAGTCACTCTGCAGCCTCATAGCATCCTCCTCGCAGATCACACTGCCACCCAACTTAGTGTCATCCGCAAATTTGGAGATACTACATTTAATCCCCTCATCTAAATCATTAATGTACAGTGTAAACAGCTGGGGCCCCAGCACAGAACCTTGCGGTACCCCACTAGTCACCGCCTGTCATTCTGAAAAGTACCCATTTACTCCTACTCTTTGCTTCCTGTCTGACAACCAGTTCTCAATCCATGTCAGCACACTACCCCCAATCCCATGTGTTTTAACTTTGCACATTAATCTTTTGTGTCGGACCTTGTCGAAAGCCTTCTGAAAGTCCAAATATACCACATCAACTGGTTCTCCCTTGTCCACTCTACTGGAAACATCCTCAAAAAATTCTAGAAGATTTGTCAAGCATGATTTCCCTTTCACAAATCCATGGTGACTTGGACCTATCATGTCACCTCTTTCCAAATGCGCTGCTATGACATCCTTAATAATTGATTCCATCATCTTACCCACTACCGATGTCAGGCTGACCGGTCTATAATTCCCTGTTTTCTGTCTCTCCCTCCTTTTTTAAAAAGTGGGATTACATTGGCTACCCTCCACTCGATAGGAACTGATCCAGAGTCAATGGAATGTTGTAAAATGACTGTCAATGCATCCGCTATTTCCAAGGCCACCTCCTTAAGTACTCTGGGATGCAGTCCATCAAGCCCTGGGGATTTATCGGCCTTCAATCCCATTAATTTCCCCAACACAATTTCTCGATTAATAAGGATTTCCCTCAGTTCCTCCTCCTTACTAGACCCTCTGACCCCTCTTATATCCGGAAGGTTGTTTGTGTCCTCTTTAGTGAATACCGAACCAAAGTACTTGTTCAATTGGTCCGCCATTTCTTTGTTCCCTGTTATGACTTCCCCTGATTCTGACTGCAGGGGACCTACGTTTGTCTTTACTAACCTTTTTCTCTTTACATATCTATAGAAACTTTTGCAATCCGTCTTAATCTTCCCTGCAAGCTTCTTCTCGAAATCCATTTTCCCTGCCTTAATCAAACCCTTTGTCCTCCTGTGCTGAGTTCTAAATTTCTCCCAGTCTCCGGGTTCACTGCTATTTCTGGTCAATTTGTATGCCTTGGCTTTAATACTATCCCTACTTTCCCTTGATACCACGGTTGAGCCACCTTCACTTTTTTATTTTTACGACAGACAGGAATGTACAATTGTTGTAGTTCATCCATGTGGTCTCTAAATGTCTGCCATTGCCCATCCACAGTCAACCCCTTAAGTATCATTCGCCAATCAATCCTAGCTAATTCATGCCTCATACCTTCAAAGTTACCCTTCTTTAAGTTCTGGACCATGGTCTCTGAATTAACTGTTTCATTCTCCATCCTAATGCAGAATTCCACCATATTATGGTCACTCTTCCCCAAGGGGCCTCGCACAACGGTATTGCTAATTAATCCTCTCTCATTACACAACACCCAGTCTAAGATGGCCTCCCCTCCAGTTGGTTCCTCGACATATTGCTCTAGAAAACCATCCCTTATGCACTCCAGGAAATCCTCCTCCACCGTATTGCTTCCAGTTTGGTTAGCCCAATCTATGTGCATATTAAAGTCACCCATTATAACTGCTGCACCCTTATTGCATGCACCCCTAATTTCCTGTTTGATGCCCTTCCCAACATTACTACTACTGTTTGGAGGTCTGTACAGAACTCCCACTAACGTTTTTTTCCCTTTGGTGTTCTGCAGTTCTACCCATATAGATTCCACATCATTCAAGCTAATGTCCAATCTAACTGTTGCATTAATCTCTTCTTTAACCAGCAATGCTACCCCACCTCCTTTTCCTTTTATTCTATCCTTCCTGAATGTTGAATACCCCTGGATGTTGAGTTCCCAGCCCTGATCATCCTGGAGCCACGTCTCCGTAATCCCAATCACATCATATTTGTTAACATCTATTTGCACAGTTAATTCATCCACCTTATTACGGATACTCCTTGCATTAAGACACAAAGCCTTCAGGCTTGTTTTTTTAACACCCTTTTTCCTTTTAGAATTTTGCTGTACAGTGGCCCTTTTTGTTTTTTGTCTTGGGTTTCTCTGCCGTCCACTTGTCCTCATCTCCTTTCTGTCTTTTGCTTTTGTCTCCTTTTTGTTTCCCTCTGTCTCCCTGCATTGATTCCCATCCCCCTGCCATATTAGTTTAACTCCTCCCCAACAGCACTGGCAAATACTCCCCCTAGGACATTGGTTCCGGTCCTGTCCAGCTGCAGATCATCCACTTAGTACTGGTCCCACCTCCCCCAGAACCGGTTCCAATGCCCCAGGAATTTGAATCCCTCCCTGCTGCACCACTGCTCAAGCCATGTATCTATCTGCGCTATCCTGCGATTCCTACTCTGACTAGCACGTGGCACTGGTAGCAATCCCGAGATGACTACTTTTGAGGTCCTACTTTTTAATTTAGCTCCTAGCTCCTTAAATTCGTTTTGTAGGACCTCATCCCTTTTTTTACCTATGTCGTTGGTACCAATGTGCACCATGACAACTGGCTGTTCTCCCTCCTTTTTTAGAATGTCCTGCACCCGCTCCGAGACATCCTTGACCTTTGCACCAGGGAAGCAACATACCATCCTGGAGTCTCGGTTGCGGCCGCAGAAACGCCTATCTATTCCCCTTACAATTGAATCCCCTATCACTATCGCTCTCCCACTCTTTTTCCTCCCCTTCTGTTCAACAGAGCCAGCCACGGTGCCATGAACTTGGCTGCTGCTGCCCTCCCCTGATGAGTCATCCCCCTCAACAGTACTCAAAGCAGTGTATCTGTTTTGCAGGGGGATGACCACAGGGGACCCCTGCACTACCTTCCTTGCACTATTCTTCCTGCTGGTCTTCCATTCCCTATCTGGCTGTGGACCCTTCACCTGAGGTAAGACCAACTCGCTACATGTGCTACTCACATCATTCTCAGCATCGTGAATGCTCCAGAGTGAATCCACCCTCAGCTCCAACTCCACAACGCGGTCCGTCAGGAGCTGGAGGCGGATACACTTCCCGTACACGTAGTCATCAGGAACACTGGAGTCGTCCCTGAGTTCCCACATCGCTTACCCTCTTGGCTGTGACATCACCTTTCTATTTTATTTGAAACAGAGGAGGCTGAGGGGAGATCTAATTGAGGTGTATAAAATTATGAGGGATCGAGATCGAGCGAATAGGAAGGATCTATTCCCCCAACAACCAGGAGGCTTAGATTTAAAGCGGTAGGACGTTTAGAGGGGAAATTGCTTCACCCAGAGGGTGGTGGGGGTTTGGAACCCACTGCCTGAAAGGGTGGTAGAGGCAGAAACCCTCGTATCATTTAAAACAAACTTGGATGTGCACTTGAAGTGCCGTGACCTACAAGGCTACAGATCAAGAGCTGAAAAGTGGGATTAGGCTGGATGGCTCTTTGTTGGCTGGCACGGACACGATGAGCTGAATGGCCTCCTTCAATGCTGTAAACTTCTGTGATTCTATGATCATGTACTTACAGTGATGATGTTTGTAAATTATGAGAAATATAGAAGATTAAGGGGTGATGTAATTGAGGTGTTTAAATGATTAAAGGAGTTGATGGGGTGGATGGAGAGAAACTATTTCCTCTGGTGAGGGAGTCCACAACAAGGGGACACAACCTTAAAATCAGAGCTCGGCCGTTCAGGGCTAATGTCAGGAAGCACTTCCTCACACAAATGCTGATTGGCTGTTTCTCTTGTCTGGAGAGTCTAGAACTAGGGGTCATAGTCTCAGGATAACGGACGGCCATTTAGGACTGAGATGTGGAGAAATATCTTCACTCAAAGGGTTGTGAATCTTTGGAATTCTCTGCCCCAAAGAGCTGTGGATGCTCAGTCGTTGAGTGTATTCAGGGCTGAGATCATAAGAATTAGGAACAGGAGTAGGCCATCTAGCCCCTCGAGCCTGCTCTGCCATTCAACAAGATCATGGCTGATCTGGCCGTGGACAAGATCGATAGATGTTTGGACACTAAAGAAATCAAGGGATACGGGGATAGTGCAGGAAAGTGGAGTTGAGGTCGAAGATCAGCCATGATCTTATAGGGGCCATTTAGCCTACTCCTGCTCCTATTTCTTATGCTCTTAAAGGGTAGTGGAAATCCAGAACTCTGTTCCCCATAAAACTGAGGCTGGGGGCCAATTGGAAATCCCAAAACTGAGATTGATGCATTCTTCTTAGGCAAAGGTATTAAGGGCGATGGAACCAAGGCAGGTAGACAGAGTTAAGATACAGATCAGCCACGATCTAACTGAATGGTGGAACAAACTCAAGGGGCTGAATGGCCTATTTCTGTTCCTATATTCCTACTTACAGTGATGACTTTTGTAAACAGCTTTTACAGGGGATTAGAAAGTGAGGATATGCAAACAGGATTAAACTAGGGTCTCACCTGTTCCTGTGACTCAGTCACACTGGGAGGTGCCTTTACCCACTGAGCCATTGGGAGGAGGGTCCAGTGACCCTGCTGGAAAATGCACATGTGAGGCCTCAGGTGAGGACAGTGGAAAAGCCTGTTGACACTCACTGTCGAGGTTCATACATAGAGATTGGGCACATGGTCACATACTGGAGAGAAACTGGTGAGTGTAGAACTGAACCCAACCAGAGTCAGAACCTTCAGGGGAGGAGAGGGAGGGGAACCAGTGAATGTAGAACTGAACCCAGCCAGAGTCAGCTCCTTCAGGGGAGGGACAAAACTCAGTGAGAAGGAAGGAATGTTGGAGATGGTGCGATGAGTTTGTCTTTCAGCACAGGGAGGAGGGAATGTGTGGGATGGGGATTTACAGCTTTGGGGGAACAAGCTAGGGAAGAATGTTCCATAGAAGCTAGAATTGTCTGTTCTGAATTTCTATCCTGTACCTACAGTAATGACGTTTGTAAACTCCTTTTACAGGGCATGAGAAGGGGAGGATTTACAGACAGGGAACTCACACCAAATATCATATGAAGGTGTGACACAGTCACTCGATTCATCAGGACCTGAATATCATCGGCCTTTGAATGTGGAAGGAGAAATATTTGCCTGTTCTGTCTGTGGGAAAAGATTTCAAACATCAGTGTGACTGGTAAAGCACCGAGACACACACATCTGAGTGAGAGTGTTCCAGTGCACAGCCTATGGAAAGAGCTTTAACCAGTTACACAGCCTGAAAAAACATCGCACCATTCACAGCGGGGAGAAACTGTACACATGTTCTGTGTGTGGACGAGGCTTCAACTGATCATCCAATTGGAGAGACACAAGGACACCTGCACCACAGAGAAACCGTGGGAATGTGGGGACTGTGGGGAGGGATTCAATTAACCATCTGTGCTGGAAATTCATCGACGCAGTCACACCGGGGAGAGGCCGTTCACCTGTTCCGAGTGTAGGAAGGGATTCATTCAGTTATCCTAGCTCGCTACACACCAACTTGTTCACACCAATAAGAGACCTTTTAATTGTTCTGACTGTGAGAAGAGCTTTAAACGCAGAAATCATGTGATGGCAAAACAACGTACTCACACTAGGGTGAGGCCGTTCACCTGCTCCGTGTGTGGGAAGAGATTCGCTGATCCATCCCACCTGCTGACAAGCCAGCGAGTTCACATGTGACTGCAGGGTTTGGATGCTGTTGTTAATCACATCCAGGACTGAGCCATCTTCATTCTGACAGTTGGGCTTTGTTTTCCCTGTAACTGAGCTGGAGGTTAATTTTATGGATATCTGACAAATAAATCGGCTTTGGTTCAAGCACACATTGTGTCGATTCCTTGATTTCTCCAAGATAAGAGGAGACTAGTTGTTGTCCTGTTACCGACTGTTCCATTTTTGGACCTTTTTCCCTTTGTTCAATAAAGACTTGTCCTTATGTAGCACCTCACATAACTTCAGGATAGCCCAAAGTGCTTTACAGCCAATGAGGTTCAACAACATCAAAGTGCATTTGAAGTGCATTCACTGTTGTAAAACAGGAAATGCAGCAGATGATTTGTGCACAGCAAGCTGCCATGAAAACAATGGCCAGATAATCTGTTTCAGTGATATTGGTTGAGGGCTGATGGAGCCTTGGTTGAACGACTCAGCCGAAAGATGGCAACGCTGAGAGTGTAGCAATCCTGTGCTGAATCTTCACTGGGAGTGTTTGATGGGACAGTGTAGACAGAGCTTTACTCTGCATCTAACCCGTGCTGTACCTGCCTATGGAGTGTTTCATGGGACAGTGTAGAGGGAGCTTTACTCTGCATCTAACCCGTGCAGTACCTGCCCTGACACAAGGTGCTCATTCCCCAGCACTAGCATCCATAACCGCAATGAGAACAACAGTTAACCCAAAGATAAGAGAAACCCATCAGTTCCTCCCCTGGACATAGATCCAGAGGGACAGTGAGTGTCCCGAACATTGTTGTACAGAGTGCCTGGGTCTGAGCCTTTTGGTGATGATTTGAATTTGATGCCCTCGAGTTACTGACTCACCGACTGGTGGAAATAGTGTTTCCTCATTTACCTGATCACATTCTGACCACCCCTCTCAGATCTCCAATTCCCCTTTGTTCTCATGAAAATCGCCCATTTCTCCAATCTCCCCTGATAACTAAAGACGCTTGACCCTGGTACCATCTCAGTGAATCTCTCTGCACCCTCTCCATGGTCTTGACATCCTTCTTGGTGTAAGATCCCGAAAACCTGACACAATATTCGACCTGCAGCCTAACCAATGATTTGTACAGGTTTACATGACCCCTGCCTGTTTGTACTCTACATCCCTATTTATAAAACCTAGGATCCCATGTGCTTTTTAACCACTTTGCCCTCGCACTTTTAAAGATTTGTGTATCTGATCCCCTGGTAGGTTTTACAGATATTAACACAGCTTGGCTAAAACACATTGACATCGCTAACGTCTGACATAATATGCATTATGGGAAAGAGAAGTTTAATGTGAGTTAGAAACTCAAATAGGCCTTCACTGCAGACATGTCGTCATGGCAACACTGATAAGACATTCCATTCACTGAACCCACTGGTTGGAAACTATATTTCACTAAATATATTCAAAAAGGAGTTAGATGTAGTCCTTACTACTAGGGGGATCAAGTGGTATGGTGAGAAAGCAGGAATGGGGTACTGAAGTTGCATGTTCAGCCATGAACTCATTGAATGGCGGTGCAGGCTCGAAGGGCCGAATGGCCTACTCCTGCACCTATTTTCTATGTTTCTATGTTTCTATGTAATCAGATCAGGAGAAAGCACAGGGTTTGTCTGTTATTAACCACAATATAAGCTTAAACCAGAGTGAGTATCACAATAGATTAGATTATAATGTGTGATATTTAGACCTATAATTGTGATACTATAAGAAATAACAACTAACAGCAGACAGTTAAGTTTAGGGATAATGAGAACATTCCTGAAGAAAAGTAACTGCTGTGAACCAGGGAAAGTGTCCTTGTAAATCACAGATTAGAGAAGTTCCAGCTGTCTTTTCCTCGCTTCCTGCCAAAACCCAGCAGAGAAGACAAAGAAGAGTCCGGTGCCAGAGGTGGATCACTGCAGGGTATAAAAGTGAGGGGAGACTGATGTAAGGGGGCAGTCAGGACTGGAGACACCGGAGATCAAGCTCAGGGCACCCGAGGTTCCATCCAGCCGTCTGACCTTGTGTCAGTTACCGTGGACACGCGGGACTTGCATGTTTACTCTGATTGATGGATCAATATAAGGTATAGCACTGGGCAGAGAATCTGCTCATCTTGTATTTCTTAATAAGGTATTAATGTTGCTGACACTAGACTCTTGAACCTGCGAATTAATTAGACATGGTATTAGCTACATCACATCAAGATCTAACAGAATCACTCCATTCATCACGACCTGAATATCATCGGTCTTTGAATGTGGAAGGAGAAATGTTTGCCTGTTCTGTCTGTGGGAACAGAATTCAAACATCAGTGTGACTGGAAAAGCACCGAGACACACATACCCGAGTGAGAGTGTTCCAGTGCACTGACTGTGGAAAGAGCTTTAACCAGTTACACAGCCTGAAAAAACAAGGCTTCAACTGAGCGTCCAGCCTGGAGACACAAGGACACCCGCACCACAGAGAGAATGTGGGAAGGGATTCAATTACCCATCCCAGCTGGATATTCAGTGAAACATTCACTTCGGGGCGAGGCCATTCACTTGCTCCGTATGAAGGAGGGGATTCACTCTGTTATCCAAGCTCCAGACACACAAGAGAGTTCACACGGGGGGAGAGACCGTTCACATGCATTAAGTGTGGGAAGTTTAATGTGAGTTAGAAACTCAAATAGGCCTTCACTGCAGACATGTCATCATGGCAACACTGATAAGACATTCCCTTCACTGAACCCACTGGTTGGAAACTGTATTTCACTAAATATATTCAAAAAGGAGTTAGATGTAGTCCTCACTACTAGGGGGATCAAGGGGAATGGAGAGAAAGCAGGAATGGGGTACTGAAGTTGCATGTTCAGCCATGAACTCATTGAATGGTGGTGCAGGCTCGAAGGGCCGAATGGCCTACTCCTGCACCTATTTTCTATGTTTCTATGTTTCTATGTAATCAGATCAGGAGAAAGCACAGGGTTTGTCTGTTATTAACCACAATATAAGCTTAAACCAGAGTGAGTATCACAATAGATTAGATTATAATGTATGCTATTTAGACCTATAATTGTGATACTATAAGAAATAACTACGAACAGCATAAGGGATGACTTCAATCTTCCCATCTTCTGAAAAACCGATGTGTACACACTGTTAAGAGATCATTTAAATGTTTTGACTGTGAGAAGAGCTTTAAAAGCACAAAGAATCTGCTGACGCACCACGTACTCACACTGGGGAGAAACTGTTCACCTGCTCCGTGTGTGGGAAGGGATTCGCTCAGTCATGTTCTCTGCTCAGACACCACCAAGTTGACAATTAACTGCAGTGGTTGGGTTCTGCTGTTATTGCTGCTGTTTATCACGGCAGCATGGAGGCCCCGACCTGCAAGAAACCACCAGCCGCAAGCCGGGGCCATAAAAGGAGCGGAGGTGTGGCGGCCCGGGAGCAGTGTGGAGGCCACTTCAGGGGGCAGCACGAGCTGGTGCAGGAGGGTGACAACTTGCAGACGGGCGACTGGATTGGATGTCACCAAAATCAAGGTCGCTGATTGGAGCGTGGGCAGGAGAGGCGGCAAGCAGCAGAGGAGTGGCAAGGTCGGGGCGATGGAGCGGCGAGAGATTGTAGAGTGACGTGATTGGGGCCCAGGAGAGGTGAGAGCCCAGGGCAGCATGGGCCAGCCCACACTGCCATATAAGAACATAAGAAATAGGAACAGGAGTAGGTCATATGGCCCCTCGAGCCTGCTCCACCATTCAATACGATCATGGCTGATCTGATCACGGACGCAGTTCCACTTCCCCGCCCACTCCCCATAACCCCTTATTGTTTCAGAAACTCTATTTCTGTCTTAAATTTATTCAATGTCCCAGCCCCATCTGAAGTTCTGTTGCCCATCCCTTTATAGAACTATCTTACATAAGATTTAAAATGTTATTTTCTGTACCATTTCGCCCTTTTTGGATCAGATTTTTTTTTAACTCCTCCCCACAGATATTGCATGTGACGGCCTTTGAAATGTTCTGATCTTTGTAATTGTCATTGCTGATTTTAATGGTCTCGTTGATTGAATCTCTTGTTACTAACATACTTTGCACTATTTCTTTAATCAAGATCATTGTTTCAAATACTGGGGTTTTGGTGTAGGTTTAGGATTAGTGGTTGGGGCTAAAGGTTAATGGTTAGGTATAGTCGATATGATGCTCGGCTAATGAGTTAGTGATTAGGGTTAGAAACCACAATTGACGTGTTGATTTTAATTTCAAATTTTTTAAACCTCACACAGATGCGTTACAAAACAGCCTCATGAATTGTTAATTCCAGGAACCTTCTTTCTGACCGAGTCCGATTTCCTCCCTTCTTTCACATCTCGACATTTCCCATAGAAAATAAAACATCACGGTCATGAGACTTTGGGATTTTGGGACAAGAACAGGCAGATCCAGGTGTTGCGCTGGTTACATCCAATTATCGGCCTGTCTGAAAAGGGCTTCTGACAATAACCTGTCACCAGGCCCCACCAGTCCCCGTCTAAATCCACCATCAGAACTTCATTCATTACCCACCTTTCGCCCTCACTACAGCTGGATTCATCATCATAAACATTCCCCATACTGAGGCTCTCCCATTCCCATTTTATAGTCTCAGTGTAAGTGGTCCCTGGATTTGGTGTCACATAAAATCATAAGAACATAAGAAATAGGAGGAGGAGTAGGGCATCTGGTTCCTCGAGCCTGCTCCGCCATTTAATAAAATCATGGCTGATCTGATCATGGACTCAGCTCCACTTCCCTGCCCGCTTCCTGTAACCCTGTATTCCCTAATCGCTCAAAAATCTGTCTATCTCCACCTTAAATTTATTCAATGAACCAACCTCCACAGCTCTCTGGGTCAGAGAATTCCATAGATTTACAACCCTCAGAGAAGAAATACCTCCTTATCTCTGTTTTATATGGGCGGCCCCTTATTCTGAGACTATGCCCCCTAGTTTTAGTTTCCCCTATGAGTGGAAATATCCTCTCTGCATCCACCTTGTCGAGCCCCCTCATTACCTTATATGTTTCGATAAGATCACCTCTCATTCTTCTGAATTCCAATGTGTATAGGCCCAACCTACTCAACCTATCTTCAGAAGTCAACACCCTCATCTCCGGAATCAACCTAGTTAACCATCTCTGAACATTCTTCCTTATATACGAAGACCAAAACTGTACACAATACGCCAGGTGTGGCCTCACAATACCCTGTACAGTTGTAGCAAGGCTTCTCTGCTTTTATGCTCCATCCTCCTTGCAATAACGGCCAACATTCCATTTGCCTTCCTGATTACTTGCTGTACCTGCGTACTAACTTTTTGTGTTTCATGCACAAAGACCCCCAGGTCCCTCTGTACTGCACCACTTTGCAATTTTTCTCCATTTAAATTATAATTTGCTTTTCTATTTTTTCTGCCAAAGTGGATAACCTCACATTTTCCCAGATTATACTCCATCTGCCAAATGTTTGCCCACTCACTTAGCCTGTCTATATCCCTTTGCAGATTTTTTGTGTCCTCCTCACAATTTGCTTTCCCACCCATCTTTGTATCATCAGCAAACTTGGCTACATTACACTCGATCCCTTCATCCAAGTCATTAAAATAGATTGTAAATAGCTGAGGACCCAGCACCGATCCCTGCAGCACCCCACCATGCACTGTTTGCCAACTGGAAAATTACCCATGTATCCCAACTCTCTGTTTTCTGTTAGTTAGCTAATCCTCCTTCCATGCTAATATATTACCACCTACCTAGGTGAGCTCTTATTTTTTACAGTAACCTTTTATGTGGCACCTTATCGAATGCCTTCTGGAAATCCAAATACACCACATCCACTGGTTCCCCCTTATCCAACCTGCTCGTTACATCCTCAAAGAACTCCAGCAAATTTGTCAAACATGATTTCCCTTTCATAAAATAATGCTGATTCTGCTTGATTGAATTATGCTTTTCCAAATGCCCCACTTCTGTTTCCTTAATAATGGACTCCAGCATTTTCCCAATGACAGATGTTAGGCAAACTGGTCTATAGTTTCCTGTTTTTTGTCTGCCTCCTTTTTTTAAATAGGGGCATTACATTTGTGGTTTCCAATCCGCTGGGACCGCCCCAGAATCCAGGAAATTTTGGTAGATTACAACCAATGCATCCACTATCTCTGCAGCCACTTTTTTAATATCCTAGGATGTAAGCCATCGGGTCCAGGGGACTTGTCTGCCTTTAGTCTCATTATTTTACCGAGTACTACTTCATTTGTGACAATGATTGTATTAAGTTATTCCCTCCCTATAGTCCCTTGATTATCCACTATTAGGATGTTTTTAGTGTCTTGTACCATGAAGACCAATACAAAATATTTGTACATCGTTCCTGCCATTTCCCTGTTCCCCATTATTAATTCCCCAGTCTCATCCTCTAGGGGAACAGCATTGACTTTAGCCAAAAAAAAAAAAGATAGTAAAAGCTTTTACAGATATATAAAACGGAAAAGAGTGACTAAAGTAAATGTTGGTCCCTTAGAAGAAGAGAAGGGGGATTTAATAATGGGAAATGTGGAAATGGCTGAGACCTTAAACAATTATTTTGCTTCGGTCTTCACAGTGAAAGACACAAAAACCATGCCAAAAATTGCTGGTCACAGGAATGTGGGAAGGGAGGACCTTGAGACAATCACTATCACTAGGGGGGTAGTGCTGGACAGGCTAATGGGACTCAAGGTAGACAAGTCCTGATGAAATGCATCCCAGGGTATTAAAAGAGATGCCAGAAGTTATAGCAGATGCATTCGTTATAATCTACCAAAATTCTCTGGACTCTGGGGAGGTACCAGCGGATTGGAAAGCAGCTAATGTAACGCCTCTGTTTAAAAAAAGGGGGCAGACAAAAGGCAGGTAACTATAGGCCGGTTAGTTTAACATCTGTAGTGGGGAAAATGCTTGAAACTATCATTAAGGAAGAAATAGCGGAACATCTAGATAGGAATAATGCAATCAAGCAGACGCAACATGGATTCATGAAGGGGAAATCATGTTTAACTAATTTACTGAAATTCTTTGAGGATATAACGAGCATGGTGGATAGAGGTGTACCGATGGATGTGGTGTACTTAGATTTCCAAAAGGCATTCGATAAGGTGCCACACAAAAGGTTACTGCAGAAGATAAAGGTACGTGGAGTCAGAGGAAATGTATTAGCATGGATAGAGTATTGGCTGGCTAACAGAAAGCAGAGAGTCGGGATAAATGGGTACTTTTTGGGTTGGAAATCGGTGGTTAGTGGTGTGCCACAGGGATCGGTGCTGGGACCACAACTGTTTACAATATACATAGATGACCTGGAAGAGGGGACAGAGTGTAGTGTAACAAAATTTGCAGATGACACAAAGATTAGTGGGAAAGCGGGTTGTGCTGAGGACAGAGAGGCTGCAAAGAGATTTAGATAGGTTAAGCGACTGGGCTAAGGTTTGGCAGATGGAATAAATACAATGTCGGAAAGTGTGAGGTCATCCACCTTGGGAAAAAAAACAGTAAAAGGGAATATTATTTGAATGGGGAGAAATTACAACATGCTGTGGTGCAGAGGGACCTGGGGGTCCTTGTGCATGAATCTCAAAAAGTTAGTTTGCAGGTGCAGCAGGTAATCAGGAAGGCGAATGGAATGTTGGCCTTCATTGACAGAGGGATGGAGTACAAAAGCAGGGACTGCTGCAACTGTGCAGGGTATTGGTGAGGCCGTACCTGGAGTACTGCGTGCAGTTTTGGTCACCTTACTTAAGGAAGGATATACTAGCTTTGGAGTGGGTACAGAGACGATTCTGGAGATGAGAGGGTTACCTTATGATGATAGATTGAGTAGACTGGGTCTTTACTCGTTGGAGTTCAGAAGGATGAGGGGTGATCTTATAGAAACATTTAAATAATGAAAGGGATAGACAAGATAGAGGCAGAGAGGTTGTTTCCACTGGTAGGGGAGACTAGAACTAGGGGGCACAGCCTCAAAATACGGGGGAGCCAATTTAAAACCGAGTTGAGAAGGAATTTCTTCCCCCAGTGGGTTGTGAATCTGTGGAATTCTCTGCCCAAGGAAGCAGTTGAGGCTAGCTCATTGAATGTATTCAAGTCACAGATAGATAGATTTTTAACCAATAAGGGAATTAAGGGTTACGGGGAGTGGGCGGGTAAGTGGAGCTGAGTCCACGGCCAGATCAGCCATGATCTTGTTGAATGGTGGAGCAGGCTCGGGGGGGCTAGATGGCCTACTCCTGTTCCTAATTCTTATGTTCTTATGTTCTTATGTTCACTCTTTTCCTTTTTATGTAACTGTCAAAACTCTTACTATCTCTTTTTATTTTTCATGCTCATTTACTTTCATAATCTATCTTCCCTCTCTGTCATGTTTTAGTCATTCTTTGCTGGCTTTTAATAGTTATCCAATCCTGTGGCCTCCATTAGTCTTGGCCATATTGAATGTCCTTGTTTTCAATTTTATACCATCCCTTATTTCCTTAGTTAGCCACAGATGGTTCGCTCTTCTCTTACAGTCTTTCCTTCTCATTGGGATATATTTTTGTCGCGAGTATGAAATATTTCCTTCAATGTCTGTTACTGCTCATCAACTGTCCTATACTTTAATCTATTTTCCCAGTTCACTTTCACCAACTCTGCCCTCATACCTTTGTAGCTTCCTTTATTTAAGCTTAGGACACTGGTTTGAGAACCAACTTTCTCACCTTCCAACTGAATTTGAAATTCAACCATGTTATGTTCACTCATTCCTAGAGGATCCTTTATTATGAGATCATTTATTAATCCTGTCTCATTACACAGTACCATATTTAGTCACAGCATAAGTGGTGTCTGAATTTGATGTGTCAGTGAAAGGGGTCCCTGGATTTGGTGTCACAGTGAAAGTGGATCCTGGATTTGGTGTCTCAGTGTAAGTGGCCCTGGACAGACCAGGAATCTTTCCCCAGCCACAATGACGTCACTGAGGGATTGCCTGCGGGGTTTAACTCTCCGGCGGGTTTGTGTTTCAACAGCATTTCTTCACTGGGACTGAGGCAAACCCGCAGCCCAGCAATGTGTTTAGCACAGAATGATCCCACACAAATCTATTCTCCATTAACACTCTTCACAGTCATTCACTAGAAACAGCCCAGTGCCCGTGAGTAACTGCAGCCCTGCATCTGACTTCAGGTAAGCACACAATTCAAAACATTGTAAAGAGAAAACAAACCTCATTATAGTTCAACAGTCTATTCATGAGCAGTGAACCCCCCCTCACCCCAACTCCTCATTCACCCCTACTCTCCAACCCCCCCTCACCCCAACTCCTCATTCCTCATTCACCCCTACTCTCCAACCCCCCCTCACCCCTACTCTCCAACCCCCCTCACCCTAACTCCTCTCTCATCCCTACTGTCCAACCCCCCTCACCCCAACTCCCCTTTCACCCCTACTCTCCAACCGCACTCACCCCAACCCCTCCTTCACCCCTACTCTCCAACCCTCCTCACCCCAACAGCTCCTTCACCCCTACTCTCCAACCCCCCCTCACCCTAACTCCTCTCCCACCCCTACTCTCCAAACCCCCCCTCATCCCAACTCCTCATTCACCCCTACTCTCCAACCCCCTCACCCCAACTCCCCCCTCACCCTAACTCCTCTCTCACCCCTACTCTCCAACCCCCCCTCATCCCAACTCCTCCTTCACCCCTACTCTCAAACCCCCCTCATCCCAACTCCTCCTTCACCCCTACTCTCCAACCCCACCTCACCCCAACTCCTCTCTCACCCCTACTCTCCAACCCCCCCCTCATCCCAACTACTCCTTCACCCCGACTCTCCAACCCCCCTCACCCCAACCCCTCCTTCACCCCTACTCTCCAACACCTCACCCCAACTCCCCTTTCACTCCTACACTCCAACCCCTCCTTCACCCCTACTCTCCAACCCCCTCTTCACCCTACTCTCCAACCCCCCCTCACCCCAACTCCCCTTCTCTCCAACCCCCTCACCCCAACTCCTTATTCACCCCTACTCTCCAAACCCCCCTCACCCCAACCCCTCCTTCACCCCTACTCTCCAAACCCTCACCCCAACTCCTCTTTCACCCCAACTCCTGTTTCATCCCTACTCGCTAATGTCCCTCAATGAACCCCTCATTCATTCCCACTCTCCAATCCCTCTCTTGTATTTATAAATGCTTTGAGGGCGTCTTTGAGTTGGGCTCTTTCTGTATTCTGCCCACTTGAGGAGTTAGATAACAGACTTTCTCCTGTGAATATAGAGCTGGAGTATTGGGTCATGATGTGTTTACTTGTTCATCTTGTTCACTCTAAAATTGAGTCTTATGGTTTCAGACACCAGATAATCAAGCTCACAACAGATTGTCTTTCACTGACTTTATTAATAGCACAGCAAAAATACAGACAGAGTATAGTTACCCGATCCGGAGAACAGAGATAATGCAGTGCATTCAGAGCTCTCTTCTCCCCAGGTGTGTCCAACAAGCTGCGACGACACTGGCGATATTTGTGTTTAGGTTATTTACTACATTCTTGCTCTGACCCTGCTCAAACCATAATCAGAGAATGGTTACAGCACAGAAGGAGGCTATTTAGCTCATCGAGCCCATGCCGGCTCTCTGCAAAAGCACCTCAGCTAGTCCCACTCCCACCATCATTTATACAGTGCAGTTCAAGATCTCAGGGCATCACAAAGCACTTTACAGCTAATTAAGTACTTTTGAAGTCTAATGTAGAAAACGCGGCGGCCAATTTGCACACAGGATGCTCCCACAAAAAGCAATGTGATACTGACCAGATAATCTGTTTTGTTTTAGCGATAAATACCGGCCAGGATACGAGAGATCACTTCCATGCTCTTCTTCGAAATGGTATCATAGATCTTTTATGTCCACTTGAGAGAGCAGATTGGGGCCTCGATTTAATGTATCATCTGAAAGACCTCACTTCCAATAGTGCAGTGCTCCCTCAGTACTGCAGTTTCTTGGGTGGGGCTTGAACCCACAACCTTCTGACAGAGGCAAGAGTGCTACCAACTGAGCCACGGCTGATACAGCGGTGCAGCAGCACCTTAACAGTGTCTCATCTGTCTGTTTCTGTGCTGTAAATTCTTTGATTCCAAGGTCTAATTCGTTAATGTAAATTGTGAGCAACAGTGGTACCAGCACTGATCCTTGTGGAACACCATTGCCCACCTTCTGCCACTGAATAGCTACCCTTTACTCCTACTCTTTGCTTTCTGTCTTAAAGCCAGTTAACTATCCATTCTGCTACTTGTCTCTTGATTCCATATTCTCTGACCTTGTTCATCGGTCTATTATGGGGTACCTTTTGATAGTAGGCCTTTTGACAATCTAGAGACATTGTTGTTAAATTACATTGAATACATTACCATTGTCTACAATCTGTTACCTCTTCAAAAATGTTAATGAGGTTGATCAAGTGAGACTTTCCCTTTTGAAATCCATGCTGACTATTCATTACTATATTTTTGGTTTCTACATGTTCTTCTATTTTCTCCTATAGTAGGGATTCCATCATTTTTTCGATGTTATGCTGACGTCTATAATTCCCTGGACATGGTCTATCCCCCTTCTTGAATATAGGGCCTCTACACCTTTTTCTAACGATTTATTAAATATATGTAGTGTCAGCTGTGGCTCAGTGGGTAGTACTCTCACCTCTGAGTCAGAAGGTTGTGGGTACAAGTCCCACTCCAGAAACTTGAGCATATAAATCTAGGCTGACACTCCAGTGTAGTGCTGAGGGAGTGCTGCACTGTCGGAGTTGCCGTCTTTCGGATGAGACGTTAAACCGAGGCACCGTCTGCCCTCTCAGGTGGTCGTAAAAGATCCCGTGGCATTATTTCAAAGAAGGGCAGGGGAGTTATCCTCGGTGTCCTGGCTAAGAAGGCCACACACACTACTTGGAAAATAAGAGACTAAATGGGATAGAGGAGCAAAGGAATACACACGTCACTAAAAGTGGGTTAGGAAGGCCATTACAGAAACAAACCTAGAGGGATGGAATTGAAAAACAGAAAAGCTATGTTAAACTTGTATCGGACCTTGGTTGGACCACACTTGGCGTACTGTGCACAGTTCTGGTCACCATATAAAAAGGATCTCGAGGCATTGGAGAAGGTGGAAAAAAGATTTGCATGGATGATCCCCGAACTGAGAGGATATACTTATCAGGAAAGGCTGAACAGGTTAGGGCTCTTTTCTCGGATTAAAGAGAAAGCTGATGGGTGACCTAATCAAGATCTTTAAGATTATGAAAAGGTTATACAAGGAGGACATGGAGAAAATGTTTCCACTTGTGGAGAGTCCAAAACTACAGGTCATAAATATCAGATAGTCACTAATAAATCCAGGAGGGAATTCAGGAGAAACTTCTTTACCCAAATAGAGGTAAGAATGTGGAGCGTACAACCACAAGGAGCAGTTGAGGCAAATAGCATAGATGCCGTTAAGGAGAAGCTAGATAAGCACTTGAGGGAGAAAGGAATAAAGGATCTGCTAATAGGGTTCAATGAAGAGCACTGGGAGGAGGCTCGTGTGGAGCAGAAACATCAGTATTGACCAGTTGGGCCGAATGGCCTGTTCCTGTGCTGCAGACGCTATGTAAATCTATGTAACTATGTCTTCTGACTCTTGATATAGCTGGAAACGATTTTGCTATTACTACAGTAACCATGCACCATTTTTTTTTAACCAAAGATCTCTTAGCTTCTCTAACGGCTGCTTTTGACTCCCCCAGTTGTGGGTGATATTTGTCCCTATTCTCCTGTAAAGTGATTTGGGGAGTCAGGCATCCTGCACTACCTAGACCTAAACTGGCAGGTAAAACACCAGTTGCTTCCTCAGTAAGGATTCCTCGCCATATACTTGTCAGCAGGGTCAGTGGTGGAGTTCCGCAGCTGGAGTGATCCCAGAGTAACCGTCGGGATCACACCCCCATTGATGTTCTGGCTCTTGTATTTTTAGTTATTCTGGTGTCTAACACGCACATATCAATAAAACAGGGAATTCCGGGAAACATGCTGCAGGTCTTTCTTTATCTGGAGATCAATGGTGACTGTTGTATAATTGTACCAGCAGTTAACAGACTCCTGTGATCTCCTCCGTCTGCTTTTAATGCAGACTTTAACCAATTTAGTTCAAACGATTGGATTGCAAATGAGTTAATGCCTGCCTTAAAATGGCAGACTCAGGACTGTCATAGAATAATTACCAGACTAATTTTTAGACTGGAAACTTAAACCTGCCGTTTCACTTTGTCAGGAACAGATCGCAGATTTCCACCAATCTGATTTGACAGCACATTTCCACCATTCACCGCCATTATTCCCAACTCTAAACACAGTTGTAAAGGAGCCTGCTGTTCTGTGCTTAGGAGCTCTGACCCATGGAAGAGAGTGGCTGGAACACATTTCTTACCCACCTCAAGATGAACCTGCACTGAGAGTTTGCTGTCAGCGCAGAGAGACTAGAAAGACCAAAGTGTCGTTTGCCCCTCTGTGTGGCCCTGAAGGACTGTGTCCAGGCTGAAGTTCCATTCCCACCGTACGATTCTCCCCCAAAATTGTCTTTTCTGAGCTCCAGCCATGTGATGCTAAACACTTAGGTGGGAAAGTCACAAATCTACAGCAATGTGTTGAAAACAAAGCTGATTAATTTGACATATATCTAGAATATTAATAACCCCTATGACTGTGCTGGAGTTTAACACCAACAGAAGCAAAACCCCAACTGTCAGAATGATGTGATTAACAGCAGAATCCTGAAGTCACATGTGAACTCACTGGTGTCTCAGCAGGCTGGATGAGTGGGCAAGAACATGGGAAATGGAATATATTGTGGAGAAATGTGAAGTTATCCACTTTGGTAAACAAATAGAAAAGCAGAGTATTTTTTAAATGGTGAGAGATTGGGAAATGTTGGTGTTCAGAGGGACCTGGGTGTCCTTGTATACAAATCACAAAGTATAGCAAGCAATTATGAAAACAAATAGTATGTTGGCCTTTATTACAAGAGGATTTGAGTACACGTGTAAAGACGTCTTACTGCAATTATATAGGGCTCTGGTGAGACCACACCTGGATTGTGTACAGTTTTGGTCTCCTTAACTAAGGAAGGATATACTTGCCACAGAGGGAGTGCAACAAAGGTTCACCAGACTGATTCCTGGGATGGGAGGATTGTCCTATGAGGAGAGATTGAGTAGACTAGGCGTATATTCTCTAGAGTTTAGAAGAATGAGAGGTGATCTCATTGAAACATACAAATTTCTTACAGGATTTGACAGGGTAGATGCAGGGAGGATGTTTCCTCTGGCTCAGGTGCCTAGAACCAGGGCTCACAGTCTCAGAATAAGGGGCTGGCCATTTAGGACTGAGATGAGGAAAAATGTCTTCACTCAGAGAGCTTTGAATCTTTGGAAATCTCTACCCCAGAGGGCTATGGATACTCAGACATTGAGTCTATTCAAGACAGAGGTCGATAGATTTTTGAATATTAAGGGAAACAAGAGATATGGGGATCGTGTAGGAAAGTGGAGTTAAGGTCTTACTGAATGGCAGAGCAGGCCCGAGGGTCAAATGGCCTGCTCCTAATTCTTGTGTTCTTCTGACTGAGCGGGTCCCTTCCCAAACTCAGAGCAAGTGAACGGCCTCTCCCCAGTGAGCTCGCTGATGTCTCAGCAGATACTTTTTGCTTTTAAATGTCTTCTCACAGTCAGAACATTTGAAAGGTCTTTTATTGGTGTGAACAAGTTGGTGTGTAGTGAGCTGGGATGACTGAGTGAATCCCTTCCCACATACTGAGCAGGTGAATAACCTCTCCCCAGTGTGTATTCGCTGGTGTATCAACAGGTGGGATGACTGAGTGAATCCCTTCCCACACATGGAGCAGGTGAACGGCCTCTCCCCAGTGTGAAGTCGCTGATGTCTCAGCAGGTTGTTTGACTGAGTGAATCCCTTCCCACACTCAGAGCAGGTGAACGGCCTCTCCCCGGTATGAACTCGCTGGTGTATCAAAAGATCGGATGACTGGGTGAATCCCTTCCCACACTCAGAGCAGGTGAATGGCTTCTTTCCAGTGTGAGAGCGTTGGTGTGTCAGCAGATCATTTTTGCTTTTAAATCTCTTATCACAGTCAGAACATTTAAAAGGTCTTTCATCAGTGTGAACAAGTTGGTGTGAAGTGAGGCTGGATGACTGAGTGAATCCTTTCCCACACTCAGAGCAGGTGAATGGCCTCTCCCCAGTGTGAACTCGCTGGTGCGTCAGTAGATGGGATGAACAAGTGAATCCCTTCCCACACTCGGAGCAGGTGAACGGCCTCTCCCCAGTGTGAGTGCGTTGGTGTACAGTGAGGTCAGATGATCGCCTGAATCCAGTCCCGCAGTGAGAGCACCTGAACGGCCTCTCGTCAGTGTGAACTCGCCGGTGCTTCATCAGATTGGATGAATTAGTGAATCCCTTCCCACACGCGGAGCAGGTGAACGGCCTCTCCCCGGTGTGACTGCGTCGATGAGTTTCCAGCTGGGATGGGGAACTGAATCCCTTCCCACAGTCCCCACATTTACACGGTTTCTCCGTGGTGTGACGGCACTTGTGTCTCGACAGGCCAGATGATTGGCTGAAGCCTCGTCCACACACACAACACGTGTACGGTTTGTCACCGCTATGAATGGTGCTGTTTGCTTCCATGTTCAAAGGCCGATGATATTTAGGTCCCAATGAGTCAAGTGACTTGGTCAGATCTTGATGTAGTGTTCAGCTTGAGCTTCCCATCTGCAAATCCTCCCCTTCTAACATCCTGTAAAATGAATTTAAAACAAGGAAAAGGGAGCATGAGAACCCAGAAACAAATTGGCAGGTTATGAAATTGAGTTTAATGAATCTGGTCATTTGTGGGGCTGGCAGCAGAACAAGTGACCATGAAAGCTGCCGGATTGTTGTAATAATCCAACTGGTTCACTGATGTCTTTCAGGGAAGGAAACCCACCACCCAGTCTGGGCCTACACAAGACTCTGGCCTCTATGGGAGGAGAGAGAGAGAGGTGGGAGGGGATGAAGGAGAGGGACTTTATACATCTGCAACTCCCAAACCCACAACCTCCACCACCTAGAAGGACAAGAGAAGCAGGTGCATGGGAACACCATCACCTCCAAGATCCCCACCAAGTCACACACCATCCTAACTTGGAAATATATCGCCGTTCCTTCATCATCACTGGGTCAAAATCCTGGAACCCCTTAGCTAACAGCATTAATTGAGCACCTTCACCACACGGACTGCAGCGGTTCAAGTAGGCGGCTCACCATCACCTTCTCAAGGGTAATTAGGGATGGGCAATATATGCTGGTTTTGCCAGCAACGCCCACATCCCTTGAATGAGTAAAAAAAATCTGTATATGTGAAATGGATGAAAAAGCGACTACAGAAATACTTGTTCCTAAAACAAACTCTTTTATATTGTGCGGACACAGCATCTGTTAATCAAGTTAATCTCCCCTAAATACCATCTCCCCCGACAGTCCCACATGGGGAATTGTTGGTCCCACTGGGCCCAGAAATACTGGGGGTTAAAACCCAGCAGCTTCTCCTCCATCCCCACTCCAGCTCAAACTGATGCAACAAACAGACCCACACAGGAGGCCCGGGACCGACTGCCACATCCAGCGTTCACCCCGACACAGAGTGGCCTGGAATTGCTGGGCCTGCTGTATAAATGCAAGTTGTTGTTGTCCTTGTGTGGGGGAGGCTCTCGCTGCCCCCGGGGTTTCCTGGTATCGGGGCCCTGGCCGCACATCCGCCGGCTCTGACTCGGGGTCTGAGACCCACACTCGGTGTTGCTGAGGCCGCGCTTGCTCCGCTCAGTCTCCCGGAGCCGCACTGGGCATGCTCCCTGCAGGAAGGCGGTCCCCGGGGACCAGCCCTTCCCGCGCCTCCCTGCTGCTCCCTTGCTGATGGAGATAGGGCATATTCCAATGTGCAGAGCACTCTGGGTAAGAGCATCCGCCATTTTCTGTATTGTGTTTCCCTGGAGTTCCTATTCTGAGTTTCTGACACTCCAGTGCCAAGTGGACCAGGGGTTTAAAGGTCATTCATTTCCCTCGTTCCATGTTGCTGTTAGTTTAAGGTACAGAGATTGGTTTCCCTCACTATGCATCTGTTTGAGATATTTAGAGAAGGAAAGACTTGCATTTATAGAGCACCTTTCACAACCATCTGGACGTCCCAAATGCTTTACAGCCAAGGAAGTACTTTTTGAAGTGTAGTCACAGTTGTAATGTAGGAAACGCGGCAGTCATTTTACGCACAGCAAGATCTCATTAATAGCAATGTGATGATGGCCAGATAATGTTTTTTTTAGTGATGTTGATTGATGAATGAAGAAGAACATAAAAAGATAACAAATAGGAGCAGGCTAATCAAAGTTTTGGCCAGGACACGGGGGATATACTTGCTTTGGAGGCAGTTCAGAGAAGGTTCAGAGAGGTTGATTCCGGGGATGTGGGGGTTGATTTATGAGGAAAGGTTGAGTAGGTTGGTCCTCTACTCACTGGAATTGAGAGGAATGAGAGGTGATCTTATCGAAACGTATAAGATTATGAGGGGGTTTGACAGGGTGGATGCAGGGAGGATGTTTCCACTGATAGGGGAGACTAGAACTAGAGGGGAGACTAGAACTAGAGGGCATGATCTTTGAATAAGGGGTCGCCCATTTAAAACTGAGATGAGGAGAAATTTCTTCTCTCACAGGGTAGTGGATCTGTGGAATTCGCTGCCTCAGAGAGCTGTGGAAGCTGGGACATTGAATAAATTTAAGACAGAAATAGACAGTTTCTTAAACGTTAAGGGAATAAGGGGTTATGGAGAGCGGGCAGGGAAGTGGAGCTGAGTCCATGATCGGATCAGCCATGATCTTGTTGAATAGTGGAGCAGGCTCAAGGGGCCGTACGGCCTACTCCTGCTCCTATTTCTTATGTTCTGATAACTCCCCTGCTCTTCTTTGAAGTAGATCTTTTACCTCCACCTGAGCAAGCACATGGGACCTCAGTTTAAAATCTCATCGGCACCTCCAACACTGCAGCGCTCCCTCAATATTGCACAAGAGTATCAGCCTCGATTTTTGTGCTGACATCTCTGGAGTGGGACTTAAACCAACAACCCTTCTGACTCAGGCGAGGGTGTTACCAACTGAGCCACAGACTGACACATGGACAATGTCACACCTTTCTGCACCTTTAGTAGTTAAAGTAACATCCTTCCTATTAATACTGAGTCACATTCTCTGGGGAGACTGCTTTCTATTTTGGTAGCTTCAGCCTTTAAAATTCTCATCCTCCAGCCTTGCAACCCTCTGGGACCCTGCACTCCTCTAACTCCGGCCTCTTGTGCAACTCCCACTTCCCTCGCTCCACCATTTCCGGCTGTACCTTCAGTTGCTGAGGCCCCAAGATCTTTGACCAAGGTTTTAGTCACCTGTCCTAATGTCTCCTTCTTTGGCTCGATGTCAGTATTTGACTGATTACACTCTTGTGTACATCATAACTCTTCCCTCTAACACCATGGATCGGAGCTTGTTGCTTTCGTCTCGATTTCCAGTAAGACCTGCATGGCTCCCAGAATATCCCAGTGACCAGGACTACATACAGCATACCAAGTGTAATGTGACCAGGCAGCTTCGGCATTACCTCTGGGTATTGGAACTGAACTGATTTGACAATATGATCCAACATGTTACTTCCTTTGTTTATTGATGAGCCACATCTTTTAGGATTGATGAGTGGTGACTCAACTAACACCCTTCCCACTTGTCGAGTTCTATCACACACATTTCTATTTAACCCTGATAAGCCTTTTTCTATAGAGTTTCATCTGCCATTTCATTCTTTGAAAACTCCCTTTGTAAGATCCTAGTTGTCTTATCTGAATTCACATTCTTTCCTAGCTTGGTGTCGTCTCCAAATGTAACTGTTTTATATTATGATTATATTATGATTATTTGTCGACCAAGATCGGGAGGGATTTCCAGCATGGACCCCTGGGGTAACCCACTCAGTATTCTCCCTTTGCAACCTAGCTTCACATCGACAGTAATTAATCAAGATGTATGTTTCACCGTGAAAGCTACTGACCTTAGTTTGTAAAGAAGTTGCTCATGCAATACTTTATCAAAGGCCTTTTGGATGTCCAAGTACACTGGCCCATTTAATTTGGGATAGGCCCCGTTTAACTTAGGATATCTAAAAAAAGGTTTAAGAAGTTGGTTAGGCAAGATCTGTCTATTTACTCTGAATATCTCTCCACAGATGTTGCCTGACCTGCTGAGTATTTCCTGTTTTTATTTATAATAGAGAAGGTTGGCGGGAGCAGGGTCGGGAGATTAATAAACTGCGGGTAGGCCGTGCCGCACAGTTTATAAAGCCGGAGAACGGCCTAAGGGCTCAAATGTGATCTGTGTTCTGCCAGACGGCGGCTGTGAGGCCTTTTCTCGGTGAAAGGCCCGGGTTACGCGCCGGCATCTAGGTGGAGGAAAGACAGAATGATTCCCCGTGCAGCACGGCGCATAGGTGGCCATCTTGGGGCAGGAGCAGTAGAGTGGGCGGGGCTTCAGGGTCCCAGTGACCAGGAGAGAAAATCATTGACTGATTGATTTTATTCTCACTCTGCACACAGGGGGTGTAAAACTGAACCCAACCAGAGCAGAGGGAGAGAGAAAACTGGGAGTGGAGGAAAGAAATGTTGGAGATGTGCGATGGGTCTGGATTTCAGCACAGGGAGGAGGGAGAGTGTGTGGGACAGGGATTTACAGCTTTAGGGGAACAAGAGAGGAAAGAATGTTCCATAGCAACTAGAATTGTCTGTTCTGAATTTCTATCCTGTACTTACAGTGCTGACTTTTGTAGAATCCTTTTACAGGGTGTTAAGAGAGGATTTACAGACGGGAATCTTAACCCAAACATCACATCAACATCTGACAGTCACTCGATTCACCAGGACCTGAATATCATTGGCCTTTGAATGTGAAAGGACAATTGATTGTCTGTTCTGTCTGTGGGAAAAAATTTCAAACATCAGTATGACTGACAAAGCACCGAGACACACACACACCTGAGGGAGAGTGTTCCAGTGCATTGACTGTGGAAAGAGCTTTAACCAGTTACACAGCCTGAAAAATATTGTTCCATTCACAGCGGGGAGACACTGTACACTTGTTCTGTGTGTGGACGAGGCTTCAACTGATCGTCCAACCTGGAGAGACACAAGGACACCCGCACCATGGAGAAACCATGGGAATGTGGTAACTGTGGGAAGGGATTCAATTATCCGTCCCAGCTGGAAATTCATTGATGCAGTCACACTGGGAGAGGCCGTTCACCTGCCCCGTGTGTGAGAAGGGATTCACTCAGTTATCCACCTCACTAAACATCAGCGAGTTCACATTGGTAAGAGACTTTTTAAATGCTCTGACTGTAAGAGTTTTAAAAGCAGAAATAATCTGCTTGCACACCAACACACTGGGGAGAGGCTGTTCACCTGCTCCGTATGTGGGAAGAGATTCACTCAGTTATCCACCCTGTGGAAACACCAGCGAGTTCACACTGGGGAAAGAACTTTTAAATGCTCAGATGAGCTGAGTAAACACCAGCTTATTCACACTGATAAAAGATCATTCAGGTGCTCGCACTGTGGGAAGAGCTTCAGGCAGTCATCAACCCTCATTGTACACCAGTGGAGGCATACAACTCCAGGGTGCAGTGCGAGCTGGTGCAGGAGGGTGACGGCAGCGAAGAGTGACATCATCAAGGTCCAGGTCAGTGATTGGAGCGTGGTCAGATACAGCAGGAGCGGCGAGGTCGGGGCGAAGGAGCAGTGAGAGACTGTAGAGGGATGTGAGCGGGGCCCAGGGGAGGAGTGAGTTCGGGGCCAGGGGCAGCATGGGCCAGCCCACACTGCGATACGTGCACACACGAGGTCCGTGCAGCAGAGCTGGTCTCCAGTCGTCTTGGGTAATCCTTATCACTGGACCAAGACCTAGCTCTGTCAAGCCCATGTTGTGGCTGGTGTGCAACAGCCACCACACGTTAAAATAATCCACGCATAGGCATCTTCCACCCTTGAGGATGTAGTTCAGGTGCTTCATGGAAACCCTGTGAACTCATCCTTTTTTTGGCATGGAAGCAAGTCATCCTCATTTCGAGGAACCGCCTATGATGATGCTGACACCAGTGAGTTCACACTGGGGAGAGAATGTTCACCTGCTCTGTGTGTCGGAAGGGATTCACTCAGTCATTCCACCTCGCTGAACATAGGCGAGTTCACCGTGATAATAGAAACATAGAAACATAGAAAATAGGTGCAGGAGCAGGCCATTCAGCCCTTCTAGCCTGCACCGCCATTCAATGAGTTCATGGCTGAACATGAAACTTCAGTACCCCCTTCCTGCTTTCTCGCCATACCCCTTGATCCCCCGAGTAGTAAGGACTTCATCTAACTCCCTTTTGAATATATTTAGTGAATTGGCCTCAACTACTTTCTGTGGTAGAGAATTCCACAGGTTCACCACTCTCTGGGTGAAGAAGTTTCTCCTCATCTCGGTCCTAAATGGCTTACCCCTTATCTTTAGACTGTGACCCCTGGTTCTGGACTTCCCCAACATTGGGAACATTCTTCCTGCATCTAACCTGTCTAAACCCGTCAGAATTTTAAACGTTTCTATGAGGTCCCCTCTCATTCTTCTGAACTCCAGTGAATACAAGACCGTTGTATAAGAGACCGTTTAAATGTTCTGACTGTGAAAAGAGCTTTAAAAGGTCACAAGATCTGCGGAATCACCAGCGAGTTCACACTGGGGAGAGGCTGTTCACCTGCTCAGTGTGTGCGAAGGGATTCACTCGATCATCCCGCCTTCTGATACAACAATGAGTTCACAGGTGACTGCAGGGGTTGGATTCTGCTGTTAACCACATCCAGGACTGAACCATGTTCATTCTGGCAGTTGGAGTTTGTTTCTGCTGATGTTAATAACTTTTATAGCTGGGCTAGTTTAATACACTGTTCAAATGTCAAATAAATCAGCTTTCCTTTAAACACGAGATAAGAGGAGACTAATTAATGTCCTCTTACTGACTCTTCCATTTTTGGGCATTTTCTCCTTTCTAGCTCTAGACTATTTCAGATTTGATACCTTCGGTTACTCTCATGGACAAGTCCCAGCTCCCCATACCTTCCAGAGCTTTGGTATCCCAGGAAGGTATCGGTAACACGCCCGGGATCACTAAACACAAAACCCAGTCTGTTAATCACTTTCAGTTACTGGACTTTGCGTGTGCCCCACAGCCCTTTCGCTGCTTCTTTTAGTGAGTTGCTAGTTCTAGTCAACCCTCCCCTGACAAGCAGAAGCTTGCCTTGTGACACATTCCTTCCACCTGCAGTTCATTGTAAAATCTCGGCAATACCGACAGGCCAAACACTGATTTATCCACTCAATCTGCTCAAGCACACCGGAAAAAAAGTGACTAATTCGATAACACCTGGAGGCAAACTCAGCTCTCGGGAGATTTTAAAAGGGCACTGCGCAGATACACTGTGCACAGCTCTGGTCTCCGTATCACAAAAAGGCAAGCGAGGCAGTGGGGAAAGTGCAACAAAAGATTCACAAGGATGATACCAGAACCGAGAGATTATAAATCAGGAAAGGCTGAACAAGCTGGGAGACGGCTGAGGGGGTGACCTGATGGAGATCTTTAAGATTATGAAGGGGTTCGATAGGGTAGACGTAGAAAAGATGTTTCCACTTGTGGGGGAATCCAAAACTAGGGGTCATAAATATAAGATAGTCACTAATAAATCCAATAGGGAACTCGGGAGAAATGTCTTTACCCAGAGAGTGCTAAGAATGTGGAGGAGGGCTCAGTACTGGGACCCCAGCTATTTACAATATACATTAATGATTTAGATGAAGAAATTGAGTGTAATATCTCCAAGTTTGCAGATGACACTAAACTGGGTGGCGGTGTGAGCTGTGAGGAGGACGTTAAGAGGCTGCAGGGTGACTTGGACAGTTAGGCGAGTGGGCAAATGCATGGCAGATGCAGTATAATGTGGATAAATGTCAGGTTATCCACTTTGGGGGCAAAAACACAAAGGCAGAATATTATCTGAATGGCGGCAGATTAGGAAAAGGGGAGGTGCAACGAGACCTGGGTGTCATAGTTCATCAGTCATTGAAAGTTGGCATTCAGGTACAGCAGGCGGTGGAGAAGGCAAATGGTATGTTGGCCTTCATAGCTAGGGGATTTGAGTATAGGAGCAGGGAGGTCTTACTGCAGTTGTACAGGGCCTTGGTGAGGCCTCACCTGGAATATTATGTTCAGTTTTGGTCTCCTAATCTGAGGAAGGACGTTCTTGCTATTGAGGGCATGCAGCGAAGGTTCACCAGACTGATTCCCAACTGTTTCTAATCAGGAAGGCACATGGAATGTTGGCCTTTATTGCAAGGGGCATGGAGTATAAAAGTAGGGAAGTCCTGCTACAACTGTACAGGGCATTGGTGAGGTCACACCGAGAATACTGCGTAGTTTTGATCTCCTTAATTAAGGAGGGATATACTTGCAATGGAGGCAGTTCAGAGAAGGTTAACGAGATTGATTCCTGAGATGAAGGGGTTGCCATATGAAGAAAGATTGAGCACGTTGAGCCTATATGTATTGGAGTTTAGAAGAATGAGAGGTGACCTTATTGAAATATATAAGATTCTGAGAGGGCTTGACAAGGTAGATGAAGAGAGGATGTTTCCCCTCGTGGGGGAACCTAGAACTTGGGGGCATAGTTTCAGAATAAGGGGTCGCCCATTTAAAACGGAATAGGTAAAAAAACGGGATGAGGTCCTACAAGATGAATTTAGGGAGCCTGGAGCTAAATTAAAAAGTAGGACCTCAAAAATAGTAATCTCAGGATTGCTACCAGTGCCATGTGCTAGTCAGACTAGGAATCGCAGGATAGCTCAGATGAATAGGTGGCTTGAGGAGTGGTGCAGAAGGGAGGGATTCAAAATCCTGGGACATTGGAACCGGTTCTGGGGGAGGTGGGACCAGTACAAACGGGACGGTCTGCACCTGGGCAGGACCAGATCCAATGCCCTAGGGGGAGTGTTTGCTAGTGCTGTTGGGGAGGAGTTAAACTAAAATGGCAGGGGGATGGGAACCATTGCAGGGAGACAGAGGGAAACAAATTGGAGACAGAAGCAAAAGACAGAAAGAAGGTGAGTAACATTGGAGGGCAGAGAAACCCAAGGCAAAAATCAAAAAGGGCCACTATACAGCAAAATTCTAAAGGGTCAAAGTGTAATAAAAAGGCAAGCATGAAAGCTCGGTGCCTCAATGCGTGGAGTATTCGGAACCCAGGAGAGGGCTCTGAGCGAGTTAGAGTGGGTGAGAGCTCAGATGAACAGGACCCCAAGAAAGAATGCAAAAGGCAGGAGGCAACAGAGCAGAGTAGCACTGGGGTAAGTGTAAACCACAAGGTGATAGGCAGGGACAATATGTATGAATATAAAGGGGCTGCAGGAGGGCTCAAAACTAAAAATCATGGTTTAAAAACTAGTATTAAAACACTACCTAAACACACGCAGTATTCGAAATAAAGTAAATGAGTTGACGGCACAAATCATAACAAATGGGTATGATTTGGTGGCCATTACAGAAACGTGGTTGCAGGGTGGCCAAAACTGGGAATTAAACATACAGGGCTATCTTACAATTCGGAAAGATAGACAAGAAGGGAAAGGAGGTGGGGTAGCTCTGTTAATAAAGGATGATATCAGGGCAGTTGTGAGAGATGATATTGGCTCTAATGAACAAAATGTGGAATCATTGTGGGTGGAGATTAAAGATAGTAAGGGGAAAAAGTCACTGGTGGGCGTAGTTTATAGGCCCCCAAATAATAACTTCACGGTGGGGCGGACAATAATCAAGGGAATAATGGAGGCATGTGAAAAAGGAACGGCAGTAATCATGGGGGATTTTAACCTACATATCGATCGATCAAATCAAATCGCACAGGGTAGCCTCGAGTAGGAATTCATAGAATGCATACGGGATTGTGTCTTAGAACAGTATGTTACAGAACCTACAAGGGAGAAAGCTATCTTAGATCTGGTCCTGTGTAATGAGACAGGAAAAATAAACGATCTCCTGGTAAAAGATCCTCTCGGAATGAGTGATCACAGTATGGTTGAATTTATAATACAGATTGAGGGTGAGGAAGTAGTGTCTCAAACGAGCGTACTATGCTTAAACAAAGGGGACGACAGTGGGATGAGGGAAGAGTTGGCTAAAGTAGACTGGAAACACAGACTAAACGGTGGCACAATTGAGGACTTTTAAGGAGCTCTTTCATAGTGCGCAACAAAAATATATTCCAGTGAAAAAGGGCAGTAAGAGAAGGGATAACCAGCCGTGGATAACCAAGAAAATAAAGGAGAGTATCAAATTAAAAACCAATGTGTATAAGGTGGCCAAGGTTAGTGAGAAACTAGAAGATTGGGAAAATTTTAAACGACAGCAAAGAATGACTAAGAAAGCAATAAAGAAAGGAAAGATAGATTACGAAAGTAAACTTGCGCAAAACATAAAAACAGATAGTAAAAGCTTTTACCGATATATAAAACGGAAAAGAGTGACTAAAGTAAATATTGGTCCCTTAGAAGATGAGAAGGGGGATTTAATAATGGGAAATATGGAAATGGCTGAGACCGTAAACAATTATTTTGCTTCGGTCTTCACAGTGGAAGACACAAAAACCATGCCAAAAATCGCTGGTCACGGGAATGTGGGAAGGGAGAACCTCGAGACAATCACTATCACTAGGGGGGTAGTGCTGGACAGGCAAATGGGACTCAAGGTAGACAAGTCCCCTGGTCCTGATGAAATGCAACCCAGGGTGTTAAAAGAGATGGCAAAAGTTATAGCAGATGCATTCGTTATAATCTACCAAAATTCTCTGGACTCTGAGGAGGTACCAGCGGATTGGAAAGCAGCTAATGTAACCCCTCTGTTTCAGAAAGGGGGCAGACAAAAGGCAGGTAACTATAGGCCGGTTAGTTTAACATCTTAGTGGGGAAAATGCTTGAAGCTATCATTAAGGAAGAAATAGCAGGACATCTAGATAGGAATAGTGCAATCAAGCAGACGCAGCATGGATTCATGAAGGGGAAATCATGTTTAACTAATTTACTGGAATTCTTTGAGGATATAACAAGCATGGTGGATAGAGGTGTACCGATGGATGTGGTGTATTTAGATTTCCAAAAGGCATTCAATAAGGTGCCACACAAAAGGTTACTGCAGAAGATAAAGGCACGCGGAGTCAGAGGAAATGTATTGCATGGATAGAGAATTGGCTAACTAACAGAAAGCAGAGAGTCGGGATAAATGGGTACTTTTCGGGTTGGAAATCTGTGGTTAGTGGTGTGCCACAGGGATCGGTGCTGGGACCACAACTGTTTACAATATACATAGATGACCTGGAAGAGGGGACAGAGTGTAGTGTAACAAAATTTGCAGATGACACAAAGATTAGTGGGAAAGCGGGTTGTGTAGAGGACACAGAGAGGCTGCAAAGAGATTTAGATAGGTTAAGCGAATGGGCTAAGGTTTGGCAGATGGAATACAATCTCGGAAAATGTGAGGTCATCCACCTTGGGAAAAAAAAACAGTAAAAGGGAATATTATTTGAATGGGGAGAAATTACAACATGCTGAGATGCAGAGGGACCTGGGGGTCCTTGTGCAGGAATCCCAAAAGGTTAGTTTGCAGGTAATCAGGAAGGCGAATGGAATGTTGGCCTTCATTGCGAGAGGGATGGAGTACAAAAGCAGGGAGGTCCTGCTGCAACTGTATAAGGTATTGGTGAGGCCGCACCTGGAGTACAGCGTGCAGTTTTGGTCACCTTACTTAAGGAAGGATATACTCACTTTGGAACGGGTACAGAGACGATTCACTAAGCTGATTCCGGAGATGAGGGGGTTACCTTATGATGATAGATTGAATCGACTGGATCTTTACTTGTTGGAGCTCAGAAGGATGAGGGGTGATCTTATAGAAACATTTAAAATAATGAAAGGGATAGACAAGATAGAGGCAGAGAGGTTGTTTCCACTGGTCGGCGAGACTAGAACTAGGGGGCACAGCCTCAAAATACGGGGGAGCCAATTTAAAACCGAGTTGAGAAGGAATTTCTTCTCTCAGAGGGTTGTGAATCTGTAGAATTCTCTGCCCAAGGAAGCAGTTGAGGCTAGCTCATTGAATGTATTCAAATCACAGCTAGATTTTTAACCAATAAGGGAATTAAGGGTTATGGGAGCGGGCGGGTAAGTGGAGCTGAGTCCACGGCCAGATCAGCCATGATCTTGTTGAATGGCGGGAGCAGGCTCGAGGGGCTAGATGGCCTACTCCTGTTCCTAATTCTTATGTTCTTATGTTATGTTCCTGTCCCTCAGTATCTGTGTCGGGGAGAAGCTGATGGGGTTGTCTTACCTCATTTAGGTGAATCATTGTGCTCATCGAGGTGATGGAAGTCACTGTCAGAGAATGAGACATTTTATGAGTCAGAGCAGCTCTTGTCAGCATCTGGGACTCCAGGGTCAGGTACAGCACAGTATACATACAAAGTGATGCTCTCTCTACACTGTAACATCAAACACTCCCAGTGCATGTACAGCACGGGTTAGATTCAAAATAACACTCAACCTACATTGCCCTGGGAGTGTTTGACGAGATAATGTAGAGTGAACTTTACTCCGTATCTAACCCGTGCTGTATCTGCCCTGGGAGTGTTTGATGGGACAGTGTAGAGGGAGCCTTTCTCTGTACCTAATCTATGCTGTACCTGCCCTGGGAATGGTTGTGGGATAGTGTAGAGGGAGCTTTAGTCTGTATCTAATCCAAGCTGTACCTGCCCTGGGAGTGCTTGATGCGACAGTGTAGAATCATAGAAGTTTACAGCACAGAAGGAGGCCATTTCAGCCCATTGTGTCCGTGCCAGCCAACAAGAGGCTACCCAGCCGAATCCCACTTCCCAGCTCTCGGTCCGTAATCCTGCAGTGCACATCCAAGTACTTTTTAAATGTAGGGAGTGTTTCTGCCTCTACCACCCTTTCAGGCAGTGAGTTCCAGACCCCCACAACCCTCTGCGTGAAGAAAGTTTCCCTCAAATCCCCTCTAAACCTTCTACCAATTACTTTAAATTTATGCCCCCTGGTTGTTGACCCCTCTGCTAAGGGAAATAGGCCCTTTCTATCCACTATATTTAGACCCCTCATAATTTTATACACCTCAATGAAGTCTCCCCTCAGCCTCCTCTGTTCCAAGGAAAACAAACCCAGCCTATCCAATCTGTCCTCATAGCTAAGATTCTCCACTTCTGGCAACATCCTCATAAATCTCCTCTGTATCCTCTCCAGTGCAATCATGTCCTTCCTGTAATGCGGTGACCAGAACTGCACGCAGTACTCCAGCTGTGGCCTAACCAGTGTTTTATACAGTTCAAGCATAACCCCACTGCTCATGTCTTCTGTGCCTCGGCTAATAAAGACAAGCATTCCATATGCCTTCTTAACCACTTTATCTACCTGGCCTGCTACTTTCAGGGATCTGTGGACATGCACTCCCAGGTCCCTTTGTTCCTCTACACCTCTCAGTGTCCTACCATTTAATGTGTATTCCCTTTCCTTGTTAGCTCTCCCCAAATGCATTACCTCACACTTCTCTGGATTAATTCCATTGGCCACTGTTCTGCCCACCTGACCAGTTGATTGATATCTTCCTGCAGTCCGCAGCTTTCTTCTTCATCATCAACCACATGGCCTATTTTAATATCATCTGCAAACTTCTTAATCATACCCCCTATATTCAAGTACAGATCATTGATGTAGATCACAAAAAGCAAGGGACCTAGTAGAGAGTCCTGCGGAACCCCACTGGAAACATCCTTTTAGTCACAAAAACACCCAGCAACTGTTACCCTATGCTTCCTGCCTCTGAGCCAATTTTGCATCCAACTTGCTACTTTACCCTGGATCCCATGGGCTTTTACTTTTGTGACCAGTCTGCCATGTGGGATCTTATCAAAAGCTTTGCTAAAATCCATATACACTACATCATACACACTGCCCCCATCGACCCTCCTGGTTACCTCCTAGAGGGAGATTTACTCTGTATCTAAACCATGCTATACCTGTCCTGGGAGTGATTGATGGGACATTCAAGAGGGAGCTTTACTCTGCATCTTACTTGTGCTGTACCTGCCCTGAGAGTGTTTGAGGGGACAGTGCAGAGGGAGATATACTCTGTATCTAATCTGTGCTGTACCTGCCCTAGGAGTGTTTCATGTGACAGGGTGGAGGGAGATTTACTCTAAATCTATCTCATGCTGTACCTTCCCTTGGAGTGTTTAACGGAATATCCTACAGGGAGTTTTACTCTGTATCTAAGCCGTGCTGTACCTGCTCTGGGAATGCTTGATGGGACAATGTAGAGGGAGGTTTACTCTGTATCTAAACCAAGCTGTACCTGCCCCGTGATTGTTTTATGGGACAGGTTAGAGGGAGAAATAAGGCTTTACATAATCTCTGCTGTAACTGACCTATGACTCTTTGATGGGACAGTGTAGAGGGAACTTTACACTGTAACCTGTGCTGTACCAGCATTAGGAATGTTTAATGAGACAGTGTAGAGGGAGCTTTACTCTGCATCTAATCCGTGCTGTACCTGCCATGGGAGTCTTTGATTGGGCAGTGTAGAGGGAGCATTACTCTGTATCTCACCTGTGTTGTACCTGCCCTACGAGTGTTTGACAGGACAGCGTAGAGCGAGATTTACCCTATATCTAAATTATGCTGTACCTGCACTCGGAGTGTACAGATACATGGAATGCTTCATGGAGCAGTGTCGAGGGAGCTTAACTTTGTATCTAACCCGTGCTGTACTAATCCTGGGAGTGTTTGATGGGACAGTGTAGACAGCTTTACTCTGCATCTAACCCCGTGTTGTACCTGCCCTGGGACAGTTTAATGGGACAGTGTAGAGGGAGCTTAACTCTGTATCTAACCCATGCTGTGACTGGCCTGGGAATGTCTGGTGAGACAGTGTAGAGGGAGCCTGAGCTGAAACTGACCCGTGACTCTTTGATGGGACAGTGCAGAGAGAGAAATTACTCTGTACCTGCCCCGTGACTCTTTCAAAGCACAATGTAGAGGGAGCCTTCCTCTGTACCTAACCCGTACTGTAACTGCCTTGGGAGTGTTTGATGGGACAGTGTAGAGGAGGATTTACTCTGTATCTAACCTGTGCTGTACCTGCCCTGGGAGTGTTTGATGGGACAATGTAGAGGAAGCTTTTCTCTGTATTTAAACCATGCTGTACCTGCCCTGGGATTAATTGATGGGATAGTGTAGAAGGGGATATACTCTGTATTTAAACCATGCTGTACCTGCCCTGGGAATGATTGATGGGATATTCAAAGTGGAGTGTTGACAGAGTAAAGCTTGCTCTACACTGTCCCGTCAAACACTTGCAGGGCAGGTGCAGCACGGGTTAGATACAAAGTAATGAGTCCCCTAGGAGTGTTTGGGGCAGGGTAGAGGGAGATTTACTCTGTATCTAACCCATGCTGTAGGTGTAGTCCTGACATCAGTAGCAAATGTAACCCCACTATTTAAGAAAGGAGGAAGAGAGAAAATATGGGAACTACAGACCAGTTAGCCTGGCATCAGTAGTAGTGAAAATGCTAGAATTTATTATTCAGGACATGGTAACAGGGCACTTAAGAAGTAATAATAGGACTGGGCAGAGTCAACATGGATTTATGAAAGGGAAATCGTATTTGACATCTGTTAGCGTTTTTTGAGGTTGTAACTGGTAGTATAGATGGGGCGGGGGGGCAGGAGGCAGTGGATGTGGTTTATTTGGATTTTCAGAAGGCATTCGGATAAGGTGCCATGCAAAAGGTTATTAAACAAAATTAAGGCTCATGGGATTGGGCATGTATTTAGGATTGGTTAACAGACAGAAAACAGAAAGTAGGAATAAACGGGTAATTTTCGGGTTGGCAGGCTTTAACTGGTGGGGTACCACAAGGATCGGTGCTTTGGGTCTCAGCTAGTTACAATCTATATCAATGCTTTGGATGACGGGACCAAGTGTAATATATCCCAGTTTGCTAATGATATAAAACTAGGTGGGAATGTAAGTTGTGAGGAGGATACAAATAGGCTATAGACAGGCTACTAAGAACATGGCAAATGGAATATAATGTGGAGAAATGGGAAGTTATCCACTTTAGTAGGAAAAACAGAAAAGCAGAGTAAATTTTAAATGGTGAGAGATTGGGAAATGTTGGTGTTCAGAGAGACCTGTGTGTCACTGTAAACGCATCACTGAACGGTACAGCAAGCAATTAGGAAAGAAAATAGTATGTTGGCCTTTATTACAAGAGGATTTCAGTTCATGAGAAATAAAAGCAGGAGTGGGCCAATCAGTCCCTCGAGCCTGCTCCGCCATTCAATAAGTTCAGGGCTGATCTTCGACCTCAACTCCACTTTCCTGCACTATCCCCATATCCCTTGATTCCCCGGTGTCCAGAAATCTATTGATCTCTGTCTTGAAAATTCTTAACAACTGAGCATCTACAGCCCTCTGGGTTGATGGAGCAGCGCGAGTCCGGGGTCGGAGGCCTATAAAAGGCCCAGCGGGAGAGTGAGGCGGCGGCAGTTGGAGCAGCGCAAGTCCGGGGTCGGAGGCCTATAAAAGGCCAGCTGGTGCAGCTACAGGGAGAAGGCAAAAAAGTAAAAAGAAACAGAAAGGTGACATCACAGCCAAACAGGTAAGTGATTGGCTGGTGATTGGTGAGTAGTTTTTCTTTCTTCTCTTTAACAGTGAGTAAACTTTAACATTATTGTTGCCTATCTAAGGGTTAAGTCATGGCAGAAGAGCTCGGTCGCGTGTTATGCTCCTCCTGTACCATGTGGGAACTCAGGGACGACTCCAGTGTCCCTGACGACTACATGTGCAGGAAGCGTATCCATCTCCAGCTCCTGACGGTCCGCGTTGCGGAGTTGGAGCTGAGGGTGGATTCACTCTGGAGCATCCACGATGCTGAGAATGACGTGAGTAGCACGTGTAGCGAGTTGGTCATACCACAGGAGAAGGGTCCACAGCCAGATAGGGAATGGAAGACCAGCAGGAAGAGCAGTGCAAAGAAGGTAGTGCAAGGGTCCCCTGTGGTCATCCCCCTGCAAAACAGATACACTGCTTTGAGTACTGTTGAGGGAGATGACTCATCAGGGGAGGGCAGCAGCAGCCAAGTTCATGGCACCATGTTGCACAGGAGGGCAGGAAAAAGAGTGGGAGAGCGATAGTGATAGGGGATTCAATTGTGAGGGCAATAGATAGGCGTTTCTGCGGCCGCAACCGAGACTCCAGGATAGTATGTTGCCACCCTGGTGCAAAGGTCAAGGATGTCTCGGAGCGGGTGCAGGACATTCTAAAAAGGGAGGGAGAACAGCCAGTTGTAGTGGTGCACATTGATACCAACGACATAGGTAAAAAAAGGGATGAGGTCCTACGAAACGAATTTAAGGAACTAGGAGCTAAATTAAAAAGTAGGACCTCAAAAGTAGTAATCTCGGGATTGCTACCAGTACCACGTGTTAGTCAGAGTAGGAATCGCAGGATAGCGCAGATGAATACGTGGCTTGAGCAGTGAGCAGGGAGGGATTCAAATTCCTGGGGCATTGCAACCGGTTCTGGGGGAGGTGGGACCAGTACAAACCGGATGGTCTGCACCTGGGCAGGACCAGAACCAATCTCCTAGGGGAAGTGTTTGCTAGTGCTGTTGGGGAGGAGTTAAACTAATATGGCAGGGGAATGGGAACCAATGGAGAGAGACAGAGGGAAACAAAAAGGAGACAAAAGCAAAAAGGAGATGAGAAAAAGTGGACGGCAGAGAAACGCAAGGCAAAGAACAAAAAGGGCCACTGTACAACAAAATTCTAAAAGGACAAAGGGTGTTAAAAAAACAAGCCTGAAGGCTTTGTGTCTTAATGCAAGGAGTATCCGTAATAAGGTGGATGAATTAACTGTGCAAATAGATGTTAACAAATATGATGTAATTGGGATTATGGAGACGTGGCTCCAGGATGATCAGGGCTGGGAACTCAACATCCAGGGGTATTCAACATTCAGGAAGGATAGAATAAAAGGAAAAGGAGGTGGGGTAGCATTGCTGGTTAAAGAGGAGATTAATACAATAGTTAGGAATGACATTAGCTTGAATGATGTGGAATCTATATGGGTAGAGCTGCAGAACACCAAAGGGCAAAAAACGTTAGTGGGAGTTTTGTACAGACCTCCAAACAGTAGTAGTGATGTTGGGGACGGCATCAAACAAGAAATTATGGGTGCATGCAATAAGGGTGCAGCAGTTATAATGGGTGACTTTAATATGCACACAGATTGGGCTAACCAAACTGGAAGCAATACGGTGGAGGAGGATTTCCTGGAGTGCATAAGGGATGGTTTTCCAGACCAATATGTCGAGGAACCAACTAGGGGAGAGGCCATCTTAGACTGGGTGTTGTGTAATGAGAGAGAATTAATTAGTAATCTCGTTGTGCGAGTCCTCTTGGGGAAGAGTGACCATAATATGGTGGAATTCTGCATTAGGATGGAGAATGAAATAGTTAATTCAGAGACCATGGTCCAGAACTTAAAGAAGGGTAACTTTGAAGGTATGAGGCGTGAATTGGCTAGGATTGATTGGCGAATGATACTTGAGGGGTTGACTGTGGATGGGCAATGGCAGACATTTAGAGACCACATGGATGAACTACAACAATTGTACATTCCTGTCTGGCATAAAAATAAAAAAGCGAAGGTGGCTCAACCGTGGCTATCAAGGGAAATCAGGGATAGTATTAAAGCCAAGGAAGTGGCATACAAATTGGCCAGAAATAGCAGCGAACCCGGAGACTGGGAGAAATTTAGAACTCAGCAGAGGAGGACAAAGGGTTTGATTAGGGCAGGGAAAATGGAGTACGAGAAGAAGCTTGCAGGAAACATTAAGACGGATTGCAAAAGTTTCTATAGATATGTAAAGAGAAAAAGGTTAGTAAAGACAAATGTAGGTCCCCTGCAGTCAGAATCAGGGGAAGTCATAACGGGGAACAAAGAAATGGCAGACCAATTGAACAAGTACTTTGGTTCAGTATTCACTAAGGAGGACACTAACAACATTCCGGATATAAGAAGGGTCAGAGGGTCTAGTAAGGAGGAGGAACTGAGGGAAATCCTTATTAGTCGAGAAATTGTGTTGGGGAAATTGATGGGATTGAAGGCCTATAAATCTCCAGGGCCTGATGGACTGCATCCCAGAGTACTTAAGGAGGTGGCCTTGGAAATAGCGGATGCATTGACAGTCATTTTACAACATTCCATTGACTCTGGATCAGTTCCTATCGAGTGGAGAGTAGCCAATGTAACCCCACTTTTTAAAAAAGGAGGGAGAGAGAAAACAGGGAATTATAGACCGGTCAGCCTGACATCGGTAGTGGGTAAGATGATGGAATCAATTATTAAGGATGTCATAGCAGCGCATTTGGAAAGAGGTGACATGATAGGTCCAAGTCAGCATGGATTTGTGAATGGGAAATCATGCTTGACAAATCTTCTAGAATTTTTTGAGGATGTTTCCAGTAGAGTGGACAAGGGAGAACCATTTGATGTGGTATATTTGGACTTTCAGAAGGCTTTCGACAAGGTTCCACACAAGAGATTAATGTGTAAAGTTAAAGCACATGGGATTAGGGGTAGTGTGCTGACATGGATTGAGAAATGGTTGTCAGACAGGAAACAAAGAGTAGAAGTAAATGGGTACTTTTCAGAATGGCAGGCAGTGAGTAGTGGGGTACTGCAAGGTTCTGTGCTGGGGCCCCAGCTGTTTACACTGTACATTAATGATTTAGACGAGGGGATTAAACATAGTATCTCCAAATTTGCGGATGATACTAAGTTAGGTGGCAGTGTGAGCTGCGAGGAGGATGCTATGAGGCTGCAGAGCGACTTGGATAGGTTAGGTGAGTGGGCAAATGCATGGCAGATGAAGTATAATGTGGATAAATGTAAGGTTGTCCACTTTGGTGGTAAAAACAGAGAGACAGACTATTATCTGAATGGTGACAGATTAGGAAAAGGGGAGGTGCAACAAGACCTGGGTGTCATGGTACATCAGTCATTGAAGGTTGGCATGCAGGTACAGCAGGCGGTTAAGAAAGCAAATGGCATGTTGGTCTTCATAGCGAGGGGATTTGAGTACAAGGGCAGGGAGGTGTTGCTACAGTTGTACAGGGCCTTGGTGAGGCCACACCTGGAGTATTGTGTACAGTTTTGGTCTCCTAACCTGAGGAAGGACATTCTTGTTATTGAGGGAGTGCAGCGAAGGTTCACCAGACTGATTCCCGGGATGGCGGGACTGACCTATCAAGAAAGACTAAATCAACTGGGCTTGTATTCATTGGAGTTCAGAAGAATGAGAGGGGACCTGAAAGAAACGTTTAAAATTCTGATGGGTTTAGACAGGTTAGATGCAGGAAGAATGTTCCCAATGTTGGGTAAGTCCAGAACCTGGGGTCACAGTCTAAGGATAAGGGGTAAGCCATTTAGGACCGAGATGAGAAGAAACTTCTTCACCCAGAGAGTGGTGAACCTGTGGAATTCTCTACCACAGAAAGTTGTTGAGGCCAATTCACTAAATATATTCAAAAAGGAGTTAGATGTAGTCCTTACTACTAGGGGGATCAAGGGGTATGGCAAGAAAGCAGGAATGGTATACTGAAGTTGCATGTTCAGCCATGAACTCATTGAATGGCGGTGCAGGCTCGAAGGGCCGAATGGCCTACTCCTGCACCTATTTTCTATGTTTCTATGTTTCTAGAGAATTCCAAAGCTTCACCACCAACTGAGTGAAGAAGTTTCTCATTTGTCCAAAATGGCCGACCCCTTATTCTGTGAACCCTGGTTCTGGACTCCCCAGCCAGAAGAAACATCCTCCTTGCATCAACCCTGTCAAGCCCTGTAATAATTTTGTGTGTTTCAATATTACCTCTCATTCTTTTAAACTCTAGAGAATATATGCCTCGTCTATTCAATCTCTCCTTGTTGGACAATCCCCTATCCCAGGTATCAGTCTGGTGAACCTTCGTTGCACTCCCTCTATGGCAAGTATTTCCTTCCTTAGGTAAAGAGACCTAAACTGTACACAATACACCAGGTGTGGTCTCACCAGGGCCCTATAATTGCAGTACAAGAGTAAAAGCGTCTTTAAGGAGGGCAACCAGTGAGTGTAGAACTGAACCCAACCAGGGGTATGTTGGCCTTTATTACAAAAGGATTTGAATACAAGAGTAAGGACATCTTATTGCAATTATATCGGGCCCTGGTGAGACTGCACCTGGAGTATTGTGTACAGTTTTGGTCTCCTTACCCAAGGAAAGATAAACTTACCACAGAGGGAGTGCAACGAAGGTTCACAAGACTGATTCCTGGATTGGGGAGATTATCCTATGAAGAGAGATTGAACAGACTAGGCCGAAATGCTCTGGATTTAAGAATGAATGAGGTGAGAGGCAACGACAACATTCCATGAACGAATAAAAGAAAAAGGAGATGTGAGTAAGGTGTTTAAATTTGATCAAGGATACTGGCCAAAATATTAGAGACACTCCCTGTCCTTCAGGATCTGTGTCCAGGGGAGAAGCTGATGGGTTTATCAGATCATCTTTGGGTTAAATGTTGTGCTCATAGAGCTGAGCACCTTGTGCCAGCATCAAACACTCTCCAGTCGGACACAGCACGGGTTAGATACAGAGTGAACCCATCGGTCTCTCCCCGACACAGATACTGAGGGACAGGGAGTGTCCGGGATAATGACAGTTCTCACTCAATAAGGTATAAATTGATCCTGTACCTCTCCCCATTAATCCTGGGCTCCACACAGGTTGAATCCTGCTCCTGTTTCCCTTCCTGTAACAGCACTGAGCTCAACCCAGCCCATAATGAGCAGGGCTCAGGGAGGTTGGTTGCTCGGCACTGCAGTGATGTCATAAAGCAGGGCCATTCAGCCCAGCGGGTCCTCTCCTTGTCCCTTTAAAGGTGGAGAGCTGGAACATCCTGTCTCAACACACATCCCCCTGTTCATACTGAGAATCCCCGGGGAAGGGCCAAGGCCCAGAGTGTGGAACACAACCAAGGGGGAAAGAGGAGGACAGAAGGGGAGGTAAGTCAAGGAGTAGGGACTGAGGGCCACCAAGCTTCAGGTTTAGAGCCTGTAAACTTCAGGAGGGGAAGAGTGAGTTCAGTAGTTTCAGGATCCAGGGAGAGAACAAGGAGCAGATGGGGAGACTGGTGTGGGTTCCAGCACAGTGAGGATGTAGGGGGAGGGAGATTGTGTAGGGCAGTGTATTCGGGTGTAGGAGGGACAAGAGAGGACAGGTCAGAGGAGCAATTACTACAGCAGTGTCCATAAATAGAGAGAGAGAGAGAAGTTGGGGTGAGAGTTCACCATGAACAGAAGCTTTCCTTCTGTTAAAAATAGCTTCCTGTAGCCCAGTGACACAAACAGCCCATTAAACGCCACCAGTGTCCTTTGGTCTGGTGAAGTCTCCCTTTGTGAAACATGGGCTGTTGTTAAAACTCCTCATTCTGACTCGCTCACTGTGAGAAATGAGCTGCAGAACTGCCGACACCGTCAGCTTAAAGGAGATGTTTCCCTTTGGAGATTGGATTGCCCATTGAGTTTGACTAAATTGATGTTAAAGTAACAATGCTGCTTTGCTCTGTGACAATAACAGTTTAAACAGGTTAAGATACAATATTACAGGGACTCATTGCCTTGGATGGTTGAAGTGGACCGTGTGATAGAACAGAAAATTGTATGATGTCAGATTTAGACATCTTGTAGATCCATCTTTTAAAAAGTTGTGGGAACTCAGTTCTCAGATGGATTCCACACAGTTTGTAACAAATGCTCAATCAGCACAGGAGGGCAGGAAAAAGAGTGGGAGAGTGATAGTGATAGCGGATTCAATTGTAAGGGAATAGATAGGCGTTTCTGCGGCCGCAACCGAGACTCCAGGATGGTATGTTGCCTCTCTGGTTGCAAGGGTCAAGGATGTCTCGGAGCGGGTGCAGGACATTGTAAAAAGGGAGGGAGAACAGCCAGTTGTCATGGTGTACATTGGTACCAACGACATAGGTAAAAAAAGGGATGAGGTCCTACGAGACGAATTTAAGGAGCTAGGAGCTAAATTAAAAAGTAGGACCTCAAAAGTAGTAATCTCGTTTTGCTACCAGTGCCACGTGCTAGTCAGAGTAGGAATCACAGGATAGCACAGATGAATACGTGGCTTGAGCAGTGGTGTAGCAGGGAGGGATTCAAATTCCTGGGGCATTGGGACAGGTTCTGGGGGAGGTGGGACCAGTACAAACCGGACGGTCTGCACCTGGGCAGGACCAGAACCAATGTCCCAGGGGTAGTGTTTGCTAGTGCTGTTGGGGAGGAGTTAAACTAATATGGCAGGGGGATGGGAACCAATGCAGGGAAACAGAGGGAAACAAAAAGGAGACATAAGCAAAAGACAGAAAGGAGATGAGTAAAAGTGGAGGGCAGAGAAACCCAAGGCAAAAAACAAAAAGGGCCACTGAATATAAAGGGGCTGCAGGAGGGGTCAAAACTAAAAATCATGGTTTAAAAACTAGGATTAAAACACTCTACCTAAATGCACGCAGTATTCGAAATAAAGTAAATGAGTTGACGGCACAAATCATTACAAATGGGTATGATTTGGTGGCCATTACAGAAACATGGTTGCAGGGTGGCCAAGACTGGGAATTAAACATACAGGGGTATCTGACGATTCGGAAAGATAGACAAGAAGGGAAAGGAGGTGGGGTAGCTCTGTTAATAAAGGATGATATCAGGGCAGTTGTGAGAGACGATATTGGCTCGAATGAACAAAATGTTGAATCATTATGGGTGGAGATTAGAGATAGTAAGGGGAAAAAGTCACTGGTGGGCGTAGTTTATAGGCCCACAAATAATAACATCACGGTGGGGCAGGCAATAATCAAGGGAATAATGGAGGCATGTGAAAAAGGAACGGCAGTAGTCATGGGGGATTTTAACCTACATATCGATTGGTCAACTCAAAGCGCACGGGGTAGCCTGGAGGAGGAATTCATAGAATGCATACGGGATTGTTTCTTACAACAGTATGTTACAGAACCTACAAGGGAGCAAGCTATCTTAGATCTGGTCCTGTGTAATGAGACAGGAAAAATAAACGATCTCCTAGTAAAAGATCCTCTCGGAATGAGTGAGCACAGTATGGTTGAATTTGTAATACAGATTGAGGGTGAGGAAGTTGTGTCAGAAACGAGCGTACTATGCTTAAACAAAGGGGACTACAGTGGATGAGGGCAGAGTTGGCTAAAGTAGACTGGAAACACAGACTAAACGGTGGCACAATTGAGGAACAGTGGAGGACTTTTAAGGAGCTCTTTCATAGTGCGCAACAAAAATATATTCCAGTGAAAAAGGTCGGTAAGAGAAGGGATAACCAGCCGTGGATAACCAAGGAAATAAAGGAGAGTATCAAATCAAAGACCAATGCGTATAAGGTGGCCAAGGTTAGTGGGAAACTAGAGGATTGGGAAAATTTTAAATAGCGAAGAATGACTAAAAAAGCAATAAAGAAAGGAAAGATAGATTACGAAGGTAAACTTGCGCAAAACATAAACACAGATAGTAAAAGCTCTTACAGATATATAAAACGGAAAAGAGTGACTAAAATAAATGTTGGTCCCTTAGAAGATGAGATGGGGGATTTAATAATGGGAAATGTGGAAATGGCTGAGACCTTAAACAATTATTTTGCTTCGGTCTTCACAGTGGAAGACACAAAAACCATGCCAAAAATTGCTGGTCACAGGAATGTGGGAAGGGAGGACCTTGAGACAATCACTATCACTAGGGGGGTAGTGCTGGACAGGCTAATGGGACTCAAGGTAGACAAGTCCCCTGGTCCTGATGAAATGCATCACAGGGTATTAAAAGAGATGCCGGAAGTTATAGCAGATGCATTCGTTATAATCTACCAAAATTCTCTGGACTCTGGGGAGGTACCAGCGGATTGGAAAGCAGCTAATGTAACGCCTCTGTTTAAAAAAAGGGGGCAGACAAAAGGCAGGTAACTATAGGCCGGTTAGTTTAACATCTGTAGGGGGAAAAATGCTTGAAACTATCATTAAGGAAGAAATAGCGGGACATCTAGATAGGAATAGTGCAATCAAGCAGACGCAGCATGGATTCATGAAGGGGAAATCATGTTTAACTAATTTACTGGAATTCTTTGAGGATATAACAAGCATGGTGGATAGAGGTGTACCGATGGATGTGGTGTATTTAGATTTCCAAAAGGTATTCGATAAGGTGCCACACAAAAGGTTACTGCAGAAGATAGAGGTACGCGGAGTCAGAGGAAATGTATTAGCATGGATAGAGAATTGGCTGGCGAACAGAAAGCAGAGAGTCGGGATAAATGGGTCCTTTTCGGGTTGGAAATCTGTGGTTAGTGGTGTGCCACAGGGATCGGTGCTGGGACCACAACTGTTTACAATATACATAGATGACCTGGAAGAGGGGACAGAGTGTAGTGTAACAAAATTTGCAGATGACACAAAGATTAGTGGGAAAGCGGGTTGTGTAGAGGACACAGAGAGGCTGCAGAGAGATTTGGATAGGTTAAGCGAATGGGCTAAGGTTTGGCAGATGGAATACAATGTCAGAAAGTGTGAGGTCATCCACCTTGGGAAAAAAAACAGTAAAAGGGAATATTATTTGAATGAGGAGAAATTACAACATGCTGAGGTGCAGAGGGACCTGGGGGTCCTTGTGCATGAATCCCAAAAAGTTAGTTTGCAGGTAATCAGGAAGGCGAATGAAATGTGGGCCTTCATTGCGAGAGGGATGGAGTACAAAAGCAGGGAGGTCCTGCTGCAACTGTATAGGGTATTGGTAAGGCCGCACCTGGAGTACTGCGTGCAGTTTTGGTCACCTTACTTAAGGAAGGATATACTGGCTTTGGAGGGGGTACAGAGACGATTCACTAGGCTGATTCCGGAGATGAGGGGGTTACCTTATGATGATGGATTGAGTAGACTGTGTCTTTACTCCTTGGAGTTCAGAAGGATGAGGGGTGATCTTATAGAAACATTTAAAATCATGAAAGGGATAGACAAGATAGAGGCAGAGAGGTTGTTTCCACTGGTAGGGGAGACTAGAATTAGGGGGCACAGCTTCACAATACGGGGGAGCCAATTTAAAACCGAGTTGAGAAGGAATTTCTTCTCCCAGAGGGTTATGAATCTGTGTAATTCTCTGCCCAAGGAAGCAGTTGAGGCTAGCTCATTGAATGTATTCAAGTCACAGATAGATAGATTTTTAACCAATAAGGGAATTAAGGGTTACGGGGAGAGGGCGGGTAAGTGGAGCCGAGTCCATGGCCAGATTAGTCATGATCTTATTGAATGGCGGAGCAGGCTCGAGGGGCTGGATGGCCTACTCCTATTCCTAATTCTTATGTTCTTATTGTCGAGACATCAAGGACCCGACATACTGCGTGTGTGGGGCACCAAGCTCATTTAGTGGAAATTGATACAGATTAAACTCCAGCCCAGTGAGAGGGATTACTAACAGCAGCTTTAGCAAGCTTCAACAACCAGAATGAACATGGTTCAGTCCTGGATATGATTAACAACAATAACAGCAGAATCCAACCCCTGTACTCACTTGTGAGCTCGCTGGTACTTCAGCAGGTTGGATAAATTAGTGAAACCCTTTGCACACTTGGGGCAGGTGAACAGCTTCCCAGTGTGAATTTCGCTGGTGTGTCAGCAGATCCTTTGTGCTTTTAAAGCACTTCTCACATTCGGAACATTTAAGAGGTCTCTTATCAGTGTGAACAAGCTGCAGTGTCCTGAGTTTGTATGAATGAGTGAATCTCATCCCACACACGAAGCCTGAGAACAGTCTTTTCCCAGTGTGAACTTGCTTTTATGTGTCAGCCGGTTAGATGAACAAGTGAAACTCTTTTGAGTTTATCTGTGAAAACATAAAACATTAAACGGTGCCACCCGACCTGGGTGACACTCCAGACATTTACAAGGCCCATTTTTTTTCCCCCCTTTTTTGTGTTTTTTTTTGTGTTTTTTCTTTTTTTTTTTGTTTTTTTTTGGGCACTAAAATCACAATTTTTCCCCAGTGCCCCCTATAAAAGGGAAGGGGACACTAAAAGCACCGGCAATTAAAACAAATTAACTTTAAAACGTAAAATCAAATTAAAATTTGGTTGCCGGGCGTGATGATGCACTCCAGTCCCTCCGGTGCCCACCTCTCGCGGAAGGCCGCGAGCGTACCGGTGGACACCGCGTGCTCCATCTCCAAGGACACCCTGGACCGGATGTAAGAGCGGAAGAGAGGCAGGCAGTCAGGTTGAACGACCCCCTCGACCGCCCGCTGCCTGGACCGGCTGATGGCACCCTTGGCCGTGCCCAGGAGCAGTCCTACGAGGAGGCCTTCGGACCTACCCGCTCCCCTCCGCACAGGGTGCCCAAAGATCAGGAGAGTGGGACTGAAGTGCAGCCAGAATTTCAGGAGCAGCCCCTTCAAATAATGGAACAGGGGCTGCAACCTCGTGCACTCAATAAAAACATGGAACACGGACTCCTCCAGACCGCAGAAATTGCAGGCGGCCTGGGAGTCCGTGAACCGGCTTAAAAATTTGTTGCACGGCACTGCTCCGTGCACCACCCTCCAGGCCAAGTCCCCGATGAATAGTGGGAGGACCCCTGCGTAGAGTGCCCTCCATCGGGGACCCCCGCCTCCTCCGGACGGCAAGATGGTGCGCCATGGCGTGTCCGGACGGCCGGCGAGGATGGCAAAGTTGAGGGTGTGCAGGAGCAGCCCGTACAGGAAACCCCTCCGCGCGGAACTGAAAGGCACGGAGGGGATTTCCCCGAGGCGGCTCAAGTTGTGAGGCGCCGGCCCCCGAGGGAGGTTCCGGGGTTTGGCGCCGATGAGGAATTCCGTCCGGACGGGGGTCAGTTCGGACGGGATCTCCCCACGTGCTTGAGCCTCCTCGATACACCTAACGGAGTCAGGGCCCAGAGCTGTTTTTAGCGACTCGATGGCATCGGCCGCGCGGCGGACGTTGGCAGAATTTAGGCGCCGCGCCAGCGTGACTGGCGCCATCCAGCCCGCTCCTCCGCCATCGAGCAGGTCCCTGACCCTGGTCACCTCACCAGCCACAGCCCTCTCTTCCGACCGCCACATGAAGCCTCGGCCGTGGAGGTACGGATTCCCGAGCAGCGGCTCCTGCAGGACGGCCGCCACTCCAGCCGGCGGAGAGCTGCGCTTGGTGGAGACTTTGTTCCAGACCCTGATGAGTTCCCTGTAAAAGACAGGCAGCTCCCGGAGGGCGGTCCTGGCACCCCCCAAGTTCACAAACAGGAGCTGCGTGTCATAATTGAGGTCGAGCTGCTGGCGGAAGAAATACCTCGCCAGAGCACACCACCTAGGAGGGGGCTCGACGTAAAGGTATCTCTGCAGGGTCTGAAGACGGAAAGTCGCGAGCTGGGCGCTGACGCACACCAACGACTGACCGCCCTCCTCAAGCGGGAGACTCAAGACCGCGACAGAGACCCAGTGCTTCCTGTTGTTCCAGAAGAAGTCCACCAGCTTCTTCTGTATCTTGGCGACAAACGCAGGGGGAGGGGTCAAAGTGACCAGCCGGTACCACAGCATTGCGGCCACCAGCTGGTTTATGACTAGCGCTCGACCCCTGTAGGACAGCACTCGGAGCAGTCCTGTCCAGCGCCCTAGGCGAGCGGCGACCTTGGCCTCCAGCTCCTGCCAGTTCGCCGGCCAGGCTTCCTCGTCGGGGCTAAGGTAGACTCCCAGATAGAGGAGATGGGTCGTGCTCCAGGCAAAAGGCCTGAGCTCCTCCGGCAGGGAGTCCACCCGCCACTGACCCACCAGGAGTCCGGAACATTTCTCCCAGTTGATCCTGGCGGAGGACGCGGCCGAGTAAATCTCCTGGCACTCACGCATCCTCCGCAGGTCAGCGGGATCCTCTACCGCGAGGAGCACGTCATCGGCGTAAGCCGAGAGGACGACCTCCACGCCCGGCCCTTGCAGAGCCAGTCCCGTCAACCTCGTCCGCAAGAGGCGCAGGAAAGGCTCCACGCAAACGGCGTATAACTGGCCGGACATGGGGCATCCCTGGCGCACCCCTCTCCTAAAGCGAAGGGGCGCCGTCAAGGACCCGTTAACCTTAATCAGACACTCCGCGGCGGCGTACAAAAGTCGGATCCGGGCGACGAAATGCGTCCCGAACCCGAAAGCGCGCAGAGTTCCGAGCAGATAGTCGTGATCCACCCTGTCGAACGCCTTCTCTTGGTCGAGGGATAGGAAGGCGACCGACAGACCAGCCTCCTAGGAACAATGGATGAGGTCCCGGACCAGATGGATGTTGTCGTGGATTGTCCGGCCCGGGACCATGTATGACTGGTCGGGGTGGATCATGTGGTCCAGCACGGCACCAAGGCGAGCAGACATCGCCCTGGCGAAGATTTTGTAGTCCGTGCTGAGGAGGGAGACCGGGCGCCAGTTCTTAAGGAGGCGGAGATCGCCCTTCTTAGGCAGCAGGACGATGACTGCCCTGCGCCAAGAGAGGGGCATCTCCCCGGTCGCCAGACTTTCCCCCAGGACCCGCGCGTAGTCGCTCCCCAGGACGTCCCAGAACGCCCTGTGGAACTCCACGGTCAGCCCGTCCAGCCCCGGGGATTTTCCCCTCGAGAGCCGGGCGAGGGCACCGGTCAGCTCCGCCAGGCTTAGCGGAGCTTCCAGATTTTCGGCGCCCCAGTGAGAGGGATTACTAACAGCAGCTTTAGCAAGCTTCAACAACCAGAATGAACATGGTTCAGTCCTGGATATGATTAACAACAATAACAGCAGAATCCAACCCCTGTACTCACTTGTGAGCTCGCTGGTACTTCAGCAGGTTGGATAAATTAGTGAAACCCTTTGCACACTTGGGGCAGGTGAACAGCTTCCCAGTGTGAATTTCGCTGGTGTGTCAGCAGATCCTTTGTGCTTTTAAAGCACTTCTCACATTCGGAACATTTAAGAGGTCTCTTATCAGTGTGAACAAGCTGCAGTGTCCTGAGTTTGTATGAATGAGTGAATCTCATCCCACACACGAAGCCTGAGAACAGTCTTTTCCCAGTGTGAACTTGCTTTTATGTGTCAGCCGGTTAGATGAACAAGTGAATCCTTCCCACATGCAGAGCAGGTGAATGACCTCTCCCTGGTGTGCACTTGCTGGTGTTTCAATTGGTTGAACGAGTGAGCAAATGTGTTTGCACAGTGAGAACTCCTAAACAATTTCTCGTCAGTGTGAACTCGCTGGTGTGCCAGCAGGTGGTTGGATTGACAAAATCCCTTTCCACACGCTGAGCAGGTGAACGGCCTCTCACGAGCATGAATTTGCTGGTGTTTCAGCAGGTTCGATGATTGTTTGAAAGTCTTTAGACAATGAGAGCAACTGAATGGCCTCTCCCCGGTGTGAAGGTGTCGATGAGTTTCCAGCAGACGGGTAATTTAATCCATTCCCACAGTTCCCACATTTCCATCGTTTCTACATGGTGCGGGTGTCCTTGTGTCTCTCAAGGTTGGATGATCAGTTGAAGCCTCGTCCACACACGTAACACGTGTACGGTTTCTCCCCGCTGTGAATGGTGCGGTTTTTTCAGGCTGTGCAACTGGTTAAAGCTCTTTCCACAGTCAATGCACTGGAACACTCTCACTCGGGTGTGTCTCTGTCGGTGCTTTTCCAGTCACACTGATGTTTGAAATCTTTTCCCACAGACAGCACAAATATTTCTCCTTCCACATTGAAAGGCCGATGATATTGGGACCCTGATGAATGGAGTGAGTGTGTCAGACCTGGATGTGATGTTGGGTGTGAGTTTGCGGCCTGTAAATGCTGCTCCCCTTCTCTCACAGCCTGGAACAGCAGTTTACAAAAGCCCTGACTGTGAGTCCAGGATAGAAATTCACAACATTCTCTCCTCCTGGTTCCTGGCCCAGGGAAAGGCCGCGCATGCGCCCTGCTGCCCCCTCAGCCTCCCAAGATGGCGGCCGTCCCTCGGGGCCTGTCATCGGGAGAAAGCACCGCAGCTGCCCCCCGCCCGGGGAAAGGCCGGAGACGCAGGTTGTTGTTCGGGGCCTGAGGCCCGCACTCGGTGTGTGTGAAGCCCGCGCTCCCCCGGGGTTTATTAACCCGCTCCCTCCCTCCGCCCATCTCTCACCCATTGTCGCCGCTTCGCCTCCCGCAACCCGCACTGCCCGCGCATGCTCAGTGAGGGAGACCCGGGCTCAGCCCCGCCCACTGTGGGGGGGGGGGGGGGGGGGGGGCGCAAGCCCCGCCCTCGCACTCTGATTGGTTGGAGGACCCACCGCCCTCCGCTCGGTCCTCCAGCCCCGCCCCCGCTCTTCCTATTGGTCCGAGCGGCCGTCAATCATCCGGGCAGCGTGAGCTGAGCATACGCAGAGGGGCAGCGGCGCCAGACGGTGACGCGGGAGGTGAGCGAGCTCCAGGGAGCGGGTTCGAGAAATTCTGGGAAACAACCCGGATTGCGGCCCCGGGCCCGGATATAAACCGGGGAACATTCTCCCCCCCGCCCGCCGGCTTCACACACACCGAGTGCGGCCCCGGGCCCGGATATAAACCGGGGAACATTCTCCTCCCGCCGAGGGAGCGGACCGCACATGCGCAGTGTCGGCTCAAACTCTCAGGGAGCGTCTGTAAATCAAAGAGAAATAGTAATGGACCAGGGAACGTCTGTAAATTAAGGAGCAATGCTGACTGAGCAGGGAGCGTCTGTAAATAAAAGAGGAATGGTGACTGAGCAGGTAGTGTCTGTAAATGAATGAACAATGGTGATGAGTAGGGAGCGTCTGTAAATGGAGGAGCAACGATGACTGAGCAGGGAACGTCTGTAAAGAGTCATAGAATCCTAGAATATTACTGCACAGAAGGCGGCCATTCAGCCCATCAAGTCTGCACCAGCTCTTTCGAAGAGCAATCCAGTTAGTCCCACTCCCCCGCTCTTACCCAAATCCCTGCAATTGTTTCTCTTTCAAGTATTTATCCAATTCACTTTTGAAGGCTACTATTTAATCTGTATCCACCGCCCCGTCAGGTGGTGCATTCCAAAGCCTAACCACTCGTTGCGTGAAAATGTTTTTTCTCAGATCACTTCTGTTTTTGCTAAGCACCTCAAATCTGTGCCCTCTGGTTATCAGCCATTGGAAACAGTTTCCCTTTATTTATTCTATCTGAACTCTTAATGATGTTATACACCTCTTTCAAATCTGCTCTTAGCCTTCTCTGCTCCAAGGAGAACAATCCCAGCTTCTCCAGTCGCTCCACATAACAAGTCCCTCATCCCTGGAACCATTCTAGTAAATCTCTTCTGTACCACCGCCAAAGCTTTTGCATCCTTCCTAAAGTGTGCCCAGAATTGGACACAATCCTCCAGCTGGGGTCGAACTAGTGTTTTATATCGGTTTAGAATAACTTCCTGGCTTTAGTACTCTGCCTCTATTTATAAAGCCCAGGATCCTTTATGCTTTTTTAACTGCTTTGTTAACCTGTCCTGCCACCTTCAAAGATTTTTAAAAATCTTTTAACTATTTCAAAAAATGTAGGAGAAATGGTGAGTGGTGAGGGAGCGTTGGTAAAGGAAGAAGAAATGGTGACTGGGCATGAAGCCTCAATTTTAAAATTCTCATCCTTATTTTCAATTCGATATTTAGACTGTCTAGAGTTTGGAAGAATGAGCGGTGATTTCATTGAAACATACAAAACTCTTACAGGGCTTGACAGGGTATGTGCAGGGAGGATGATTCCTGTGGCTGGGGAGTCCAGAACCAGGGTCACAGTCTCCCAATAAAGGGTCGGCCATTTAGGACTGAGATGAGGAGAAACTACTTCAATCAGAGGGTGGTGAATTTTTGGAATTCTCTACCCCAGAGGGCTGTGGAGGCTCAGTCTTTGATATATTCAAGACAGAGATCGATAAACTTCTGAATATTAAGGGAATCGGGATATGGGGATAGTGAAGGAAAGTGGAGTTGAGGTAGAAGATCAGCTATGATCTCATTAAATGGTGGAGCAGGCTCAAGGGGCTGAATGGCCTACTCCTGCTCCTAATTCTTAAGTTCCTATGTTTTCTGATGATCTTGTGAAGCACCATGGCCATTTTATAGTGTTAAAGGCGCTATATAAATCCAAGATGTCGTTGTCTATAAAGGATATAGAAACGGTGACAGTTCAGGGAGAGCACTTCTTCAGAACTGGGAGCTATGGCGGATGGACAGCTTATAGGGAGGGATAGAGTGAGGGAAAGAAGTGAGTACACAAGAAATGAACTGTAAAGTTGGGTGGGGAACGAGAGGTGAGGAACTGATAGAAGACAAAAGAAGCCACAATGGGAGAAAGTAAAAAATAAAAGACATACAGAAAAGAAAAAGAAAAAGACTTATATTTATTTAGCACTTTTCACAACCACCGGACCTTACAGCCAATGAAGTACTTCTTGAAATGTAGTCACTGTTATAATGCAGGAAACGCGGCAGATAATTTGCAATGTGATAATGACTAGATAATCTGTTTTACTTATGTTGATTGAGGAATAAATATTGGTCAGGACATCAGGGATAACTCCCGTGTTCCGCTTGAAATAGTGCCATGCGATCTTTTCCGTCCAACTGCGAGAGCAGTAAGGGCCTCGTTTTAACGTCTCATCCAAAAGACGGCACATCCGACAGTGCAGCGCTCCTTCAGCACTGCACTGGAGTGTCAGACTAGATTTTTCTGCTCAGTTCTGGAGTGGGGCTTGAATCCACATCCTTGTCACTCAGAGGTGAGGGTGCTAACAACTAAGACACAGCTGACACAAATACTAGACGTAGTTAATGCAGGTTAGCTCAGTTGGAGATGTTAGAGGATGCATTTATCAATACTGGGGTGTTTTTTCCATTCCCCAAATCAATAGGATTCTTGGAACGTTATGGTCAAGGTTCACAGATTAAGTTTATATAATAAAATCACACACTAGAAGGAAAGAATGTTCAATAGAAAATAGAACTGTCTGTTCTGAATTTCTATTCTGTACTTACAGTAATGACTTTTGTAAACTCCTTTTACAGGGTATTATAAGGGTAGGATTTGCAGACAGGAAACTGAAACCAAACATCACATCAAGATCTGACAGTCACTCGATTCATCAGGACCTGAATATCATCGGCCTCCGTGGAAGGAGAAATGTTTGCCTGTTGTGTCTGTGGGAAAAGATTTCAAACGTCAGTGTGACTGGAGAAGCACCGAGACACACACACCCGAGTGAGAGTGTTCCAGTGCACTGCCTGTGGAAAGAGCTTTAACCAGTTACACAGCCTGAAAAAACATCGCACCATTCACAGCGAGGAGAAATCATTCACATGTTCTGTGTGTGGACGAGGCTTCAACTGATCGTCCAACCTGGAGAGTCACAAGGACACCCGCACCACGGAGAAACCGTGGGAATGTGGGGACTGTGGGAAGGGATTCAATTTCCCGTCCCAGCTGGAAGCCCATCGACGCAGTCACACCGGGGAGAGGCCGTTCACCTGCACCATGTGTGGGAAGGGATTTTCTTGGCCATCCTATCTGCTGACACACAAGCGACTTCACACTGGAGAGAGACCGTTCATCTGCTCCGTGTGTGGGAAAGGATTCACTCTGTCATCCAGCCTCACTTCACACCAACTTGTTCACACTGATAAGAGACCGTTTAAATGTTCTGACTGTGAAAAGAGCTTTATAAGCACAAGGGATCTTAGGACACACCAGCGAGTTCACACTGGGGAGAGGCCGTTCACCTGCTCTGTGTGTGGGAAGGATTTTACTCAGTCATCCCACCTGCTGACTCACCAGCGAGTTCATACTGGGGAGTGGCCATTCACCTGTCCCGTATGTGGGAAGGGATTTGCTCTGTCATCCCATTTGCTGACACACCAGCGAGTTCACACAGGGGAGAAGCCATTCACCTGCTCCGTGTGTGGGAAAAGATTCACTCAGTCATCCAACCTGCTGACACATCAGCGAGTTCACACAGGGGAGAAGCCATTCACCTGCTCTGTGTGTGGGAAAGGATTCACTCGGTCATCCACCCTTTTGAGACACCAGCGAGTTCACAAGTGACTGCAGTGGTTGGATTCTGCCGTTATTGGTATTGGTAAATACATCCCACACTGCGATATGTGTGTGCACTCGGTCCGTGCAGCAGAGCAGGTCTCCAGTCATCCTGGTTAACCCTATCCACTAGATAAAGACCTAGCTCTGTCACCACACGTTAAAAAATCCATGCACAGGCATCTTCCATCCTTGGAGTTCAGGATTAGAATATCGGGTACTTCATTGAAACATTTGCGAACTCATCGCTTTTGGTGTAGAAGCAAGTCATCCTCGTTCGAGGGACCGCCTCTGATGATGATAATCACATCCAGGACTGAACCATGTTCATTCTGGCATTTCGCGTTTGTTTCTACTCATGTTAATAACCCGCATAACTGGGCTGGAGTTTAATATTTTTCTATCTGTCAAAATAGATTAGGTTTGTTTCAAGCACATAGTGTGTTAGCTCCTTGATTTCTCTAAGAGGAGACGAATTGATGTCCTGTTATAAACTGCTCCATTTTGGGACCTTTTCTCCTTTCTAACTCTAGATTATTTCAGTTCTCATACCTTCGGTTACTCTCATGGACAAGTCCCAGCTCCCCATACCTGCCAGAGCGTCTCCCCTAGCCTTGATATCCAGGGAAGGTATCGATAACATGTCAGTGTACCTGCCCTGGGAGTGTGTGATGGGACAGTGCAGAGGGAGCTTTACTCTGTATCTAACCCATACTGTACCTGCCCTGGGAGTGTTTGACGGGACAGTGTAGAGGGAACTTTACTCTGTAACCTGTGCTGTACCAGTCCTGGGAGTGTTTGATGAAACAGTGTAGAAGGAGCTTTACTCTGTATCTAACCTGTGCTATACCTACCCTGGGAGTGTTTGATGGGACAGTGTAGAGGGAGCTTTACTCTGTAACTAACCCATGCTGTACCTGACTGAAGAGTATTTCAAGCAGACACTCAGTGCTCAGAATACCCCATTCCCTGGCACTGACATCCATCACCTCGATGAGAACATCATTTAACCCAAAGATAGAAACCCATCAATTCCTCCCCTAGACACAGATGTGGAGGGACAGTGAACATTGTTGTACAGTGTGCTCGATAGTTCATCCCTGGGTCTGAGCCTTTTGGTGATGATTTGAATTTGATGCCCTTGAGTTACTGACTCACCGACTGGTGGAAATAATTTTTCCTCATTTACCTGATCAAACTTTGAACATCTCCCTCAGATCTCCAATTCCCCTTTGTTCTAATGAAAAGAGCCCCAGTTTCTCCAATCTCCCCTGGTATCATCTCAGTGAATCTCTCTGCAACCTCTCCATGGCCTCCACATCCTTCCTGGTATAAGATCCCCAAAACCTGACAATATTCGAACTGCAGCCTAACCAATGATTTGTGCAGTTTTACATGACTTCTGCTCTTTTGTACTCTACATCCCTATTTATAAAACCTAGGATCCCATGTGCTTTTTAGCCACTTTATCAACTTGTCCTCCCACTTTTAAAGATTTGTGTATCTGAACCCCTTGTAGGTTTTAGAGATATTAAGATAACATGTTGCAAACACATTGACATAAAATGTCTGATATAATATGTATTATGGGAAAGAGAAGTTTAGTCTGAGTTAGAAACTCAAACAATCAATTCACTGCAGACAGGTCGCCATGGCAACACTGATAAGACATTCCATTCACTGAACCCACTGTTGGAATCTGTAATCAGATCAGGGGAAAGAACAGGGTTTGTCTGTTAGTAACCACAATGTAAGCTCAAACCAGAGTGAGTAATAGAATAGATTAGATTATAATGTATGATGTTTATACCGGTAATTGTGAAACTATAAGAAATAACATAATGAACAGCAGGCAGGGGAGTTTAGGGATAATGAGAACATTACTGAAGAAAAGTAACTGCTGGGAACCAGGGAAAGTGTCCTTATAAATCACAGATTAGAGAAATTCCAGCTGTCTTTTCCCAGCTTCCTGCCAAAACCGAGCAGAGAAGACAAAGAAGAGTCCGGTGCCAGAGGTGGATCACTGCAAGGTATAAAAGTGAGGGGAGACTGATGTAAGGGAGCAGTCAGGACTGGAGACATCGGAGATCAAGCTCAGGGTGCCCGAGGTTTCATCCAGCGGGCTGACCCCGTGTCATTTACTGTGGACACACGGGACTTGCATATTTACTCTGATTGATGGATATAGCACTGGGCAGAGAATCTGCTCATCTTGTATTTCTTAATAAGGTATTAATGTTGCTGACACTAGACTCTCGAACCTGCTAATTAATTAGACATGGTATTAGCTACAATCAAACCAAACATCACATCAAGATCTGACAGAGTCACTCCATTCATCAGGACCTGAATATCATCGGTCTTTGAATGTGGAAGGAGAAATATTTGCCTGTTCCATCTGTGGGAAAAGATTTTAAACATCAGTGTGACTGGAAAAGCACTGAGACACACACCCGAGTGAGAGTGTTCCAGTGCACTGACTGTGGAAAGAGCTTTAACCAGTTCCACAGCCTGAAAAAAAACGAGGCTTCAACTGATCGTCCAACCTGGAGATACAAGGACACCTGCACCACAGGGAAACCGTGGGAATGGATTCAATTACCCAACCCAGCTGGATATTTAGTGATGCATTCACACCAGGGAGAGGCCATTCACTTGCTCAGTGTGCAGGAAGGGATTCACTCTGTTATCCAAGCTCTAGACACACAAGCGAGTTCACACGGGGGGAGAGACCGTTCACATGCATTGAGTGTGGGAAGGAATAACTTCAGTCATCCCATCTTCTGACACACCGACTTATTCACATTGTTAGTTAGAACGCACAAAGGATCTGTTGACGCACCACGTACTTACATTGCGGAGAGACCATTCACCTGCTCTGTGAGTGGGAAGCGATTCACTCAAGTCACTCCGCCTATTGAAACACCAACGAGTTCACACTGGAGAGCCCATTGACCTGCTCCGTGAGTGGGAAGGGATTCGGTCAGTCATGCTCTCTGCTCAGACACCAGCGAGTTCACAACTAATTGCAGCGGTTTGGATTCTGCTGTTTTTGCTGCTGTTAATCACATCCAGGACTGAATCATGTTCACTATGGAAATCGTGCTTTATTTCTGCTGATAATAACCCCTATAACTGGGCTTGAGTTTAATATTCTGGATAAATATTAAATAAATCAACCTTTTTTCAAACAGTGTGTTGAATATTTGATTTCTCCATGATAAGAAACTCATTGATGTTCTGTTACCCACTGTTCCATTTTTGAGCCTTTTCTTACTCTAGATTATTTCAGTTCTCATCTAGTTCGCATTCTACCACATCAAATCCCAAGCTTGTTCCGTTTGTGTACATATCTTGTGGGTGTGATAGACTGAACTGTAGTGTCTCACTTTACACTCATCTAAAGTTCTGTTGACCCATCCTTTATAGAACTATCTTGCATAAGATTTTAAATCTGTTATTTTCTGTACCATTTAACCCTTTTTGGATCTGATTTTTTTTTTTAAAACTCCTCCACACATTTCATGCGGACCCTTGAAATGTTCTGATCTTTGTAACTGTGATTGCTGATTTTGATGGTCTCGGTGATTGAATCTCATGTTACTAACATACCTGCACTATTTCTTTAATCGAGATCATTGTTTCAAATACTTCCTTTATCAGGTCATCAGATCCTCCATTGATCCCAGTCAATAACCCGTGGTTACGGGCTGGGGTTTGGGTGTAGGTTTAGGGTTGGTGGTTGGGGCTAGTGGTTATTGGTTGTGGATAGTTGAGACAATGTTCGGTTTACAAGTTCGTGATTAGGGTTAGAAACCACGATTGACAATATCGTGTCACTAGACGCATCGATTTTAATTTCATGTTTTTTAAACCTCGCAGAAGAGTCGCAAAACAGCCTCATGAATTGTTCATTCCAGGAACCTTCTTTCTGACCGAGTCTGATTTCTTCCCTTTCACATCTCAACATTTCCCACAGAAAAAAGCATCAGGGACATTAGACTTTGGGATTTTGGGACAAGAACAGGCAGATCCAGGTGTTGCGCTGGTTACATCCAATTATCGGCCTGTCTGAAAAGGGCTTCTGACAATAACCTGTCACCAGGCCCCACCAGTCCCCGTCTAATTCCACCGTCACAACTTCGTCCATTACCCACCTTCCACCCTCACTACAGCTGGATTCATCATCATAACCATTCCCCATACTGAGGCTCTCTGGTTCTCATTTTATAGTCTCACTGTAAGTGGTCCCTGGATTTGGTGTCTCGCAGTAAGTGGTCCCTGGATTTGGTGTCTCTAAGTGGTCCCAGCTGTTGTGGCTCAGTGTAAGTGGTCCTAGACAGACTGGAAGGAATCTTTCACCCAGCCACAATGACATCACAGAGATTGTTCACGGGGTTTAAATCTGGCGGGTTTGTGATTCAACAGCACTCCTTCACTGGGACTGAAGCAAACCCGCAGCCCAATGTGTTTAGCACAGAATGATCCCACACAAATCTATTCCCTGTCCACATTCATTCACTAGAAACAGCCCAGTGCCTGCGAGTAACTGCACCCCATGTCTGACTTCAGTTAAACACACAACTCAAAACATTGTAAAGAGTAAACAAACCTCATTATAGTTAGCAGAGTCTATTCGTGGTCAGTGAGCCCCCCTTACCCCAGGATAGTCCGGATAAATGGGTCATTTTCAGATTGGCAAACTATAACTAGTGGAGTGCCACAGGGATCAGTGCTGGGAGCTCAACTATTTACACTTTATATTAATGACCTGGATGAAGGGACTGTGTGTAATGTAGCCAAATTTACTGATGATACAAAGATAGGTGAAAAAGCAAATTGTGAACAGGACACAAAGAATCTGCAAAGAGATATAGATAGGTTTAGTGAGTGGGCAAAAATTTGGCACCTGGAGTATAATGTGGGAAAATGTGAGGTTATCCACTTTGGTAGGAAGAATAAAAAAGCTAATTATTATTTAAATGGAGACGACAAAATGCTGTGGTAGAGGGATCTGCGGGTTCTTCTACAGGAAACCCAAAAAGTTAGCATGCAGATACAGCAAGTAATCAGGAAGGCAAATAGAATGTTCACCTTTATTGCAAGGGGGATGGAGTATGGAAGTTTTGCTACAACTGTATAGGGCATTGGTGAGACCACACCTGCAGTATTGCGTACAGTTTTGGCCTCCTTATTTAAGGAGGGATATACTTGCATTGGAGACAGTTCAGACAAGGTTCACTAGGTTGATTCCCGAGATGAAGGGGTTGTCTTATGATAAAATGTTGGGCAGGTTGGGTCTATACTCATTGAAGTTTAGAAGAATGAGAGGTGATCTTATTGAATCATATAAGATTCGGGGGGGGCTTCAGAGTAGTTGCAGAATATTTCCCCTTGTAGCGGAATCTGGAACTAAGGGGCATAATTTCAGAATAAGGGGTCGGATATTTGAAACAGATGAGGAGGAATTTCTTCTCTGAGGATCGTGAATCTTTGGAATTCTCTACTCCAGAGAGCTGTGGAGGCTAGGTCACTGAATATATTTAAGGTTGCGATGGACATATTTTTGAACGATAGGGGAGTCAAGTATTATGGGGAGCAGGCAGGAAAGTGGCGTTGTGGCCAAGATCAGATCAGCCATGATCTAATTAAATGGCGGAGCAGGCTTGAGGGGCCAAATGGCCAACTCCTGCTCCTATTTCTAATGACCCCAACTCCTCTTTCACCCCAATTCTGCAACCCTGTTCACCCCATCTCCTCTTTCACCCATACACTCCAAGCCCCTCACCCCAACTTCTCCATCACCCTACTCTCCAAACACTCACCCCAACTCCTCTTTCATCCCTACTCTCTAACCCTCAATTGATACCAGTCAGGATTTGAAAGATATTTATAACTGCATCAAGGGACTCTTACAGTTGGGATCTTTCTTTATTCTGTCCACTTGAGGAGTTAGATAACAGACTTTCCCCTGTGAATGTAGAGCTGGAGTACTGGGCCATGATGTGTTTACTTGTTCAGCTTGTTGTCTCTAAATATTGAATCTTGAGATTTCAGACACAAGATAATCAAGCTCACAATAGATTGTCTTTCACTGATTTTTTTTAACAGCACATCAAAAATACAGACAGTATAGTTAGCTGATCCGGAGAGCAGAGATAATGGAGTGGATTCAGAGCTCTCTTCTCCCCAGGTGTGTCTAACAAGTTGCAATTACACTGGTGATATTTATATTTAACTTGTTTACTACATTCATAGTCTGAACCTGCTCAAACTCAATTCCTCTCGCTATGAAAGCCAACATGCCATTTGCTTTCTTCACCGCCTGCTGTACCTGCATGCCTACCTTTAGTGACTGATGTACCATGACACCCAGGTCTCTTTGCACCTCTCTTACTAATCTGTCACCATTTTAGATAATAATCTGCCTTCCTGTTTACTTGTTCATCTCTTGTTCAATACATTTCCTGAGTGCATTTAAATTTAAAACCAGGTTTGCAGGCCTGGACGCGCTCAGTCCAGTCGCTGAAAGTGATTAACAGTCTGGGTTTTGTGTTTAGTGATCCCGGGCGTGTTACCGATACCTTCCCTGGATACCAAGGCTAGGAGAGGCAGTCTGGAAGGTATACGGAGCTGGGACTTGTCCATGAGAGTAACCGAAGGTGTGAGAACTAAAATAATCTCGAGTTAGAAAGGAGAAAAGGCCCAAAAATGGATTAGTCTGTAACAGGACATTAATTAGTCTCCTTTTATCTTGGAGACATCAAATACTCAACACACTTGGTGTTTGACACAAAGCTGATTTATTTGGCATTGATCCAGAATATTAATCTCCAGCCAATTATAGGGGTTATTAATTTCAAGAGAAACAATGCCCGATTGTCAGAATGAACATGGTTCAGTCCTGGGCGTGATTATCAGCAGCAACAGCAGAATCCAACTTCGGCAGTAACTTGTGAACTCGCTGGTGTCTCAGTAGGTGGTGTGATAGAGGGAATCTCTTCCCACAGCAAGTGGGATAAATCAATGAATCGCTTCCCACACACGGAGCAGGTGAACGGCCTCTCCCCAGTGTGAACTCGGTGTTGCAGCAGCTGGAATGATGCAACAAATCCCTTCTGACACACGGAGCAGGAGAACGGTTTCTCCCCAGTGTAAGTCCGTTGGTGTGTCAGCAGATCATTATATCTTTTAAAGGTCTTCTCACAGTCAGAACATTTAAAAAGATCTCTTATCAAAGTGAACACATTGGTGTTCATGGAAGTGTGATGATTCAACAAATCTCTTCCCAGACACGGACCAGGTGAATGGCCTCTCTCCGGTATGAACAGGCTGGTGTTTCAAACGGTGGTGTAAACAAATTAATCCTTTCCCACAGACGGAGCAGATGAATGGCCTCTCACCGGTGTGAACTCGCTGGTGTATCAAAAAGGTGGGATGAACGAGGGAAACTCTTTCCACAGACAGAACAGGTGAATGGCCTCTCCCCAGTGTGAACTCGCTTGTGTGTCAAAAGTTGGACTAATCGAGTGAATCCCTTCCCACACACGGAGTAGTTGAATGGTCTCTCCTTGGTGTGAACTCGTTGGTGTTCAGCGAGTTGCATTGACTGGGTGAACTTCTCCCCACAGTGAGGAACTGAATGGACTCTCATGAGTGTGAAGGAGCTGGTGTTCAGCCAGACGGAATGACTGCCAGAACCTCTTCCCGCAGTGGGAGCAACAGAACGTTGCCTCGTCAGTGTGAGCTCACTGGTGTGTAATCAGTTCCTCAAGAGATTGTAAAGCTGTTTCCACAGTCAGAGCATTTAAAAAAGTCTCTCACCAGTGTGATCAAGTTGGTGTGCAGTGAAATGGGATGAACAAGTGAATCCCTTCCCACACACGGAGCAGGTGAACAGCCTTTCACTATTGCGAGCTCGCTGGCATGTCAGCATACTGGACAAGTGAGTGAATCCTTTCCAATAGAAGGAGCAGGTGAACAGCTACTCCCCAGTTTCCAGCCGGAATGGTTAATTGAATTCTTTCCCACGGTCCCCACATTCCCACGGTTTCTCCGTGGTGTGGGTGTCCTTGTGTCTCTCCAGGCTGAACGATCTGTTGAAGCCTCGTCCACACACAGAACACGTGTACGGTTTCTCCGCGTTGTAAATGGTGAAATGTTTTTTCTGGCTGTGTAACTGGTTAAAGCTCTTTCCACAGTCAGTGCACAGAAACACTCTCACTCGGGTGTGTGTGTGTCTCGGTGCTTTTCCAGTCACACTGATGTTTGAAATCTTTTCCCACAGACAGAACAGGCAAACACTTCTCCTTCCATATTCAAAGGCCAATGATATTCAGGTCTTGATGAATCGAGTGACTCAGTCAGAACTTGAGGTGATGTTTGATTTGTGTTTCTCGTTTGCAAATCATCCCATTCTGATTCTCTGTAAAGGGAGTTTACAAAAGACGTCACTGTAATTACAGGATAGAAATTCAGAACGGACAATTTTAGTTTCTATGGAACATTTTTTTACTCTCTTGTCACCTCAAAGCTGTAAATCCCTGTCCCACACGCTCCTCATACTCTCTGTGCTAAAATCCAAACCCATCTCATCAATTTATCCTCTGCTCCCAGTTTTCTCCCTCCCTCTCATCTGGCTGGAATCAGCTCTACAGCCCCTGTGTGCAGAATGAGAATAAAAGCAATGAACTGATGATTTTCTCTCCTGATCACTGGGCCCATTGTGATGGACCAATAGAGTGATATGGTGTTGCCCCAGGATCACCAGACAAAAATCAGAACAAGGTTCCCTTTCAGGGGCCACTAAGATGGGGAAAAACATGTCGACCAAAGTGACAGAGACCCTGAAGCCCCGTCCACTCTTTGTTCCTGCCCAAAGTACTGCGCATTCGCAGTGAGCCCGCCCTGTCCAAGATGGCGGCCTGTGAGCCCGCTCCCCCGGGCGGTCACTGACCGGGCCTGTAGCCGGGGGGGTAAACACGGGATCTCAGGCCTACACCAGGTGTTTATAAAGCTTCTAAACCCACTCACAGATCCAATCCAATCCTGCACCCACAATCTTGGAATTTTTATTCTAAGCAATAACGATACTATCTCGTTTACTACTACGTTGGCAGAATCCTCTTCTCTAGTGAAGATGGAAGCAATGTACTCATTTAAAGCCTCAACCATGCCCTCTGACTCCACACGAATATCTCCTTTTTTGGTCCCTAACCATCCCCACCCATCCCTTGATTAAGGGGACAGATCAGACAGTGGTTCTGAAACAAACACTGCGGCCCGATAAGTCAATCAGCTATTTATGCAGAATGTTAAACCCCAGCCCAGTTATAGTTTTTAATATCAGCAGAAACAAACCCAAACTGTCAGAATAAACATGGTTCAGTCCGGGATGTGATTCACAGCAGCAATAACAGCAGATCCCAACTTATGAGCTCGCTGGTGTTGGGTGTGAGTTTGCGGCCTGTAAATGCTGCCCCCCTTCTCTCACAGCCTGGAACAGCAGTTTACAAAAGCCCTGACTGTGAGTCCAGGATAGAAATTCACAACATTCTCTCCTCCTGGTTCCTGGCCCAGGGAAAGGCCGCGCCTGCGCCCTGCTGCCCCCTCAGCCTCCCAAGATGGCGGCCGTCCCCCGGGGCCTGTCACCGGGAGAAAGTCCCGCAGCTGCCCCCCGCTTGGGGAAAGGCCGGAGCCGCAGGTTGTTGTTCGGGGCCTGGGGCCGCACTCGGTGTGTGTGAAGCCCGCGGCCTCCGGGGTTTATTAACCCGATCCCTCTCTCCCTCCGCCCATCTCTCACCCGCTGTCGCCACTCCGCCTCCCGCAACGCCCGCGCATGCTCAGTGAGGGAGATCCGGGCTCAGCCCCGCCCCTCGCACACTCTGATTGGTCGAGAGATGCCGTCAATCACCCGGGCAGTGTGAGCTGAACATGCGCGGGCGGTGTGGGCCCATGCCCCGAACAAGAACCTGCGGCTCCGGCCTTTCCCCGAGCGAGGGACAGCTGCGGGGCTTTCTCCCGGTGACAGCAGCAGGGCGCATGCGCGAACTTTCCCTGGGCCAGGAGGAGAGAATGTTGTGAATTTCTATCCTGGACTCACAGTCAGGGCTTTTGTAAACTGCTGTTCCAGGCTGTGAGAGAAGGGGGGCAGCATTTACAGGCCGCAAACTCACACCCAACATCACATCCAGGTCTGACACACTCACTCCATTCATCAGGGACCCAATATCATCGGCCTTTCAATGTGGAAGGAGAAATGTTTGTTCTGTCTGTGGGAAAAGATTTCAAACATCAGTGTGACTGGAAAAGCACCGTGACACACACACACCTGAGTGAGACTGTTCCAGTGCACAGACTGTGGAAAGAGCTTTAACCAGTTGCACAGCCTGAAAAACATTGCACCATTCACAGTGGGGAGAAACCGTACACGTGTTCTGTGTGTGGACGAGGCTTTAACTGATCATCCAACCTGGGGAGACACAAGGACACCCGCACAATGGAGAAACTGTGGAAATGTGGGGACTGTGCAAAGGAATTCACTCGTTCATCCAGCCTGCTGACACACCAGCAAATTCACACTGGGCACAGGACGTTCACCTGCTCGGTGTGTGAGAAGGGATTCACTCGTTCATCCGACCTTCTGACACACCAGCGAGTTCACACTGGGGAGAGGCCATTCACCTGCTCCGTTTGTGAGAAGGGATTCACTCGTTCGTCCGACCTTCTGAAGCACCAACGGATTCACACTGGGGAGCGCCCGTTCATCTGCTCCGTGTGTAGGAAGGGATTTAATCGCTCATCGAACCTGCTGACCCACCAGCGAATTCACACTGGGGAGAGGCCATTCATCTGCTCCGTTTGTGGGAAGGGATTTAATTGCTCATCAAACCTGCTGAGCCACCAGCGAATTCACACTGGGGAGAGGCTGTTCAACTGCTCGGTGTGTGAGAAAGGATTCACTAATTCATCCGATCTTCTGACACACCATCGAGTTCACACTGGGGAGAAGCCATTCACCTGCTCCATGTGTGAGAAGGGATTCATTCGTTCATCTGACCTTCTGAAACATCAGCGAATTCACTCTGAGGAGAAGCCGTTTGCCTGCTCTGTGTGTAAGAGGGGGTTTAATCGGTCATCGAATCTGCTGGCACACCAGCGAATTCACACTGGGGAGAGGCCGTTCACCTGCTCAGTCTGTGAGAGGGGATTTAATCGGTCATCGAACCTGCTGACACACCAGCGAGTTCACACATAACTGCAGGGGTTGGATTGTGCTGTTATTGTTGCTGTTAATCACGTCCAGGACTGAACCATGTTCAATCTGACAGTTGGAGTTTGTTTGTGCTGATGTTAATAACCCTGTAACTGGGCTGGAGTTTAATATTCTGGATATATAGCTGATTGACTTGTCGGGGTTGTGATGTTTGTTTAAGAACATAAGAAAAAGGAGCAGGATTCGGCCATTTGATCCCTCGACCCTGCTTTGTCATTCAATAAGATCATGGCTGATCTGATCATGGACTCGCTTCCCTGCCCGCTCCCCATAACCCTTCACACCTTTATCGTCAAAAATCTGTGCATCTCCACCTCAAATATATTCAATGACCCAGCTTCCACAGCTCTCTGGGGCAGAGAATTCCACAGATTTGCAACTCTCTGAGAGAAGAAATTCCTCCTCATCTCAGTTCTAAATGGGCGACCCCTTATTCTTAAATTATGCCCCGTAGTTCCAGATTCCCCCATGAGTAGAAACAGCCTCGCTGCATCTACCTTGTCCAGCCCCCTCAGTATCATATATTTCAATAAGATCACCTCTCATTCTTCTAAACTGCAATGAGTCAACCCCTACATCTCAGGAATCAACCTAGTGAACCTTCTCTGAACTGCCTCCAATGCAAGTACATCCCTCATTAACTAAGGAGACCAAAACTGTACGCAGTACTCTAGGTGTGGTGTGGTCTCTCCAATACCCTGTACAGTTGTAGCAGGACTTCTCTGCTTTTATACTCTAGCCCCCTTGCAATAAAGACCAACATTCCATATGCCTTCCTGATTACTTGCTGTACCAGCAAACTAACTTTTTATGTTTCATTCACACACATGGATCCCCAGGTCCCTCTGTACTGCAGCACTTTGCAATTTTTCTCCATTTATATTATAATTTGCTTTTTTTTTTTCCTGCCAAAGTGGATAACCTCACATTTTCCCACATTATACTCCATCAGCCAAATGTCTGCCCACTCACTTAGCCTGTCTATATCCCTTTGCAGATTCTTTGTATCCTCCTCACAACTTGCTTTCCCATCCATCTTTGTATCATCAGCAAACTTGGCTATATTACATTCAGTTCCTTCATCCAAGTCATTAATACAGATTGTAAATAGTTGACGCCCCAGCAGCTTGCCAAATACACCACATCCACTGGTTCCCCCTTTATCCACCCTGCTCGTTACATCCTCAAAGAACTCAAGCAAATTTGCCAAACATGATTTCCCTTTCATAAAACCATGCTGACTCTGCTTGACTGTATTATGCTTTTCCAAATGTTCTGCTACTGCTTCCTTAATAATGGACTCCAGCATTTTCTCAATGACAGATGTTAGGCTAACTGGTCTATAGTTTCCTGCTTTCTGTCTCCCTTCTTTCTTAAATAGGGGCGTTACATTTGCGGTTTTCCAATCCGCTGGGACCTCTCCAGAATCCAAGGAATTTTGGTAGATTACAACCGATACATCCACTATCTCTGCAGCCACTTATTTTAAGACCCAAGGATGCAGACCATCAGGTCCAGGGGACTTGTCCACCTTTAGTCCCATTATTTATTATTTTACCAAGTACTATTTCTCTAGTGATAGTAATTGTTTTAAGTTACCCCCTCCCTATAGTCTCTTGATTATCTATTATTGGGATGTTTTTATTGTGTGTCTCCTACCGCAGAACCACTGTCTGATCTTTCCCCTTAATTTCTGATGAGTCACTAAATTGTTTTACAATAAAATTAGAAACTTTAACTTCATATATCAATGATTTAGACTTGAATGTAGGTGGTATGATTTAAGACATTTTCAGATAATACAAAATTGGCCGTGTGGATAATAATGAAGAAGAAAGCTGTAGACTGTAGGAAATTATCAATGGACTGGTCAGGTGGGCAAACCAGTGGCAAATGGAATTCAATCCAGAGGAGTGTGAGATAATGCATTTGGGGGAGGGCTAACAAGGCGAGGAAATGCACAAAAAATGGTAGGATACTGAGAAGTGTAGAGGAACTAAGGCAACTTGGAGTGCATGTCCACAGATCCCTGAAGGTAGCAGGCCAGGTAGATAAGGTGGTTAAGAAGGTATAAGGGATACTTGACTTTATTAGCCGAGGCATAGAATACAAGAGCAGGGAGGTTATGCTTGGAACTAGTTAGGCCACAGCTCGAGTACTGCATGCAGTTCAGGTTGTCATATTACAGGAAGGATGTGATTGCACTACAGAGGGTACAGAGGAGATTTACGAGGATGTTGCCTCGATTGGAGAATACTAGCTATGAGGAAAGATTGGATAGGCTTGGGTTGTTTTTGTTTGAACAGATGAGGGGAGACCTAATTCAGGTGTATAAAATTATGAGAGCCTTAGATAGAGTGGATAGAAAGGACTTATTTCCCTTAGCAGAGGGGTCAATAACCAGGGGGCATAGATTTAAAGTAAGTGGTAAGAGGTTTAGAGGGGATTTGAGGAGGAATTATTTCACCCAGAGGGTGGTGGGGGTCTGGAAGTCACTGTCTAAAAGAGTGGTAGAGGCAGAAACCCTCATAGCATTTAAAAAATAATTGGATATGTACTTGAAGTGCCGTAACCTACAAGGCTATGGACCAAGAGCTGGAAAGTGGATAGCTCTGTGTCGGCTGGCAGGGACACGATGGGCTGAATGGCCTCCTTCCGTGCTGTAAATTTCTATGACTAACCGTCTCTCCCGCTGCAGTCTGTCTCCACCACTCGCGCTGTGCCTGTGGGTTTCTGCCAAAGTGGACAACCTCACATCTACCCACATTATACTCAATCCGTCCTATCGTGCGCCTGTGCACTGGGCTCCTGTAGTCATTGATGGGGCACATTCTGTCGCCCCACCGAGTCTGCTTTAATTGCTAAATGTTTCCTAACTGGTTTCTAATTCCATTTCAGTCCTCTTATTATGAGATAAACGGATGAGGCCTCATTGTTTATGTGTCCTTCACAAGAGGGTGTTAAAGGGTTCAATAATCTGCTAATGATTTTTTTTTTTAAGATGCAAAGAAGTGAAAAATGCCACAAGCGATGCCTCAAACCACACGGGACAGCGAAGTCCACTTTATCAGCACCCCTGCCACAGCTCTCAGTATCCACCTCCTCCATCACTGGCACCTGTGTCTGCAGTAAGTACTGTCTACAGGATGACCGAGGTCAGGCTGTGTGGAGTCAAGGTAGCAGAATGGATAGAAAGATGGCTACCAAACAGAAATCAGATGCGAGAAGTTTAAGAATGTTTCTCGGACTGGCAGAAATTGAGAAGTGGTGTCCTGCAGCGATTTGTGCTGCTGGGACCAGTCTTGTTTACGATGACTTGGACTCAAAATTTGAAGATGACAACAAATTGGGTGGTTCACCTAATAATGTGGGGGGGCTTCACCAAAGTACAGGAAGACATAAACAGCCTTGCAGACTGGGCAGATAAATGAGGAACAGAATTAAATGTATTGAAATGGGAGCTGGCTCATTTTAGTAGGAGGAATAAGGAAGCCCCTTGTCCCTTAGAAGGTAAGAAACTAAATGGGATAGAGGAGCAAAGAGATTTGGGAATACAGACACACAAATCACAAAAAGTAGCAACACAAGTTGATAAAGCTGTAAAAGAGTGCAAATAAAGTACTGGGGTTCATTTCTAGACAAATATAATGCAAAAGCAGGGAGGTAATGTTAAATTAATATAGAACCGACCACAGTTGGAGCACTGTGAGTAGTTCTGGTCTCCACACTACAAAAAGGATATTGAAGCACTGGAGAAAATGCTGAAAAGATTTGCAAGAATATTACCAGAATTGAGAGGATGCAGCTCTCAGGCAAGATTGAGCAGGGTGGTGTTCTTTTCTCTGGACAAGAGAAGACTAGGAAGAGTCCTGATATGAGGGGGTTTGATCGGATACACTTGGAGAAATTGTTTTCACTTGTGGGTGAGTCAGAACAAGAGTGGAGCAATAGAAGATTGTCACTAACAGATCAAATAAAAAATGTAAGAGTAATTTCTTTACTCAGAGAGTTGAGAATGTGGAACTCACTGCCACAATGAATGCTTGTAGCAGATAGCAACAATGCTTCTGTCTTGCAGCCAGCCAGCTATCCATTCTGCCATTTGTCCCCTGACTCTGCGTGCTCTGACCTTATTCATTAGTCTATTATGTGGAACCATATTGAGGCCTTTTGGAAATCCAGATGCATTATATCTACTACATCATCCTTGTCTACTCTCTCTGCTACCTCTTCAAATAATTCAATGAGATAGGTCAAGCAAGACTTTCCTTTTTGAAATCCATGCTGACTATTCATTATTGTATGTTTGGTTTCTAAATGTTTTTCTATTTTCTCATATGGTAAGGATTCCATAATTTTTCCTACTACTGATGTTAAGGTGACTGGTCTGTCGTTCCCTGGAAATGTTGTCTCCTTTCTAAAATATAGGTATAACGTTGGCTATGTGCAAGTCCTCTGGCACTACACCTTCTAACAAATAATTAAATCTGTGTAATAGTGCTTCTGGTAATTCTTCTCGATTCTTTTAAAATGTGCAAATGCAATCAATCAGTAACCAGGGGTTTTATCCCCTTTGACTTTGATTAGTTTATTTAATACTTCCATTTTTATTTTAAATGTGGTTATATCATTTCTAATCTTAGCTTCCAATGTCATGTCCACCTGATCTATCTCTCTAGTAAATACTGAAGCAAAGTAATTGTCATATTTAATAAAGTAAATATCTAACATTCTACATGTCTGAAGCTGTTCATTCCGTCCCTGGTTTGGGCATCTCTTGAGCTGGCACTTCTTGTCCCATTGTTCCTAATAACAGGAGAGCCTGGGATTAGGGGGATATCGGACAGGAAGCACACGGCACGGATATTAGTATTAGGCAGTTCCTCGTGTCGAGCATGACCCACAGCACGGCGATTATACTGCAGGTGGAATCTGTGAGAGTGTTACAGTGAGGGCTTCGGGCACTTTGTTAATCACACACACAGCAGAAGCACATTAATTTGATCAGAGTTCACTGACACATGAGAAGCCAGCGGTGTGGAGCCTCCTGAGAGTCCAGCCCTTTTACAGCCTGCATTTACAGGAGCTGGGACACGGAAAGAGTCCCATTTAAATCAGTGCTATATACAAACCAACAGCCGCAAAACACGAACACATCATCAGACCAGGCTAGCACATCTTCAGGCTGGATTACCCCGGTCACTGACTGTATCTCTACTGATGTTAATGCAACTCCCTCACTCTTGTCACTCAGTTACCCCTCCCCAACACCTTGTGTTACTGACTGTATCTGTACTGATGTTAATCCAGCTCCCTCACATTGTCACTCAGTTACCCCTCCCCCAACGCCCTGTGTTACTGACTGTATCTGTACTGATGTTAATCCAGCTCCCTCACACTGTCACTTAGTAACCCTCTCCCAGGGCCCTGTGTTACTGACTGTATCTACACTGGTGTTAATGCAACTCCCTCACTGTCACTCAGTTGGCCCTCACATAAGAACACAAGAAATAGGAACAGGAGTCGGCCATACGGCCCCTCGAGCCTGCTCAGCCATTTAATAAGATCATGGCTGATCCGATCATGGACTCAGGTCCACTTCCCTGCCCGCTCCTCATAACCCCTTATTCCCTTATTGCTTAAGAAACTGTCTATCTCTGTCTTAAATGTATTCAATGACCCAGCTTCCACAGCTCTCTGAAGCAGCGAATTCCACAGATTTACAACTCTCTGGAAGAATAAATTCCTCCTCATCACAGTTTTAAATGGGCGGCCCCTTAGTCTAAGATTATGCCCCCTAGTTCTAGTCTCCCCTATCAGTAGAAACATCCTCTCTGTATCCAGCTTGTCAAGCCCCCTCATAATCTTATATGATTCGATAAGATCACCTCAATTCCAATGAGTAGAGGCCCAACCTATGCAACCTTTTCTCATAAGTCAATCCCCACATCTCCGGAATCAAACTAGTGAACCTTCTCTGAACTGCCTCCAAAGCAAGTATATACTTTCATAAATATGGAAACCAAAACTGTATGCAGTATTCTCGGTGTGGCCTTACTAATACCCTGTATAACTGTAGCAAGACTTCCCTGCTTTTATACATCATCCCCTTTGCGATAAAGGCCAAGATTCCATTGGCCTTCCTGATCACTTGCTATACCTGCATACTAACCTTTTGTGTTTCATAGAAACATAGAAAATAGGTGCAGGAGTAGGCCATTCGGCCCTTTGAGCCTGCACCACCATGCAATATGATCATGGCTGATCATGCACTTCAGTACCCCATTCCTGCTTTCTCTCCAAACCCTTGATCCCTTTAGCCATAAGGGCCACATCTAACTCCCTCTTGAATATATCCAACGAACTGGCCTCAACAACTTTCTGTGGTAGAGAATTCCACATGCTCACAACTCTCTGAGTGAAGAAGTTTCTCCTCATCTCAGTCCTAAATGGCTTTCCCCTTATTCTTTGACTGTGAGCCCTGGTTCTGGACTTCCCCAACATCGGGAACATTTTTCCTGCATCTAACCTGTCCAATCCCGTCAGAATTTTATATGTTTTTATGAGATCCCCTCTCATTCTTCTAAATTCCAGTGAATATAAGCCTAGTCAATACAGTCTTTCTTCATTTGTCAGCCCTGTCACCAGGACCCCCAGGTCCCACTGTACTGCAGCACTTTTGCAATTTTTCTCCATTTAAATAATAACTTGCTCTTCAATTTTTTTTCTGCCAAAGTGTATGACCTCACACTTTCCAACATTATATTCGATCTGCCAACTTTTTGCCCACTTACTTAGCCAGTCTATGTCCTTTTGCAGGTTTTTTGTGTGCTCCTCACACATTGCTTTTCCTCGCATCTTTGTATCGTCAGCAAACTTGGCTATGTTACACTCGGTCTCTTCATCCAAGTCATTAATATAGATTGTAAATAGTTGGGGTCCCAGCACTGATCCCTGCAGCACCCCACTAGTTACTGATTGCCAACCCGAGAATGAATCATTTATCCCGACTCTGTTTTCTGTTAGTTCGCCAATCCTCTATCCATGCTACTATATTATCCCCAGCCCCGTGAACTTTTAACTGGTGCAGTAATCTTTTGTGTGGCACCGTTTCAAAAGCCTTCTGGATGTCCAAATACACCACATCCACTGGTTCCCTTTTATCCACCGTGTTTGTTACATCCTCAAAGAATTCCAGCAAATTTGTCAAACACAACTTCCCCTTCATAAATCCATGCTGACTCTGCCTGACTGAATTATGCTTTTCCAAATGTCCTGCTACTGCTTTTTTAATAATGGATTCCAACATTTTCCCAACCACAGATGTCAGGCTAACTGGTCTATAGTTTCCTGCTTTTTGTCTGCCTCCTTTTTAAAGTTAAAAAATAGGGGCGTTACATTTAGTTTTCCAATCTGCTGGGACCTCCCCAGAATCCAGGGAATTTTGGTAAAGTACAACCAATGTATCCACTATCCCTGCCGCTACTTCTCTTAAGACCCTAGGTCCAGGGAATTGATCCGCCTTTAGTCCCATTATCTTACTGAGTACCACCTCCTTAGTGATTGTGATTGTGTTAAGTTCCTCCCCCCCTATAGCCCCTTGACTATATCCACTGTTGAGATATTTTTAGTGTCCTCTACCATACAGACTGATACAAAATATTTGTTCAGAGTTTCTGCCATCTCAATGTACCCCATCACTGATTCCCCAGTCTCGTCCTCCAAGGGACCAACATTTACTTTAGCCACTCTTTTCCTTTTTATATATTTCGTGATAGTTTACTTTCATAGTCTATCTTCCCTTTCTTAATCAATTTTTTTAGTCATTCTTTGCTGGCTTTTAAAAGCTTCTCAATCTTCTGTCCTCCCACTAGTTTCAGTTACTTTGTATGCCCTTGTTTTTAATTGGATACCATCCTTTATTTCTTTATTTAGCCACAGATGGCTATCTTTACTTTTACAACCTTTCCTCCTCACTGGAATATATTTTTCTTGAGAGTTATGAAATATCTCCTTAAATATATGCGACTGTTCATTAACCGTCCTACACATTAATCTATTTTCCTAGTCCACTTTAGCCAACTCTGCCCTCATATCTTTGTAGTCTCCTTTATTTAAGCTTAGTATGCTGGTTTGAGATCCAACTTTCTCACCGTCCATCTGAATTTGAAATTCAACCATGCTATGGTCACTCATTCCAAGGGGATCCTTTACTAGGAGATTGTTTGTTTATTAATCCTGTCTCATTACACAGGACTAGATCTAAGATAGCCTGCCCCCTGGTTGGTTCTGTTACATACTGCTCAAGGAACCCATCCCTTATGCATTCTATGAACTCTTCCTCAAGGCTACACTGAACAATTTGATTTATCCAATCAATACGGAGGTTAAAATCACCCATGATTATTGCTGTTCCCTTTTTACAAGCCCCCACTATTTCTTGGTTTATACTCCGACCAACAGAGTTGCTACTGTTAGGGGGCCTATAGACTACTCCCACCAGTGACTATTTCCCTTATTGTTTCTTATCTCCACCCAAACTGTTTCAACATCCTGATCATTTGAGCCAATATCATTTCTCACTATTGCAGTGATTCCATTCTTTATCAAAAGAGCTACTCCACCTCCTTTTCCTTTCTGTCTGTCCTTCCGAATTGTCAAGTACCCCTGAATGTTTAGTTCCCAGTCTTGGTCACCTTGCAACCATGTATCTGTTATGGCTACCAGATCATACCCATTTGTAACTATTTGTGCCGACAGCTCATCTAATTTGTTATGAATGCTGCATGCATTCAGATAAAGAGCTTTTAAACGTGTTTTCTTATCATTTTCTCCTGCTATGGCTCCATTTTCTGATACACTATTATTTTTATAGATTCTGTCCCATCCTGTCACGGTCTGTTTTTGTTTCCCCCAATGCTACCCTGCTCTATTGCCTTCACCTTGTTCTTTGAGCTTTTAGGTTTCTGCTCACCTGAACCCCCCTCCCATCCCCCTCCCCACTAATTAGTTTAAAGCTCTCTCTGCAACCCGAGTTACTTGGTTCACCAGGACCCTAGCCCCTCACGTTCCAAGTGGAGTCCATCCTGATGGAACAACTCCCTCTTAGCCTACTACTGGTGCCAGTGCCCCAGGAGCCAAAACCCATTTCTGCCACACCAGTCTTTCAGCCACGAGATTTAAGAGATTAATGTGCAAAGTTAAAGCACATGGGATTGGGGGTAGTGTGCTGACGTGGATTGAGAACTGGTTGTCAGACAGGAAGCAAAGAGTAGGAGTAAATGGGTACTTTTCAGAATGGCTGGCAGTGACTAGTGGGGTACCGCAAGGTTCTGTGCTGAGGCCCCAGCTGCTTACATTGTACATTAATGATTTAGACGAGGGGATTAAATGTAGTATCTCCAAATTTGCGGATGACACTAAGTTGGGTGGCAGTGTGAGCTGCGAGGAGGATGCTATGAGGCTGCAGAGTGACTTGGATAGGTTAGGTGAGTGGGAAAATGCATGGCAGATGAAGTATAATGTGGATAAATGTGAGGTTATCCACTTTGGTGGTAAAAACAGAGAGACAGACTATTATCTGAATGGTGACAGATTAGGAAAAGGGGAGGTGCAACGAGACCTGAGTGTCATGGTACATCAGTCATTGAAGGTTGGCATGCAGGTACAGCAGGTGGTTAAGAAAGCAAATGGCATGTTGGCCTTCATAGCGAGATTTGAGTACAGGGGCAGGGAGGTGTTGCTACAGTTGTACAGGACCTTGGTGAGGCCACACCTGGAGTATTGTGTACAGTTTTGGTCTTCTAACTTGAGGAAGGACATTCTTGCTATTGAGGGAGTGCAGCGAAGGTTCACCAGACTGATTCCCGGGATGGCGGGACTGACCTATCAAGAAAGACTGGATCAACTGGGCTTGTATTCACTGGAGTTCAGAGGAATGAGAGGGGATCTCACAGAAACGTTTAAAATTCTGACGGGTTCAGACAGGTTAGATGCAGGAAGAATGTTCCCAATGTTGGGGAAGTCCAGAACCAGGGGTCACAGTCTAAGGATAAGGGGTAAGCCATTTAGGACCGAGATGAGGAGAAACTTCTTCACCCAGAGAGTGGTGAACCTGTGGAATTCTCTACCACAGAAAGTTGTTGAGGCCAATTCACTAAAATATATTCAAAACGGAGTTAGATGAAGTCCTTACTACTAGGGGGATCAAGGGGTATGGCGAGATAGCAGGAATGGGGCACTGAAGTTGCATGTTCAGCCATGAACTCATTGAATGGCGGTGCAGGCTCGAAGGGCCGAATGGCCTACTCCTGCACCTATTTTCAATGTTTCTCTGTTTCTAACTCTCTGATCTTATTTGACTTATGTAAATTTGCTCGTGGCTCGGGTAGTCATCCAGATTATTACCTTTGTGGTTTTCCTTTTTAATTTGGCCCCTTGCTGCTCATAATCCCTTAGCAGAACCTTTTTGTCTGTCCGATCTATGTCATTGGTACCTACGTGGACCACGACAACTGGATCTACCCCCTCCCACTCAAGTTCCTCTCCAGTCCTGAGGAGATGTCCTTAACTCTGGCACCGGGCAGGCAACACAGTCTTCGGGACTCATGCTCTCGGCTGCAGAGAACAGTATCTACCCCCTAATGATACTGTCCCCTACCACTACAATATTTCTTTTTATTCCCCTGCTTGAATGTGCTCCTGTACCACGGTGCTGTGGTCAGTTTGCTCATCTGCCCTGCAGTCCCTAGTCTTGTCCACACAGGGAGTAAGAGCCTCGAACCTGTTGGACAAGAGCAAGGGCCGAGGCTCCTCCATCACTATCTGGATCCCCATACCTTCCTCACTCGTAGTCACACCCTCCTGTCCTTGATCGCTAGCCAAATCTGAGTTTGTTAACCTAAGGGGTGTGACTATCCCCTGGAACAGTGTCCAGGTCTCCTCCCCCATCCATGATGTGTCGCGGTGTCTGTAGCTCGGACTCCAGCTCATGAATGTGGAGCCGAAGTTCCTTAAGCAGCCAACACTTACCACAGACGTGGCCACCGTGGATCTCAATGGGGTCCACCAGCTCCCACATGCAGCAGCACTGACACATCACCCGTCCTGCCATCTTAATGTATTTAATTAATTCATTATGTTTTATTTTTAGTCCCAATGCCACAGAATTTTAACCCTTAGTAAAACACACACTACTGCTATTTAGTAAACAGTTGATTAAATAATTAAGCAAGAAAAGCGAGAGAGAGATAACTCACCAACCAATCACTTCCCTGTTTTCCTGTGACATCTAATGTAGTTGCTCAGTTGCATTTTGTCTCAGTTACCAACCTGGAGTATCTAGCCACCACCGCTGTATTTAAGCTACCTGTGGGGGCGAGGGGGTGGGGTGGGGTGGGGGGGACGGTGCTTACTTGAGATCAGGGTGATCTGGGGCCCTTACAGACTGTATCTGTACTGATGTTAATCCAGCTCCCTCACACTGTCACTCAGTAACCCCTTCCCCAGCACCCTGTATTCATCATCATAGGCAATCCCTCGGAATCGAGGAAGACTTGCTTCCACTCTTAGAATGAGTCCTTAGGTGGCTGAACAATCCAACACGAGAGCCACAGCCCCTGCCACAGGTGGGACATACTGTCGTTGAGGATAAGGGAGGGTGGGACAGGTTTGCCGCACATTCTTTCCACTGCCTGCCCTTGTTTTCTGCATGCACTCGGCGATGAGCCTCGAGGCACTCAGCACCCTCCCGGATGCACTTAGGGCAGTCTTTGGCCAGGGACTCCCAGGTGTCGGTGGGGATGTTGCATTTTATCAAGGAGGCTTTGAGGGTGTCTTTGCAATGTTTTCTCTGTCCACCTTTGGCTCGTTTACCATGAAGGAGTTCTGAGCAGAGTGCTTGTTTTGGGAATCTCGTGTCTGGCATGCGGACAATGTGGTCTGCCCAGCGGAGCTAATCAAGTGTGGCCAGTGCTTTGATGCTGGGGATGTTGGCCTGATCGAGAACACTGACATTGTTGCATCTGTTCTCCCAGGGGATTTGTAGGATCTTGCGGAGGCATCGTTGGTGGTATTTCTCCAGCAACTTGAGGTGTCTACTGTATATGGCCCACGTCTCTGAGCCATATAGGAGGGCAGGTATTACTACAGCCCTGTAGCCAATTTTATACACCTCAGTAAGGTCTCTCCTCAGCCGCCTCTGTTCCAAAGAAAAAAAACCAGCCTATCCAATCTTTCCTCATTGCTAAAATTCTCTATCCAGGCAACATCTTCATAACTCTTCTCTGTCCCCTCTCTAGTGCAATCACATATTTCCTGTAATGTGGTGACCACAATTGCACACAGTACTCTAGCTATGGCCTAAGTAGTGTTTTATACAGTTCATAAGAGCATAAGAAATAGGAACAGGAGTCGGCCATTTGGTCCCTCGAGCCTGCTCCACCATTCAATAAGATCACGACTGCTTTAATCTTGGGCTCAGCTCCACTTCCCTGCCCGCTCCCCATAACTCTTCACTCGCTTGTCGTTCAAAAATCTGCCATATCTCTACCTTAAATATATTCAATTCATCCAGGCCTGGGAATTTATCCACTTTCAAAGCTGCTAAACTCCTTCATACTTCCTCTCTCACTATGTTTATTTCATCTAATATTTCACACTCCTCCCTGATTGAAAACAGATGCAAAGTATTCATTAAGAACCATCCCCATGCATTCCACCTCCACACACCGATTACCTTTATGTTCTCTCAGAGGCCCTACTCTTTTTTTAGTTATCCTCTTGCTCGTAATGTATTTGAAAAACATCTTTGGGTTTTCCTTGATTTTACTTGCCAAAATGTTTTCATGCTTTCTCTTTGATTTCCTAATTTCCTTTTTAATTGCACCCCTGCACTTTCTATACTCCTCGAGTGTCTGCAGTATTGAACCCCCGGTATCTGTCAATAAACCTCCCTTTTTTTTCTTTATCCTATCCTGCATGTCCCTTGACATCCAGGGGGCTCTAGGGATGGGCAATAAATGCCGCCCATGCCAGCAACGCCCACATCCCGTGAACAAATTAAAAAAAAGCTCACGAGAACACAAATTTTCTTTCCAGGGTTTATTAAGTGCGCTGCCTAAGACAGAGCGGGTGATAATTTGCTCAATCTGGATAACAGAAGTACACTGGATTCACGCACGATCTTCTTGAGTCTGTTCCAACCGACAATGGTTTAAGTGTCACTGGGTGCAGCGTCCGAGTGACCCCGGCACCGAGTGCGAGTGACCCCAGCACTGACTCCGAGTGACCCCCGGCACCGAGTCCCAATGACCCTGGCACCGAGTGCCAGTGACCCCGGCACTGAGTCCGAGTGACCCCGGCACTGAGCGCCCCCCTTGGCACCGAGTCCCAGTGACCCTGGCACTGAGTGCCCCCCCCGGCACCGAGTCCGAGTGGCCCTGGCACCGAGCGCAGAGTCCAAGTGCACTCCAGCACCGAGCGGAGCGGATTGAGCGGGTGCAGCATGGGGTCTGCTGCAGGGACCATGACTGGGCCACGTGATCCACACCACGGCGGTGACTGACATGAGCTCTGACCAATAGGGAGAGAGCGGGCGGGGCTTGGAGGACTGAGGTGGCGGCGGGTCATCCAACCATTTGGGGGGTCCGAGACTTCCACCGCCTGCTTCTCCCACTGCTGAGACATGGAATAGCTTTTTGTTAATTGTTCCTGAGATGCGGGCGTTGTTTTTACGGCCAGCATTTATTGCTCATCCCTACTTGCCCTTCAGAAGGTGGTGAGCAGGACATGTGTCTTTAAATAAGCTCGTGTTGCGAAGTTGCTGTCCCTCTGGCCCTTTGAAAGGCTGCTCGCTGTGGCCCCTCTCCCAGATTCCAGCCCCAGCTCTGTGCTCGCTGTGGCCCCTCTCCCAGATTCCAGCCCCAGCTCTGTGCTCGCTGTGGCCCCTCTCCCAGATTCCAGCTCCAGCTCTGTGCTCACTCAGCTGCTCTCACCTGGGGTCAGCGTGTCACAATCGGCCCACACGCACCTAAGCTGGACACCAGCCCTCACCTCCTTGCTGCAGCGCCATTGGTTGGAGGACCCACCACCAGCTCACTTCACTAATCCCCACCAGGCTCTTCGTATTGGTCAGTGCTCCCGTGAGTCAGGCCGGCCCCAGGATCACGTGCCCCAGTTCACTCCGCCCCTCGCAACACCAGGTGATCGGTGTGGCTGATCCCTTCGGTGTCCGGGGAGCTGCCAGCCAACTCCCCGGTTTGGATTTTACTTTATTTTCTCTCTCTGCCCCCACCTCGAGTTAAATCGGTTCCAAAAACTCACTTTCCGTCGGTGATTCGGCATCTAAACAGCCGACCTTTCCCAGGACACTAATACAAATTCAAAATACTACGGATGCTGGAATCTGAAATAAAAACAGAAAATGCTGGAAATCTCAGCAGACCAGGCAGCATCTATGGAGAGAGAAACAAAGTTAACCTTTCAGGTCAATGACCCTTCGTCATAACTGGCGAATGTTCGAGCCCGGCGCGCAGGCGCAGGAGAGGCCGGATTGTGGGACGCCTGAGAATGCGCGGCACCGAGCAGGTGAGCCGGACATTTGAAGGAACCCTGTCTCTGTCTCTGTTGTGGTTAATTCTGCCAACTCTGTTCCAGAGTCATTCTGGAATGCAAAGATAAACCCCAGCTGCTATTCTCCACTGCTAACCTTCTTCTTAAACCCCTCTCCCTTCCACCCTCACCACTGACAACAATATGAGGAACTTATGGACTTCTTTCAAAGAGCCGGCACCAGCACGATGGGCCGAAAGGTATCCTACTGTCCGATCAGCTGCCTCTGCCACTTCCCTTCCTTCCCCAGCCCACCAGCCCAAAGTTTCTGTGACTGTGACAAAGGTAAACTATCCCTCCTGGAGCTTCTTGACATGGTTGGAGGGCCCACCGCCAGCTCGCTCTGCCGACCTCCACCCAGGCTCTTCCTATTGGGCAAATCTCCGTATTTAAGGAAGGATATACTTGCATTGGAGGCTGTGAAGAGAAGGTTCACTAGATTGATTCCGGAGATGAGGGGGTTGACTTATGAGGATAGCTTGAGTAGGTTGGGTCTATACACACGAGTTCAGAAGAATGAGAGGTGATCTTATTGAAACATATAAGATAATGAGGGGGCTGGACAAGGGGGATGCAGAGAGGATATTTCCACTCATAGGGGAAACTAAAACTAGGGGACATAGTCTCAGAATAAGGGGTCACCCATTTAAAACTGAGATGAGGAGGAATTTCTTCTCTGAGGGTTGTAAATCTGTGGAATTCTCTGCCCCAGAGAGCTGTGAAGGCTGGGTCATTGAATATATTTAAGGCGGAGATCGACAGATTTTTGAGCGATTAGGGAGTAAAGGGTTATGGGGAGCGGGCAGGGAAGTGGAGTTGAGTCCATGATCTTGTTGAATGGCAGAGCAGGCTGGAGGGACAAATGGCCTACTCCTGCTCCTATTTCTTATGTTCTTCTGTCTGAGCTCCCGTCAGTCAGGCCAGGCCCACGTGGTGCTGGGCGGAGCCGAATCCGCTCCATTCGTTTCAGTTTGAGACGGTTCTGCAACTTTCCTCCAGCCGGATGATCTGATTGGCGGGTGTGACCAGAATCCCGCAGGTCTGAAACAGAGGGAGTGGTTAGCAGCTCATTGAGGGCCCGCGTCCCGGGGGTGAGAAGCCGCTGCAATCCCGGGGGAACCACTGTGGTCCCACTGGGTGGAGGCCACCCAGCCCTGCCCACTGCGCCCCTCGCCCACTCTGATTCGTTGGAGGACCAACCGCCTGCCAGGACCTCCAGCCCCACCCCCGCTCTTCCTATTGGTCCGGAGCTGCCGTCAATCACCCGGTTCAGAGATGGGCAGAGGGAGTGATAGAGAATTCAAGCTCTGCAGCCTGGCAGCACTTTGAGAAAACACAGACCACATTGCATTAAGTCATCAATCAACTTGATATTTTAGGACCTTTGGTAGCGAGCCAATTAAAGGTTAACAGTATATCAATTGAGCCAATAAAGTCAAAGAAGGCGCGTTCTTTTCTGTAAACTGAGCCAGGTATAAGTACAGCCATTTTGGCCATGTGGTCTCAGAAGGACAAAGGCCTGGCTTAAAGCCAGAAGCTTGTTGCTGCTGCCAGAATAAAGTTACATTAAAACTACAACCGGAGTTAGCATTTCATTGAAAATTAAGAGATCTAACAGGGAGGGAGCGGGTTAATAAACCCCGGGGGGGCTGCTGGCTTCACACACACCGAGTGCGGGCGCAAGCCCCGCCTGCCCGAGAGACAACACTCCGCATCATCCGCTTCACACACACCCGGGCTCGGCCCCAGGCTCTGTGTTTGCCCTCTGATTCCAGGCCCGGTCGGTGAGTGCTCGGGGGAACGGGGAATCACCGGCCGCCATCTTGGTCAAGGTGGGTCTCACTGCACATGCGTACTCCTTTGGGCAGGAACAAAGGGTGGGCGGGGCTTCAGGGTGTCTGTCAGTTTGATTGGACACCTGTTTGTGCCCAGATCAGTGACCCCTGAGAGGGAGCCTTGTTGTGCTGATTGTTGTCTGGTGACCCTATTGAGCCAGCCCGGGGCTCACCCTATTGTGCCAGCCCGGGGCTCACCCTATTGTGCCAGCCCGGGGCTCACCCTATTGTGCCAGCCCGGGGCTCACCCTATTGTGCCAGCCCGCAGCTCACCCTCATGGGCCAGCCGGGGCTCACCCTTGTGGGCCAGCCCGGGGCTCACCCTATTGGCCTAGTGGCCAGCAGAGAAAATCAGCAGCCCATTGATTTTCTTCTCACTCTGCGCACAGCGGGTGCAGAGCCAAACCCAACCTGAGCAGAGGGAACGGTAAAACTAGGAGCGGGGGAGAAAATGATGGAGATGGTGCGATGGGTTTGGATTTCAGTACTGGGAGGAGGGAAGAGTGTATGGGGTGGGGATTTACAGCTTTGGGGCAACTAGCGAGGAAATGGTTTTACGTAGAAACTAGAATTATCTGGTCTTAATATCTATCCTGTATTTACCGGCGAGTTCACAGAAAGGTGCCAATGTGTGAAGTTCCCTGTGGGGTCAGAATGTTCAATGTCTGACCCTGAGCTGCCCCAAGGAGGATGCATAGAAACATAGAAACATAGAAAATAGGTGCAGGAGTAGGCCATTCGGCCCTTCTAGCCTGCACCGCCATTCAATGAGTTCATGGCTGAACATTCAACTTCAGTACCCCATTCCTGCTTTCTCGCCATACCCCTTGATCCCCCTAGTAGTAAGGACCTCATCTAACTCCTTTTTGAATATATTTAGTGAATTGGCCTCAACAACTTTCTGTGGTAGAGAATTCCACAGGTTCACCACTCTCTGGGTGAAGAAGTTCCTCCGCATCTCGGTCCTAAATGGCTTACCCCTTATCCTTAGACTGTGACCTCTGGTTCTGGACTTCCCCAACATTGGGAACATTCTTCCTGCATCTAACCTGTCTAACCCCGTCAGAATTTTAAATGTTTCTATGAGGTCCCCTCTCATTCTTCTGAACTCCAGTGAATACAAGCCCAGTTGATCCAGTCTTTCTTGATAGGTCAGTCCCGCCATCCCGGGAATCAGTCTGGTGAACCTTCGCTGCACTCCCTCAATAGCAAGAATGTCCTTCCTCAGGTTAGGAGACCAAAACTATACACAATACTCCAGGTGTGGCCTCACCAATGCAGTGTGTGATGTCCCTGTGGGGTGCAGTATGTTCAGTGTCTGACCCTCAGCTGCCCCAGGAAGGGGCAGTGTGTGATGTCCCTGTGGGATGCAGAGTGTTCAGTGTCTGACCCTGAGCTGCCCCAGGGAGGGGGCAGTGTGTGAGGCCGTTGAGAGATGCAGTATGTTCTGTGTCTGGCCCTGAGCTTCCCCAGGTAAAAATTAATGTGTCCCCAGTATTCCGTTGAAAAGGGGATTAAATCACACCGAGGATAATGAGCAGCTACCCACCAGTCTCTGCGCTTTATTGTCCAGTTATCACCTCACCATCATATAGAAGCTCCTGATCTTTAGCTCCACTGTGTGATGATTGGTGCCAGTGCTGGTAAAACTGAAACTGATGTGAGGTTAGTTTGGAAAGGAATGAACCACTTGAAACTCTCTTTCCATAATCATTTTTCTGACTGTTACCTCCCCAACCACTTGCAAGCTTGTAGGCATCATCCAGCACAGTAATAACTAAGACAGGGTCTGGTGTAATATAAACAGAGACCGGGTCTAGTGTAATATATACAGAGACAGGGTCTAGTGTAATATAAACAGAGACAGGGTCTAGTGTAATATAAACAGAGACAGGGCCTAGTGTAATATAAACAGAGACAGGGCCTGGTGTAATATAAACAGAGACAGGATCTGGTGTAATATAAACAGAGACAGGGTCTAGTGTAATATAAACGAGACAGGGTATAGTACAGTAATAACTGAGACAGGGTCTAGTTTTACACTAGAAACAAATCTTTAATAATTGAAACAGTTTTTTTGCAATAACTGAAAGGTGATCGACCCGGCTTCTGTTAGTGTGACACTATGTTAACAATACCAGAAACATACTGTATTGAATACAATAGTGACAAGGTTCAGAATTATAATAATAGAGATGTGCACTAGAACGGGAATAACAGGGGCAGGTTATTTTCCAATCATAGCAGAGGCCGGGTCTAGTGTAACAATTCCAGAGACAGGATCCCATATAATCAGAGTGGAGACAGGATCCAGAGTAATAACAGCAAATGCATGGCCCACTGTGAGTAACATAGACAGTGCTGGATCCAATAATAATAGAGGCAGACTCTAGTGTCATACTGAACACAATGCTGGATCGAGTGTGATGGTCACACAGCCAGTATCTAGTGCACTCAAACCAAGATTGGGTCTCATCTAATAGTGTGTGCAAGTCAGGGCCTATTGTTATAATTTCAGTCACCCTGCAGCCTTTTAGCGTCCTCCTCACAGCTCACACTGCCACCCAGCTTAGTATCATCTGCAAACTTGGAGATATTACATTCAATTCCTTCATCCAAATCATTAATATATATTGTAAATAGCTGGGGTCTCAGCACTGAACCTTGCGGTACCCCACTAGTCACTGCCTGCCATTCTGAAAAGGACCCGTTTATTCCTACTCTTTGCTTCCTGTCTGCCAACCAGTTCTCTAGCCACGTCAATACATTACCCCCAATACCATGTGCTTTAATTTTGCACACTAATCTCTTGTATGGGACCTTGTCAAAAGCCTGTTGAAAATCCAAATACACCACATCCACTGGTTCTCCCTTGTCCACTCTGCTAGTTACATCCTCAAAAAATTCTAGAAGATTTGTCAAGCATGATTTCCCTTTCATAAATCCATGCTGACTTGGACCGATCCTGTCACTGCTTTCTAAATGCGCTGCTATTCCGTCTTTAATAATTGATTCCAACATTTTCCCCACTACTGATGTCAGGCTAACCGATCTATAATTCCCTGTTTTCTCTCTCCCTCCTTTTTTAAAAAGTGGGGTTACATTAGCTACCCTCCAATCCATAGGAACTGATCCAGAGTCCAAAGAATGTTGGAAAATGGGCACCAATACATCCACTATTTCTAGCGCCACTTCCTTAAGTACTCTGGGATGCAGACTATCAGGCCCTGAGGATTTATCGGCCTTCAATCCCATCAATTTCCCCAACACAATTTCCTGACTAATAACGATTTCCTTCAGTTCCTCCTTCTCGCTAGACCCTCTGTCCCCTAGTATTTCAGGAAGGTTATTTGTGTCTTCCTTAGTGAAGACAGAACCAAAGTATTTGTTCAATTGGTCTGCCATTTCTTTGTTCCCCATTATAAATTCACCTGATTCTGACTGCAAGCGACCTACATTTGTCTTCACTAATCGTTTTCTCTTCACATATCTATAGAAGCTTTTGCAGTCAGTTTTTATGTTCCCTGCAAGCTTCCTCTCATAATCTATTTTCCCCCTCCTAATTAAACCCTTTGTCCTCCTCTGCTGAATTCTAAATTTCTCCTGGTCCTCAGGTTTGCTGCTTTTTCAGGCCAATTTATATGCCTCTTCCTTGGATTTAACACTATTCCTAATTTCTCTTGTTAGCCACGGTTGAGCCGCCTTCCCCGTTTTATTTTTACGCCAGACAGCGATGCACAATTGTTGAAGTTCATCCATGTGATCTTTAAATGTCTGCCATTGTCTATCCACCGTCAACCCTTTAAGTATCATTCGCCAGTCTATCCTAGCCAATTCATGTCTCATGCCATCGAAGTTACCTTTCTTTAAGTTCAGGATCCTAGTCTCTGAATTAACTGTGTCACTCTCCATCTTAATGAAGAATTCTACCATATTATGGTCACTCTTCCCCAAGAGGCCTCGCACAACAAGATTGCCAATTAATCCTCTCTCATTACACAAGACCCAGTCTAGGATGGCCTGCTCTCTAGTTGGTTCCTCGACACATTGGTCGAGAAAACCATCCCTTATACACTCCAGGAAATCCTCCTCCACTGTATTGTTACCAGTTTTGTTAGCCCAATCTATATGTAGATTAAAATCACCCATGGTAATTGCTGTACTTTTATTGCACGCATCCCTAATTTCTTGTTTGATGCTGTCCCCAACCTCACTACTACTGTTTGATGGTCTGTACACAACTCCCAATAGCGTTTTCTGCCCTTTTGTATTCCGCAGCTCTACCCATACAGATTCCACATCATCCAAACTAATGTCCTTCCTTACTATTGCGTTAATCTCCTCTTCAACCAGCAATGCTACCCCACCTCCTTTTCCTTTCTGTCTATCCTTCCTGAATATTGAATACCCCTGGATGTTGAGTTCCCAGCCTTGGTCACCCTGGAGCCATGTCTACATAATCCCAATTACATCATATCCGTTACAACTATGTGCACAGTTAATTCATCCACCTGATTACGAATGCTCCTCGCATTGAGACATGGAGCCTTCAGGCTTGTTTTTTTTAAACACACTTTGTCTTTTCAGAATTATGTTGTAATGTGGCCCTTTTTATTTTTGCCTTTGATTTCTCTGCCCTCCACCTTTCCTTATCTCCTTTCTACCTTTTGCTTCTGCCCCCATTTTACTTCCCTCTGTCTCCCTGCATAGGTTCCCATCCCCCTGCCATATTAGTTTAAACTCTCCCCAACAGCACTAGCAAACACTCTCCCTCGTACATTGGTTCCGGTCCTGCCCAGGTGCAGACCATCTGGTTTGTGCTAGTCCCCCAGAACCGATTCCAATGTCCCAGGAATTTGAATACCTCCCTCTTACACCATTCCTCAAGCCACATATTCATCTTAACTATCCTGCTATTTCTACTCTGACTAGCATGTGGCACTGGTAACAATCCTGAGATTACTACCTTTGAGGTGCTACTTTTTAATTTAACTCCTAGCTCCCTAAGTTCAGCTTGTAGGATCTCATCCCGTTTTTTACCGATATCATTGGTACCTATATGCACCACGACAACTGGATGTTCACCCTTCCCCTCCAAAATGCCCTGCAGCCCTCCGAGACATCCTTGACCCTTGCACTGCCCTTCTCTTGTTGGGCTTGTTACGTACTGGGTAGAAAAGTTCACCTGAATGCATTTTAAGAATTCTTCTCCCTCTACACATTTCACACTAAATCTATCCCAGTTAATATTAGAGTAATTGAAATCCCCTACTATTACTGCCTTATTGTTTATGCACCTGTCAGAAATGTGCCTACATATTTGCTCTTCTATCTCCCTCTGACTGGGGGTCTATAGTACATCCCCAGCAGTGTGATTGCCCCTTTTTTGTTCTTCAGTTGATCCCACATGGCCTCCTTTGATGACCCCTCTAACTTATCATCCCTCCTCAGAGCTGCAATTGTTTCTTTAATCAATACTGCAACACACCCTCCCTTTCCCCCACCCCCCCCTCTCTATCTGGTCTTAAAACCCTGTAACCAGGAATGCTGAGCTGCCATTCCTGCCCTTCTTTCAGCCATGTCTCACTAATAGCTATAAACAGCTTCCCACTGGTTCTGTAGTTTAGTTCCACTCCAGCGGGGAGCTTGTTGACTGTGAGTTGGAGCATGGCAGCAAGGAAGATTGAGGAGGGATCGAGCGATGACGCAGCCTTGCTTGACCCCGGTCCAGACGTGAATTGGGTCTGTAATGGATTTGTTGGTAAGGATCACGTTGTCGTTGAGCTGCAGTACGCGGATGACGCCTGCGTCTGCGCACATTCTGAAGCTGACCTCCAGGATATAGTCAATGTATTCACTGAGGCATATGAAAGCATGGGCCTTACGCTTAACATCTGTAAGACAAAGCTCCTCTACCAGCCTGTCACCGCCGCACAGCACTGCCCTCCAATCATCAAGATTCACCACGCGGCCCTCGACAACATGGACCATTTCCCATATCTCGGGAGCCTCTTATCAACAAAGGTAGACATTGATGTGGAAATTCAACATCGCCTTCAGTGTGCCAGTGCAGCCTTCGGCCGTCTGAGGAAACGAGTGTTTGAAGACCAAGCCCTCAAATCTACCACCAAGCTTATGGTCTACAGGGCTGTAGTAATACTCGCCCTCCTGTATGGATCAGAGGCATGGACGATGTACAGAAGGCACCTCAAGTCGCTGGAGATATATCATCAACTCCGCAAGATCCTGCAAATCCCCAGAGAGGACAGGCGCACCAACATCAGTGTCCTCATCCAGGCTAACATCCCCAGTATTGAGCACTGACCACACTTGATCAGCTTTGCTGGGCAGGCCACATAGTTCGCATGCCAGATACGAGACTCCCTAAGCAAATGCTTTATGCGGAGCGCCCTCATGGCAAACGAGCCAAAGGTAGGTAGCAGAAACGTTACAAGGACACCCTCAAAGCCTCCCTGGTAAAGTGCAACATCACCACTGACATCTGGGAGACCCTGGCCGAAGACCGCCCGAGATGGAGAAAGTGCATCCAGGAGGGCGTTGAGCTCTTCGAGTCTCAATGCAAAGAGCGTGAAGAGATCAAGCGCAGGCAGCGGAAGGAGTGCGCGGCAAACCAGCCCCAACTACCCCTTCCCTCGACGAATGTCTGTCCCACCTGTAACAGGGTCTGTGGCTCTCGTATTGGACTGTTCAGCCACCAAAGAACTCACTTTGGGAGTGGAAGCAAGTCTTTCTTGATTTCGAGGGACTGCCTCTATCATCATAGACGGTCCCTCATATCGAGGAGTTCTTGCTTCTGATGACGATGATAATGATGAATAATAGCTATAATATCATACTCCCATGTGTCTGTCTGTGCCCTCAGCTCATCTGCCTTATTCCCTAGACTCCTTGCATTGAAGAATATACCATTTAGCACTGCCATACTGCCTTGTTGTCTATTTTCTAGCTGCCGTTTCCTCTGCCATCCAAACTCGCTTTCAAATTTCTGACTCCTAATCCAGCTTTTCTTCTCTCTCCCTTTTGAATCTACTCTCAGGTTCCCAGCTCCCTGCCAAGCTAGTTTAAACCCTCCCCAACAGCAGTCGCAAACCCCACAGTGAGGATATTGGTCCCAGTCCGGTTGAGGTGCAACCCCCAGCTTGTACAGGTCTCACCTCCCCAGAAATGGTCCCAAAGCCTCAGGAATCTAAAGCCTTTCCTCCTGCACAATCTCTCCAGCCATGCATTCATCTGCTCTATCTTCCTATTTCTGTACTCACTAGCACGTGGCACCGGGTATAATCAGGACATTACGACCTTTGAGGTCCAGCTTTTTAATCTCTTTCCTAGCTCCCTAAAATCTGTCTGTATGACCTCATCCCACTTTCTACCGAAGTCATTGGTGCCGATATGGACCACGACCTCTGACTATTCAGCCCCCACCCCCTCAGAATGTCCTGCAGCCGTTCAGTGACAACCTTGACCCTGGCATCAGAGAGGCAACATACCATCCCTGGAGTCACGTCTGCAGCCGTAGAAACATCTGTCGGTTCCCCTAACTATCGAATCCTCTACCACTATTGCTCTTCCATTCTTCTTTCTTCCCTCCTGTGCAGCTGCACTCCCCAGAGCAACCATCGTGCTCACCAATACTTTCCAGACTGAAAATCGGTTCGAGAGTCAGGGGACTCCTGCCTGGTCCTCCTTGTCTGCCTGGCAGTCACCCATTCCCTCTATGCCTGCACACTCTTAAGCTGCGGAGTGAACACCTCCTGAAACGTGCTATCCACGAAGTTCTCAGCCTCGCGGATGCACTGCAGTGAGGCCAGCCGCCGCTCAAGCTCTGAAACCCGGAGGCTCAAGCTGCTTTAGTTGGCGACACGTCCCACAACATAAGAAATAGGAGCAGGAGTAGGCCATACGGCCCCTCGAGCCTGCTCCGCCATTTAATATGATCATGGCTGATCCAATCATGGACTCAGGTCCACTTCCCTGCCCGCTCCCATTACCCTTTATCGGTTAAGAAACTGTCTATCTCTGTCTTAAATTTATTCAATGACCCAGCTTCCACAGCTCTCTGAGGCAGCGAATTCCACAGATCCACAACCCTCTGAGAAAAGAAATTTCTCCTCATCTCAGTTTTAATTGGGCGGCCCCTTATTCTAAGATCATGCCCCCTAGTTCTAGTCTCCCCTATCAGTGGAAACGTCCTCTCTGCATCCACCTCGTCAAGCCCCCTCATAATCTTGTACGTTTCGATAAGATCACCTCTCAGCCTTCTGAATTCCAATGAGTAGAGGCCCAACTTACTCAACCTTTCCTCATAAGTCACCCCCTCATCTCCAGAATCAACCTTGTGAACCTTCTCTGAACTGCCTCCAAAGCAAGTATATCCTTTCGTAAATATGGAAACCACAACTGCACGCAGTATTCCAGGTGATTGTCCAGGTCACGGGAAATGTCCAGGACTTCCCACATGGCACAGGATGTGCATTCCTTGGGACTGAGTTGCCCTGCCATGATTGAAATTCTGAGCAGACAGTTCTAGTTTCTCTGGAACATTCTTTCCTCTCTTGCCCCTCCTAAGTATGTAGAATTTGTCCCACTCCCCTGCTCTTGCCTCATAAGCCTGCAAGTCTTTCTAACCAATATTTATCTCTTTTGAAATTAACTAGTGAATCTGCTTCCACCACCCTTTCAGGCAGTGTATTCCAGGTCATAACAACTAACTGCTTAATATTTTTCCCTCATGTTGCATTTGGTTCATTTGCCAATCACCTTAAATCGGTGTCCTCTGGTTACCGACCCTTTTGACACTGAAAATTGTTTCTCCTTATTATAGAATCATAGAAATTTACAGCACGAAAGGAGGTCATTTCAGCCCATCGTGTCCGCGCCGGCCGACAAAGAGCTATCCAGCCTAATCTCATTTTCCAGCTCTTGGTCCGTAGCTTTGTATGTTATGGCACTTCAAGTGCACATCTAAGTACTTTTTAAATGTGGTGAGGGTTTCTATCTCTACTGCCCTTTCAGGCAATGAGTTCCAGACCCTCACCACCCTCCGCATGAAGAAATTTCCCCTCAAATCGCCTCTAAACCTCCTACCAATTACTTTAAATCTATGCTCTCTGGTTGTTGACCCCTCTGCGAAAGGAAATAGGTCCTTCCTATCCACTATATCTAGGTCCCTCATAATTTTACACGCCTCATTAAGGTCTCGCCTGAACCACCTCTGTTCCAAAGAAAATAAACCCAGCCTATTCAGAGGGTTGGTGGGTTGGGGAGGTTACAGAGATCGGGAGGGGTGAGGCCCTTGTGGGATTTGAACAAGAGGATTAGTATTTTAAAGGCTGATGCCATCAGCCATCTCACCCAGCACAGAATGTGACTCACTAACAACAGGAAAGATATTACTTTAAATACTACAGATGAATTATGAGGGGAAATCAATCTCTGTGGCTTTAACTAACAATGACATGGAAAGAGGGAATCGAATGATCTTTAAACACCTGGTTCACTTGGCACTGAAGTGTCTGAAACTCATAAGAACTCCAGGGAAACAAAATACTGACAAATGTTAAACTTTTTTGTTGACAAGACAAATCTCGATTTAACTTTTAAAAGATAAATTGTTCAACAGGGGTTCACACTGACTCACCCGACAGGCCGACTCAGGATCCAACCCTCAGACACCATATCTGGTTGCAGAACACGCTGATCCCTGGGCCAACCAGTCTCTGAGCTCTCTTCCTCTTGGTTCCCAGGGCAATCAATCACCATTCGCCAACATTACGCTTCCAGATGAAGTTGAGGGGCTCAGAGGGAGAAATAAAATGAGGCAATGAATCTGAGTTAAGAAATAAAATTGGAGAAGCATGATTAAATGAACAAGGAGAGGCAATATAAACTAAAAGGTACAATCCGAAAGGGACTGCATGAACAGTGAGACCTGCGGGTATATGTGCACAAATCGTTGAAGGTGGCAGGGCAGGTTGAGAAAGCAGTTAAACAAGCTTACGGGATCCTGGGCACCAAAAAGGCATAGAGTACAAAAGCACGGAAGTTATGATGAACCTTTATAAAACACTGGTTCGGCCTCAACTGGAGTATTGTGTCCAATTCTGGGCACCACACATTAGGATCCGAAGGCCTTAGAGAGGGTGCGGAAAAGATTTACAAGAATGATTCATGAGATGAGGGACTTCAGTTACATGGATCGACTGGAAAAGGTGGAGTTGTTCACCTTGGAGAAGAGAAAGTTGAGGAGATTTGATAGAAGTGTTCCAAATCATGAGGGGTCTGGACAGAGTGGATAGAGAGAAACTGTTCCCATTGGTAGGAGGGTCAAGAAACAGAGGAGACAGATTTAAGGCGATTGGCAGAAGAATCGAAAGGCGACGCAAGCAAAAGCGTTTTTATGCTGCGAGTGGTTAGGATCTGCAATGCATGGCCTCAAAGGGCAGTGGAGGCAGATTCAATCACAGCTTTCAATAGGGAATGGATAAGTATCTGAAAGAAAAACGTTTGCAGGGCTTGGGGGAAAGGGTGGGGGAGTGGGACGAGCTGGGAGCCGGCATGGGCCCGACGGGCCGAATAGGCTTCTTCCGTTTTGTAACCATTCTCTGATTCTGTAAGCAGAATCATTCTCAATCTAACTCAATCTAAAGCCTTCCTGATTGTGACTGCTCCAAGTATAACCACCTCAGCTGCTGCAGTTTTATTCATGTCACTGGTCACCACTGGTCCGGATGTACTAGGGGACCGGGGATCTAGTGAGAAGGAGAAACTGACGGATATCCTTATTAGGCGGGAAATTGTGTTAGGGAAATTGATGGGATTGAAGGCCGATAAATCCCCGGGGCCTGATTGTCTGCATCCCAGAGTACTTAAGGAGGTGGCCCTAGAAATAGTGGATGCATTGGTGATCATTTTCCAACAGTCTATCGACTCTGGATCAGTTCCTATGGACTGGAGGGTAGCAAATGAGGGTAAAAAAGGAGGGAGAGAGAAAACAGATAATTATAGACCGGTTTGTCTGACATCAGTAGTGGGGAAAATGTTGGAGTCAATTATTAAGGATGAAATAGCAGCGCATTTGGAGAGCAGTGACAGCATCGGTCCAAGTCAGCATCGATTTGTGAAAGGGAAATCATGCTTGACACATCTTCTGGAATTTTTTGAGGATGTAACTGGTAGAGTGGACAAGGGACAACCAGTGGATGTGGTGCATTTGGACTTTCAAAAGGCATTTGACAAGGTCCCACAAAAGAGATTTGTGTGCAAAATCAAAGCACATGGTATTGGGGGTAATGTACTGGCGTGGATAGAGAATTGGTTGGCAGACAGGAAGCAGAGAGTCGGGATAAACGGGTCCTTTTTGGAATGGGAGGCAGTGACTAGTGGAGTGCCACAGAGCTCAGTGCTGGGACCCCAGCTCTTTACATTATACATTAATGATTTGGATGAAGGAATTGAGTGTAATATCTCCAAGTTTGCAGATGACACTAAACTGGGTGGTGGTGTGAGCTGTGAGGAGGAGGCTAAGAGGCTTCAGGGTGATTTGGACAGGTTGGCTGAGTGGGCAAATGCATGGCAGATGCAGTATAATGTGGATAAATGTGAGGTTATCCACTTTGGTGGCAGAAACACGAGGGCAGAGTATTATCTGAATGGTGGCAGATTAGGAAAAGGGGAGGTGCAACGAGACCTGGGTGTCATGGTTCATCAGTCATTGAAAGTTGGCATGCAGATGCAGCAGGCGGTGAAGAAGGCAAATGGGTATGTTGGCCTTCATAGCTAGGGGATTTGAGTATAGGAGCAGGGAGGTCTTACAGCAGTTGTACAGGGCCTTGGTGAGGCCACACCTGGAATATTGTGTTCAGTTTTGGTCTCCTAATCTGTGGAAGGGCGTTCTTGCTATTGAGGGAGTGCAGCGAAGGTTCACCAGACTGATTCCAGGGATGGCTGGACTGTCACATGAGGAGAGACTGGATCAACTGGGCCTTTATTCACAGGAGTTTAGAAGGATGCGAGGGGATCTCATAGAAACGTATAAGATCCTGACGGGATGGGACAGGTTAGATGCGGGAAGAACGTTCCCGATGTTGGGGAAGTCCAGAACCAGGGGACACAGTCTTAGAATAAGCGGTAGGCCATTTAGAATTGAGATGAGGAGAAACTTCTTCACTCAGAGAGTTGTTAACATGTGGAATTCCCTGCCGCAGAGACTTGTTGATGTCAGTTCATTGGATATATTCAAGAGGGAGTTAGATATGGCACTTATGGCTAAAGGGATCAAGGGGTATGGAGAGAAAGAGGGAAAGGGGTACTGAGGGAATGATCAGCCATGATCTTATTGAATGGTGGTGCAGGCTCGAAGGGCCGAATGGCCTACTCCTGCACCTAATTTCTGTTTCTATCCTGTACCTGATGGCCTTCCTGTACCAAGATGCCGCCGCGCATGCTCCCTGCCCTGCAGCGGGACAATGGGAAGCGCTGTGACGTTAAGCAAGCCCCGCCCCTCTGGCTCCCTGCTCCCCGCGGGCGGCCGAACTCTTTCCCCACAAACCGCCATCCCTCCCACCCCCACCAGGAACCAAGGCCCGTCGCCGCCCGAAGCTCTCCAGCAGCCGCCACGTGACCGACCACGCGGCGGCCCGAACCTCAACAATGGGCTGGCCCCTCCCCCGCTGCTGCTCTCGGAGCCCGCCGACAAACTGCCAACCGCCCTCCCGCGCGCCGCCGCCACTCAGCCCGCAGCCAATGGCGAGGCCGCGCCACGAATCCGCACACTCCACACGCGCTGCTCTGCGCCAATCAGCGGCAGGGGGCGGGGCTACGGCACCAATCAATCAAACGCGAAAAGTACAGGGCAAGGTCACTGTGCCTGTTTAAAGCGGTAGCATTCTCTGAAGAAGTCCCTCGGATCGAGGATGACTTGCTTCCACAGTAAAAATGAGTTCTCAGGTGGCTGTACAGTCCAGCGGGGGACTTACAGTCTATGTCACAGGTGGGGCAGACGGTGGTTGAAGGAACGGGTGGTGGCGAGCCTGGGCTGCCGTGCGCTCCTTCCACTGTTGACGCTTGATCTCTGGTTGCTCGCAGTGAAGAGACGCAAGGTGTGCAGCGCCTTCCCGGATGCTTTTCCTCCACTGAGGTTGGGCTTAGGCCAAGGACTGCCAGGTGTTGGTGGGGATGTTGCACTTTTTCAAGGAGGCTTTGAGAGTGTCATTGCCTGTTTAAAGGGGCAGTGTCTCCGTGCCTGTTTAAATGGGCAGTGTCCCTGTGCCTGTTTAAATGAGCAGTGTCTCTGTCCATGTTTAAAGGGAGAGGGGGTGACATTTTGCTACTTTGCATCTCCTGTTAATGCCCCCAGCTCGCGAAATGGGGTGAAAATGAGTTTGTGACTGGGCATGGCGAGAACAGCGCTTTCCGCTAAAGTTGACGGGAACTTTGCAGCGACAGTAAGACGTTGCACCTCGCTCTGCTGCATTCCGTGATGCTGAAGTCATCACCATGGACAGCGCCCCAGACCAAAAATTGGCCCTCACACCCTGGTCCTGTGCTTGGCACTGACAACCACAGCTTCAGCAGTTGGGTTTCAATCGGATGTCGGCTGGTGGAGCACTACTTACTGGTGCCGTAGTAATACCTGCCCTCCTGTATTGCTCAGAGATGTGGGCCATGTACATTAGACACCTCAAGTCGCTGGACAAATACCACCAACGATGTCTCCGCAAGATCCTACAAATCCTCTGGGAGGACATTCACAGCAACATTAGCGTCCTCGTCCAGGCCAACATCCCCAGCTTTGAAGCACTGAGCACACTTGATCAGTTCTGCTGGACAAGCCACATAGTTCACATGCCAGACACGAGACTCCCAAAGCAAGCGCACTACTCGGAACTCACCCACGGCAAACAAGCCAAAGGTGGGCAGCAGAAATGTTACAAGGACACCCTCAAAGCCTCCCTGCTAAAGTGCAACATCCCCACTGACATTGGGGAGTCCCTGGTCAAAGACCGTCCTAAGTGGAGGAAGTGCATCCGGGAGGGCGCTGAGCTCCTCGGGTCTCGTCGCTGAGAGCATGCAGAAATCAAGCGTAGGCAGTGGAAGGAGCATGCAGCACACCAGACTCCCCGCTCACCCTTTCCTTCAACCACTGTCTGTCCCACCTGTGACAGGGACTGTGGTTCTCGTATTGGACTGTTCAGCCACCCAAGAACTCATGCTAAGAGTGGAAGCAAGTCTTCCTCGATTCCGAGGGACTGCCTATGATGACTTACAGGCACCAGCTTCTGATTTACTTTTAGTCAGCCAATAATGCTTCTTTCTTAGTTTCACATAGTCTCTGTGCCTGTTTAAAAGGGAGAGAGTCTCTGTGCCCATTTAAAGGGACAGTTTCTTTGGATTCTCTTATTACTTCAAACAGGTATGCCCTGCTTTGTCATTTGGAGAACACAACAGGCAGTGATGTCAGCAGTGACACCAAAGCTCAATGCTCATATCACCATCTTGGAAAAGATAAGAGGAAGGCTGCAAAGTCCAAGAGGATGTCATCTGAACAGCCAAGGAAGAGCAAGAGGCAAGGGGCAATCCTCATTGGGGACTCTTATCATCAGGCACACAGAGAACACCCTATATAGAGGTAAGGCCCTGTCAATTGCAGTCTTCTGTTTTCCAGGGGCCAAGATAGCTGATCTCCGGGATCGTGTGGATGAACTAATGAAAGGTGAGTGTTAAGATATCAGTGTAGGTTTAGATATTGGAACTAACGATATCATGGATAGAAGTCCATTTGATTTGCAGGATTCCTACAAAAGCCTCATAGATGTCCTTCAGCAAAAGGGTGCAAGGATAGTAGTCTCCGAGCTATTACCAGTCATATTCAGATCGATGGAGAGGAATAGCCGAATCGCAGGATTCAACATTGGCTTCAGGTCCTCTGCAAGAAGAAACTTCACTTCATCGATAATTGGGAGGTATTCACTGGACAAGGTAAGTTGTTTAGGAGGGACAGCCTCCATCTTAACTTCTTGGGAGTTTAAAAGCTGGCAGAGGGTGCTGAATTATCCCCGACTTCAGCAAAGGGATAGTGTAGATAAGTTCAAAGTTAGGCTTACTCCACGTGATAATTACATATAAGCAAAGCATGAAGATAAACCAGCTAGGAGGCAAACAAGAATTAATAACTAAGAAGTAGACGGGAGACCTTTAAATTGCTTGCATGTAAATGCAAGGAATGTTAGAAGCAAAGTGTTAGAATTGCAATCCGATGCTGTGTTGGAGAATTTAGACGTATTGTGTATTTGTCAGACATGACTAGATGACAACGATGGCACAGAAATTCACCTAAAGGGCTATAAGGGTTTGAGAAAGGATAGGATAGGTCAAAGGGGAGGTGGGGTTGCTATTTTTATCAGTGAGAATCTAACAGCTAGAGAGAGACTTGATATTGCCTCATTAGGCACAGCTGAAGCTATCTGGGTTCTAGTGGACCAAGCTGACGGGCAGGGATTAATTATCGGTAATTGCCTGTATTTTTAATTGCTCACTGCACTCTGGAATGGTTCCTACAGATTGGAAGGAGACTAATGTAGTCCCCATTTTTAAAAAAGGTGACAATGCAGACCCGGGTAGCTATAGGCCCATCAGTTTGACATCAGTAATAGATAAAACTCCGGACCCCATGAAGTCTCATGGCTTCAGGTCAAGCATGGATAAGGAAATCTCCTGCTGATTCCCACCTACCGCCCTCCCTCAGTGATGAATCAGTGCTCCCCCATGTTGAACACCACTTGGAAGAAGTACTGAGAGTAGCAAGGACACATAATGTACTCTGGGTGGGGGACTTCAGTGTCCATCATTAAGAGTGGCTCGGTAGCACACCAACATGAAGTAAAAACCTATTTGACCTCGTCCTCACCAATCTACCTGTTGCAGATGCATCTGTCCATGACGGCATTGGGAGCAGCGACCACCGCACAGTCATTGTGGAGATGAAGTCTCGTCTTCACACGGAGGACACCCTCCATTGTGTTTGGCACTACCACCGTGCTAAATGGGATATATTCAGAATAAATCTAGCAGTTCAAAACTGGACATCCAGGGGCCAATGTGGGCCATCAGCAGCAGCAGAATTGTATTCCATCACAATCTGTAACCTCATGGCCCGGCATGTCCCTCACTCTACCATTACCATCAAGCCTGGGGACCAACCCTGGTTCAATGTTGAGTGTAGAGGAGTATGCCAGGAGCAGCACCAGGCATAGCTGAAAATGGGGAAACTGCAACACAGAACTACATGCATGCTAAAAAGCGGAAGCAGCATACTATAGACAAGGCTAAGCGATGCCACAACCAACGGATCAGATAAAAGCTCTGTAGTCCTGCCACATCCAGTCATGAATAGCGGTGGACCATTAAACTGTTAACGGGAGGAATAGGCTCCATGAATATCCCCATCCTCAATGATGACCGAGTCCAGCACGTGAGTGCAAAAGAAAAGGCAGAAGTGTTTACAACCATCTTAAGCCAGAAGTGCCAAGTGGATGATCCACATCGGTCTCCTCCTGAGGTCCCCACCATCACAGAAGCCAGTCTTCAGCCGATTTGATTCACTCCACGTGATATCAAGAAACGGCTGAATGCTCCCGGCTGTTGTGCTGAAGACTTGTGCTCCAGAACTAGCCGTGCCTCTAGCCAAGCTGTTCTAGTACAGCTACAACACTGGCATCTACCCAACAACACAGAAACCTACCCAGGTATGTCCTGTCCACATAAAGCAGGACAAATCCAATCCGGCCAATTACTGCTCCATCAGTCTACTCTCAATCATCAGCAAAGTGATGGAAGGTGTCGTCAACAGTGCTATCAAGCGGCACTTACTCACCAATAACCTGCTCACCGATACCCAGTTTGGGTTCCCCCAGGACCACTCGGCTCCAGACCTCATTACAACCTTGGTCCAAACATGGACAAATGGAACTGAATTCCAGAGGTGAGGTGAGAGTGACTGCCCTCGACATCAAGACAGCAATTGATCGAGTGTGGCATTAAGGAGCCCTTGTAAAACTGAAGTCAATGGGAATCAGTGGGAAAACTCTCCAAGGCTGGAATCATACTGAGCACAAAGGAAGATGGTTGTGGTGGTTCGAGGTCAATCATCAAAGCCCCAAGACATCGCTGCAGGGGTTCCTCAGGACAATGTCCTAGGCCCAACCATCTTCAGTTGCTTCATCGATGACCTTCCTTCCATCATAATTTCAGAAGTGAGGATGTTCGCTGATGATTGCACAGTGTTCAGTTCCATTCGCAACTACTCAGATAATGGAGCAGTCCATGCCCACATGCAGCAAGACCTGGATAACATTCAGGCTTGGGCTGATAAGTGCCAGGCAATGACTATCTCCAACAAGCAAGAGTCTAACCACCGCCCCTTAACATTCAATGGCATTACCCTCAACGAATCCTCTACCATCAACATCCTGGGGGTCACCATTGACCAGAAGCTTAACTGGATCAGCCACACAAATACTTTGGCAACAAGAGCAGGTCAGAGACTGGGTATTCTGCGGTGAGTGTCTCACCTCCTGACTCCCCAAAGCCTTTGCACTATCTACAAGGCACAAGTCAGGAGTGTGATGGGAATACTCCCCACTTGCCTGGATGAATGCAGCTCCAACAGCACTCAACTAGCTCAACAGCATCCAGGGCAAAGCAACCCGCTTGATTGGCACCCCATCCACCACCTTAAACATCCACTCCCTCCATCACCAGCGTACCGTGGCTGCAGTGTGTACCATCTATAAGATACAGTGCAGTAACTCGCCAAGGCTTCTTCGGCAGCACCTCCCAAACCCACGACCTCTACCACCTAGAAGGACAAGGGCAGCAGGCGCATGGGAACAACACCACCTCACATTCCCCTCCAAGTCATACACCATCCTGACGTGGAAGTATATCGCCATTCCTTCATTGTCACTGGGTCAAAATTCTGGAACTCCCTCCTAAACAGCACTGTGGGGTTCCTGCACCACATGGACTGCAGCCGTTCAAGAAGGAGGCTCACCATCATCTTCTCAAGGGCAATTAGAGATGGGCAATAAATGCTGGCCTTGTCAGCGACGCCCATGAACGAATAAAAAAAAAACACAGCCCAGCAATGTGTTCAGCACAGAATGATCCCACACAAATCTATTCCCACTAACACTGTCCACATTCATTCACCAGAAACAGCCCAGTGCCCGTGAGTAACTGCAGCCCTATGTCTGACTTCAGTTAAACACACAACTCAAAACATTGTAAAGAGAAAACAAACCCCATTATAGTTCAACAGTCTATTCATGAGCAGTGAACCCCCTCACCCCAACTCCTCTTTCACCCCTACTCTCCAACACCCCCCTCACCCCAACTCCTCTTTCACCCCTCCTCTCCAACCCTCCCTCACCCCAACTCCTCTTTCACCCCTACTCTCTAACTCCCCTCACCCATACTCATTCACCCCTACTCTCCAATCCCCTCACCCATACTCATTCACCCCTACTCTCCAATCCCCTCACCCCAGTTCCTCTCTCGTCTTCCATTGACTTCCATTGATCGTATACTGCCAATTGATGTGTCAGGATTTCAAAGATATTTACAAATGCATCGAGGGGTTTTTAGAGTTTGGATTTTTCTTTATTCTGTCCACTCGAGGAGTTCGATAAACAACTTTCTCCTGTGAATAAAAAGCTGGAGTATTGGGCCATGATGTGTTTACTTGTTCATCTTATTGTCTCTAAATATTTAATCTTGTGGTTTCAGCCACAAGATATTAAAGCTCATAACAGATGGTCTTTTACTAACGTTATTAACAGCACAGCAAAATACAGACCTGATCCGACGAACGGGGATAATACAGTGGATTCAGATCTCTCTGCTCCCCAGGTCTGTTCTAACAAGCTGCGGCTATACTGGTGATATTTATATTTAACTTGTTTACTACATTCATGATCTGACCCTCTTCAAACCATAACCAGGATATCGGTGCATTGTTCTGACTGTGACCACAAGGCTGTGTCTCGATCACACACAGACATCGTTTCCTTGTTTCACATCTCCATACACAGACCGTCTCTTTACACATCCCCTTTCTATACAATTACAGCCGACATGAGCAAGGACGTGAGGCTCATTTAAACACACACATTTCATAACAACACAAGTTACTCTGGGATAAATGTTCAGTCCGTTTTCATTACAGGCACAATACAGAGCAACTCACTGGCACCTTAACAGAGTCCCATCGGCCTACAATATAGAGCTGTAGGATTGGGCCGTGATCTGTTTACTTGTTCATGTCTTGCTCACTACATTTCCTGAGTGCATTTAAATTTAAAACCAAGTTTGCAGCGTGAGACACTATTCACACTTCAAAGGTAAGAGCGATTCTGTGGGGCACACGCTAAGTCCAGTTGCTGAAAGTGATTAACAGTCTGGGTTTTGTGTTTAGTGATCCCGGGCATGTTACCGATACCTTCCCTGGATACCAAGGCTAGGAGAGGCACTCGAAGGTATGAGGAGCTGGGACTGAGAATCAAAATTATCTGGAGTTGGAAAGGAGAAAAGGGCCAAAAATACAGCAATCTGCAACAGGACATCAATTAGCCTGCTTTTATCTTGGCGACATCAAATACTTGACACACACTGTTTGAAACAAGGCCGACTTATTTTGCATTGATCCAGAATATTAATCTCCAGCCAACCATAGGGGTTATTAACATCAAGAGAAACAATGCCCGACTGTCAGAATGAACATAGTTCAGTCCTGGATTTGATCATCAGCAGCAATAACAGCAGAATTCAACTTCGGCAGTTACGTGTGAACTCGCTGGTGTCTCAGTAGGTGGTGTGATAGAGGGAATCTCTTCCCACGCACGGAGCAGGTGAACGGCCTCTCCCCAGTGTGAACTCGCTGGTGTCTCAGCAGGTTGGATGAATCAGTGAATCTCTTCCCACACTCAGAGCAGGTGAACGACCTCTCCCCAGTGTGAACTCGCTGGTGTGTCAGCAGGTAGGATGATGCAGCAAATCCTCTTTCACACATGGAGCAGGTGAACGGTCTCTCCCCAGTGTGAGTGCACTGGTGTTCCAGCAGCTGGGATGATGTAGCAAATCTTTTCTTGCACACAGAGCAGGTGAACGGTTTCTCCCCAATGTGAGTGCACTGGTGAATCAGCAGAACATTATTTCTTTTAAAGGTCTTCTCACAGTCAGAACATTTAAAAGATCTCTTATCAGAGTGAACTTGCTGGTGTGTCAGCAGGGTTGATGACTGAGCAAATCTCTTCCCACACACGGAGCAGGTGAATGGTCCCTCTCCACTGTGAGTGAGTTGGTGTCGCTGGAGGCCGAATGACAGAGTGAATCTCTTCCCACATACGGAGCACGTGAGTGGCCTCTCCCCAGTGTGAACTCACTGGTGCGGAGTGAGGTTGGATGAATAAATGAATCGCTTCCCACAGATGGAGCAGATGAATAGCCTCACCCCAGTGTGAACTCACTTGTGTGTCAAAAGGTCGTTTGAACGGGTGAATCGCTTCCCACACACGGAACATGGGAATGGCCTCTCCCTTGTGTGAACTCGTTTGTGTCTCAAAAAGTGAACTGAACGAGTGAATGCCTTCCCACACATGGAGCAGTAGTACGGCAAATCATCAGTGTGAATACCTTCATGTGTGAAAAGGTGGGCTAATCGAGTGAATCCTTTCCCACACATGGAGCAGTTAAATGGTCTCTCCTTGCTGTGAACTCATTGGTGTTCAGTGAGTTGTAATGACCGGGTGAACTTCTCCCCATAGTGAGAGCAACTGAATGGACTCTCATGAGTGTGAAGGAGCTGGTGTTCAGCCAGACAGAATGACTGCCGGAACCTCTTCCCGCAGTGAGAGCAACACAACGTCAGTGTGAACTCGATGGTGTTTAATCAGGTCCTCAGAGGTTGTAAAGCTGTTCCACAGTCAGAACATTTAAAAGGTCTCTCATCAGCGTGATCAAGTTGGTGTGTAGTTGATTGGATGAACAGGTGAATCCCTTCCCACACACGGAGCAGGTGAACGGCCTTTCTCTATTGCGAGCTCGCTGGCATGTCAGCATGTTGGACAACTGAGTGAATCCTTTCCAACAGAAGGAGCAGGTGAACAGCCTCTCCCCAGTTTCTAGCCGGGACGGTTAATTGAATCCCTTCCCACAGTCGCCACATTTCTCCATGGTGGGGGTGTCCTTGTCTCTCTCCAGGTTGAACGATCAGTTGAAGCCTGAACACATGTCCGGTTTCTCCCCGCTGTGAATTTTCGGGCTGTGTAACTGGTTAAAGCTCTTTCCACAGGCAGTGCGCTGGAACACTCTCCCTCAAGTGTGTGTGTCTCGGTGCTTCTCCAGTCACACTGATGTTTGAAATCTTCTTCATCAGACAGAATAGGCAAGCATTTCTCCTTCCACATTCAAAGTGTGATGATATTCAGGTCCTGATGAACTGAGTGACTACAGATCTTGACATGATGTTTGGTTTGCGTTTTCCATTTATGTATTTTCCCCTTCTAATACCCTGGAAACGCAGTTTACAAAAGTCATCACTGTAAGTACAGGATAGAAATTCAGAACAGACAATTCTACTTTCTATAAGAACATAAGAATGAGGAGTAGGAGTAGGCCATACGGCCCATTGAGCCTGCTTCACCATTTAATAAGATCATGGCTGATCTTCAACCTCAACTCTACTTTCCCACCCTGTCTCCATAATCATTGATTCTCCTTGAGTCCAAAAATCTATCTCTCTCAGCCTTGAATATACCCAACTCCTCAGTATCCAGAGAGTTGGGGTAGAGAATTCCAAAGATTCACAACCCTCTGAGTGAAGAAATTCCTTCTCATCTCAGTCTTACATGGCCGACTCCTTATCCTGAGACTATGCCCACTAGTAGTAGACTTGCCAGCCAGAGGAAAAAACATCTCAGCATCTACCCTGCCAATCTCCCTCAGAATCTTATGTTTCAATGATTACCTCTCATTCTTCTAAATTCCAGAGAATATAGGCCTAATCTACTCAATCTCTCCTCATAGGACATTGCCCCCATTCCAGGATCCTGCAAATCGCCTGGGAGGATAGACGCACCAATGTCAGTGTTCTCCATCAGGCCAACATCCCCAGCATCGAAGCACTGACCACACTCGACCAGCTCCGTTGGGTGGGCCACATTGTCCGTATGCACGACACAAGAATCCCAAAGCTAGCGCTCTACTCAGAACTTGTACATGGCAAGCGAGCCCCAGGTGGGAGGACATTTCAAGGACACCCTCAAAGCCTCCTTGATAAAGTGCAACATCCCCTCCGACACCTGGGAGTCCCTGGCCAAAGACTGCCTTAAGTGGAGGAAGTGCATCCGGGAGGGTGCTGAACACCTTGAGTCTCGTCGCCGAGAGCATGCAGAAAACAAGCACTGGCAGCGGAAGGAGCATGTGGCAAACCAGTCTCACCCACCCTTTCCTCCAACCACTGTCTGTCCCACCTGTGACACAGATTGAAATTCCTGGATTGGACTGTTCAGTCACCTGAGAACACACTGAGTGGACCAAGTCTGCCTCGCTCCGAGGGTCTGCCTGTGACGATGACACTGGGGCTGCAAGCTCCGCCCCTCACACTCTGGTTGGAGGACCAACCGCCCGTTCGGTCCTCCAGCCCCGCCCCTGCTCTTCCTATTGGTCTGGAGCTGCCGTCAATCATCCGGGCAGTGTGAGCTGAGCATGCTGTAGGCGGTGAAGGCCTCAGGCCCCGAACAAGAGCCTGTGGCTCCGGCCTTTCCCCGAGCAAGGCCGCCGGGGGCCAGCTGCGGGTCTTTCTCCCGGTGACAGGCCCGGGGGACGGCCACCATCTTGGCAGGCTGAGGGGGCAGCAGGGCGCATGCGCGGCCTTTCCCTGGTCCAGGAACCAGGAGGAGAGAATGTTGTGAATTTCTATCCTGGACTCACAGTCAGGGCTTTTGTAAACTACTGTTCCAGGCTGTGAGAGAAGAGGGGCAGCATTTACAGGCTGCAAACTCACACCCAACATCACATCCAGGTCTGACACACTCACTCCATTCATCAAGGACCCAATATCATCGGCCTTTCAATGTGGAAGGAGAAATGTTTGTCTGTTCTGTCTGTGGGAAAAGATTTCAAACATCAGTGTGACTGGAAAAGCACGAGACACACACACCAGAGTGAGAGTGTTCCAGTGCACTGACTGTGGAAAGAGCTTTAACTAGTTATACAGCCTGAAAAACATCGCACCATTCACAGCGGGGAGAAACCGTACACGTGTTGTGTGTGTGGAGGAGGCTTCAACTGATCATCCAACCTGGAGAGACACAAGGACACCCGCACAATGGAGAAACTGTGGAAATGTGGGGACTGTGCAAAGGCATTTAATTTCTCGTCTGAGCTGAAAAATCACCAACGCAGTCACACCGGGGAGAGGCGATATCACCAACGATGTCTCTGCAAGATCGTGCAAATCCCCTGGGAGGACAGGTGCACCAACATCAGTGTCCTCACCCAGGCTAACAATCCCAGTATTGTAGCACTGACCACACTTGATCAGCTTCGCTGGGCAGGCCACATAGTCCACATGCCAGATACGAGACTCCCTAAGCAAATGCTTTATGCGGAGCTCCTCCATGGTAAACGAGCCAAAGGAGGACAGCGGAAACGTTATAAGGACACCCTCAAAGCCTCCCTGGTAAAGTGCGACATCGCCACTGACACCTGGGAGACCCTGGCCGCAGACCGCCCGAGGTGGAGAAAATCCATCCGGGAGGCCGTTGAGCTCTTTGAGTCTCGACGCAAGGAGCATGAAGAGGCCAGGTGCAGGCAGCGGAAGGCATGCGCGGCAAACCAGCCCCACCGACCCCTTCCCCCAATGAATGTCTGTCCCAGCTGTAACAGGGTCTGTGGTTCTCGTATTGGACTGTTCAGCCATCAAAGAACTCATGTTGGGAGTGGAAGCAAGTCTTCCTCGATTCCGAGGGACTGCCTCTGATGATGCTCGGTGTGTCAGAAGGGATTCACTAATTCATCCGACCTTCTGACACACCATCGAGTTCACACTGGGGAGAGGCCATTCACCTGCTCCGTGTGTAAAAAGGGATTTAATCGATCATACAACCTGTTGACACACCAGCGAGTTCACCTGTGTCTGCAGGGGTTGGATTCTGTTCTTAGTCACATCCAAGACTGAACCATCTTCATTATGACAGTTGGGCTTTGTTTTTGCTGATATTAATAACCCTATAACTAGGTTGGAGTTTAATATTCTAGATAAAAAGCTGAGTGACTTGTCGGGCTGCTGTGTTCATTTAAGAACCACTGTCTGATCTATCCCCGTAATTTCTGATGAGCGTCCCTGAATTATTTTACAATAGAATTATGACCTTTTACTTCAATCCTAAATTGATCTTTGGTACAAAATCTACAATTCCATGTCTAAAAGGTTCCATTGATTAACATCTCCAATGAGAAAGTGCTGATTAATCCTTTGCAGACAATTCTTACTGACATGCACATTACACACAGTGGCACCTCCATCATCCACCAGAAAAAAGGGGAATGGGAATCAGAGACCCTTAAGTGTTGCCCCTCCTGTCTGGTACAGCAATCGTGTTGGCACAGGAATGGAGTCATGTCCAGTCAAAATAATGGGATGAGTTAAAGATATTTACTCAGATGGGTGGGTGGTGGGAAGTGGTGTTCCACAGGGATCGCTGCTGGGACCACTGTTCACCATTTACATAATTGATTTGGACTTGAGAATCAGAGGTACAATTTCAAAATTTGCAGATGGCACAACATTGGGTGGTGTAGTTAATAATGAGGAAGACTGCGATAGCATCCTTGTAGAATTATTTAGTTGTGTTAAGTAAATAGCAGCATCTTTTGATTTGCTTTGACTGATCACATCACCATAGAGTTATGTGTAAAACAAAAATCATTTAACAGCTCCCAATTGTCAGATTCAAACTCAACTTTTTCCAAGTACAATCTAACATTTCAAATATTATAATGGATGTAGGCGAGATATTAGGACTGTTGTCTAACACAATCCAAACATAGTGACACACAGAGAGATGGGCAAGTGTAGCTTCACAGTAAAACCTTTCAAGCCTCACTAAAAACTAGCAGACTGGCAATCCATTGTTAACTAATGGAGTTGTGATCTTTGTAAATTAAGAAAGGAAATGCATGGAAATGAGTCAAAGAGTTCATTAACAGAGTGGGGCATCATCTCCCGTTGATTTCTGTTTCTGACACCAGGCAACAGAAAAAGGTAATTACAACACGACAAGTCCTCTGCGATAGGGGGATGTTTCCTCTCTTTAAAGAGCCATGAAAGAATTCTTCCGTACCTTGCACTCCCTGCATGGTCTGTGTGGATCGACAGCCGGATCTTCTGCTGGGATCCACTGTGGCGTCTCACGGGGGCCATCACAACCATCAAAGATTTACTGATAGATTAAGTCCTGTGCCCTCAGCCCCACAGGTTTAACTCTATGATCAGTAAGTTCTGGAATGTAATACTATTTAATCAGTGGTATTTATCTATTTGGAGTTCCAGCTCCTACTCCCTCCCCTAGTTTACCAGGAGTTCACTGATCAGGTGTCCCTTCATTTCTTTGCGACGGTTGTTATTTTCCCCATCCTGGTATTCTGGGTCTGCAGCAGCAGTCACGGTCCATGGTTATAATGGAATGGACAGCAGATTGGAAATTCTGTCATTCTATATCCGCCCTTCTGTCTATTTCCTCTGCCCCGCACAGCTGTATGAGCAGGACGTATTTGCACTTTCGGGAGCACAGCCATTGGTCAGTTTTACCCTCCTGCCCATAACACAATTATTCTGAGACCATTCATCAAGTTTCCTCCAAACTCTCCAGGACTCTGGCATTATAATGTGGCACAATACACACAACAATGCCTTGTTATTATCTCATGTGTGTCCTTAATGTGGACTGTTACAAACTGGGATTGCTGTTGGTTGCTGTTTATATGTTTTAACAGACCAGTTTTTTCTATTCAGTAACATTCCACCAGTGCACCGTGGCTGCAGTGTGTACCATCTACAAGATGCAGAAACTACCCAAGGCTTCCAGCAGATAGAAGGACAAGGGCAGCAGGCGCATGGGAATACCATCGTCTCCAAGTTTCACACCACCCTGACTGGGAAATATATCACCGTTCCTTCATAGTCGCTGGTTCAAAATCCTGTAACTCCCTATCTAACAGCACTGTGGGAATATATTCATTAAACGGACTGCAGTTGTTCAAGGAGGCAGCTCACCACCATCTTCTCACGGGTATTATGTATGTAACTATGTAATACTTGCCACCAGAGGGCGCGACTGTTGGAGTCCTAATGGTCACCTGCACACACATGCAGGACCAGTATAAAAGGTTGGCTGCCATGTTGTTTAGGCACTATGGAGTTGTAATAAAGAAGACTAAAGTCACACTAAGTTTAGTTCACAGTACTCAGCCTCGTGGAGTTCTTCTATACACAGCAATTTCTTCAATACACAACAATTGGCGACAAGTAACAGAATCCAAACCTTCACGCAACCATGGCTGCCGTTGGAATATTAGAGAGATTCAAAGAGGGTGATGATTGGGAAGCCTTCGTCGAGCGTCTCGACCAGTACTTCATGGCCAATGGGCTGGAAGGAGACACTAACACGGTCAAGCGCAGGGCAATTCTCCTCAACATCTGTGGGCCTAAAATATACGGCCTCATCAAGAATCTGCTCACACCGACAAAACCAACAGAGAGGGAATATACAGAGGTGTGCACTCTAGTTCGGGACCACCTCAAGTCGACAGAGAGTATCCTCATGGCCAGGTATCGTTTTTACACGCACCATCGCTCCTGGGGGCCAGGATGTGGTGGATTATGTCGCCGACCTGAGACCTTGCGGTTTTGGAGCTGCATTGGGGGAAATGCTGCGGGACTTTTTCATGCTGGGCACCAGCCATGAGGTCATTCTCTGAAAGCCGCTGGCTGCCAAAACCCTAGACCTGAGCAGGGCCATCGCAATCACCCAGGCATGCATAGCCATGGACGATAACACCAAACAGATATCTTCTCAACATCGAAGCTCACCGACAAGTACTGTTCATAAAATTACGTCGCTAGCAGGCCGAACTGCATATGGCAGGGCCTAAACGTCTGCAGCTGCAAGACCTGTGATGACTCAGAGTCTGCCATCGGGGGTGAATGTGAATCCATTAGCAACGTGTTGGCGCTGCGGGGGTAATCATTGTTGATTCAAGCACTACGTGTGCAAAGGCTGATGTGCACAGGTGCTGTGACACACCACGTGGCAGATGATGATCGATCTGGCATGGATCACGTAGCACAGGCAACTCAACCTGAGGAAGAAGTGTATGGGGTACATAACTTCACCACCAAGAGCCCTTCTATAATGCTGGAAGTCAAATTAAATGGAGTTCCAGTATCCATGGAGTTGAACACGGGTGCGAGTCAGTCAATAATGAGCCAGAAGGCTTTCGAGAAACTGTGGATCAATAAGGCACAAAGGCCCAAACTGAGCCCGATTAATGCAAAGCTGCGTACCTACACCAAAAAGCCAAAGTCATTGGAAGTACGGCAGTGAAGGTATTGTATGATGGAGCTGTGCATGACGTATCACTGTGGATTATTCCAGGCAATGGCACAACGCTGTTCGGCAGAAGCTGGCTAGAAAAGATTAGATGGCATTGGAACGACATCAAAGCACTATCTTTAGTGGATGACGCCTCATGTGCTCGAGTGCTGAGCAAGTTTCCCTCGCTATTCGAACCAGGCATCGGCATCTTCACAGGCTCCAAGGTACAGATCCATCCAGGCCCCGATGCACGGCCGGTCCATCACAAAGCTCGGGCAGTTCCGTACCTGATGAGGGAGAAAGTCGAAATGGAACTGGACAGACTCCAACGCAAAGGAATCATATCGCCAGTCGAGTTCAACGAGTGGGCCAATCCAATTGTTCTGGGATTGAAAAGCGATGGCACGGTCAGAATCTGTGGATACAACAAGGTAACGATGAACTGAGTCGCACTCCAGGACCAGTACCCACTGCCCAAGGGGGATGACCTGTTTGCAACGTTCACGGGGGGGGAAGTCGTTCACCAAGTTGGACCTAACCTCCGCCTACATGACACAGGAGCTGGCTGAATCTTCGAAAAGACTGACGTGCATCAACACACACAAAGGGCTGTTTATATACCACAGGTGCCCTTTCGGGATTCACTCGGCTGCAGCCATTTTCCAGAGAAACATGGAGAGTTTGCTGAAATCTGTTCCGCACACCGTTGTGTTTCAAGATGACATCCTGATCACCAGTCGTGACACTGTCGAACACCTACACAATCTTGAAGACGTTCTAAGTCGCCTAGACAGAGTGGGACTCAGGCTGAAATGCTCCAAGTTTGTTTTCCTGGCGCCAGAAGTCGAAATTTTGGGGAGAAAGATTGCAGCAGACAGCATCAGGCCCACGGACTTAAAGACAGATGCCATCAAGAATGCACCCAGACCTCAGAATGTGAGAGAGCTGCGTTCGTTCCTCGGGCTCCTCAGATATTTCGGTAACTTTCTACCCAGGTTGAGCACGTTGTTAGAGCCTTTGCACATGTTGCTACGCAAGGGTGACAACTGGGTTTGGGGCAAAAATCAAGACACAGCCTTTGAGAAAGCCAGGAATATGTTCAAATAAGTTATTTGTACACTATAACCTATGTAAACGTTTAGTGCTAGCTTGTGACGCCTCATCGTACAGGGTCGGCTGTGTGTTACAGCAAGCCAAAGTATCGGGCAACCTCCAACCAGTTGCATACGTATCTAGAACTCCGTTTAAGGCTGAGAGAGCCTATAGTATGGTCGAGAAAGAGGTGTTTGCATGTGTATATGGGGTTAAGAAAATGCACCAATACCTATTTGGACTTCGGTTTGAGCTTGAAACTGACCACAAGCCGCTCATTTCGTTGTTTTCAGAGAGCAAAGGTGTTGTGTTCCTAACACAGATGGGACTGCACACAGGGAGGTTAAAGTAACAGTGACCTCAGTATTTATTAAGACACTCCAGAGTGAGTAACAGGCCTTCGGGGCCAGCTTATATATAGTGCTCCCAAGGGATGCTGGGATCTCTTGGGACTTCAGGGGATGTGCTCCCTGGTGGCGGAACATGGGAGTGCATGCTTTACAGATACACAACACTGCTCCCCCCCGAAAGTCAAAGTGAAAACTATTTACAAGGTGATGGGGTCGGGAGCCTGTTTTTCTCTGATGGACTGCCTCGGTACAAATGTCTGTTCTGGTGTGTTGGCTGTGCCCTCGCTGGGCTGGCGTGTTGTTGGTCCTGGTCTGCTGGGTGAGCCTGGCCTGGCTGGGCTGTTGGGCGTGATGGGTTCAATTTCCTGGGCTGGCATGGTGTCGTTGATCCTTTGGGTGTGTGTTGTGGGCTCGAAAAAGGTGGTGTCTGCTGTGGGTTGTTCAGGGCAGTCTGTGGTCCAGGTGCTTTCTGCAAATTTGTCCACTGTCTAGTTTGACTACAAACACCCTACTCACTTCTTTAGCTATCACCATGCCCGCGATCCACTTGGGACCATGTCCATAGTTTAGCACATACACAGGGTCATTCAGATCAATTTCCCATGACAGTGGCGCGACCATCATTTACATTTTGTTGCTGACGCCTGCTCTCTACCTGATCATGCAGGTTGGGGTGAACCAGTGAGAGTCTGGTTTTAAGTGTCCTTTTCATGAGTAGCTCAGCTGGGGGCACCCCTGTGAGTGAGTGGGGCCTTGTGCGGTAGCTGAGCAGTACTCAGGACAGGCAGGTTTGGAGTGAGCCTTCTCTGACTCGTTTAAGGCTCTGTTTGATTGTTAGTACTGCCCGCTCTGCCTGCCCATTGGAGGCTGGTTTAAACGGAGCTGAGGTGACATATTTGATCTCATAGCGGGTCATGAATTCTTTAAATTCGGCATGGTGAATCATGGCCCGTTGTCACTGATAAGTATGTCAGGCAGGCTGTAGATGGCAAACATGACCCTCAGGCTTTCAATGGTGGTGGTGGCAGTGCTTCCCGACATTATTTCACATTCAATCCATTTTGAAAAAGCATCCACCACCACCAGGAACATTTTACGAAGAAACGGGCCCGCATAGTCGACATGGATCCTCGACCATGGTCTTGAGGGCCAGGACCACAAACTTAGTGGTGCCTCTCTGGGCGCGTTGCTCAACTGAGCTCACACGCTGCATTGCCGTACACAGGACTCTAAGGCAGAGTCGATACCGGGCCACCACACGTGGAAACTGGCTATCGCTTTCATCATTACTATACCCGGGTGTCTGTTGTGGAGATCCGAGATGAATGTCTTCCTGCCCTTTTTGGATAGCACTACGCGGTTGCCCCACAACAGGCAGTCTGCCTGAATGGACAGCTCGTCCTTTCGCAGCTGGAACGGCTTGATCAGCTCTTGCATTTCAACGGGGATGCTGGCCCAGCTCCCATGCAATACACAGTTTTTTATGTGGGACAGCAGAGGATCTTGGCTGGTCCAAGTCCTAATCTGGCAGGCCATGACAGGTGATTTATCATTTTCAAATGCTTCCATGACCATCAACAAGTCTGCGGGCTGTGCCACCATCAACAAGTTTGCAGGCTGCGCCATTCCCACCCCCGTGATGGGCAATGGTAGCCAACTGAGAGCATCCACACAGTTCTTGGTGCCTGGCCTGTGGCGGATGGTATAGTTATGTGCTGATAGCGCGAGTGCCCACCTTTGTATGCAGGCTGAGGCATTAGTATTTATCCCCTTGTTTTCAGTGAACAGGGATATGAGGGGCTTGTGATCGGTTTCCAGCTCAAATTTGTGGCCAAACATGTACTGATGCATTTTCTTTACTTCGAACATACACACTAATGCCTCTTTCTCAATCATGCTGTAGGCCCTCTGGGCCTTAGACCTGGAGGCATAGGCAACAAGGTGCAACCTCCCCGCAGCGTTAGCTTGTTGTAATACATACCCGACTCCATACGATGACGCATCACATGCTAGCACAAGTCTTTTACATGGGTTATACAATACAAGCAGCTTGTTGGAGCATAAAATGTTTCTGGCTTTCTTAAAAGCAATTACTTGGTTTTTTTCCCCATACCTAGTTCTCACCTTTACGCAATAACACATGTCGGGGCTCTAAGAGGGTGCTTAACCCCGGTAGGAAGTTGCCAAAATAATTGAGGAGTCCCAGGAAAGACTGCAGCTCCATGACGTTCTGTGGCCTGGGTGCGTTCCTGATAGCCTCTGTCTTGGCGTCTGTGGGCCGAATGCCGTCCGCCGTGATCTTTCTCCCCAAAAATTCCACTTCTGTTGCCATGAAGACGCATTTCGACCTCTTCAGCCGCAGCCCTACGTGATCCAGTCGCTGGATGACCTCCTCCAGGTTTTGTGGGTGCTCAATGTTGTCCCGACCCGTGACCAGCATGTCGTCCTGAAAAACCACTGTGCATGGTACCGACTTGAGTAGGAAGATCGCTGCAGCCGACCGAATTCCAAACGGGCATCTGTTGTAGATGAACAATCCCTTGTATGTGTTGATGCAGGTGAGGCTGTTCGAAGACTCCTCCAGCTCCTGCGTCATGTAGGCCGAAGTCAGGTCGAGCTTGGTGAACATCTTGCCTCCTGCCAGCATTGCAAATAGGTCATCTGCCTTAGGTAGCGGGTATTGGTCCTGTAGCAAGAAACGATTAATAGTTACTTTATAATCGCCGCAAATCCTGACCGTGCCATCACGTTTGAGTACTGGAACAATTGGGCTGGCCCACTCGCTGAGTTCCACTGGCGAGATGATGCCCTCGCGTTGCAGCCTGTCCAGCTCCATTTCCACTCTCTCCCTCATCATGTGAGGTACCGCTCGTGTCTTGTGGTGAATGAGTCGTGCCTCTGGGACCAAGTGGATCCGCACCTTCGCCCCGGAAAAGTTTCCAATGCCTGGCTCAAAAAGGGAAGGAAATTTGTTAAGAGCCTGGGTACATGAGGCCTCATTGACATGTGATAGCACTCGGATGTCATCCCAGTTCCAGCGGATTTTGCCCAGCCAGCTCCTTCCAAGCAGTATGGGGCCATCGCTGGGGACAATCCAGTGTGGCAGTTCGAGCACCGTGCCATTGTAGGTGACCTTGACCATGGCGCTGCCTAGGACAGTGATAAGCTCTTTGGTATACATTCCCAGTTTCATGTGGATGTGGCTCAGGGCTGGTCTGAGTGCCTTGTTGCATCACAATCTCTCAAACATCTTTTTACTCATGATGATTTGGCTAGTGCCAGTGTCCAGTTCCATGGCTACAGGTAAGCCATTCAATTTTATGTTTAGCATTATAGGTGGACATTTCATTGAAAATGTGTGCACCCCGTCTCCTTCAGCATCTGCCTCCTCTCTCTGAGGCTCGAAATTGCTTTGATCCACCATGGACCGATCTTCCTCTGCCATGTGGTGGTTAGCAGGTTTTGCAGAGTTTGCAGCTCATCTGCAAGCTCGTTGGAGGTGCCCCATTGTTCCGCAGCTCTTGCAAACATACCCTTTGAAGTGGCATGAATAGGCTGAATGGAAGCCTCCACAACGCCAACAAGGTGTACATTGCCTTGCATTCATCCTTTGTTGCGGAATCTGAGTCATCTGGATCACCTGAGACCTGCTGGCAGTTGCAGATTCGTGGTTTCTGCCCTGTACATTTCTGCTCGCAAACACAGTTCCAGTTAATTTATGAACATTGTTAGCAGTTGTGTGCTGAGAGATTTGTTTAGTGTTATCACTGGTGGACATAAACGCCTGTGCTATCGCAATGGCCTTACTGAGGGTCGGTGTCTCTACAGTCAAAAGTTTTCATAGGGTGGTCTCATGGCCAATGCCCAGTACAAAAAAGTCTCTGAGCATTTGCTCCAGGTAGCTATCAAACTCACCTTATCCTGCAAGTCGCCTTAGCTTGGCGATGTAGTTCGCCACTTCCTGACCTTCAGATAGCTGGTACGTATAGAACCGATACCTCGCCATCAGCATGCTCTCCCTCGGGTTAAGATGCTCCTGAACCAGTGTACACAGCTCCTCATATGACTTATCTGTGGGTTTCATTGGAGCCAGAAGATTCTTCACGAGGCTGTAGGTCGGTGCCCCGCAAACCGTGAGGAGAACCGCTCTCCTTTTTGCAGCGCTTCCTTCTCCGTCCAGCTCGTTGGCTACAAAGTACTGATCTAGCCGTTCGACATAGGCTTCCCAGTCCTCACCCTCCGAGAACTTCTCCAGGATGTCCACAGTTTGCTGCATCTTTGCGTTGGATTCGTGTACTTGTCGCCAGTTGTTGTGTTCCTAACACAGATGAGACTGCACACAGGGAGGTTAAAGTAACAGTGACCTCAGTCTTTATTAAGACACTCCAGAGTGAGTAACAGGCCTCAGGGGACGGCTTATATACAGTTCTCCCAAGGGATGCTGGGATACCGTGGGACTTCAGGGGATGCGCTCCCTGGTGGCGGAACATGGGAGTGCATGCTTTACAGATACACAACAAAAGGTATGAACACAAATGCTTTGTCCCGCATCCAAAGATGGGCATTAACATTATCCGCTTATGACTATGTTATCCGTCACAGACCAGGCACTGAAAGCTGTGCCGATGCTCTCACTGGCTACCATTACCCACCACTGGGGTTGAAATGGCACAGCCCCCAGACTTACTACTAGTCATGGATGCTTTTGAGAGTGAGGGGTCACCCATCATGGCTCGCCAGATCAAGACCTGGACCAGCCAGGATCCTGTGCTATTATTAGTAAAGCATTGCATTCTAAATGGGAACTGGTCGGCCGTTCCCAGGGAAATGCAAGATGAAATTAAGCCAGTCGGATTGTCTCGTTTGGGGTAATCATGTGGTTTTGCCAAAAAAAGGCAGGGAAACGTTTATACATGACCTACACAGTACCCAGCCAGGCATTGTCATGTTGAAGGCAATTGCCAGGTCGCATATCTGGTGGCCTGGCATTGACTCGGACTTAGAGTCAGGCGTACATCAGTGCAACACTTGTTCGCAACTGAGCAATGCGCCATGGGATGCAACTGAGTCTGTGATCGTGGCCCTCCAAACCGTGGTCCAGAATCCACGTAGATTTTACCGGTCCCTTTCTAGGAAAGATGTTTTTAGTAGTAATGGATGCTTACTCCATTGGATTGAATGCGTAATCATGTCATCCAGCACGTCCACAGCCACCATTGAAAGCATCCGAGCCATGATCGCCACCCATGGCTTGCCCGACGTCCTTGTCAGCAACAATGGACCGTGTTTCACCAGCTTGGAATTCAACAAGTTTATGACACGCAATGGCATCAAGCATGTCAGGTCTGCTCTGTTTAAGCCCGCGTCTAATGGTCAAGTGGAGCAGGCAATCCAAACTATCAAGCAGAGCTTGAAATACGTGATGGACTGCTCCCTGCAGACCCGCTTGTCTCACATTCTGCTCAGTTACTGGACGTAACCTCACTCGCTTACCGGGGTTCCCCTGGAAGAATTGTTAATGAAGAGAGCCCTCAATAGAAGGCTCTCCCTAGTCCACCCGGATCTTAATAATCATGTGGAAACCCAGCGACACCGGCAGAACACGTACCACGGTCACGCGGCTGTTTCACGTGACATCACCCTGTGTTTGTCCTGAATTACGGTCATGGTCCCAAGTGGATTGCTGGCACTGTTTTGGCCAAGGAAGGGAGCAGGATGTTTATAATCAAACTATTAAATGGCCAAACGTGCAGAAAGCATTTAGATCAAACCAAATTGCGATTTACTGACAACCAGGAATGACTTGAAGAGGACATCACCAGCGACGATCCACCAACACACACCCAACTAGCAATCGACCTCGCTATCAATCACGAGGATGAACCCACCGTTCCTGACAGTCCAGTCAGACCAGCCGCGATGCAGTGCGTTAATGGTCCGACCAACTCACACATGCCAGGGTTTGAACCTAGACGATTAACCAGGGAGCGAAGAGCTCCGGATCGCCTCGACTTGTAAATAACTTGTACCGAAGACTTTGGGGGTGGGGCGGGGTGGGGGGCTGGCAGGGCCAGTATAAAAGGTTGGCTGCCATGTTGTTTAGGCACTCTGAAGTTGTAATAAAGAAGACTAAGGTCACACTAAGTTTAGCTCACAGTACTCAGCCTCGTGGAGTTCTTCTATACACAACAACAGGCAAATAGGGATAGCCAATAAATGCTGGTCTTGCCAGCGATGTCCTCATTCCATTAATGAATAAGATTGGGGAATTAATAATGGAGAACAGGGAAATGATGTTGAACAGATATTTTGTATCGGTCTTCATGGTAGAAAACACTAAAAGCATCCCAATAGTGGATAATCAAGGGGCAAGAGGTACTAATGAAGTAGTACTCGGTAAAATAATGGGATTAAAGGCAGACAAGTCCCCTGGACCTGATGTCTTACATTCTCAGGTCTTAAGAGCTGCAGAGATAGTGGATGCATTGGATGGAATTTACCAAAATTCCCTGGATTCTGGGGCAGTCCCAGCAGATTGGAAAACCGCAAATGTACCGCTCCTATTTAAAAAAGGAGGCAGACAAAAAGCAGGAAATTATAGACCACTTAGCCTAACATCTCTCATTCGGAAAATGCTAGAGTCCATTATTAAGGAAGCAGTAACGGGACATTTGGAAAAGCAAGATTCAATCAAGCAGAGTCAGCATGGTTTTATAGCAACATAAAAAATAGGTGCAGGAGTAGGCCATTCGGCCCTTCGAACCTGCACCACCATTCAATACGATCATGGCTGATCATGCAACTTCAGTACCCCATTCCTGCTTTCTCTCCATACCCCTTGATCCCTTTAGCCATAAGGGCCACATCTAACTCCCTTTTGAATATATCTAACGAACTGGCCTTAACAACTTTCTGTGGTAGAGAATTCCACAGGTTCACAATTCTCTGAGTGAAGAAATTTCTCCTCATCTCAGTCCTAACTGGCTTGCCCCTTATCCTTAGACTGTGACCTCTGGTTCTGGACTTTCCCAACATCGAGAACATGCTTCCTGCATCTATCCTGTCCAACCCCGTCAGAATTTTATTTGTTTCTATGAGATCCCCTCTCATTCTTCTAAATTCCAGTGAATATAAGCCTAGTCGATCCAGTCTTTCTTCATATGTCAGTCCTGCACTCCCTCAATAGCAAGAATGTCCTTCCTCAGATTAGACCAAAACTGTACACAATATTGAAGCTGTGGCCTCACCAATGCCTTGTACAACTGCAATAAGACCTCCCTGCTCCTGTACTCAAATCCTCTCGCTATGAAGGCCAACATACCATTTGCCTTTTTCACCGCCTGCTGTACCTGCATGCCAACTTTCAATGACTGATGTACCATGACACCCAGGTCTGGTTGCACCTCCCATTTTCCTAATCTGTCACCATTCAGATAATATTCTGCCTTCATGTTTTTGTCACCAAAGTGGATAACCTCATATTTATCTACATTCTACTGCATCTGCCATGCATTTGCCCACTCACCTAAGCTGTGAGGGGGACGCTAAGAGGCTGCAGGGTGACTTGGACAAGTTAGGTGAGTGGGCAAATGCATGACAGATGCAGTATAATGTGGATAAATGTGAGGTTATCCACTTTGGGGGCAAAAACGCGAAGACAGAATATTATCTGAAAAATCATTTGGACCCGATGGCCCATATCCTAGGGTATTGAAAAAGGTAGCTATAGAAATAGCAGATGCATTGGTTGTCACCTTCCAAAATTCCATAGATTCTAGAATGGTTCCCATAAAGAAAAACCCTTGCCTCCCACACCACTCTTTGAGCCATGCATTTAATGTTCTAAGCTGCTTATCCCTTTAACAATTGGTGTGTGGCTCAGGTAACAATCCAGAGATTATTACCTTTGAGGTTCAGCTTTTTCATTTGGACCCCAACTCCTCCTTCAGCAGAACCTCATTCCTAGTCCTACCTATGTTGTTGGTTCCTACATGGTCCACAACAACTGGATCCTTCCCTTCCTACTCCAAGTTCTGACTCTGATCTGTCCCGGAGAGGAGGCAGTGTGTGATGTCCCTGTGGGGTGCCATGTCTGACCCTGAGCTGCCCCTGGAAGGGGGCAGTTTGTGATGTCCCTGTGGGGTGCAGTATGTTCAGTGTCTGACCCGGAGCTGCCCCAGGGAGGGGGCAGTGAGTGATGTCCCTGTGGGGTGCAGTATGTTCAGTGTTTGACGTTGAGCTGCCCTCATTCCCCCTGCTCCAGGGGGCAGTCACTCTCCTCTCAGTCGGAGTTAATTGGAGAGACAGCGTCATCTACTGGATACCGGCGGTATTTCAAGGCACATCATGTCCCCTTCCTCCCAGAGAAATCCAAAACCAACCTGCAGATTCAATTCATTTTATTCTCAACTGTTTAACAAACATTAGCTCCATTTGTTGTAGTTTTCAGTATTTGAAGAAAGCCCTTTAAAGAGTTAAGCATGGATGCAAACACAATCAGCATTATTTTTATCTGACCCTTTTCCCGTTGATTAATTGGTCAAATATCTAGAATATTAATCTCCAGCCCAGTTACAGGGGGCATCAATATCAGCAGAAAGAAACCTCAACTGTCAGAATGGACGCGATTCAGTCTGGGGTAACAGCAGAATCCAAACCCTGCAGTCACTTGTGAACTCGCTGATGTGTCAGCAGGTGAGATGACTGAGTGAATCCCTTCCCACACTCAGAGCAAGTGAACGGTCTCTCCCCAGTGTGAACTCGCTGGTGTCTCAGCAGGCTGGATGACTGAGTAAATCTCTCCCCACACACGGAGCATGTGAACGGTCTCTCCCCAGTGTGAACTCGCTGGTGTGTCAGCAGGTAGGATGAGGTAGTGAATCCCTTCCCACACACAGAGCAAGTGAATGGCCTCTCCCCAGTGTGAACTCGCTGGTGTCTCAGCAGGCTGGATGACTGAGCGAATCCCTTCCCACACATGGAGCAGGTGAATGGCCTCTCCCCAGTGTGAACTCGCTGGTGCATTAGCAGGATGGATGAGGTAGTGAAACCCTTCCCACACACATTGCAGTTGAACAACCTCTCCCCAGTGTGAACTTGCTGGTGTATCAGCAGGATGGATGAAGTAGTGAATCCCTTCCCACACACAGAGCAGGTGAATGGTCTCTCCCCAGTGTGAACTCGCTGGTGTAGCAGCAGGGTGGATGACCGAGTGAATCCCTTCCCACAGTCAGAGCAGGTGAACGGCCTCTCCCCGGTGTGACTACGCCGATGAATTTCCAGATCAGAAGGGTAATTAAATCCCTTCCCACAGTCCCCACATTTCCACAGTTTCGCCATGGTGCGGGAGCCCTTGTGTCTCGCCAGGTTGGACGATCAGTTGAAGCCTCGTCCACACACAGAACACGTGTACGGTTTCTCCCCACTGTGAATGGTGCAATGTTTTTCAGGCTGTGTAACTGGTTAAAGCTCTTTCCACAGGCTGTGCACTGGAACACTCTCACTCGGGTGTGTGTGGCTTGGTGCTTTTCCAGTCACACTAATGTTTAAAATCTGTTCCCACAGACAGAACAAACAATAATTTCTCCTTTCACGTTCAAAGTCCGATGATATTCAGGTCCTGAGGAATCGAGTAATTCTGTCAGATTGACATGATGTTTGGTTTGAGTTTCTCAATCCTGCCCTTTGTAATACCCTGGAAAAGAAGTTTACAAAAACCATTACTACAAGTACAGGACAGAAATTCAGAACAGACAATTCTAGATTCTATGGAACATTCTTTCCTCTCTTGTTCCTCCAAAGCTATAAATCACCGTCCCACACACTCTCTGTACTCACTGTCCTGAAATTCAAACACATCGCATGTCTGAAGACAGCTTATCCTCCGCTTCCAGTTTTCACCACCAACTCTGTCTGGGTTCAGTTCTACACTCACTGGTTCCCCTCCCTCTCCTCCACTGAAGGTGCCGACTCTGACTGGGTTCAGTTCTACACTCACTGGTTCCCCTCCCTCTCCTCCCCTGAAGGCGCTGACTCTGACTGGGTTCAGTTCTACACTCACTGGTTCCCCTCCCTCTCCTTCCCTGAAAGTGCTGACTCTGACTGGGTTCAGTTCGACACTCACTGGTTCCCCTCCCTCTCCTCCCCTGAAGGTGCTGACTCTGTCTGGGTTCAGTTCTACACTCACTGGTTCCCATCCCTCTCCTCCCCTGAAGGTGCTGACTCTGTCTGGGTTCAGTTCTACACTCACTGGTTCCCCTCCCTCTCCTCCCCTGAAGGTGCTAACTCTGGCTGGGTTCAGTTCTACACTCACTGGTTCCCCTCCCCTGAAGGTGCTGACTCTGGCTGGGTTCAGTTCTACACTCACTGGTTCCCCTCCCCTGAAGGTGCTGATTCTGGCTGTGTTCAGCTCAACACTCACTGGTTCCCCTCCCTCTCCTCCCCTGAAGTTGGCGATGAAGTGAGTTGGCGCCTCAATGCCCGGCCCACAATCGTGACTGAATTACTGCCGATAAAAGGGAATTATTGATCTACATCTCTATTAATCTATATCTATATATCCGACCGCAGTGAAGGGGGAATAGGAGGCAGCCGTTGCTGACAGGGTGATTTGGAGATTAGATTTAAAGGGAGGGAGTGCGAGTGAGATTGAGCCGAGCGAGGTGATGGCTGGAGTCCAGCGCGGCCGGAGAGAGGGCGATAAAGCCCCGAAGCTGCAAACGCCGGTAGTTCAGGTTATTATTCCCAGTTTGCGGTGCACACCAATTGTTTATGAAGCCTCCCTGTCCATCTGTCGGACCATTACTGCCCTCCACTCCACCGGCCCACAACCACCTCTCCCGCTACAGAGAATCCACCCACAGCAACTTAAATCTTCATTTCAAAACTAAAATCCGAGGTTCCTGTTTGTTTCTTGCTGTCTTGTAACTAATTACATCTGGAGAGAGCAGAGTGGGAAGGCTGAAGGGATTTGCGGTGATCAGGATCAAACTGTACCCGGAGTGAGTGTGTGTCGGTATAAACAATAAAGTGAGCAGAAAAGGACCTGTTTGATGGGACAATGTAGAGGGAGCTTTACTCTGTATTAGAAACTGAAACTATATAGAAATTATATCACTGAGTTGAAACTGTCACAGGACAGGAGAGTGGAGAGCATCAGTTCATACAATCACAGGACAGAGAGTGGAGAGCACCAGTTCATACAATCACAGGACAGAGAGTGGAGAGCACCAGTTCATACAATCACAGGACAGAGAGTGGAGAGCACCAATTCATATAATCACAGGACAGAGTGGAGAGCACCAGTTCATACAATCACAGGAAAGAGAGTGGAGAGCTCCAGTTCATACAATCACCGACCAGAGAGTGGAGAGCAACAGTTCATACAATCACAGGACAGAGAGTGGAGAGCTCCAGTTCATACAATCACAGGACAGAGAGTGGAGAGCACCAGTTCATACAATCACAGGACAGAGAGTGGAGAGCATCAGTTCATACAATCACAGGACAGAGAGTGGAGAGCACCAGTTCATACAATCACAGGACAGAGAGTGGAGAGCTCCAGTTCATACAATCACAGGACAGAGATTGGAGAGCATCAGTTCATACAATCACAGGACAGAGATTGGAGAGCATCAGTTCATACAATCACAGGACAGAGAGTGGAGAGCTCCAGTTCATACAATCACAGGACAGAATGGGGAGCATCAGTTCATACAATCACAGGACAGAGAGTGGAGAGCTCCAGTTCATACAATCACAGGACAGAGAGTGGAGAGCACCAGTTCATACAATCACAGGACAGAGAGTGGAGAGCACCAGTTCATACAATCACAGGAAAGAGAGTGGAGAGCACCAGTTCATACAATCACCGACCAGAGAGTGGAGAGCACCAGTTCATACAATCACAGGACAGAGAGTGGAGAGCTCCAGTTCATACAATCACAGGACAGAGAGTGGAGAGCACCAGTTCATACAATCACAGGACAGAGAGTGAAGAGCATCAGTTCATACAATCACAGGACAGAGGGTGGAGAGAATAAAAACAGAAAATGCTGGAAATCTCAGCAGGTCAGGCAGCATCTGTGGAGCGGAAGCAGAGTTAACACTTCAGGTCGACAATCCTTCGTCAGACTGGAGAGTGTTCGGAAAGAATGGATTGTTAACGAGCACTGGAAGGGGGAGAGGAAGATAGAACAAAAGGGAAGGTCTGTGATAGGTTAGAAGACAGGAGAGATTGGAGAGAGGAAAAGGGATGATGGCCAAATTCAAATGGTAATGCCAGGAGTTAGAAAATCATTAATGAAGAAAGAGTGTGAATGGCGGGATAATAACCAACTACCATTAGAGACAAGGAGAAAAAAAGAAAGAAACAGGCTGTGGCAGGGTGGTGGGTGGGAGCCAAAGATTGGCAGCGGTTACGCTCTGAAATTGTTGAATTCAATGTTGAGTCCAGGAGGCTGTAAAGTGCCTAAACGAAAGATGAGGTGCTGTCCCTCGAGCCCCTATTTAAAAAAGGAGAAAGACAAAGAGCAGGAAACGATAGACCAGTTAGCCTAACATCTGTCTTTGGGAAAATGCTGGAGTCCATTATTAAGGAAGCAGTAGCGGGACATTTGGAAAAGCATGATTCAATCAAGCAGAGTCAGCATGGTTTTATGAAAGGGAAGTCATGTTTGACAAATTTGCTGGAGTTTTTTGAGGATGTAACAAGCAGGGTGGATAAGGAGGAACCAGTGGATGTGGTGTATTTGGATTTCCAGAAGTCATTCGATAAGGTGCCACATAAGAAATTACTGCACAAGATAAAAGCTCACAGGGTTGTGGGTAATATATTAGCATGGATTGAGGATTGGCTAACGAACAGAAAATCAGGATATATGGTTCATTCTCAGGATGGCAAATAGTAACTAGTGGGGTGCCGCAGGGATCGGTGCTGGGTCCTCAACTATTTACAATCTATATTAATGACTTGGATGAAGGGACAGAGTGTAATGTAGCCAAGTTTGCTGATGATACAAAGATGGATGGGAAAGCAAATTGTGAGGAGGACACAAAAAATCTGCAGAGGGATTTCGACAGGCTAAGTGAGTGGGCAAAAATTTGGCAGATGGAGTATAATGTGGGAAAATGTGAGGTTATCAAATTTGGCAGAAATAATAGAAAAGCAAATTATAATTTCAATAGAGAAAAAATGCAAAGTGCTGCTGTATAGTGACCTGGGTGACCTTGTGCATGAAAAAGAAAAAGTTAGTATGCAAGTAATCAGGAAGGCAAATGGAATGTTGGCCTTTATTGCAAGGGGGATAGAGTATAAAAGCAGAGAAGACCTGCTACAACTGTACAGGGTATTGGTGAGGCCACACCCAGAGTACTACGTACAGTTTTTAAGCTAATAAAGTAATGCAACTGAATACTGTAGACAATGAGTAAGTGACCTTAGCTCCTTTAATTAAACTCCAGAGTATTGGTACAGCATGGGAGGCCTGCTTATATAGTGCTCCCAAAGGATGCTGGGATCCCTTGGGACTCCAACAGATATGCCCTCTGGTGGCGGTATGATACAGGTTGCCGAGCGTTGCATACATAACATCACTTCCTCCCAAAGTCAATGGTACACTTATTTACAGGGCGAGACGATTTGGGACTTTTCGCTCCATTGTTGATCATCTCGGTACAAATGCAGGTGTGGGCGAGTTGGTTGGTTCTTCGCTGGCCTTGCCGGGCTGCTGGTGATGGTGAGTTCAGCTTCGTGGTCGACCATGATGTCGGTTACTACTTGTGTGTGTGTTGGAGGGTCGAAGTTGGTGGTGTCCTCTTCAGGTTGCTCGTGGCTGTCTGTGAATTGCAGTTTGGTTTGGTCCAAATGCTTTCTGCAAGTTAGTCCATTGGCAAGTTTGACCTAAAGCACCCTGCTCCCTTCTTTGATTATGACGGTGCCAGCAAGCCATTTGGGTACATGTCCATCGTTGAGTAAAAATATAGGGTAATTGACTTCAATATCACGTGACAAGTTTGCGCGATCATTGTACATGCTTTGTTGATGTGGCCTGCCCTCAACGTGATCATGGAGATCAGGATGGACAAGCGAGAGTCTTGTTTTAAGCGCCCTTTTCATGAGCAGCTCAGCTGGGGGAGCCCCGATGAGTGAGTGGGGTCTGGTCCGGGAGCTGAGCAGAACTCGGGACAGGCCGGTCTGCAGGGAGCCTTCCGACACATGTTTCAAGCTTTGCTTGATGGTTTGGACTGACTGTTCTGTCTGGCTGTTGGATTCAGGCTTGAACAGGGCAGATGTGACGTGCTTGATCCTATTGCGGGTCATGAATTCCTTGAATTCAACACGGGTGAAGCACGGCCCATTGTCGCTGACAAGGACATCAGGCAGGCCGTGCGTGGCGAACATGGCTCGTAGGCTTTTGATGGTGTCAGTGGACGTGCTTACAGACATTATTACACATTCAATCCATTTTGAATAAGCATCCACAACAACCAAAAACATTTTGCCTAGAAATGGGCCCGCAAAGTCAATGTGGATCCTAGACCACGGTTTGGAGGCCCATGACCACAAACTTAGCGGTGCCTCCCTTGGTGCATTGCTCAGTTGAGAGCAAGTGTTGCATTGGCGCACGCATGACTCCAAATTTGAGTCACTGCTGGGCCACCACACATGGGATCTGGCTATGGTTTTCAGCATTACTATGCCTGGGTGGGTGCTGTGTAGGTCGTGTATGAATGTTTCCCTGCCTTTCTTAGGCAAAACCACGTGATTTCCCTACAAAAGACAGTCCGCCTGTATGGACATTTCGTCTTTGCGTCGCTAGAATGGCTTGTTCTCTTCATGCCTCTCTGCTGAGATGCTGGACCAGCTTCCATGGAGGATACAGTTTTTTTTTTACAAGGGACAGTAAAGGGTCCTGGCTGGTGCAGGTCCTGATCTGACGGGCCGTAACGGATCATTTTTCATTTTCAAATGCACCCATCACCAAGAGCAAGTCTGCAGGCTGTGCCATTTCCACCCCGGTGGAATGGTAGCCGACAGAGCATCAGCGCAATTCTCTGTGCCTAGTCTATGGAAGATTACATAGTTGTATGCAGCCAGCGTGAGCACCCATCTTTGGATGCAGGCATAGGCATTGGCATTGATCCTTTTGCCCTCTGAGAATAGCAATATGAGTGGCTTATGGTCAGTTTCTAACTCAAACTTAAGACCAAACAGATACTGGTGCATTTTTTTCACCCCGTACACACATGCCCGAGCTTCTTTTTCAATCATGTTGTTGGCCCTTTCGGCCTTGGACAAACTCCTGGACACATAGGCGACCGGTTGCAATGTTCCTGAATCGTTTGCTTGTTGTAACATACACCCGACCCCATACAAAGACACATCGCAAGCTAGCACTAAACATTTACATGGTTTAGACAGAACAAGCAGAACATAACAGATTTCTGGCTTTCTCAAAAGCAGCCTCTTGTGATTTCCTCCATACCCAGTCGTCTCCCTTGCATAGCAGCACACGTAGGGGTTCTAGCAGGGTGCTTAACCCGGGTAGGAAATTACCGAAATAGTTGGAGTCCCAGGAACGACCACAGCTGCGTCACATTCTGTGGTCTCGACGCATCCTTGATGGCCTCCGTCTTGGCGTCAGTGGGTCTGATGCCACCTGCTGCGATTTTTCTTCCCAAGAACTCAACCTCTGGCACCAGGAAAACACACTTTCGAGCGTTTCAACCCGAGTCCCACGCGATCTAACCGATTTAGAATCTCTTCCAGGTTCTTCAAGTGTTCAATGGTGTCCCGACCTGTGACCAGTATGTCGTCCTGGAAAACGGCAAGAACCGACTTTACAGGCTCTCCATGTTCCTTTGGAAAATTGCTGCGGCTAATTGAATCCCAAACGGGCACCTATTGTAGATGAACAGACCTTTGTGCGTGTTGATGCAGGTGAGGCCTTTCGAAGATTCCGCCAGCTCCTGCGTCATGTAGGCCGAGGTCAGGTCCAACTTGATGAACGTCTTTCCTCCAGCCAGGGTCGCAAATAGGTCGTCTGCCTACGGTAGGGGGTACTGGTCCCGTAGCGAAAAACAGTTAATCGTTACTTTATAGTTCCCACAAATTCTGACCGTGACATTGCCTTTGAGAACCGGAACAATCGGACTGGCCCACTCGTTGAACTCCACCGGCACGATGATGCCTTCCCGCTGCAGCCTGTCCAGCTCAATCGCCACTTTCTCTCACATCATATATGGCACAACCCGTGCCTTGTGGTGGATGGGTCGTGTAACGGGAGCCAAGTGGATCTGCACCTTCGTCCCCGAGAAACTTCCGATGCCTGGCTCAAACAATGACGGGAACTTGCTCAGAACCTGGGCACATGAGGCATCGTCAACGGACAAAAGCACTCGGATGTCGTCCCAGTTCTAGCGGATTTTTCCCAGCCAGCTTCTGCCGAACAGTGTGGGGCCATCTACTGGTACAATCCATAGTGGGAGCTCGTGCACTGTTCCATCATAGGAGGCCTTTACTGCTGCACTGCCAATAACAGGCATCAGCTCTTTAGTGTAAGTTCTTAGCTTGATATGAATGGGGCTTAGCTTGGGCCTGTGTGCATTGTTGCACCACAGCCTGTCGAAGGCCTTTTTGCTCATGATAGTCTGACTCGCAAACGTGTCCAATTGCATGGACACTGAAATTCTGTCCAGTTCAAATTTTAGCATGATCGGTGGACATTTTGTGGTGAAGGTGTGTAACCTGTACAGTTCTGCCTCCTCGGTTCGAGTCTCTAGTTCAGCCTGATCCGCCATGGATCGATCCTCCTCTGCAACGTGGTGGTTTGCAGGGTTTGCAGCTCATCTGCACATTCGCTGGAGGTGTCTCATTGTTCCACAGCCTTTGCACAGTGTTTGAAGCGGCATTGATGGGCTCGATGATCACCTCCGCAGCACCAACAAGGTGTTAACTGCCTCGAATCAACGTTTGATAGTGGACTTTGTGTCATGTGAGGTCGTGCAGCTGCAGGCGTGTGTGTTCTGCCACGTACATTCCTGCCTGAAAACGACATTACTTTGTGTACATTACTTGTCGAAACCTCTTTATGCTGCAAAATTTGTTTGGTGTTATCGCTGGTGGACATAAATGCCTGGGCTATCGTTTTGGCTTTGCTCAGGTTCGGTGTTTCAACAGTCAATAGTTTGCGAAGGATAACCTCATGACCAATGCAAAGCACAAAGAAGTCTCTGAGCATTTGCTCAAGGAATCCATCGAATTCGCAATGTCCTGCAAGGCGCCTTAGTTCGGCGATGTAGCTCGCCACTTCCCGGCCTTCAGACCGTTGACATGTGTAAAATCGATACTTTGCCATCAGAACGCTTTCCTTTGGATTTAGGCCCCCCCCAGACCAGCGTACACAGTTCTTCATACCATTTGGTTGTTGGTTTCACCGGAGCTAGAAGATTCTTCATGAGGCCATAGGTTGTTGCCCCACATTAGGTGAGGAGGATCGCCCTTCGTTTGGCAGCGTTCTCGTCCCCTTCCAGCTCGCTGGCCATGAAGTATTGGTCGAGTCGCTCCACGAAGGCCTCCCAATCGTTCCGTTTTGAGAATTTCTCCAGGATACCAATAGTTCTCTTGCATTTTCGCGTGGTTGTTTGTTATCTCATCGCTAGTTGCTAAGCTCATAAAAAAGTAATGCAACTGAGTGCTGTAGACAATGAGTAAGTGTGACCTTAGCTCCTTTAATTAAACTCCAGAGTGTTGGTACAGCATGGGAGGCCTGCTTATATACAGTGCTCCCAAGGGATGCTGGGATCCCTTGGGACTCAAACAGGTATGCCCTCTGGTGGCGGTATGATACAGGTTGCCTAGGGTTGCATACATAACAGTTTTGGTCTCCGTATTTAAGAAAGGATATACTTGCATTGGAGGCAGTTCAGAGAAGGTTCACTGGGGTGATTCCGGCGATGAAGGGGTTGACTTATGAAGGTAGGTTGAGTAGGTTGGGCCTCATTGGAGTTCAGAAGAATGAGAGGTGATCTTATTGAAACATATAAAATAATGAGGGGGCTCGACAAAGTGGATGCAATGAGGATATTTCTCTCAGGATGTGAACCTAGAACTAGGAGACATAGTTTCAGAATAAGGAGTCGCCCATTTAAAACTGAGATGAGGAGGAATTTCTTCTCTCAGAGGATTGTAAATCTGTGGAATTCTCTGTCCCAGAGAGCTGTGGCGGCTCAGCCAATGAATATATGTAAGGTGAAGATAAACAGATTTTTGAGCGATAAGGGAATAAAGGGTTATGAGGAGCGGGCAGGGAAGTGGAGCTGAGTCCATGATCAGATCAGCCATGTTCTTACTAAATGGCGGAGTAGGCTCGAGGGGCCAAATGGCCTACTCCTGCTCCTATTTCTTACGTTCTTATGTTCTCATTACACAGTACCAGATCAAAGATAGCCTGCTCCTTGGTTGGTTCCGTAATGTACTGTTCAAGGAAATTATCCCGGAAACACACTATGAATTCTTCCTTAAGGCTATCTTAGTCGATTTGATTTGTTCAATCAACATGAAGATTAAAATTGCCCATGATTATTCCTGCTCCTTTATTTAAACCTCCATTATTTCTTGATTTATACTCCATCCAACAGTGTAGTTACTGTTAGGGGGCCTATAGACTTTGCCCACCAGTGAGTGTAATATTTATTCTGTATCTGTCAGTCTCTGGTTAGCGAGTGTGGCTTTTCCTTTATGCCTGGTAGTTTATGGTATGGAAGAGAGGTTTTCACTGTACCTGTCAATTACTGGTAAGTGAGTGTGGGTTTCATTCTGTATCTTTCATTCTCTGTTATGTGAGTGTCAGATTTACACAGTCCCTGTCATTTTCTGATATGTGAGTTTGGGTTTTACCTGTGTCTGTCTGTTTCTGATATTTGTGTGTGGGTTTTACACACTCTCAGCCTATGGTATGAGTGTGTGAATTTTATTCTGTATATAACAGTTTTTGGTGTGGATTTCACTCTATACTTGTCAGTCTCTGGTATGTTAGTTTGTGACTCCTCTATCCCAATCAGTTTCTGTTATGTGAATGCGAGCTATATTCTGTACCTATTAGTTTCTGAAATGTGAGTGTGCATTTTACTCTGTCCATGTCTGTTTCTACTCTGTGATTGTGGGTTTTCCTCCGGCACTGTTAATTTTTGGTATTTGAGTGTTGATTTTCTTTGTGAGTGCAGTTTTACTCTTTATTTATCAGTGTTTGATATGTGAGTGTGGGTTGTAATCTGTATCCGTCAGTTACCGGTGTGTGTGTGTGGCTTTCACTCTCTACCTTTCAGTCTCTGGTATATGTGTGGATTGTATCTGTAAATTTCAATCTCTGGTAGGCGAGTGTGGGTTTTACTCTCGGTCAGTTTCAGGTAATGTGGGCTTTTGTCTGTACCTGTCTGTTTCTGGTATTTGAGTGGGGCTTCATTCTGCACCTTTCAGTTTAAGAACATATGAACACAAGAAATAGGAGCAGGAGTAGGCCATACAGCCCCTCGAGCCTGCTCCGCCATTCAATACGATCATGGCTGATCCGATCATGGACTGAGGTCCATCTCCCTGCCCACTCCCTATAACCCCTTATCATTTAAGAAACTGTCTATTTCTGTCTTAAATTTATTCAATGTCTCAGCTTCCACAGCTCTCTGAGGCAGTGAGTTCCACAGATCCACAACTCTCTGAGAGAAGAAGTTTCTCTTCATTTCAGTTTTAAATGGACGGCCCCTTATTCTAAGATTTTGTCCCCTAGTTCTAGTCTACCCTATCAGTGGAAACATCCTCTCTGCATCCACCTTGTCAAGCCCCCTCATAATCTTATACGTTTCGATAAGATCACCTCTCATTCTTCTGAATTCCAATGAGTAGAGGCCCAATCTACTCAACCTTTCCTCATAAGACAACCCCCTCATCTCTGGAATCAACCTAGTGAACCTTCTCTGAACTGCCTCCAAAGCAAGTATATCCTTTCGTAAATATGGAAACCAAAACTGCACACAATATTCCAGGTGTGGCCTCACCAATACTCTGTACAACTGTAGCAAGACTTCCCTTTACGATAAAGGCCAAGATTCCATTGGCCTTCCTGATCACTTGCTGTACCTGCATACTGACAGTGTTTCAAGCACAAGTACCCCCAGGTCCCACTGTACTGCAGAACTTTGCAATCTCTCTCCATTTAAATAATAACCTGCTCTTTGATTTTTTTCTGCCAAAGTGCATGACCTCACACTTTCCAACATTATGCTCCATCTGCCAAATTTTTGCCCACTCACTTAGCCTGTCTATGTCCTTTTGCAGGTTTTTTGTGTGCTCCTCACACATTGCTTTTGCTCCCATCTTTGTATCGTTAGCAAACTTGGCTACGTTACACTCAGTCCCTTCTTCCAAGTCGTTAATATAGATTGTAAATAGTTGGAGTCCCAGCACCGATCCCTGCGGCACACCACTAGTTACTGATTGCCAACCTGAGAATAAACCATTTACGTTTTCTATTTGTTAGACAATCCTCTATCCATGCTAATATATTACCCCCAACCCCGTGAAATTTTATTATCTTGTGCAGTAACCTTTTATATGGCATTGTGTCACATGCCTTCTCTGATGTGAATGTGGGCTTTAATCTGTAACTCTCAGTTTCTGGTTTGTGAGTTTTATTCTGTATCTGCCAGTTTCTGGTATGTGAGTGTGGGTTTTATTCTGTATCTGGCAGTTTCTGGTATGTAAGTGTGGGTTTTATTCTGTATCTGCCAGTTTCTGGTGTGTGAGTGTGGGTTTGGTCCTATACCTGTTAGTTTCTAGTATATAACTATAAGTTGTTGTTTCATTCTGTACCTTTCAGTATCTCCTGTGAGTTTGGATTTTACTCTGTACCTGTCAGTTTCAGGAATGTGAATGTGGATTTTACTCTGTACCTGTCAGTTTCAGAAATGTGAATGTGAATTTTACACTGTACCTATCAGTTTCAGGAATGTGAGTGTGGATTTTACACTGTACCTGGCAGCCTGTGTTACATGAGTAAGGATTTTAATCTGTACAATACCTCCCAGTTTCTGGTAAGGGAGTGCATATTTTAGTCTGTATCTAACACTCTCGAGGATGTGTGTGAGAGTTTTATTCTTTATCTGTCAGTCTCTGGGATTTGAGTGTGGGTTTTTCTCTGTATCTGTCAGTTTCTGGTATATGGGTTTGGGTATTATCTGTATGTGTCAATTTCGGTAACATGAATGTGCATTTTTGTCTGTATCTTTCACTCTTTGGGATGTGAGTGTGCGTTTTATTCTTTATCTGTCACTCACTTTTAAAAGAGAGTGGATTTTACTCTACAGCTGTCATTCTCTGGGATGTGAGTGTGATCTTCACTCTGTATCTATTATTCCTTGGTGTGTATGTGGGTTTTACTCTGTATCTGTCAGTCTATGGTATGTGAGTGTGGGTATTAATCTGTGAATGTCAGTCTCTGGGATGTAAGAACATAAGAATTAGGAACAGGAGTAGGCCATCTAGCCCCTCGAGCCTGCTCCACCATTCAACAAGATCATGGCTGATCTGGCTGTGGACTCAGCTCCACTTACCCACCCGCTCCCCGTAACCCTTAATTCCCTTATTGGTTAAAAATCTATCTATCTGTGACTTGAATACATTCAATGAGCTAGCCTCAACTGCTTCCTTGGGCAGAGAATTCCACAGATTCACAAGCCTCTGGGAGAAGAAATTCCTTCTCAAGTTGGTTTTAAATTGGCTCCCCCATATTTTGAGGCTGTGCCCCCTAGTTCTAGTCTCCCTGACCAGTGGAAACAACCTCTCTGCCTCTATCTTGTCTATCCCTTTCATTATTTTAAATGTTTCTGGAAGATCACCCCTTATCCTTCTGAACTCCAATGAGTAAAGACCCAGTCTACTCAATCTATCATCATAAGGCAACCCCCTCATCTCCGGAATCAGCCTAGTGAATCGTCTCAGTACCCCCTCCAAAGCTAGTATATCCTTCCTTAAGTAAGGTGACCAAAACTGCATGCAGTACTCCAGGTGCGGCCTCACCAATACCCTATACAGTTGCAGAAGGACCTCCCTGCTTTTGTACTCCATCCCTCTGTCAATGAAGGCCAACATTCCATTCGCCTTCCTGATTACCTGCTGCACCTGCAAACTAACTTTTTGGGATTCATGCACAAAGACCCCCATGTCCCTCTGCACCGCAGCATGTTGTAATTTCTCCCCATTCAAATAGTATTCCCTTTTACTGTTTTTTTCCCCAAGGTGGATGACCTCACACTTTCCGACATTGTATTCCATCTGCCAAACCTTAGCCCATTCGCTTAACCTATCTAAATCTCTTTGCAGCCTTTCTGTGTCCTCTACACAACCCACTTTCCCACTAATCTTTGTGTCATCTGCAAATTTTGTTACACTACACTCTGTCCCCTTTTCCAGGTCATCTATGTATATTGTAAACAGTTGTGGTCCCAGCACCGATCCCTGTGGCACACCACTAACCACCGATTTCCAACCCGAAAAGGACCCATTTATCCCGACTCTCTGCTTTCTGTTAGCCAGCCAATTCTCTATCCATGCGAATACATTTCCTCTGACTCCACGTACCTTTATCTTCTGCAGTAACCTTTTGTGTGGCACCTTATCGAATGCCTTTTGGAAATCTAAATACACCACATCCATCGGTACACCTCTATCCACCATGCTCGTTATATCCTCAAAGAATTCCAGTAAAATAGTTAAACATGATTTCCTCTTCATGAATCCATGCTGCATCTGCTTGATTGCACTATTCCTATCTAGATGTCCCGCTATTTCTTCCTTAACGATAGTTTCAAGCATTTTCCCCACTACAGATGTTAAACTAACTGGCCTATAGTTACCTGCTTTTTGTCTGCCCCCTTTTTTAAACAGAGGCATTACATTTAGCTGCTCTCCAATCCGCTGGTACCTCCCCAGAGTCCAGAGAATTTTGGTAGATTATAACGAATGCATCTGCTATAACTTCTGCCATCTCTTTTAATACCCTGGAATGCATTTCATCAGGACCAGGGGACTTGTCTACCTTGAGTCCCATTAGCCTGTCCAGCACTACCCCGCTATTGATAGTGATTGTCTCAAGGTCCTCCCTTCCCACATTCCTGAGACCAGCAATTTTTGGCATGGTTTTTGTATCTTCCACTGTGTATGTGGGTTTTCCTCCTGTCAGTTGCTGTTATGTGAATGTATGTTTTATTCAAATGTGTGAATGTGGATTTCACTCTGTACCTGTCAGTCTCTTGTGTGTGAGTGTGGCACTTTTTATGTGTACCTGTCTATTTCTGTTATGAGTGGGGTTATATTCTATATGTCACAGTTTCTGTTATGTGAGTGTGGAGTTTACCACATTCTACCTGTCTGTCACTGGTATGTTAATGTGTGTATGTTTTCTGTACCCGTCAGTTGCTATTATATGAATGTTGATTTCATTCTGTGCCTTTAAGTGTCTGGTACAGCTGTGGTATTGTGGGTTTGACATTGAATCAGTCAGTCACTTTCAGGTGAGTGTTGATTTTACTCTCTATCTGTCACTCTCCGGTATGTGTTTTATTCTGTATCTGTCCATCTCTGGGAAGTGAGTGTGGGTTTTATTCTGTATTTGTGTTTCTGATATTTGAGTAAGGGTTTTAATCAGCACCTGTAAGATTCTGTTATGGGAGTGTGGTTTTTAGTCTGTATTTCTCAGTCTCTGGCATGTGAGTGTGGGTATTACTCTGTATCTATCAGAATCTGGAATGTGAGTGTGGGTATTAATCTATCTATCAGTCTCTGGAATGTGAGTGTGGGTATTACTCTGTAAGTATCGGTCTCTGGAATGCAAAAGTGTTTTTTTTCTGTACCTGTCAGTTTCTGGTGAGTGACTGTGGAGTTCACTCTCTAACTATCTGTCTTGGGTATGTGAGTGTGAGTATTTGTCTGTAGCTGTAAGGGCCCGGTATGGGAGAGTGGGTTTCACTCTGTCACTCAGTCAATCTCAGGTACTGGATGTGTTTGTGATTCTTTCTCAATCTGTCATTCAATTTGTCTGAGTGTATGAATCATTATGTTTCTCCCAGTCTCTGCAACTGTTTGTGAGTGTGGAATTAATTCTGTAGCTGTCAGTTTCTGTTATTGTTTGTGAGTGTGGGATTGATTATGTATCTGTTAGACTGGTGTATGTGTGAGTGTGGGATTGATTATGTATCTGTTGGACTGGTGATGCCCGAGAGTGTGGAATTGATTATGTATCTATTAGACTGGTGATGTGTGAGTGTGGGATTGATTATGTATCTGTTAGACTGGTGATGTGTGAGAGTGAGGGATTGATTATGTATCTGTTAGACTGGTGATGTGTGAGAGTATGGGACTAATTATGTATCTGTTAGACTGGTGATGTGTGAGTGTGGGATTGATTATGTATCTGTTAGACTGGTGATGTGTGAGTGTGGGATTTATTATGTAATTGACAGTCTCTTGTACTGAGCTATTCTTGCTCTGTGTGACTGTTGGATTTGGTTCCTTCTCCACCTGCTGTAGGCGGATGATAGTTTGTGATTATCGATGACTGTCTCAGGAGGAGGTTTGGTTCAGTCCATTATCTCCGTTTCTCTGCTCCAGTTTGTAAGCTGTTGGGTTTGAGAGTCAGTGTACAGACACCAGTGGGGATTGACACCGTGTCAGTGACTATCTAATCGTGTGTGTGAGTAAGTGAGTGAAATTGGATTTGCCTTTCAGTGCAATATGATTGGACTTTGAAACAACACATTATTGTACTGCTCCAAGTGACTGTGGGATTCATAATATAATTCTGGAAATTTGGATCACTGTGGGACTGACAGCTTCTGCTGCCTGTGACAATATGATTGAGTTCAGTTCTGTGTCTCTGCGCACTGTGAGTGATAATGTACTTACTGTGTGGGAGAAGGAGCTGCCTGCACTGTTCCTTGTGTTCCGGGTTAAGGAAAGATCACATTTATTCTGGCTTGGTGAAGTATTCTCCTCTGAGAACAATAATAGGAGAATACTATTCGTTATGATATGGACATGTGATGGAGAGAATATAAAAATAAATATAAAAATAAAGTTATAATTCATGTGTTTGTGTATAATAAAGTAAAGTACCTGGAGAGAGGAATCCGTGATACGAACAGTGTCATTGTCTGATCTCACTGCAGTACAGCGGCACTCAGATTCACCACATCAGGTGTATAGGACGGTTCTATAGTAAGTTATCAGCATCCAGACACAACCCAAACCCAGCACTGGTCTATGAATGGGATCACCCGATTGGCACAGTCCAGGTTTATAACTCCCACTCCCATGGGACTACCTGTACAATTCTGACTCGCTTCCTGGAACATAACCAAAGGTACCTGGGCTGTTCAATAATTATTCTCTGTCTATTGAAACCGAGTTGAGGGTGTGTCATTAACAGAATGTCACAGTGACTGGATTCTGATGTATCTGAGGGAGCGACAATGTATCTCTCGATCACCAGCAACACGGTTCTGGAGAATTCAATGCACCGAAACAAAATAACCCATTTGTGAAATGTCTCTTATCACACTCCTCTCCTGGTGTCTGCAATAGATGCACTTTGTGACACTCCTCACATCCTCACTCTCAGACTGTGTTTCCACTGTTCAATGTCCAAGAACAGACACTGAGATTGGAACTGAATCAGGAACATTCACTACTAATTTGGGGAAAGAAAGCAGCAATGATTTGAAAAAGCGAGATGATTTACTTTCTCTGTTACCTTACACTGTATACACACAGCCCGAGAATGGCCTCTCCCTTCCCCCACTCACTCCATGTTCCAGAACAATTTCCTGCTCCACTCTGTCCCTTACAGACAGCCCCCGATTGCCGCTGAACTTACCCCGACACAAAGCCCATCTGCGGACACAGTCCCAATGTGATGAGCTGCTGTAAGGAGGCTGCTGTTTGCTCCCTTACTCGGGCCCGGGATATCTCCGCTCCCTGATGTGTTCAATGATCATCAGCCGAGCACAGAGGAAACGGCAGCCGCTGACAGAGCTGGGGGAGGGGAGCTCGCCTGGGCCCTTCCCGTCGGTTTAAACACTGTGTGCTGAGGGGAGGAGCAGCATGTATTTAGCACATGCTCAGACCATCTTTTTGTCACATCTAAATCAGCAAAAATTGGATTGTTTCACAAGTTGCTTTTATCACTAATTAAATGGGCCACATTGAGAACATGTTAGTTATCATCCGAATTACTGAAAAAACGATTGTGAGAGCCTGACACTGGAGTAAGAGTGACTAAACTGTTTTACTTATTCCATCAGCCTCTGGCGTGTGTGTTTCTCTGTCAGTTTCCGACAGGAGTGTATGGGTTTTACTTGCATATTATTGTTCAGATACGTGGGTGTGGGTTTCATACTGTACCTGTCAGTTTTTGTGAAGTGAATGTGAGATTTATTCCGTACCTGTCAGTCTCTGCTATGAGTTGGGATTTATTGTGTACCTGTCAAGTTTTGATATGAGATTGGGTTTTATTGTGTACCTATCAGTTTCTGATATGTGTGAGTGTGGGTTTTATTCTCTATCTATCAATATCTGATGAGTGTGGTCTTTATCTGTATCGGTCAGTTTCAGTTATGTCTGTGTGTTTTATCATTGATAGAGAATTCAAACAGGCTACATTTAGACAGGCTGTGAAAAAACACAGGCCTCATTGCATTAAGTCATCAATCAACTTGACATTTTCGGACCTTGGGTAGCGAGCCAATTAAAACGTTAAAAGAATATTGATTGAGCCAATAAGGTCAAAGAAGGCGAGTTCTTTTCTGTAAATTGAACCCGGTATAAAATACAGCCATTTTGACCATGTGTCTCAGTAAGACAAAGAAACTGGCAATCCGCCAGCAGCTTGTTACTCTCTGCCAAGATTAAAAAGTTAAAACTACCATCGGAGTTCGTATTTCATTAAAATTAAGAGATCGAACAATTTTGGCGCTGCGAGCAGGGTCGCTGAGGAAAGAAACTGAATTTTGGACATCGGACCTACACACTGAGGTAAGGACACCTCTTTTTCAAAAAAAAGTCCTCGGTCAAAAGTCTAAATTCGCCTCTCCTTCTACGCGATTCCAAAAACCTCCGGTTTGCGAACCCTCCGGTTGGTAGTCGGCTCGAGGTCCCATAGACGTCTAAACTTCGGTGGTGTGTTAGTTAATTAATCACCGACCTATTGATCGGCTAGCAGGCCTATGACTCGAGACCCCAGTAAAGAACTCAGTATAATGGCAGCAGGAGATAAGAACAAAGAATTGCCTACATCTGATAAAGGTGGGCAGGCACCACCTGAAGTTTCGCTAGATTTAATTCTCGAACAGTTGAAAGAATACACAGAGCAACAATTCAACTTATCTAAAACCTGTATTAAGATCGAACGAAAGTATGGAACCTCCAAAGGACAATGGTCCTTGGACGGGATTAAAAGGGTCTGGGGAAAAACGACCCGTATGAAAAATAAAGAGCGAACTAGATGGTCCCTAGCGGTTATGGGCCAGATCCGAAACCGGAATGATATTATAATGCGTTCCCAACATGATGAAGAACTGACCAGTACAAAGGATCAATTGCAAGCAGTTTGTGCACAGCTGCGACAGAAAAAGCTTGAACTTGAAAAGCTGGAAGCGGAAGTTGAAGATCTTAAAGGTGAAATTAAAGAATGGAAAAAATCATTAGGTGAAGAGACAGTAATAGGAAAAGGAAAATGTATTGATCAATTCCCAGGGTACCCATGTTTGGATAAATTAAAAGCGCAAACCCGAAGACACGACCGAGGAATAGATACGGATTCCGAATCCTCCGACAATACAGTGTCGGAGGATGATGAATTAGGGATGCGCTTTGCCCCGTTTAAAAAAAGACGAGTTGTTGTCAAATCAGAAGAGACTGCGGATGAGGGCGGAACCAAAAAAAAAGAGAAGGGTGTCCGGCAGACCCAGAGAAAATTGATAAATGGTCCAAGGAATTGCCCAATCCAAAGAAAGGGGGAGTAAAAACGTGGGACCAATTGGACCGCTTAAGAAATATATATCAACTTCATCCCTGGGACGGAGTGCAAATTTTGACCATAATGGTGCCAAAAACACAGGGAAGAAAATTGCACGACAAGGTAGATGAAGCTTTGGGGCAGAATGAGCAAGAATTAGACGCAGGATGGGAGGCGATTAAACACTGGCTGCAAGCCTTCAGTCCAGATAAGACAGACTGGGGAAAAATTGCAGCTTGCCAACAGAAAGGAACAGAGGAGGTCCTGGAGTATGACGAGCGGTTTAGATGCACGTGGCTAGAACATTCGGGTATGAATAATATGGATGAGGAAATGGATGAACAAGCGTTTGGACCCCTGAAAGCAGCTTTCATGGCAGGTCTAAAGCCAGAACTGTCCAAAATGCTTACGGTAGTGTTACCGGACTGGGAAGATAGAGGAACTACCTTTGCAGCATTGGTGGATCGATGTAACCAATTAGATTGGGATATGGGAGCTAAAGTCCGAGCTGTACAGGCTATGGGATGGAAATCCCAGGATTCCGATAAACAGTTATTAGAAAAATTAGCCGGAAAATGTCATTATTGTGGGAAAGAAGGTCACTGGGCCAAGACGTGCAGGGCAAAACAGCAAGGTCGTGGCTGGGGAAGAGGATGCAGCCAGGGATACAATTCAGCCAACAAACCAGGCTTGTCACAAGATAACGACCTCATAGAAACATTTAAGCGACTGACAATACAACAACAGAAGGAGTTACTTGGGATAGCAAAAAACGATTCGAGCCCACCCTGGCCCCCCTCCTCGCACTAATACAACAAAGGGGAGATGGACTATATATAACTGTGAGGGTGGGCGATAAGGATGTGGACTGTCTTTTAGACACAGGGCGGAATTAACATGCTTACCGCTACAATATGGAGACTTTTTGCCGTTGGATGGTAGGGCACGGACAGCCTATGGAGTTGGGGGGCCATAAAATGGAAATTAAAAGGACAACACTGGTACTTATAGGGCTGGGTCCACATGAACTAACCACACCGGTCTGGATAGGCCCAGTAGATCAACCCTTTTTAGTAATGGACGTTCTAATCCAAATAAAATGCAACGATGAATCTGAGGATGGTCGGGTGACATGGTCAATTAGAACGTTGAAGAAAGAAGAATTGAAGGAACACCCGATATGGGCTAAAGATAAGAACGATTATGGCCTACTCCAGATGGAGCCTGCGTTATTTACAGGGACCAAGCCTCCATGCACTAAACAGTATCCCATCAGTCCAACTGCCATCGCGGGAATCTTACCGGTTATTCAGCAATTGGAGAAACAAGGGGTGCTTATTAAAATGCATAGCTCCTCCAATAGCCCCGTGTGGTCGGTACAGAAATCTAATGAGACTTGGCGTTTGACTGTCGATTATAGGAAAGCTAACCAGTGTATTGATCAAAAAGCTCCTTTGGTCGCAGATCCCTCCACCATTTTTAATGTCCTCAAACCGGAACATAAATATTTCTCGGTTATAGATATGGCCAACGGATTTTGGTCAGTGCCTCTGGCACCGGAGGTTCGACAGTGGTTTGCTTTCACTGCCCAAGGACAACAGTATACTTGGACCTGGTTACCACAGAGTTCCCACAACAGCCCTACGGTATTCCACATGGCTTTACAAAGCCATTTGCGAGAATTACCTCCCCTGTCATCCACAGTCATCCAATATGTAGACGATATCCTGCTAGCTTCAAACACGGAGGAACAGCATGAACAAGATTTACGAGCGTTGCTGGACCACCTTTGGCTGAAAGGACATAAAGCCAGCATCGACAAATATCCCAAGAAGAGGTTGTATACCTGTGACAAAAGATTTCACAAGGAAAGAGAGAACTTACCCAGGACAGAACTGCAGCCATCCGAGCTGCTAAAAAACCCACCACTATTCAGGAACTAAGGTCTTTTTTGGGATTGTGTAACTTTAACAGAAATTGGATTGACTCCTTCACACAGCTTGCTCAGTCATTGAATGATATCTTAAAGGGAAACATGCCTCTAAAGAAGCCATCACTCTCACTAAGCAACAGCAAGAGGCCTTCCTCAGTTTGAAAAACGCTGTGTGTTCGGCACCGGCTCTGGGAATCCCCGACAGTGGTAAGCCATTTACCCTGTTTGTCCATGAGAAATAAGGATAACATAGGGATCGGCAAAGACCTATTGGCTATTATTCAGCAAAACTGGATGCGGTAGCCCTCGGATGGGAAAGTTGCCTAAGGGCTATGGAAGCTACATGTCGAGCGGTAATGATCACTGCGGGTCTAGTCCTCGACCAAAAGCTGATTGTCAAGTGTCCCCACACCGTACACGCTTTGCTGTCTATGAATAGAATGTCTCAGGTGACAGCAGCTTGATGGACCCGCTGGACAGCAGTTTTGGAAGCTCCAATCTCCATATCGTCCGGGCCAGCCCGGTTAATCCCGCAACTATGCTCCCGATGTCAGAATCGAGGGAGCAAGAGGGGGGAGAATGTGAAGAGCATGACTGCATGGAGATTTTAAAAGAAACAGAAGAAGCAGCCTTAACAGCAGAGGAGCCTCTGCACAACCCAGACCTCATCCATTTACAGATGGTTCCTCCTCTGTTGACAATGGTACCAGAAAAGCAGGATGGGCAGTTACAACCTTATATGAGGTAGTGGCAAAAGGATGTTTACCCTCAGGAATGTCAGCACAACAGGCCGAGTTACGGGCCCTGTCAGAAGTATGTCGAATAGCAGAAGGACAGACAGCTAATGTCTTCACAGATTCGCGTTATGCTTTTGGAGTCGCTCACGACTTTGGTCTGTTATGGCGAAAAAGAGGATTCCTCACTGTCGCTGGTACACCTATCTGAAATGGAAAAGAAGTCGGAGACTTACTGGAGGCCATACAATTACCTCAGGAAGTGTCCATCCTGAAGTGTAAGGCCCATACCAAGGAAAATACCACAGAAGCACAGGGAAATACCCTAGCCGACCAGGCAGCTAAAGATGCCGCCTCACAGGGCGTTCCTCCAGAAGAACCAACACAGATGTGCAGATTGAAAGCACTCAGGACTCTGACACGAGACCTTCAAACAATGCAAGGCGAGTGCTCCCAAGAGGAAAAATGGACATGGATTGAGGCAGGAATTAAACTATGCGAAGATGGTGTCTGGAGACAAAGAGTTACCGACAAGCCAGTCGCACCACAAGCGCTTATGCCTTTTTTAGCCCAACAGATCCACTCATGGGGACACTTGGCCTCACAACAGATGACGGCACGGTTCCAGAAAAGCTGGTGGGGTCGGGGATTTAAAAAACATGCCCAGCTGGTAACAGACCGCTGTGTGGTCTGCCAGAAAAAAAGTTCTGGACCCATCACGGTAATGCCCCAACTGAGGCCCACTGCCCCTGTCGGACCATTCCAGCATCTGCAGGTTGATTATATATCTCTTCCTTCATGCCAAGGATGCACTAACATTCTTTTCATGGTCGACAGATTCTCTAGATGGGTAGAAGCTGTCCCAACTAAAAGAGCCACAGCCAATCACACTGCAAAGGTCTTGTGTAAGGATTACATTCCCCGATGGGGAGTCCCGAGTAGCATTGACTCAGATCAGGGAACACACTTCACAGGTGCTGTCTGCCAAGAAGTCTGTAGGTTACTGAACATTACGTGGGATTTACACTGTCCTTATCATCCACAATCATCAGGACAAGTAGAACGAATGAATCGAACTCTGAAACAACGGCTTGCCAAATATCACCAAGAAGGAATACCATGGCCCCAGGCACTACCAATAGTGCTATGTAGCATTAGGGCAACCCCGAACAGAACTACAGGTCTAAGCCCATTTGAAATTATAACAGGAAGACCCATGTCGCTGCCAGGAACTATCGATTTACGGAAAGCTGATGTTCACTTAATGAGTGACACTTTGTTATCATACTGTCAGAACTTAACCAATGCTATTAGTTCTGTTTCCCGACAGGTATCGGCAGCTTGGGATAATCCACCCGAAGGAGGACACGACATCATCCCGGGAGTCTGGGTCTATGTGAAAAAGTTCATAAAGAACCTTTGGGTGCCAAGTGGGAGTGACCTTATCAAGTGTTATTGACCACCCAGGCAGCTGTTAAAGTCCAAGGAAAGAAAGCCTGGATCCACGCTTCACACGTTAAATGAGCACCCGTAACTGAAGCTGAAATCTAATAAGGACAATTACTTTTCGCGAAAATGTATAAATTTACTGTATTATTGATTGTAGGTATTCTAGGCATAGGCCTACTTCTTACCAGCCGACCCTCTGCACCAAAGGGAAATAGTAGGGTAACAAGGGAATTATATGTAAATACCTTTTATTTTATATTGTTTGTTTATGTTGATTAAATGTTGTTGCAACCAGGCGGCTGTAATTGCTATCCCGCAGGTGAGACACCTTGCAGGTCCCAGCATACCGTCTGTACGTGGCACAGGGGTATGTTATGCTTAGGGGAAGGTTGTTTACTGGTTGAACTAAGATATTGATTTGGATTAAATCGGAATAAGGTTAATTAACCTACTAAAACCAGACTTCCATTGTGGCCACGATGGAACTCGGGTTGGTGTAAATTTGTGTGGAAGCTACTAGTCCGGACATGTGGCGAAACACCAACAAATTTTAGAAGGAAACTCTATTAACATGTATGAAATTATTTTGTAGAATGTTTAACCAGTGATACCTGATGTTTTATGATTCAGTTTGTGAAAGAATCAAAGGGGGGATTAATAGAGAATTCAAACAGGCTGCATTTAGACAGGCTGTGAAAAAACACAGGCCACATTGCATTAAGTCATCCATCAACTTGACATTTTCGGACCTTGGGTAGCAAGCCAATTAAAACGTTAAAAGAATATTGATTGAGCCAATAAGGTCAAAGAAGGCGAGTTCTTTTCTGTAAATTGAACCGGTATAAAATACAGCCATTTTGACCATGTGTCTCAGTAAGACAAAGAAACTGGCAATCAGCCAGCAGCTTGTTACTCTCTGCCAAGATTAAAAAGTTAAAACTACCATCGGAGTTCGTATTTCATTAAAATTAAGAGATCTAACAATTATGCACCTGTCAGTTTCTGATATGAGTGCGTGTACTTTAACCTATATCATCAGCTTCTGGTATCTGAGTGTGGATATTGACCAGTATCTGTCAGTTTTTCAGATCGGAGTATGGATTTTATTCTGTACCTGTCAGATTCTGGTATGGGAGTATGGGGTTTAATCAGTACATGTCATTTTCTGATATGTGATTGTGGTTTTAATCTGTAGCGGTCACTTTCTGATATCGAAGTGTGGATTGCATTCTGTACCTGTCAGTTTCTGCTATGTGAATGTGGGTTTTATTCTGTACTTATCAGTTACTGCTGTGTGAGTGTAGGAATTAATATGTACCTGTCAGTTTCTGAGATGTCAGTGTTTTTTTTCTGTACCTGTCAGTTTGTGGTAGATGTGTGGGGTGTCAGTTTCTGGTATCGGAGTGTGGACTTTTGCCTTTATATGTCAGTTTGTGCAATGTGAATGTGGGATTTATTCTGTATCTCTCATTCTGGGGTAAGTGAGTATGTGTTTCCTCTGTACCTGTTAATTTCTGGTATGTGAGTGTGGGATTTATTCCGTACCTGTCAGTTTCTGTATCTGTGTGTTGGTTTTATTCTGTATCTGTCAGTTTCTGGTATGTGAGTGTGTGTTTTATACTATATCTGTGAAATTTACAGATCAGAGACGAACCCAACAGACAAAAGTTTTTCATTATATTGGACAAATGCGATTCAGAAATATTTGGAGTAGAGACGAGCTATTAGTACATTATATGAACCATATCTGTCAGTGGTACAGCGAGTGTGGGATTCATTCTGTATCTGTCAGTCTGTGGTACAGTGAGTGAGTGTGGGATTCACAAGAACATAAGAACACAAGAATTAGGAACAGGAGTAGGCCATCTAGCCCCTCGAGATTGCTCCGCCATTCAATAAGATCATGGTTGATCTGGTCCTGGACTCAGCTCCACTTACCCACCCGCTCCCCATAACCCTTAATTCCCTTATTGCTTAAAAATCTATCTATCTTTGACTTGAAAACATTCAATGAGCCAGCCTCAACTGCTTCCTTGGGCAGAGAATTCCACAGATTCACAACCCTCTGGGAGAAGAAATTCTTTCTCAACTCGGTTTTAAATTGGCTCCTCCGTATTTTGAGGCTGTGCCCCCTAGTTCTAGTCTCCCCCACCAATGGAAACAACCTCTCTGCCTCTATCTTGTCTATCCCTTTCATGATTTTAAATGTTTCTAAAAGATCACCCCTCATCTTCTGAACTCCAAGGAGTAAAGACCCAGTCTACACAATCTATCATCATAAGTTAACCCCCTCATTTCTCGAATCAGCCTAGTGAATCGTCTCTGTACCCCTTCCAAAGCTAATATATCCTTCCTTAAGTAAGGTGACCTAAACTGCACGCAGTACTCCAGGTGCGGCCTTACCAATACCTTATACAGTTGCAGCAACACCTCCCTGCTTTTGTACTCCATCCCTTTCGCAATGAAGGCCAACATTCCATTTGCCTTCCTGATTACCTGCTGCACCTGCAAACTAAACTTTTGGGATTCATGCACAAGGACCCCCAGGTCCCTCTGCACCACAGCATGTTGTAATTTCTCCCCATTCAAATAATATTCCCTTTTACTGTTTTTTTTCCCCAAGGTGGATGACCTCACACTTTCCGACATTGTATTCCATCTGCCAAACCTTAGCCCATTCGCTTAACCGATCCAAATCTCCTTGTAGCCTCTCTGAGTCCTCTACACAACCCGCTTTCCCACTAATCTTAGTGCCATCTGCAAATTTTGTTGCACTACACTCTGTCCCCTCCTCTAGGTCATCTATGTATATTGTAAACAGTTGTGGTCCCAGCACTGATCCCTGTGGCACACCACTAACCACTGATTTCCAACCGGAAAAGGACCCATTTATCCCGACTCTCTGCTTTCTGTTCGCCAGCCAATTCTCTCTCCATGCCAATACATTTCCTCTGACTCCGCGTACCTTTATCTTCTGCAGTAACCTTTTGTGTGGCACCTTATCGAATGCCTTTTGGAAATCTAAATACACCACATCCATCGGTACACCTCTATCCACCATGCTCGTTATATCCTCAAAGAATTCCAGTAAGTTAGTTAAACATGATTTCCCTTTCATGAATCCATGCTGCGTCTGCTTGATTGCACTATTCCTATCCAGATGTCCCGCTATTTCTTCCTTAATGATAGTTTCAAGCATTTTCCGCACTACAGATGTTAAACTAACCGGCCTATAGTTACCTGCTTTTTGCCTGCCCCTTTTTTTAAACAGAGGCGTTACATTAGCTGCTCTCCAATCCGCTGGTACCTCCCCAGAGTCCAGAGAATTTTGGTAGATTATAACAAATGCATCTGCTATAACTTCTGCCATCTCTTTTAATACCCTGGGATGCATTTCATCAGGACCAGGGGACTTGTCTACCTTCAGTCCCATTAGTCTGTCCAGCACTATCTCCCTTGTGATAGTGATCATCTCAAGGTCCTCCCTTCCCACATTCCTATGACCAGCAATTTTTGGCATGGTTTTTGTGTCTTCCACTGTGAAGACGGAAGCAAAATAATTGTTTAAGGTCTCAGCCATTTCCACATTTCCCATTGTTAAATCCCCCTTTTCATCTTCTAAGGGACCAACATTTACTTTAGTCACTCTTTTCCATTTTATATATCTGTAAAAGCTTTTACTATCTGTTTTTATGTTTTGCGCAAGTTTACCTTCGTAATCTATCTTCCCTTTCTTTATTGCTTTTTTAGTCATTCTTTGCTGTTGCTTAAAATCTTCCCAATCCTCTAGTTTCCCACTAACCTTGGCCACCTTATACGCAGTGGTCTTTGATTTGATACTTTCCTTTATTTCCTTGGTTATCCATGGCTGGTTATCTCTTCTCTTGCCGTCCTTCTTTTTCACTGGAATATATTTTTGTTGCGCATTATGAAAGAGCTCCTTAAAAGTCCTCCACTGTTCCTCAATTGTGCCACCGTTTAGTCCTTGTTTCCAGTCTACTTTAGCCAACTCTGCCCTCATCCCACTGTAGTCCCCTTTGTTTAAGCATAGTACTCTCGTTTCTGACACAACTTCCTCATCCTCAATCTGTATTACAAATTCAACCATATTGTGATCACTCATTCCGAGAGGATCTTTTACGAGGAGATCGTTTATTTTTCCTGTCTCGTTACACAGGACCAGATACAAAATGGCTTGCTCCCTTGTAGGCTCTGTTACATACTGTTCTAAGAAACAATCCCGTATGCATTCTATGAATTCCTCCTCCAGGCTACCCCCTGCGATTTGATTTGACCAATCAATATGTAGGTTAAAATCCCCCATAACAACTGCCGTTCCTTTTTCACATGCCTCCATTATTCCCTTGATTATTGCCCGCCCCACCATGAAGTTATTATTTGGGGGCCTATAAACTACGCCGACCAGTGACTTTTTCCCCTTACTATCTCTAATCTCCACCCACAATGATTCAACATTTTGTTCATTGGAGCCAATATCATCCCTCACAACTGCCCTGATATCATCCCTTATTAACAGAGCTACCCCACCTCCCTTCCCTTCCTGCCTATCTTTCCGAATCGTCAGATACCCCTGTACGTTTAATTCCCAGTCCTGGCCACCTTGCAACCATGTCGCTGTAATGGCCACCAAATCATACCCATTTGTAATGATTTGTGCCGTCAACTCATTTACTTTATTTCTAATGCTGCGTGCATTTAGGTAGAGTATTTTCATCCTAGTTTTTAAACCATGATTTTTAGTTTTTACCCCTCCTGCAGCCCTTTTATATTCAGTGGCCCTTTTTTTTCTTGCGTTTGGTTTCTCTGCCCTCCACTTTTACTCATCTCTTTTCTGTCTTTTGTTTTTGTCTCCTTTTTGTTTCCCTCTGTCTCCCTGTATTGGTTCCCATCCCCCTGCCATATTAGTTTAACTCCTCACCAACAGTACTAGCAAACACTCCCCCTAGGACATTGGTTCCGTTCCTGCCCAAGTGCAGACCGTCCGGTTTGTACTGGTCCCACCTCCCCCAGAACCTGTTCCAATGCCCCACGAATTTGAATCCCTCCCTGCTGCACCACTGCTCAAGCCACGTATTGATTCACTCTGTATCAGTCAGGCTGTGGTACAGGGAGTGAGTGTGGGATTCACTCTGTATCTGTCATAAATGCAAGTGTTTGTTGTTGCTGTAGAAATGAAGCTTTTCAGTTACTTACGGTGGTTAACATTTACGCAGAAGAAAATGTCAGAAGCAGCCTCGTGGATAACCATTGGGAAAGTGCTGTTACTGGTGAGATCACGATTTGCTCGATGCAAACTTGGCTAATAACTCTAGAGGTGATGGAAAAGAAAGCAACATTTTGGGATGTTTGAGTGAGATGAGAAAACATAATCAGCGCGAGGAGCCCGATCAGAGAGCTGGCGGGCAAGAAGCATTGAGCTCCTGTTTACTGCCCGATGCTATTTCCAAAACAACGGGGAAGAACAGTCCCTGGATCTGGGAACTTGGAGGCCTTTCAGCACATGGAACTTGGAGGCAAATCATCCCTTCAAGCCTGTTACATAAGGAACAGGGGGAGGCCATTCAGTCCCTCGAGTCTGTTACATTGGAGCAGGAGGAGGCCATTCAGTCCCTCGAGTCTGTTACATTGGAACAGAAGGAGGCCCATTCAGTCCCTGGATCCTGTTACATAGGAACAGTCGGCCATTCTGCCCCTCAACTCTGTTACATTAGGAACTGGAGTGGGCCGTTCAGCCCTGGAGTCTACTTTACAGGAATAGATGGACACCATTCAGCCCCTCAAACCTGTTACATATGAATAGGAGGCCATTCAGTCCCTTGAGTTTGTTGCATAGAAACAGGAGGTGGGCATTCAGTACCTCAGCCTTGCTTTAAAGGAATTGGTGGAGGCGATGCATCGACTGGATACTGTTACACAGGAATAGGGAGGCCATCCATCCTCTGGAGCCTTTTACTTTGGAACAGGAGTGGGCCATTCAGACCCTCAAGCATGTGATGTAGGAACTGGAGGAGGCCATTCAGCCCCTGAGAATGTTATGGGAACTGGAAGAGGCCAATAAGCCAGTTGCACATGTCATATTGGAACTGGAGGAGGCCACTCATCCCATCTAACTTATTACACAGGAACAGGAGGTGGCTGTTCAGTACCGAATGTTGTTAGACAGGAACAGGATGAGGCCATTCTTCCCCTCGAGCCTGTTACATTGGATCAGGAGGATGCCCTTCCATTCTGTTACATGGGAAGAGGAAGAGGCCATTCAGCCTCTCTAACATTAGAAACACGAGCAGACCACTCAGCCTTTGATTCTGTGACATGGGAACAGCAGGATGTTTTTCATCCCCTCGAGCTTCTTACATTAGGAACAGGAGAAGACCACTCAGTCCCTCGGGTCTGTTACATAGGAACAGGAGTAGGCCAATTCCACCCCTCGGAACTGTTCACCAGGAACAGGAGGTGGCCATTCAGCCCCTCACGCCTGTTACAGAGGAATTGGAGGAGGCCATTCAGTCCCTCCTGCATATTATATAGGAACTGGGGGAGGACATTCAGCCACTCAAGCATGTTGTATAGGAACTGGGGGAGGACATTCAGCCCCCAAGCATGTTAAATTAGGATCACAAGCAGGCCATTCAGCCCTTTGACCCTGTGACATGGGAGCAGGAGAAGGCCATTCAACCCGTCGAGAATGTTATATAGGAAGAGGAGGAGGCCATTCAGCTCCTCGAGCCTATTACATTAGGAACTGGAGGAGGCCATTCAGCTCCTTGAGCCTATTACATTAGGAGCAGGAGGAGGCCATTCAGCTCCTCGAGCCTATTACATTTGGAAATGGAGAGGGCCATTCAGCAACTGGAGTTAGGAAACAATAGGACGACACAATTCTGCCCCTCAGGTCTGTTACATTAGGAATAGGACAAGAGCATTCAGTCCCATGGGACTGTTTCATGGGAACAGGAGGAGGGCATTCAGCCCCTAGAGCTTGTTACATTGGACCTGGAGGAGGCCATTCAGCCCCTAGAGTCTGTTACACAGGAATAGAAGTGGCTATTCAGTCCTTGGAACCTGTTACATAAGAGCTAAATGAGGCCATTCATCCCATTCCAGCCTGATACATAGGTACAGGGGGAGGTCATTCTGCCCCTAGAGCTTGTTACCTATGAACAGAAGGAGGCCATTAAGCCCCTCGTGTTTATTACATTAGGAACAAGAGAAGGTCACTCAGTATCTCCAGTCTGTTAAATTAGGAACAGGAGGTGGCCATCAGCCCCCTCAGGCCTGTTACACAGGAATAGGAGGAGGCCATTCAGCACCACAAACATGTTTAATTCGGATAACCTGTCTGTGTATCCACACACTGTAATTGGTATCGTACCTACTGTGTGTGAGAAGCAGCCGGTTGCACTGTTCCTTATGTCTCAGCTGGTGGAAATTTCACATTTAGAAACATAGAAAATAGGTGCGGGAATAGGCCTTTCGGCCCTTCAAGCCTGCACCGCCATTCAATAAGTTCATGGCTGAACATGCAACTTCAGTACCCCATTCCTGCTTTCTCGCCATACCCCTTGATCCCCCGAGTAGTAAGGACTACATCTAACTCCTTTTTGAATATATTTAGTGAATTGGCCTCAACAACTTTCTGTGGTAGAGAATTCCACAGGTTCATCACTCTCTGGGTGAAGAAGTTTCTTCTCACCTCAGTCCTAAATGGCTTACCCCTTATCCTTAGACTGTGACCCCTGGTTCTGGACTTCCCCAACATTGGGAACATTCTTCCTGCATCTAACCTGTCTAAACCCGTCAGAATTTTAAACGTTTCTTTGAGATCCCCTCTCATTCTTCTGAACTCCAGTGAATACAAGCCCAGTTGATCCAGTCTTTCTTGACAGGTCAGTCCCGCCATCCCGGGAATCAGTCTGTTGAATCTTCGCTGCACTCCCTCAATAGCAAGAATGTCCTTCCTCAAGTTAGGAGACCAAAACTGTAACAATACTCCAGGTGTGGCCTCACCAAGGCCCTGTACAACTGTAGCAACACCTCCCTGCCCCTGTACTCAAATCCCCTCGCTATGAAGGCCAACATGCCATTTGCCTTCTGTACCTGCATGTCAACCTTCAATGACTGATGTACCATGACATCCAGGTCTCGTTGCACCTCCCCTTTTCCTAATCTGTCACCATTCAGATAATAGTCTGTCTCTCTATTTTTACAACCAAAGTGGATAACCTCACATTTATCCACATTATACTTCATCTGCCATGCATTTGCCCATTCACCTAACCTATCCAAGTCACTCTGCAGCCTCATAGCATCCTTCTCTCAGCTCACACTGCCACCCAACTTAGTGTTGTTCCAGTTCCTTCAATTCCTTGCCTGTAGGAAGAAAATGTATCTCTGATCATTCAAGAGCAGGAGAGGTAGAAAATACTAAAGTGATGAATGTAATCGTTCACTTAATATTCATTATGAACATTCACAAAGGGAAGCCAGCGATACAAACAGTGTCAGTGTCGGACTCCACTGCAGTACTGCAGCACTCGGCTTCTGCACACCAAGTGTGTTGGGCAGATTTACAGCGAGTTACTGACATCCAGACACAACCCAACCCCTGCTCTGTTTCCGGAATGGGACGACCCGATGGAGCACGGACTTTTACACAGCTCAGATTGCTACTCCCCTCTCCCAGGGCACTAACCGTTCAACCAAAAACAAAGAGCCGCTGTTTAAAACATGCCCTTCATATTTCTCACCCGGTGCCTGCAATAGATGCTCCTTGTCTAAATCCTCAGTGTCCGGCTCTGCTGCCACTGCTCGCTGTCCAATGACAACAAACACGGTGAGACTGGAATTAAAGCAGAAACGTTCACTACTGGTTTGCAGGGAGAAAGCAGCAATGATTGATTGTAAACAGCAGATCCTTCCCATTCTGTCTCCCTTACCCGGGACACACGCTGTCCACACACAGCCCGAGAATGGCCTCTCCCTTCCCCCACTCACTCCACGCATTGAGACCAGTTCTTTCTCCACTCCGCCTGTTACACACAGACCCCGACTCCCCTTGAACTTCCCCCGGACTCAGTGCAGATCTCTGAGCCCATCTGCGGACACGCTCCCAAAGCGATGTGCTGCTGTAAGGAGGCTGCTGCTCGCTGCCTTACCCCAGGGCCGCGGTGTCCCCATTCCCGGCTGTTTAAACCATCTTCTTCCGCTCACTGAGTGAATGGCGCTCACAGGCAGGGCTGGGGGAGGGGAGGGGAGGGCGTATGCGCTCTTCTGCTTCCTGGAAATCGACACGGGGCGGGCGGGGCTTATCCCCGCATGCGCAGCTCTCTGCAATAATTCAGTCTTTAAAAATCAAAGTGAACTTTTCCCAATTTACTTTTATCAGAATCTGAGCAAAGGAACTGGGCCTGGGGGGTAAGGACAGAAAATGTTTAAAGCTGGGGGCCTTACCCCTTTGAGATGCTCAATTTGGGATCATTCCGTGCAGGGTGTTTTTCTCTTCGTGAGCCCGTCTTCACAAAGCAATCCTGCAGAAACATCGGAGGGACGGGGGAGTAGGAGTGTTTGCTGGGACTGTGCAGGAGTTAATATCTGACAGAAACTGTCCCAGTTTAATTTAATCAGAGTGAAACACTCGGTCACTGAGAGTAATACCGAACGGCCCTGAGCTGCAAGATTACAGGGAGCACAACAGGCAAACGAGGGTTAAATGTGGGACCTTGTTTCTCTCACTCTCTGACACTGTCCCGCAGTGTGGGATTAATAATGTGTCTGTCTATGGTACAATATCAGTGAGAGAGGGGACTGCATCTTCTGTCTCTCCAATGGGATCTTTCAGAATAAAACCGGACCTCACAGGTCAGTCTGGAACTGATACTGTGCATGTTTCTGTGTCTCACCGCCCTGCCTCGCACTCCCCTGTCTCTCTCTCTCTCTCAGCCCACTCTCTCTTTCTCTGTCGCTTTCCCCCTTTCTTTTGTACTGTCTGTGAAGGCGGGATTATGTTATTTAGCGTGATTTGGAAACACTGTTGGAAGTACAACACTGAGAATTTCTCTGTTTCTCTCTCTGGTGCTATACATGACGGTGTGGCACTGTGACTGAGCGTAATATGGAGACACTGATACACAGTGTAAGAATAATACTGTGCCTGTCTCTCTCTCTTTTCCGCTGATGCTATACATGAATGTGAGATATTATTATGGAGCGTAAAAAGCAGACACAGTTAGGGAGTTTTTAAAGATTGATTCTGTGTCTCTGTCGCTCTCTCTGATAGCCATCTCTGGGTGGTGAGTATGAGATGTATAGGACACCAGTTACAGTTAAATATCCCTCAGTTTAGGAGGAGAGAGAGACACAGAGAGGCTGGAGGGGCGGTGAGCACATAATTTATATTTTCACATTAATCAAACATATTTCCTCTGCTGTGATTGGCTCCTGCCCCTAAATCTGGGGAACAGACATTGTGAGGAGCGCCGGCCTCAGAGTGTTTAACACTTACTGAGCTGGGAAACTACAACTAACCCCGAGAATCGGCAGCACAGGCCGAGCGGAGAGGAAATTTTGTGCTGGGAGCTGTAAATCTGGGACAGTTTGTGCTGTGAATGTGCAGATGTTAACATTGTGTGATGAGAGTGTGTTAAAGGGGCGGCCGGGTGAGACTAATGTCACTGTGTTTGTGTGACCGTCTCATCGCCGGATTCCAGAGTCCCTCTTGTGTAAAATTCAAAGATTTTCCTGTCACAGGATCGCCCTGCTGCCCTGCTCAGGTCTAAAGTGGGAATTAAACGTCAAGTTTGATGTGATTTCAAATTTCAATCGAAAAACAGAGAAAATGTCCGCGATCGGGTGAAAGAGCGCGATCAGTGCAGCAATAAAACGGGTTTAAATCCAAATTGCTGTCTTCAATTTGGATGAAACTTTCTCGACAACAAACATCCCGGTGTTCGGGACAGAAAGGGGCCAGTCTGGGAATCTGGAGGGCCCGGGTTGAATTGGAATCGGACAGTTAATGAGGAGAGAGAAACACAGAGAGGCTGGAGGGGCGGAGAGTTGACAGCAGGATGTCTCCGCCCCGTCCGCTCGCTGCCTTTAAGTTGCTCTGTGCCGCCGCCTCCCGTTTCATTTCTGACCGAGCTCTGACTGTCAGGGAGATTTTCCACAGAGTCGCGGACATGACTGACACTGCAGCCGCCGAAACCGCTCCTCCTGCCGCCGCCGCTCAAACCAAGGCTCCCAGCAAGGCGGCGGTGGCGGCTCCCCGCTCCAAGCCAGCCGGTGATAGAAACATAGAAAATAGGTGCAGGAGTAGGCCATTCGGCCCTTCGAGCCTGCACCGCCATTCAATGAGTTCATGGCTGAACATGCAACTTCAGTACCCCATTCCTGCTTTCTCACCATACCCCTTGATCCCCCTAGTAGTAAGGACTTCATCTAACTCCTTTTTGAATATATTTAGTGAATTGGCCTCAACAACTTTCTGTGGTAGAGAATTCCACAGGTTCACCACTCTCTGGGTGAAGAAATTCCTCCTCATCTCAGTCCGAAATGGCTTCCCCCTTATCCTTAGACTGTGTCCCCTGGTTCTGGACTTCCCCAACATTGGGAACATTCTTCCTGCATCTAACCTGTCTAACCCCGTCAGAATTTTAAACGTTTCTATGAGGTCCCCTCTCATTCTTCTGAACTCCAGTGAATACAAGCCCAGTTGATCCAGTCTTTCTTGATAGGTCAGTCCCGCCGTCCCGGTAATCAGTCTGGTGAACCTTCGCTGCACTCCCTCAATAGCAAGAATGTCCTTCCTCAGGTTAGGAGACCAAAACTGTACACAATACTCCAGGTGTGGCCTCACCAAGGCCCTGTACAATTGTAGCAATACCTCCCTGCCCCTGTACTCAAATCCCCTCGCTATGAAGGCCAACATGCCATTTGCTTTCTTAACCGCCTGCTGTACCTGCATGCCAACCTTCCATGACTGATGTACCATGACACCCAGGTCTCTTTGCACCTCCCCTTTTCCTAATCTGTCACCATTCAGATAATAGTCTGTCTCTCTGTTTTTACCACCAAAGTGGATAACCTCACATGGTGAAGTGGCCTCCCCACAGCAGAATGCCCAGGCCGGAGGAACGGCAAACGTTGCCTCCTGACCAAACGGATGGTCCACCATTGCGACCACTGCCGGTAACTCCACACTCCTGCAAGAACAGCAGGTCTGCCTTGACCTTGACAAGGCACCCCAAGGTCGTAGTTGACTTAATGCTACGCACGTTAATGGATGCAATTTTTAAATTGGTGGTTACAGTCCAAAAATTACATTTAGGTCACGCAGTCCTTTGGCCCTATGGCCTGTTCCCGTACACATAGGTTAATTTTAAACTTTTCTACTGCACCTTGGCTGAGATATGGGTTGTCCTCTGCCTTGGGGATGGTTCGAGCAGGGGACGCCAGCACTGTGGACGGGGATCCTCCATGTCAACTGGGCTGCCCTCGCCTGGTGTTGGTTGTTCCTTGTGTGCATCTCCTGTGGTGTCGTTGCTCACAGTGTTCTGGAGTTGGGGTGCATCTGTCGCTTTGTCGCTCCCAGAGACCCGGAGCGGGGGTGCATTGGTGGCTTCGTCGCTCCCAGAGATCCGGAGCTGGGCTTCATTCATTGCTCCTGGAAATCCGGTGCGGGAGTGCATTGGTGACATCACTGCCCCCGGGGTCCCGGAGCTGGGCTGCGCTGGTCGCATTGGCGTGTTGCCTCTTCTTCTGCTGGTGGTAGTGAGGGCTTTTGCCTCGCCCTTCATCATCAGATGAGCTGCAGCCACTGCTGTCCATCGTGGACTGTAGCCGTCTTTTGCCTCTTGTTTCTGGAGGAAGCCCCTTTCCCTTTGACTTGCGGGCCACCTTCTTCTTGATGAGCTGTCATTCCTGTTTTCCTTCTGCTTCTGCTCCCTCCTCTTCCATGGACTCGGTGTCTCGGCGGGGGGGGGGGGGTGGGGGGGGGGAGGGAGTTTCACTGCTGGGTGCTAGTGTCTGGCAGCTTGCCGTGGCAGACTTTCCTTCCTCCTCTCGGTCAGTGTCGACTAGGGCAGTGGTTTGTTCGCACGGTGTCTTGGAGAAGAGGGCGGTGTTGCACTCCTCAGCTTTCTCCTCACGTGTCACCATGTTCTTTGCCGCCTGCGCATAGCTGAAATTCCGCTTGGGGCAGGCCTTGTACAGATGTCCAGCCTGACCACAAAGGTTGCAGCACTCGGTCTCTTTACAGTCCTTTGTCTGGTGTCCTTCCATCTTGCAGTTGCGGCAACTGATTGATTTGCAGCTTGCCGCCACGTGGCCTGCTTTCCCGCAGGTGCGGCACACATTGGGTTGTCCGGCGTACACCATGTAGCCCCGACTTCCTCTGATGGCGAAGCTGGAGGGGTGGGTGCAGGATGGTTCTGCTGGCGTCCACTTTCATGGTGACCTGGATCTGGCGCTTGCTGGTCCAAATCCCGTGGAAGTCTTTTGGGTCGATGCTGTTTCCTGCCCCATCGGCATACCTGGCGAGGAATGTCAGCACATCAATGACTGGGATGTGGGGATTGTACATCTGCACTGTGATAGTGTGCTTCCTCTACGACAGGAGGGTGAACAGTGGTTCCCAAGTCAACATTGACCGCAGTGGTTCACTCGCCTCCTTCAAACCCTTCAGGAATTTCAGGCATTGGGTGATGTTTCTGAAGGTTACATCAAAGTAACCTCTCTTCAGGATGTCCTGCAAGGCGAAGACATCCGCGACTTTCATGCCACAAGTTTCAAGCAGGGTTTTCTTCACGAATAGGTCCCGGTTGATCGTCGCCTGTCCTTCCACTTTCTCTACAGTCACTCGGATGGTGTTTCGGACGCCCTGGTTCGCCGCTCGGTTGGCCGCCATCCGGGTTGCAGATTCCTCCTTTGGGCTTGTGTTTTGGCCGAAGCCTTCAATCTTTTGTGGTGCCAGTCTGGCACCTTGGCTGCCCCTCATTGGTCGGTCGACATGCAAATTTCTTCTTTTCTCCAATTGGTGCTTGTCCTGAGCCAAAAGGCCAGACACAGCCAAACTGGAAAGATGAGTTTCTGCAAGCAGTCAATTTGCAGACAGTGCCATTGAGCAGCAACACTTCAAAGCCCTCAGCACACCCAAGTACTGTGAACAAAGTGATGTTGTTTTTGAATCGTAACACAAAGGGCAGGTCACACATACCTGCAGCTACATGTCTGCAGATGTCTCAGAGTCCACCATCAAGGGTGATAAATGCAAGGCCATTAACACCTTGTTGGCGCTGCAGGTGTGATCATCGTTTCCATTCATGCTGATTCAAAGAGTACATTTGCAAGGGCTCTGTGGAACAATGGGATACCTCCAACGAGTGTACAGGCGAGCTGCAAAGCATATTAAACCTGAAAACCGCCATGTTGCAGAGGAGGACAGATCCATGGAGGATCACGATGAAACAGAGCCTCAGATTGAGGAGGCAGAGGTACATGGGGTGCAGACATTCACCACGAATTGTTCCCCAATAATGCTGAATGTTGAACTAAATGGACTCCTGGTGTCAATGGAGCTGGACACAGGTGCGAGCCAGTCCATCATGGGCAAAAATACTTTTGAAAGGTTGTGGTGCAACAAGGCCTCAAGGCCAGTCTTAACTCCAGTTTGCACAAAACTAAGAACTTACACAAAAAAACTGATTCCTGTAATCGGCAGTGCTACTGTAAAGGTCTCCACGATGGAGCGGTTGCACAGGTTACCACTCTGGGTTGTACCGGGTGATGGTCCCATGCTGCTTGACAGGAGCTGGTTGGGAAAGATACGCTGGAACTGGGACGACGTCCGAGCGCTATCGCCCGCTGATGACATTTCGTGTGCCCAGGTCTTAAACAAATTTCCTTTGCTGTTCGAACCAGGCATCGGGAAATTCCAAGGAGAAAAAGTGCAGAGCCACCTAATTCCGGGGGCGTGACCCATCCATCACAAAACGAGAGCAATACCGTACTTAATGAGAGAAAGGGTAGAAATCGAGCTAGACCGGCTGCAAAGAGAGGGCATCATTTCCCCAATCGAGTTCAATGAGTGGGCCAATCCTATTGTCCCAGTCCTCAAGGGAGATGGCACAGAAAGAATCTGTGGTGATTACAAAGTAACTATCAATCATTTCTCCCTGCAGGACCAATACTACCAAAGGCCGACAACCTCTTTGTCTTTCCTTCTGCCAGCTTTACAATCATGAAGCTGGCTCTGACTTCAGCCTACATGATGCAGGAATTGGAGGAATCATTGAAGGTGCTCACCTGCATCAACACGCACAAAAGTATTTTTGTTTATAACAGATGCCCATTTGGAATCCGATCGGTGGTGGCGATATTCCAGAGAAACATGGAAAGCTTACTGAAGTCAGTCCCGCACACCGTGGTCTTCCAGGACGACATCTTAGTCACAGGTTGGAACACAGTCAAGCATCTGCAGAACCTGGAGAAGGTTGTTAGTCGACTTAACCGCATGGGGCTCTGGTTAAAAAGCTCGAAGTGCATTTTCCTGGCACCTGAAGTGGAGTTCCTGGGAAGGAGGATTGTAGCGGATGGCATCAGGTCCACCAACGCGAAAACGGAGGCAATCGAGAATGCACTGAGGCCACAGAACGTGACAGAGCTGTGGTCGTTTCTGGGACTCCTGAACTACTTTGGTATCTTCTTACCGTGTCTCAGCACTGTTAGAACGACTACATGTCTTACTACGAAAAGGAGATGAATGGGTTTGGGGCAAAAGCCAAGAAAATGCCTTTGTAAAAGCGAGAAAATAGTTATGCTCAAACAAATTGCTTGTGTCATATGATCCGTGTAAGCGTTTGGTACTAGCATGTGATGTGTCGTCATATGGCATCGGGTGTGTATTGCAACAAGCTAATGATTTTGGGAAACTGCAACTGGTTGCTTATGTATCCAGGAGTCTATCTAAGGCTAAGAGAGCCTACAGCATGATTGAGAAAGAAGCGTTAGCGTGTGTCTATGTGGTAAAGAAAATGCATCAATACCTGTTTGGGCTAAAATTCAAAATGGAAACTGACCATAAGCCACTTATATCCCTGTTCTCTGAGAGTAAAGAGAATGCATTAGCCGGCATCCAGAGATGGGCGCTCACGTTTTCCGCATACAACTATGCTATCTGCCACAGGCCAGGCATAGAAAACTGCGTCGATGCTTTCAGGAGCCTGCCATTGCCCACCACGGGGGTAGAAATGGCGCAGCCCGCAGATCTAGCTATAGTTATGGAACCATTTGAGAGTGAGCAATCACCCGTCACTCTCTGGCAGATCAAAACCTGGACAAGCAATGACCCCTTATTATCTCTAGTCAAAAGCTGTGTGCTTCACGGGAGCTGGTCCAGTGTCCCAGTGGAAATGCAGGAAGAGATAAAGCCATTCCAGTGGCGCAAAGATGAAATGTCTATTCAGGCAGACTGCCTTCTGTGGGGCAATCGAGTAGTGGTCCCCAAGAAGGGCAGAGACACCTTCATCAATGACTTCCACAGTACCCACCCAGGCATCTTAATGATGAAAGCGATAGTCAGATCCCACGTGTGGTGGCCCGGTATCGATGCGGACTTAGAGTCCTGCATTCACAGATGTAAGACATGCTCGCAGTAAAGCAATGCACCCGGGGAGGCGGCACTAAGTTTATGGTCTTGGCCCGCCAAACTGTGGTGTAGGGTACACATCGACCATGCAGGCCCATTCTTGGGTGAAATGTTCCTTGTGGTTGTAGACGTGTACGCCAAGTAGATTGAATGTGAGATAATGTTGGCTAGCATGTCCGCTGCCACTACTGAAAGTCTGCGGGCCAGGTTTGCCACACACAGCCTACCCGATGTCCTGGTGTGCGACAACGGGCCATGTTTTACTAGTGTTGAGTTCAAAAAATTCATGACCCATAACGGGATCAAACATGTCGCATCTGTCCCCTTTAAATCAGCAACCAATGGTCAGGCAGGGAGAGCAGTGCAAACCATCAAGCAAGGCTTGAAGAGGGTAACAGAAGGCTCACCTATCCCGAGTCCTGCTTACCTACCACACGAGACCCCACTCACTCACTGGGATCCCACCTGCTGAACTGCTCATGAAAAGAGCACTTAAGACAAGGCTCTCATTAGTTCACCCTGATCTACATGAACACGAACAAATGTGTCACGTGAGATTGAAATCAATGATCCTGTATTTGTATTAAATTATGGACAAGGTCCCAAGTGGTTTCCCGGCACTGTCGTGGTCAAAGAGGGGAGCAGGATGTTTCAGTTCAAACTTTCAAATTGACTCATTCACCGGAAACATTTGGACCAAATCAAACTCAGATTCACAGACTATCCTGATCAACCCACTTTGGACCCTACCTTTTTTGATCCCCCAACATATACACCAGTGGCAACCGGCACCACGGTTGACCACAGATCAGAACCCATCATCCACAGCAGCCCAGCAGGGCTCAACACACCAGGCAGCCCAGCAAGGCCAGCTGCATAGCAGCCCAGTGAGGGCCCAACAAGTGATTCAACAACACCAGCTTTCACACCTAAATGATCAACCAGGTCAAGAAAGGCCCCAGATCGACTCACATTGTAAATAGTTACACTATTAACTTTGGCGGGGGAGTTTTGTTATATATGTAAACTTGTATTTACTCTGTATAGCTACCAGAGGGCTCATCCCCTGGAGTCCCAAGGGATCCCATAATCCCTTGGGAGCACAGGTATTTAAGAAGGCTTCACAGGTTGGAGAGGCACTCTGGAGACCTGCAATAAAAGACTAAGGTCACACTTGACTTTGAGCTCACAGTGTTCATTCTGACTCGTTCTCCATACACTACATTTACAATCTATTTTAACGACTTGGAAGAAGGGACCGAGTGTAACACAGCCAAGTTTGCTGATGATACAAAAATGGGAGGAAAACCAATGTGTGAGGAGGACACAAAAAATCTACAAAAGAACATAGACAGGCTAAGTGAGTGGGCAAGAATCTGGCAGATGGAGTATAATGTTGGGAAGTGTGAGGTCATGCACTTTGGCAGAAAAAAATCAAAGAGCAAGTTATTATTTCAATGGAGAAAGATTGCAAAGTGTTGCAGTACAGCGGGACCTGGGGGTACTTGTGCATGAAACACAAAAGGTTAGTATGCAGGTACAGCAAGTGATCAGGAAGGCCAATGGAATCTTGGCCTTTATTGCAATGGGGATGGAGTATAAAAGCAGGGAAGTCTTGCTACAGTTGTACAGGGTATTGGTGAGGCCACACCTGGAATACTGCATGCAGTTTTGGTTTCCATATTTATGAAAAGATATACTTCCTTTGGAGGCAGTTCAGAGAAGGTTCACTCGGTTGATTCTGGAGATGAGGGGGTTGACTTACGAGGAAAGGTTGAGTAGGTTGGGCCTCTACTCATTGGAATTCAGAAGAATGAGAGGTGATCTTATCGAAATGTATACGATTATGAGGGGGCTTGACAAGGTGGAAGCAGAGAGGATGTTTCCACTGCTAGGGGAGACTAGAATTAGAGGGCATCATTTTAGAATAAGGGGCTGCCCATTTAAAACTGAGATGAGAAGAAATTTATTCTCTCAGAGGGTTGTGGATCTGTGGAATTCGCTGCCTCAGAGAGCTGTGGAAGCTGGAACATTGAATAAATTTAAGACAGAAATAGACAGTTTGTTGAACGACAAGGGAATAAGGGGTTAAGGAGAGCGGGCAGGGAAGCAGACCTGAGTCCATGATCGTATTAAATGGCGGAGCAGGCTCGAGGGGCCGTATGGCCCACATCTGTTCCTATTTCTTATGTTCTTATATTTTTATGTTCTTATGTTCTAACTTTATTAGTTGTTTCAATATTACCTTCACCTGGAATGTGCCGTAAATGTCTATGATTCGAAAACTAAAAGGACATTCCGTCCATCGTGTAGATGCTGATTTAAAACACCTAACACCACAATATAGATCTTGGCAAAAAACATATCTATACAGAACAAAATGTAAATCAACTATCTCGCCTCCATTACCCAGGTCACTGCTCTCTCTGTGAGGCGGTGGGTGGCTCTGAGAAGAGCATTTGTGTTGTGCTTGGGGGAAAGGGTCGCGTTATTCAGCCGCCGAATCCATAGAGAGTGCGATCCTGCCGTTTCAGAGCACACACCACATCCATGGCAGTGACCGTCTTGCACTTGGTGTGCTCAGTGTAGGTGATCGCATCTCTGATCACATTCTCCAGGAAAACCTTCAGCACCCCGCGGGTCTCCTCGTAGATCAGGCCCGAGATCCGCTTGACACCGCCACGGCGAGCCAGGCGGCGGATGGCTGGTTTGGTGATGCCCTGGATGTTATCACGGAGCACTTTACGATGCCGCTTGGCTCCGCCTTTACCCAGTCCTTTGCCGCCTTTACCTCTTCCAGTCATGATCATTCTTTACTAAAATCGCCGCTGAATGTTAATCTCTCGCCTTACCCATTGTCTGTTGAGACCACCAATGAAACGAGGACAGAAATTCCTGTCAACAGTCAGACCTCGAACGATTTTTAATTTCAAAAACCCCGCCAATAATTTTTTAAGTGCGGATTATGTTAATAAATTCACCATTAGCCAAAAATTTACAAACAGGTTTTACTTCCTTTTATTTTATTCCACATTTCTCTTACAAATTCCAGGCTGTTACAATCAGGATTAAATTCACGTTCACTGTCAAACTATCTGTAACGGACGGCAATCAATCCCCACTGACTCTGTAACATTCCAGCTCAAACTATGCAAAAGTTGGGAATCACAGATCATGGATTGATCCTCCGCACAGCGGGGAGTGAGCCCAGAACTGGGAGTCCTTCTGTGAAAAGAGAAGAGGGACAGAGTGTTCAAACTGCTCCCGTTCTGGTCTCTGTAAGAACTCCCATTCTGGGTTGTTACACTGCGGGAAGTCTCGGGTTAATAAACGGATTGACCCGTAACAGGAATTGAAGAATAAACTTGAAAAAGGCTTGCGAGAGAATGAGGTGACTGAAATCTGAGTCCATCCCCTTAACAAGCTCTTAATTCCTCGGCAGGCGCTGTAAATGGGAAAGTGCGACGAGGAACCGTGTTTGTTGCTTGAATGGCGGGAAATTCAACAGCGGTCCTAACGTCGAACCAGACAGTGAAGCTGCTTCTGAGAATTCAAAACTAAATCCACAGCTGGAACTGCAAAGGTTCTCAAACACACATGTTCAGGAAATAATTACAGTAAATTGAGTCTAAAGGGTGATGCGCTTTAGGTCTTTCAGAGAGGTTGTGGGCAGCTCTTAAAAGAGCCGTTGTATTTGGGGTTTTTAAAAAAAAAAAAATTTTATTCGTTGCCAATCTTTCCAATTCTTTGTCAGATCAACTTGTCAGATCATAAACGCCAAAGGTCACCTTTGGGGTTTGTTCTGTCAGGACAGCGTGGAGTTTTACTTGGGGCTGGTGTACTTGGTCACCGCCTTTGTCCCTTCCGACACGGCGTGCTTGGCCAGCTCCCCAGGCAGCAGCAGGCGCACGGCGGTCTGGATCTCACTGGAGCTGATGGTGTCAGATTCTGGTATGTGAGTGTGTATTTTATTCTGTACCTGTCTATCTCTGGTATATGAGTGTGGCATTTAATCTGTACCCGTCAGTTACTGGTATATGATTTTTGGGGTTACTCTCTACTTCTCAGTTTCGGTTATGTAATTGCGGGTTTTAATCTGTACCTGTCACTCCCTAGTATTTGAGTGTCGTATTTATTCTGTACCCGTTGGTCTCTGGTATGTGAGTGTCGGCTTAATCTGCACCCGTCGGCTGCTATGTGAGTGTGGATTTTATTTTGTAGCTCTCGGTTCTGGTATATGAGTGTGGGTTTAATATCTACCTCTCAGTTTCCGGTATGTGAGAGTGGGTTTTAATCTATACCTGTCCGTTTCTGGTATATGAGTGTGGGTTTTAATCTGTACCTGTCAGTTTCTGGTATATGAGTGTGGGGTTTAATCTGTACCTATTAGTTTCTGATATGTGACTGTGGGTGATATTCTGTACCTGTCAGTTTCTGGTATGTGAGAGTGGTTTTAAGATGTACCTTTCAGTCTTTGATATGCGAGAGTGGGGATTAATCTGTACCTGTCAGTTTCTGGTATTTGAGTGTTGGTCTGATTCCATAGCAGTCAGTTTCTGTTATGTATGTGGGGTTTAATCTATACCCATCAGTTTCTGGTGTACAAGTGTGGGTTTTATTCTGTATATTGTAGTACCTGGTATATGAATGTGATATGTTTTAATGGTGAAGCCGCATTTGATCCTACCGCTCCATGTGGCTGTAAGATTCACAATGTAACTCAGCCACTTCGGATCACTGTTGGATCTACTTCTGCTGCCTATGATAATAGGATTGAGGCCTGTGTCTCTGTGCTCTGTGAGTGATAATGTACTTATTGTGTGCGAGAAGGAGCTGCCTGGACTTTTCCTCGTGTTCCGGGTGGAGGAATTATCACTTTTATACTGGCTCGATGAAGTATTTTGCTTTGAGAATATTAGAAACATAGAAAGATAGAAAATAGGTGCAGGAGTAGGCCATTCGGCCCTTCGAGCCTGCACCGCCATTCAATGAGTTCATGGCTGAACAAGCAACTTCAGTACCCCATTCCTGCTTTCTCGCCATACCCCTTGATCCCCCGAATAGTAAGGACGACATCTAACTCCTTTTTGAATATATTTAGTGAATTGGCCTCAACAACTTTCTGTGGTAGAGAATTCCACAGGTTCACCACTCTCTGGGTGAAGTTGTTTCTCCTCACCTCGGTCCTAAATGGCTTACCCCTTATCCTTGTACTGTGACCCCTGGTTCTGGACTTCCCCAACATTGGGAACATTCTTCCTGCATCTAACCTGTCTAAACCCGTCAGAATTTTAAACGTTTCTATGAGATCCAGTCTCATTCTTCTGAACTCCAGTGAATACAAGCCCAGTTGATCCAATCTTTCTTGATATGTCAGTCCCGCCATCCCGGGAATCAGTCTGGTGAATCTTCGCTGCACTCCCTCAATAGCAAGAATGTCCTTCCTCAAGTTAGGAGACCAAAACTGTACACAATACTCCAGGTGTGGCCTCACCAAGGCCCTGTACAACTGTAGTCACGCCTCCCTGCCCCTGTCCACAAATCCCCTCGCTATGAAGGCCAACATGCTGTTTGCTTTCTTAACCACTTGCTGTACCTGCATGCCAACCTTCAATGACTGATGTACCATGACACCCAGGTCTCGTTGCACCTCCCCTTTTCCAAATCTGTCACCATTCAGATAATAGTCTATCTCTCTGTTTTTACCACCAAAGTGGATAACATCACATTTATCCACATTGTACTTCATCTGCCATGCATTTGCCCACTCACCTAACCTATCCAAGTCACTCTGCAGCCTAATAGCATCCTCCCCGCAGCTCACACTGCCACCCAACTTAGTGTCATCCGCAAATTTGAGATACTACATTTAATTCCCTCGTCTAAATCATTAATGTACAATGTAAACAGCTGGGGCCCCAGCACAGAACCTTGCGGTACCCCACTAGTCACTGCCTGCCATTCTGAAAAGTACTCATTTACTCCTACTCTTTGCTTCCTGTCTGACAACCAGTTCTCAATCCACGTCAACACACTACCCTCCCATGTGCTTTATCTTTGCACATTAATCTCTTGTGTGGGAACTTGTCGAAAGCCTTCTGAAAGTCCAAATACACCACATCAACTGGTTCTCCCTTTTCCACTCGACTGGAAACATCCTCAAAAAATTCCAGAAGATTTGTCAAGCATGATTTCCCTTTCATAAATCCATGCTGACTTGGACCTATCATGTCACCTCTTTCCAAATGCGCTGCTATGACATCCTTAATAATTGCTTCCATCATTTTACCCACTACCGATGTCAGGCTGACCGGTCTATAATTCCTTGTTTTCTCTCTCCCTCCTTTTTTAAAAAGTGGGGTTACATTGGCTACCCTCCACTCCATAGGAACTGATCCAGAGTCTATGGAATGTTGGAAAATGACTGTCAATGCATCCGCTATTCTCAAGGCCACCTCCTTAAGTACTCTGGGATGCAGTCCATCAGGCCTTGGGGATTTAAGGGCCTTCAATCCCATCAATTTCCCCAACACAATTTCCCGACTAATAAGGATTTCCCTCAGTTCCTCCTTCTTACTAGACCCTCTGACCCCTTTTACATCCGGCAGGTTGTTTGTGTCCTCCTTAGTGAATACCAAACCAAAGTACTAGTTCAATTGGTCTGCCATTTCTTTGTTCCCCATTATGACTTCCCCTGATTCTGACTGCAGGGGACCTATATTTATCTTTACTAACCTTTTTCTCTTTACATATCTATAGAAGCTTTTGCAGTCCGTCTTAATGTTCCCTGCAAGCTTCCTCTCGTACTCTAATTTCCCTGCCCTAATCAAAACCTTTGACCTCCTCTGCTGAGTTCTAAATTACTCCCAGTCCCCGGGTTTGCTGCTATTTCTGGCCAATTTGTATGCCACTTCCTTGGCTTTAACACTATCCCTGATTTCCCTTGATAGCCACGGTTGAGCCACCTTCCCTTTTTTATATTGACGCCAGACAGGGATGTACAATTGTTGTAATTTATCCATGCAGTCTCTAAATGTTTGTCATTGCCCATCCACTGTCAACCCCTTAAGTATCATTCGCCAATCTATCCTAGCCAATTCACGCCTCATACCTTCAAAATTACCCTTCTTTAAGTTCTGGACAATGGTCTCTGAATTAACTGTTTCATTCTCCGTCCTAATGTAGAATTCCACCATATTATGGTCACTCTTCCCCAAGGGGCCTCGCACAATGAGATTGCTAATTAATCCTCTCTCATTACACAACACCCAGTCTAAGATGGCCTCCCCCCTAGTTGGTTCCTCGACATATTGGTCTAGAAAACCATCCCTTAGGTACTCCAGGAAATCCTCCTCCACCATATTGCTTCCAGTTTGGTTAGCCCAATCTATATGCATATTAAAGTCACCCACAATAACTGCTGCACCTTTATTGCATGCACCCCTAATTTCCTGTTTGATGCCTCCCCAACATCACTACTACTGTTGGGAGGTCCGTACACAACTCCCACTAAAGTTTTTTGCTATTTAGTGTTCTGCAGCTCTACCCATATAGATTCCACATCATCCAAGCTAATGTCCTTCCTAACTATTGCATTAATCTCCTCTTTAACCAGCAATGCTACCCCACCTCCTTTTCCTTTTATTCTATCTTCCTGAACGTTGAATACCCTTGGATGTTGAGTTCTAAGCCCTGATCATCCTGGAGCCACGTCTCTGTAATCCCAATCACATCATATTTGTTAACATCTATTTGCACAGTTAATTCATCCACCTTATTATGGATACTCCTTGCATTAAGACACAAAGCATTCAGGCTTGTTTTTTTAACACCCTTTGTCTTCAGAAAAATATTAGTTATGATATGAACAACTGACGGGGACGTTGTAATGAATGTATATGTTTATAATAAAGTAAAGTATCTGGAGAGAGGAAACCATGATACAAACAGTGTCCTTGTCTGACCTCACTGCAGTACAGCTCAGTATGTAGGACGGTTCTATAGAAAGTTATCAGCATCTAGACACAATACAAATCCGGCACTGGTCAATGAATGGGATCACCCGAGGCTATTAGGAACTTGCCCAGGCCACAGAACATCACGGAGCTGCCTTCGTTCCTGGGACTCCTCAGCTATTTTAGGAACTTCCTACCGGGGTTAAGCACGCTTTTAGAGCCCCTACATATGTTATTGCGCAAAGGTGAGAACTGGGTATGGGAAAAAAAACAAGTAATTGCTTTTGAGAAAGCCAGAAACATTTTCTGCTCTAACAAGCTTCTTGTATTGTATAACCCATGTAAAAGACTTGTGCTAGCATGTGACGCGTCGTTGTACGGAGTCGGGTGTGTATTACAACAAGCTAAAGTTGCGTGGAATTTGCAACCTGTCCCCTATGCTTCCAGGAGCTTGTCTAAGGCCGAGAGAACCTACAGCATGATTGAGAAAGAGGCATTAGCGTGTGTGTTCGGGGTAAAGAAAATGCATCAGTACCTGTTTGGCCTCAAATTTGAGCTGGAAACCGATCACAAGACCCTCACATCCCTGTTCGCTGAAAACAAAGGGATAAATACTAATGCCTCAGCTCGCATACAAAGGTGGGCACTCACGCTATCAGCATATAACTATACCATCTGCCACAGGCCAGGCACCGAGAATTGTGCGGATGCTCTTAGTTGGCTACCATTGCCCACCACGGGGGTGGAAATGGCGCAGCCTGCAAACTTGTTGATGGTGGCGCAGCCCGCAGACTTGTTGATGGTCATGGAAGCGTTTGAAAATGTTAAATCACCTGTCACAGGCCGCCAGATTAGAACTTGGACCAGCCAAGATTCTCTGCTGTCCCTAGTAAACAACTGTGTACTGCATGAGAGTGCATGCTGTACAGATACACAACACAGTCCAAGGGAACAAGCAATGGGTCATTGGGCAGAAATCACAACCGGCCCAAAGTTATTCAATGGGCGAGCATCGATTGCTTATTGTGGGAAGTTCCACACTTCAACCATCCATTGAGTGAAGAAGTGTTTCCTAACATCTCTCCTGAATGGCCTGGCTCTGATTTTAAGGTTATGTACCCTCGTCCTAGACACCCCAAACAGCAGAATAAATTTCTCTCTATCTACCCCAGCAATTGCTTTCAAATTCCCACTAAATTCCCACAGATTAGGTGGAGTATGGGTTAGATACAGACTAAAGTTCCCTCTACCCTGCCGCTGGGCAGCTTATCGATTAAAATTTAGCAGCAGTACGATCTGCCACTGCACTGAAAACTTTCCACCCACAGCTCCTGACCAGTTTCAGGTTAAAGCTCCCTCTAAACTGTCCCATCAAGCACTTCCAGGGCAGGGACAGCACACATTAGATACACAGTAAATCTGTGTCAGAGGAACTGTACCCCAGTGAGAGTCAGTGCCAGAGGAAACTGTACCCCAGTGAGAGTCAGTGCCTGAGGAAACTGTACTCCAGTGAGAGTCAGTGCCAGAGGAAACTATACTCCAGTGAGAGTCAGTGCCTGAGGAAACTGTACCCCAGTGAGAGTCAGTGTCAGAGGAAACTGTACCCCAGTGAGAGTCAATGCCAGAGGAAACTGTACCCCAGTGAGAGTCAGTGCCAGAGGAAACTGTACCCCAGTGAGAGTCAGTTCCAGAGGAAACTGTACCCCAGTGAGAGTCAGTTCCAGAGGAAACTGTACCCCAGTGAGAGTCAGTTCCAGAGGAAACTGTACCCCAGTGAGAGTCAGTTCCAGAGGAAACTGTACCCCAGTGAGAGTCAGTTCCAGAGGAAACTGTACCCCAGTGAGAGTCAGTGCCAGAGGTAACTGTACCCCAGTGAGAGTCAGTTCCAGAGGAAACTGTACCCCAGTGAGAGTCAGTTCCAAAGGAAACTATACCCTAGTGAGAGTCAGTGCCAGAGGAAACATGCAGCAGAGCCTGGTGTCCAGTCGTCTTGGATCCCCTTGCCATTGGACCAAGACCTTGCTTTGCCAAGCTCGTGTGGTAGCTAATATGCAAGGGCCACCTCACGTTAAAATAATTCACGCTGTTAGCAATACAAAACAATCCTCTTCCTCTGCAGTTATCAATCTATTGCAATTCCCCATGCCTGTAGTTTCGTTATATTACAATTCAAAATATCTTCAGTTATCAGCAACAAATTGCGTTTATATCGCGCCTTAAACATAGTAAAATGTCCCAAGGCACTTCACAGGACCGTTATCAAACAGAATTTGACACCCGGTTACGTAAGGAAATATTAGCACAGGTGACTAAAAGCTTGTTCAAAAAGGTAGGTATTAAGGAGCATTTTAAAGGTGGAGAGGTTTAAGGAGGGAATTCCAGAGCTTATGGCCTCGGCAGGTGGCATGGCCACCAATATTGGAGAGATGAAAATTGGGGCGGCTCAAGAGGCCAGAATTGGAGTAATGCAAAGAGCTGAGGGTTGTGGGGCTGGAGGAGGTTACAGCAATAGGGAGGGGCAAGGTCCTGGACAGATTTCAAAACAAGGAGGAGCATTTTGAAATTGAGGTATTGATGGAGCAAGAGTCAGTGTAGTTCAGTGAGCACAGGAGTGATGGGTGAACGGAAATTGGTACAAGTTGGGATGAGAGGGCTGAGGACAGATTGAGTAGAATAGGCCTATATTCTCTGGAGTTTAGAAGAATGGAAGGTGATATCACTGAAACATATAAAATTCTTAGAAGAATTGACAAGGGCTGGATATTCTAGTATTAGGATAAGAGATCGGCCATTTCAGACTGAAACAAGGAGATATTTCTTCACTTATAGTTATGAATCTTTGAAATTCTCTATCGAATAGAGATCTTACTGAATGGTGGAGCAGACGGGAGAGGCCGTATGTCCTACGCTTGCTGCTACTTCTTGTGTTCTTGAGTAAAGATACGGACAGGAGTGTTTTTGATAAGCTTAAGTTTGCGGAGAGTGCGAGGTGTGAGGTCGATCAGGAGAGCAATGGAATAGTCCAATGTCATGGTAACAGAGGCATGGATGAGGGTTTGAGCAGATGAGCTGAGGAAGGGGCAGAGACTGGTGATGTTATGGAGCTGGAAGTAAATGTACTTGTTGACTGAGGGAATATGGGTTCGGAAGCTCATCTCTGGGTCAAGTACGACGCCAATCAATAAATTGCAACTCTCCATATCTGTGTTTCAGTTTATTAGAATACGACATACCTCGAGTGATCAATGCTTCAATAGTAGTAGTTATCAATATATTTTCTTATAATTCGGAATGTTCATGAATGAATAATTGATTCTGTCAGTGATAGGCCGTGCTGGTATTTCAGATTGGTCTGTGCATCGTGATCTGTGAATTGACGACGAGCTTCCAGTTCAATCTTTCCAATGGCTTTCTCACCAGATGGGAAATATTTGAACATTGAGATCTGATGGTCTCGGTGTGAGTTCAGTCCCACCGAATGTACAGAGACGGGTCCATCTGCTGGGCTCTGCCTCAAACTGGAGTCACCTCTTAGATCAAAGCCCTTTACTCTAAAACACACACAAGATTCACTGTGACTGTGTTTAGAGACAGAAACTGATCTCACTTCACATCCCATTGCACGGCCTCATGCTGGATAATTGTGCTCGGTGGTCAGACTCTCCCAGTCTCATTTCCTGTCTTACCTTGTAACCTGTGTGTACTGTCTACAGGACCGGTGTATATCTGAGTAAATGGCACTTTCTCTTACCTTTCTCCCCAGTCGATCTATCGAAGCGCTTTCAATCGGAAGGGCTTCCTGTTGGTGCTCTCACAATCCTGTGCTGGTTCACCTGCTGTTGTTCCTCAGTCCACAATCCCCGTTTCCTTCCAGCCGTGGAACTTTCTCAATTACTCCGCCATTCACCGGGAGATCGGATTATGACAGGGTAGAAAATTAGAAGAATATTAATGCTGTCAAGTGGAATGTAGTGTAAAGTGTTTCTCCAACGTTTCAGAAAAGTATATGTCCAGTATTTCTGTTTGATTTTATCCTTTTCCTCAGATCTCTGTCCCACCCATCTGACTTACAGAAAATCACCAGAATTCCGCTCCCCACCCCCCCTCAATGTCTGATCTCACTGGGCCCCTGGGTTACACACTGTCTGATCTCACTGGGCCCCTGGGTTACACACTGTCTGATCTCACTGGGCCCACGGGTTACACACTGTCTGATCTCACTGGGCCCCCGGGTTACACACTGTCTGATCTTACTGGGCTCCCGGGTTACACACAGTTTACACAGTGACTAGGGAATACTACAATAGGGGTTCTTCAATCATACAATCAGTATAATCAAGAGCAATTATATTGAAACAAAATTGATTAATATATAGATTAATTATAAGTAAGTTTGAGTTAATGAAAAGTTAAATCTGTCTCTAGCTGTCTCATTAAATCATTAAATCAATTCTTGGGTAGATCAAAAGGCACAATGAGAAGTAATCATTCCAAAGACCATTGATCCAACTTCTGTCCTGTGATTGTATGAACTGGTGCTCTCCACTCTCTGTCCTGTGATTGTATGAACTGATGCTCTTCACTCTCTGTCCTGTGATTGTATGAACTGGTGCTCTCCACTCTCTGCCCGGTGATTGTATGAACTGGTGCTCTCCACTCTCTGTCCTGTGATTGTATGAACTGATGCTCTCCACTCTCTGTCCTGTGATTGTATGAACTGATGCTCTCCACTCTCTGTCCTGTGATTGTATGAACTGGTGCTCTCCACTCTCTGTCCTGTGATTGTATGAACTGGTGCTCTCCACTCTCTGCCCGGTGATTGCATGAACTGGTGCTCTCCACTCTCTGTCCTGTGGTTGTATGAACTGATGCTCTCCACTCTCTGTCCTGTGATTGTATGAACTGATGCTCTCCACTCTCTGTCCTGTGATTGTATGAACTGGTGCTCTCCACTCTCTGCCCGGTGATTGTATGAACTGTTGCTCTCCACTCTCTGTCCTGTGATTGTATGAACTGATGCTCTCCACTCTCTGTCCTGTGATTGTATGAACTGATGCTCTCCATTCTCTGTCCTGTGATTGTATGAACTGATGCTCTCCACTCTCTGTCCTGTGATTGTATGAACTGGTGCTCTCCACTCTCTGCCCGGTGATTGTATGAACTGTTGCTCTCCACTCTCTGTCCTGTGATTGTATGAACTGATGCTCTCCACTCTCTGTCCTGTGATTGTATGAACTGATGCTCTCCATTCTCTGTCCTGTGATTGTATGAACTGATGCTCTCCACTCTCTGTCCTGTGATTGTATGAACTGATGCTCTCCACTCTCTGTCCTGTGATTGTATGAACTGGTGCTCTCCACTCTCTGTCCTGTGATTGTATGAACTGATGCTCTCCACTCTCTGTCCTGTGATTGTATGAACTGATGCTCTCCACTCTCTGTCCTGTGATTGTATGAACTGATGCTCTCCACTCTCTTCTCTTGTGAAAGTTTCAACTCATAATATCTATATTGTTTCAGTTTAAGATACAGAGGAAAGCTCTCTCTATACTGTCCTATCAAACAGGTCCTTTTCTGCTCACTTTATTGTTTACACCGACACACACTTGCTCAGGGTACAGTTTGATCCTGATCACTGGAAATCACTTCAGCCTTCCCACTCTGCTCTCTCCAGGTGTAATTAGCTGCAAGACAGCAAGAATCAAACAGGAACCATGGATTTTAGAATTTTAGTTTTGAAATGAAGATTTAAGTTGCTGTGGGTGGATTATCTGTAGCGGGAGCTTGTTGCGGGCCGATGGAGCGGAGGGCAGTAATGGTTCGACAGATGGATGGGAAGTCTTCATAAACAATTGGTGTACGCCGCAAACTGGGAATAACCTAAACTACTGCTGTTTGCAGCTTCGGGGCTTTATCGCCCTCTCTCCGGCCGCGCTGGACTCCAGCCACCACCTCGCTCGGCTCAATCTCACTCTCTCCCTTTAAATCTAATCTCCTAATCACCCCGTCAGCAGCGGCTGCCTTTTATTCCCCCTTCGCTGTGGTCCGATATCTGGACATAGCTTAATAGAGATGTAGACCAATAATTCCCATTTTCTGGCAGTAATTCAGTCACGATTTTTGGCCGGGTGCTGAGATGCCAACTCATTCCCTCGCCAACTTCAGGGGAGGAGAGGGAGGGAAACCAGTGAGTGTGGAACTGAACCCAGCCAGAGTCAGCACCTTCAGGGGAGGGGAACCAGTGAGTGTGGAACTGAATCCAGCCAGAGTCACATCTTCAGGGGAGGAGAGGGAGGGGAACCAGTGAGTGTAGAACTGAACCCAGCCAGAGTCAGCACCTTCAGGGGAGGGGAACCAGTGAGTGCAGAACTGAACCCAGCCAGAGTCAGTACCTTCAGGGGAGGGGAACCAGTGAGTGTAGAACTGAACCCAGCCAGAGTCAGTACCTTCAGGGGAGGGAGAGGGGAATCAGTGAGTATAGAACTGAACCCAGCCAGAGTCAGCATCTTCAGGGGAGGAGAGAGAGGGGAACCAGTGAGTGTAGAACTGAACCCAGCCAGAGTCAGCACCTTCAGGGGAGGGGAACCAGTGAGTGTAGAACTGAACCCAGCCAGAGTCAGCACCTTCAGGGGAGGGGAACCAGTGAGTGTAGAACTGAACCCAGCCAGAGTTGGTGGTGAAAACCGGGAGCAGAGGACGTGTTTTTTTCAGACATGCGATATGTTTGAATTTCAGGGCAGGGAGGATGGAGAGTATATGAGATGGAGATTTACAGCTTTGAAGGAACGAGAGGAAAGAATGTTGCATAGAATCTAGAATTGTCTGTTGTGAATTTCTGTTCGGTACTTGAAGTAATGATTTTTGTAAACTTCTTTTCCAAGATATTAGAAGGGGAGGATATGCAGACAGGAAACTCAAACCAAACATCACATCAAGATCTGATGGAATCACTCGATTCCTCAGGACCTGAATATCATTGGTCTTTGAGTATGAAAGCAGAATTGTTTGTCTGTTCTGTCTGTGGGAACACATTTCAAACATCAGTGTGTCTGGTAAAGCACCAAGACACACACCCTCGAGTGAGAGTGTTCCAATGGACTGACTGGAAGGGGTTTTAACCAATTGCACAGCCTGAAAAAACATTGCACCATTCACAGTGGGGAGAAACTGTACACTTGTTCTGTGTATGGACGAGGCTTCAACTGATCGTCCAACCTGGAGACACACAAGGACACCCGCACCACAGAGAAACCAAGGAAATGTGGGGACTGTGGGAAGAGATTCAATTATCCATCTGATCGGGAACTTCATCGGCGCAGTCACACTGGGGAGAGGCCATTCACCTGCTTTGAGTGTGGGAAGGGATTCACTCAGACATCCAACCTGCTGAAACACAAGCGAGTTCACACTGGGGAGAGATCGTTCACCTGCTCCGTATGTGGGGAGGGATTCACTCAGTCATCCAACCTGCTAAGACATCAGCGAGTTCACAAGTGACTGCAGGGTTTGGATACTACTGTTATCCCAGACTGAATCTTGTTCATTCTGCAGTTGGGGTTTCTTTCTGTTGATATAACTGGGCTGGAGTTTAATATTCTGGATATTGACAAATTAAGCAACGGGAAAAGGGTCAGATAAAAAATAATGCTGATTGTGTTTGCATCCACAATTTAAAATGATTTCTTCAAATACTGAAAGCTGCAACAAATGGAGCTAATCTTTTTAAACAATTTTTAATTAAATGAATTGAATCTGCAGATTGGTTTTGGATTGGACTTGCTTATTTGTACTGCCAAAATGGCCAGCATGCTCCTCCCTTTGTCTATGATTGGTCCCTGTGGAGGATAAGCCACACCCTGAAGTTTCACAGGAATGTGTAATTGGAATCGCCCATCCCAAGGTCTCACTGACTGCAAATTGTAACTCGTTCCACTTTTACTTCCTGAAGCAACACAGGACAGAGCTCCCCAGAAGACAGCAAGGGCCAGCCAAAGTGCCTTACCCCAGTCCAAGTGCATTTTTTCCCCAGCGAAAGTGCCTTACCCCAGCGCAGGTGCATCCTTCTCCTCCCCACCACCCCTCCCCCCTGCCCCACCTCATCATAGATGGAGCAGGCATTGTGTACGGATTGTTAACAGGTTTATTGTGTATGAAGTGAACAGTGACAGTACCGTGACTTCTGGATATCATCCACTCCAACGATGTCCCATGTAGGGGTTTGTAAGAACGTGATCCATCTTCCCTGACTTCCCTTTCTCCTCACCCCCTCCCCCAACCCCCCACATCCGTGTATCTCTCTCTCCCCCAGCCTCTCTCTTGGCCCTCCGCCACTTTTCTGCTCTCCGCCGCCCGCGGGCCCTCTCAGCCCCAGCCCAGTTATAGGGTTATTAACATCAGCAGAAACAAACCCCAACTGTCTGAATGAACACGATTCAGTCGGGATGTGATCAACAGCAGCAACAACAGCAGATTCCAACCCCTGCCGTCACTTGTGAACTCGCTGATGTGCCAGCAGGTTGGATGACTTCCCACTCTCTGAGCAGGTGAACGGCCTCTCCCCGGTGTGACTGCACCAATGAATTTCCAGCTTGGGTGGGCAACTGAATCCATTCCCACAGTCCCCACATTTTCAGTTTCTCCGTGGTGTGGGTATCCTTGTGTCTCTCCAGGTTGGATGATCAGTTGAAGCCTCGTCCACGCACACAACATGTGTACAGTTTCTCCCCGCTGTGAATGGTACGATGTTTTTTTTCAGGCTGTGTAACTGGTTAAAACTCTTTCCACAGTCAGTGCACTGGAACACTCTCAGGCAGATGTGTGTGACTCAGTGCTTTTCCAGTCACACTGATGTTTAAAATCTTTTCCCAGACAGAACAGATAAATATTTCTCCTTCCACATTCAAAGGCTGATGATTTTCAGGCCCTGATGAATTGAGTGACTCAGATTTTGACCAGCTGTTTGGTTTAAAGTTTCCAATTTGCACATTTTCTCCTTATAATAACCTGTAAAAGGAGTTTCCAAAAATCATTACTGTAAGTACAGGATAGAAATTCAGAACAGGCAATTCTAGTTGCTATGGAACATTCTTTCCTCTCTTGTTCCCCCAAAGCTATCAATTCCCATCCCACACACTCTCCCTCCCCACTGTGCTGAAATCCAAACCCATCCCACCATTTTCTCGCTCCCTGTGCTCTGGTTGGGTTCAGTTCGACACCCCTGTGCGCAGAGTGAGAATAAAATCAATGAGCTGCTGATTTTCTCTGCTGGCCCAATAAGGTGAGCGTGGACCAAGCCGGCCCAATAGGGTGAGCGTGGACCAGCCCGGCCTGGCCCAATAGGGTGAGTGTGGACCGGGCTGGCCTGGCCCAATAGGGTGAGCGTGGACCAGCCCGGCCTGGCCCAATAGGGTGAGCGTGGACCAGCCCGGCCTGGCCCAATAGGGTGAGCGTGGACCAGCCCGGCCTGGCACAATAGGGCGAGTGTGGACCAGCCCGGCCCAATAAGGTGAGCATGAGCCAGTGATAGAGAATTCAAACAGGCTGCAAAGTTGAGAAAACACAGACTCCATGTCGACGTGGGACTGAGCACATTGCATGAAGTCATCAATCAACTTGACATTTCAAGACCTTTGGCAGTGAGCCAATTAGGGGTTTAGAATATATCAATTGAGCCAATAAGGTCAAAGGAGGCGAGTTCTGTAAATTGATCCAGCATAAGAACAGCTATGTTTTGCCATGTGTTCTCAGAAGGAAAAAGGACCTGGCAATCAGCCAGAGCTTGTTGCTGCTGCCAGAATAGAATTACATTAAATCTACAACCGGAGTTCGCATTTCATTGAAAATTAAGAGATCTAACAATTTTGGCGTCACAAACAGGATCGCTGAGGGAAGAAACTGAATTTTGGACATCGGACCTACATACTGAGGTAAGGACACCTCTTTATAAAAGTCCTCGGTCAATGGTCTAAATTTACCTCCCCTTCTACGTGATTCCGAAAGCCTCCGGTTTGCGAACCCTCTGGTTGGTGATATGCTCGAGATCCCTAGACGTCTAAATTCGGCGGTGTGTTAGTTAATTCATCACCGACCCACTGATTCGGCTGGAAAGCCTACGACTCGAGACCCCAGTAAAGAAATCAGTATTATGGCAGCAGAAGATAAGAGCAAATAATTGCCTACAACTGTTAAAGGTGGGCAGGCACCACCTGAAGTTTCGATAGATGAAATCCTCAAACAGTTGAAAGAATACATAGAGCAACAATTCAACTTATCTAAAACCTGTATTAAGATCGAATGAAAATATGGTACCTCCAAAGGACAATGGTCCTTGGACGAGATCAAAAGGGTCTGGGGAAAAACGACCCATATGAAAAATAAAGAATGAACCAGATGGTCCCTAGCTGTTATGGGACAGATCTGACAGCGGAATGAAATTATAACGTGTTCCCAATATGATAGGGACCTGACCAGTACAAAGGACCAATTGCAAGCGGTTTGTGAACAGCTGAGACAGAAAAAGCTTGAACTTGAAAAGTCGGAAGCAGAAGTTAAAAATCTTAAAGGTGAAATTAAAGAATGGAAAAAATAATTAGGTCAAGAGACAGTAATAGGAAAAGGAATGTGTATCAGTCAATTCCCAGGGTACCCATGTTTGGATAAATTAAAAGCGCAAACCCGAAGACACGACCGAGGAATAGATATGGATTCTGAGTCCTCCGACGATACAGGGTTGGAGGATGAAGAATTAGGGGGTGCGCTTTGCCACGTTTAAAAAAAGACGAGTTGTAGTCAAATCAGAAGAGACTGCGGATGAGGACGGAACCAAAAATACGAAGAAAAGGGTGTATACAGAATACTTATTTCATGATCCGGCAGACCCAGAGAAAATTGATAAATGGTCCAAGGAATTGCCCAATCCAAAGACAGGGGGAGTGAAAACGTGGGACCAATTGGACCGCTTAAGAAATATATATCAACTTCATCCCTGGGACGGAATGCAAATTTTGACCATAATGGTGCCAAAAACACAGGGAAGAAAATTGCACGACAAGGTAGAAGAAGCTTTGGGGCAAGAATTAAACGCAGGATGGGAGGCGATTAAACACTGGCTGCAAGCCTTCAGTCCAGCTAAGACAGACTGGGGAAAAATTGCAGCCTGCCAACAGAAAGGCACAGAGGAGGTCCTGGAGTATGACGAGTGGTTTAGATGCACGTGGCTAGAACATTCGGGAATGAATAATAGGGATGAGGAAATGGATGAACAAGTGTTTGGACCCCTGAAAGCAGCTTTTGTGGCAGGTCTAAAGCCAGAATTGTCCAAAATGCTTAAGGTAGTGTTACCAGGCTGGGAAGGTAGAGGAACTACCTTTGCAGTGTTGGTGCATCGATGTAACCAATTAGACAGGGATATGGGAGCTAAAGTCCGAGCTGCGCAGGCTATGGGATGGAAATCCCAGGATTCTGATAAACAGTCATTTGGAACATTACGCGGAAAATGTCATTGTGGGAAAGAAGGTCACTGGGCCAAGACGTGCAGGGCGAAACAGCAAGGTTGCGGCCGGGACAGAGGACGCAGCCAGGGATACAATTCAGCCAACAAACTAGGTTTGTTATAAGATAACGACCTCAGAGAAGCATTTAAGTGACTGACAATAGAACAACAGAAGGAGTTACTTGGGATAGCAAAAAACGATAAGAGCCCGCCCTAGCCCCCCTCCTCGCACTAATACAACAGAGGGGAGATAGAAATATAGAAACATAGAAAATAGGTGCAGGAGTAGGCCATTCAGCCCTTCTAGCCTGCACCACCATTTAATGAGTTCATGGCTGAACATGCAACTTCAGTACCCCATTCCTGCTTTCTCGCCATACCCCTTGATCCCTCTAGTAGTAAGGACTTCATCTAACTCCCTTTTGAATATATTTAATGAATTGGCCTCAACTACTTTCTGTGGTAGAGAATTCCACAGGTTCACCACTCTCTGGGTGAAGAAGTTTCTCCTCATCTCGGTCCTAAATGGCTTATCCCTTATCCTTAGACTGTGACCCCTGGTTCTGGACTTTCCCAACATTGGGAACATTCTTCCTGCATCTAACCTATCTAAACCCGTCAGAATTTTAAACGTTTCTATGAGGTCCCCTCTCATTCTTCTGAACTCCAGTGAATACAAACCCAGTTGATCCAGTCTTTCTTGATAGGTCAGTCCCACCATCCCGGGAATCAGTCTGGTGAATCTTCGCTGCACTCCCTCAATAGCAAGAATGTCCTTCCTCAAGTTAAGAGACCAAAACTGTACACAATACTCCAGGTGTGGCCTCACCAAGGCCCTGTACAACTGTAGCAACACCTCCCTGCCCCTGTACTCAAATCCCCTCGCTATGAAGGCCAACATGCCATTTGCTTTCTTAACCACCTGCTGTACCTGCATGCCAACCTTCAATGACTGATGTACCATGACACCCAGGTCTCGTTGCACCTCCCCTTTTCCTAATCTGTCACCATTCAGATAATAGTCTGTCTCCCTGTTTTTACCACCAAAGTGGATAACCTCACATTTATCCACATTATACTTCATCTGCCATGCATTTGCCCACTCACCTAACCTATCCAAGTCACTCTGCAGCCTCATAGCATCCTCCTCGCAGCTCACACTGCCACCCAACTTAGTGTCATCCGCAAATTTGGAGATACTACATTTAATCCCCTCGCCTAAATCATTAATGTACAATGTAAACAGCTGGGACCCCAGCACAGAACCTTGCGGTACCCCACTAGTCACTGCCTGCCATTCTGAAAAGTACCCATTTACTCCTACTCTTGGCTTCCTGTCTGACAACCAGTTCTCAATCCACGTCAGCACACTACCCCCAATCCCATGTGCTTTAACTTTGCACATTAATCTCTTGTGTGGGACCTTGTCGAAAGCCTTCTGAAAGTCCAAATATACCACATCAACTGGTTCTCCCTTGTCTACTTTACTGGAAACATCCTCAAAAAATTCCAGAAGATTTGTCAAGCATGATTTCCCTTTCACAAATCCATGCTGACTTGGACCTATCATGTCACCTCTTTCCAAATGCACTGCTATGACATCCTTAATAATTGATTCCATCATTTTACCCACTACTGAGGTCAGGCTGACCGGTCTATAATTCAGTTTTCTCTCTCCCTCCTTTTTTAAAAAGTGGGGTTACATTGGCTACCCTCCACTCGATAGGAACTGATCCAGAGTCAATGGAATGTTGGAAAATGACTGTCAATGCATCCGCTATTTCCAAGGCCACCTCCTTAAGTATTCTGGGATGCAGTCCATCAGGCCCTGGGGATTTATTGGCCTTCAATCCCATCAATTTCCCCAACACAATTTCCCGACTAATAAAGATTTCCCTCAGTTCCTCCTCCTTACTAGACCCTCTGACCCCTTTTATATCCGGAAGGTTGTTTGTGTCCTCCTTAGTGAATACCGAACCAAAGTAGTTGTTCAATTGGTCTGCCATTTCTTTGTTCCCCGTTTAGACTTCCCCTGATTCTGACTGCAGGGGACCTACGTTTGTCTTTACTAACCTTTTTCTCTTTACATATCTGTAGAAACTTTTGCAATCCGCCTTAATGTTCCCTGCAAGCTTCTTCTCGTACTCCATTTTCCCTGCCCTAATCAAACCCTTTGTCCTCCTCTGCTGAGTTCTAAATTTCTCCCAGTCCCCGGGTTCACTGCTATTTCTGGCCAATTTGTATGCCACTTCCTTGGCTTTAATACTATCCCTGATTTTCCTTGATAGCCATGGTTGAGCCACCTTCCCTTTTTTATTTTTACGCCAGACAGGAATGTACAATTGTTGTAGTTCATCCATGCGGTCTCTAAATGTCTGCCATTGCCCATCCACAGTCAACCCCTTAAGTATCATTCGGCAATCTATCCTAGCCAATTCACGCCTCATACCTTCAAAGTTACCCTTCTTTAAGTTCTGGACCATGGTCTCTGAATTAACTGTTTCATTCTGCATCCTAATGCAGAATTCCACCATATTATGGTCATTCTTCCCCAAGGGGCCTTGCACAATGAGATTGCTAATTAATCCTCTCTCATTACACAACACCCAGTCTAAGATGGCCTCCCCCCTAGTTGGTTCCTCGACATATTGGTCTAGAAAACCATCCCTTATGCACTCCAGGAAATCCTCCTCCACCTTATTGCTTCCAGTTTGGCTAGCCCAATCTATGTGCATATTAAAGTCACCCATTATAACTGCTGCATCTTTATTGCATGCACCCCTAATTTCCTGTTTGATGCCCTCCCCAACATCTGTTTGGAGGTCTGTACACAACTCCCACTAACGTTTTTTGCCCTTTGGTGTTCTGCAGCTCTACCCATATAGATTCCACATCATCCAAGCTAATATCTTTCCTAACTATTGCATTAATCTCCTCTTTAACCAGCAATGCTATCCCACCTCCTTTTCCTTTTATTCTATCCTTCCTGAATGTTGAATACCCCTGGATATTGAGTTCCCAGCCCTGATCATCCTGGAGCCACGTCTCCGTAATCCCAATCACATCATATTTGTTAACATCTATTTGCACAGTTAATTCATCCACCTTATTGCGGATACTCCTTGCATTAAGACACAAAGCCTTCAGGCTTGTTTTTTTAACACCCTTTGTCCTTTTAGAATTTTGCTGTACAGTGGCCCTTTTTGTTCTTTGCCTTGGGTTTCTCTGCCCTCCACTTTTCCTCATCTCCTTTCTGTCTTTTGCTTTTGCCTTCATTTTGTTTCCCTCTGTCTCCCTGCATTAGTTCCCATCCCCCTGCCATATTAGTTTAACTCCTCCCCAACCGCACTAGCAAACACTCCCCCTCGGACATTGGTTCCGGTCCTGCCCAGGTGCAGACCGTCCGGTTTGTACTGGTCCCACCTCCCCCAGAACCGGTTCCAATGCCCCAGAAATTTGAATCCCTCCCTGCTGCACCACTGCTCAAGCCACGTATTCATCTGCGCTATCCTGCGATTCCTATTCTGATTAGCACATGGCACTGGTAGCAATCCCGAGATTACTACTTTTGAGGTCCTACTTTTTAATTTAGCTCCTAGCTCCTTAAATTCTTTTCGTAGGACCTCATCCCTTTTTTTTAACCTATGTCGTTGGTACCAATGTGCACCACGACAACTGGCTGTTTCTCCCTCCCTTTTTAGAAAGTCCTGCACCCGCTCAGAGACATCCTTGACCCTTGCACCAGGGAGGCAACATACCATCCTGGAGTCTCGGTTGCGGCTGCAGAAACGCCAATCTATTCCCCTCACCATTGAATCCCCTATCACTATCGCTCTCCCACTCTTTTTCCTGCCCTCCTGTGCAACAGAGCCAGCCACGGTGCCAAGAACTTGGCTGCTGCTGCCCTCCCCTGATGAGTCATCCCCCCCAACAGTACTCAAAGCAGTGTATCTGTTTTGCAGGGGGATGACCACAGGGGACCCCTGCACTACTCTTCCTGCTGGTCTTGCATTCCTTATCTGGCTGTGGACCCTTCTCCTGCAGTAAGACCAACTCGCTACACGTGCTACTCACGTCATTCTCAGCATCGTGGATGCTTCAGAGTGAATCCACCCTCAGCTCCAATTCCGTAACGCGGACCGTCAGGAGCTGGAGGCGGATACACTTCTCACACACGTAGTCGTCAGGGACATCGGATGGGCTATATATAACTGTGAGGATGGGCGATAAGGATGTGGACTGTCTTTTAGACACAGGGGCGGAATTAACATGCTTACCCCTACAATATGGAGACTTTTTGCCGTTGGATGGTAGGACACGTACAGCCTATGGAGTTAGGGGCCATAAAATGGAAATTAAAAGGACAACACTGGTACTTATAGGGGTGGGTCCACATGAAGTAATCACGCTGGTCTGGATAGGCCAAGTAGATCAACCCCTTTTGGGAATAGACGTTCTAATCCAAGTAGATTCATCGTTGCATTTCGAGGATGGTCGGGTGACATGGTCAATTAGAACTTTGAAGAAAGAAGAATTGAAGGAAAACCCGATATGGGCTAAAGATAAGAACGATTGTGGCCTACTCCAGATGGAGCCTGCGTCATTTACCGGGACCAAGCCTCCATGCACTAAACAGTATCCCATCTGTCCAACTGCCATCGCGGGAATCTTACCGGTTATTCAGCAATTGGAGAAACAAGGGGTGCTTATTAAAACGCATAGCTCCTCCAATAGCCCTATGTGGCTGGTACAGAAATCTAATGAGACTTGGCGTTTGACTGTCGATTATAGGAAAGCTAACCAGTGTATTGATCAAAAAGCTCCTTTGGTCGCAGATCCCTCCACCATTTTTAATGCCCTCAAACCGGAACATAAATATTTCTCGGTTATAGATATGGCAAACGGATTTTGGTCGGTGCCTCTGGCACCGGAGGTTCGACAGTGGTTTGCTTTCACTGCCCAAGGACAACAGTATACTTGGACCTGGTTACCACAGAGTTTCCACAACAGCCCTACGGTATTCCACATGGCTTTACAAAGCCATTTGCAAGAATTACCTCCCCTGTCATCCACAGTCATCCAATATGTAGACAATATCCTGCTAGCTTCAAACACGGAGGAACAGCATGAACAAGATTTACGAGCTTTGCTGGACCACCTTTGGCTGAAAGGACATAAAGCCAGCATCGACAAATATCTCAAGAAGAGGTTGTATACCTGTGACAAAAGATTTCACAAGGAAAGAGAGAACTTACCCAGGACAGAACTGCAGCCATCCGGGCTGCTAAAAAACCCACCACTATTCAGGAACTAAGATCCTTTTTGGGATTGTGTGACTTTAACAGAAATTGGATTGACTCCTTCACACAGCTTGCTCAGCCACTGAATGATATCTTAAAAGGGAAACATGCCTCTAAAGAAGCCATCACTCTCATTAAGGAACAGCAAGAGGCCTTCCTGAGTTTGAAAAAGGCTTTGTGTTCGGCACCGGCTCTGGGAATCCCCGACAGTGGTAAGCCATTTACCCTGTTTGTCCATGAGAAAGAAGGATAACATAGGGATCGGCAAAGACCTATTGGCTATTATTCGGTAAAACTGGATGCGGTAGCCCTCGGTTGTGGAAGTTGCCTAAGGGCCATGGAAGCTACATGTCGAGTGGTAATGATCACTGCGGGTCTAGTCCTCAACCAAAAACTGATTGTCAAGTGTCCCCACACCGTACACGCTTTGCTGTGTATGTCTCAGGTGATGGACCCGCTAGACAGCAGTTTTGGAAGCTCCAAATTTCCATATCGTCCGGGCCAGCCCGGTTAATCCTGCAACTATGCTCCCGATGTCAGAATCGAGGGAGCAAGAGGGGGGAGAATGTGAAGAGCATGACTGCATGGAGATTTTAAAAGAAACAGAAGAAGCAGCCTTAGCAGCAGAGGAGCCTCTGCACAACCCAGACCTCATCCTGTTTACAGATGGTTCCTCCTTTGTGGACAATGGTACGAGAAAAGCAGGATGGGCAGTTACAACCTTATATGACGTAGTGGCAAAAGGATGTTTACCCTCAGGAACATCAGTACAACAGGCCGAGTTACGGGCCCTGTCAGAAGCATGTCGAATAGCAGAAGGACAGACAGCTAATGTCTACACAGATTCGCGTTATGCTTTTGGAATCGCTCACGACTTTGGTATGTTATGGCAGAAAAGAGGATTCCTCACTGCTGCTGGTACACCTATCCAAAATGGAAAAGAAATCCGAGACTTACTAGAGGCCATACAATTACCTCAGTAAGTGTCCACCCTGAAGTGTAAGGCCATACCAAGGAAAATACCACAGAAGCACAGGGAAATGCCCTAGCCGACCAGGCAGCTAAAGATGCCACCTCACAGGGCGCTCCCCCAGAAGAACCCAACACAGATGTGCAGATTGAAAGCACTCAGGACTCTGACACGAGACCTTCAAACAATGCAAGGAAAGTGCTCCTGAGAGGAAAAATGGACATGGATTGAGGCAGGAATTAAGCTATGCAAAGATGGTGTCTGGATACAAAGAGTTACCGACAAGCCAGTCGCGCCACAAGTGCTTATGCCTTTTTTAGCCCAACAGATCCACTCGTGGGGACACTTGGCCTCACAACAGATGACGGCACGGTTCCAGAAAAGCTGGTGGGGTCGGGGATTTAAAAAACATGTTCAGCTGGTAGCAGACCGCTGTGTGGTCTGCCAGAAAAATAATTCTGGACCCATTAAGGTAATGCCCCAACTGAGGCCCCCTGCCCCTGTCGGACTATTCCAGGTTGATTATATATCTCTCCCTCCATGTCAAGGATACAATAACATTCGTGTCATGGTCGGCAGATTCTCTAGATGGGTAGAAGCTGTCCCAACTAAAAGAGCCACAGCCAATCACACTTCAAAGGTCTTGTGTAAGGATTACATTCCCCGATGGGGAGTCCCGAGTAGCATTGACGCAGATCAGTGAACACACTTCACAGGTGCTGTCTGCCAAGAAGTCTGTCGGTTACTGAACATTACGTGGGATTTACCTTTGGGTGCCAAATGGGAGGGACCTTACCAAGTGTTATTGACCACCCAGGCAGCTGTTAAAGTCCAAGCAAAGAAAGCCTGGATCCACGCCTCACGTTAAACGAGCACTTGTAACTGAAGCTGAAATCTGACAAGGACAATTACTTTTTGCCAAAATATAGAAATTTACTGTATTACTGACTACAGGTATTCTAGGCATTTGCCTACTTCTTACTAGCTGACCCTCTGTATCCAGGGAATTACATGTAAATATATTTTTACATATGTCATACATTTATGCCAAAAAAAGTAACGTTTCTAGTTGTTGGGTGTGTGTGCGCATATTCCTATTCACTCAAAGGGAGGGATTCCCTTGAGGCCAGTTCCCTTGAATATCTCGGAAATGGCTGAGTGGATAATTAATCAAAACAAAACAGCCAATGCGTTTCAGGATACGGAAGACTGGACACATAAATGGAAGTCAGCAGGTTACAATCTGACTACCTTTGAAGGGGGGTACCAACCGTGCTACAATAATTCCAAACAGCCCCCATTTTTTGTTATCACTAATATAACTGGGATAGGAAGACTGGGGGAATCGGTTTGTCTGATTAGAAATATCAAAGGAGGCCAAAATATGGGGTATAGTAACCGCTCCCGGAATTATAATGTAATCAAGCCACGGAACTGTCCAAACTGGGCCGATGTGGGAATTCTTAACGTAGCAGGGATTCTGAATAAAACAGATGGAAAAGCCTGGACAGGCCCCGGAGTGTTGCTGACAAAGAAACAACTAAACTTCATTGCCTATAATGGCACCTATTGGGTGTGTGGCCACAAGGCCTATCCTTGGCTGCCCCAGAATTGGACAGGATCCTGCTATTTAGCCTACATTGTGCCATATATGTATCATATAAAGTCACTGTCAGAACATCTACACCTTCCTAAGAGAGCTATCACAGAAACAGAGAGATTCTTTGCCATTCTGATCCCCAGGTATGGGACCGCCAGACTGGCAAGGGAATCCATTAACATGGCATCCGTTGTGGAATGGGTAACCAATGATACTTCAGAGGCCCTAGTTAAAATCAATGCAGAAATGGTAGCAATCCGCACAGTAGCCCTACAGAATAGACTGGCCCTTGACTACCTTGTGCCCTACTCGGAACTGAGTGTTGCACATATCTCCCAGATAGCTCCGAAGAAATTACCCACTTAGCGGAACATATCCAAAAGGAGGTAGAAAAACTTAAGCAACCCCCATCATTCACTTTGTGGAGTGGAGCCACTGAATGGCTAGGTTCAATAGGAACTTCATTGGTGGAAGGTTTAATTCTATTCATTGTAATTATTTTACTTTTATATTGTTTGTTTATGTTGATTAAATGTTGTTGCAACCAGGCGGTTGTAGCTGCTGTCCCGCAGGTGAGACACCTTGCAGGTTCCAGCAGACCGTCTGTACGTGGCACAGGGGTATGTTAATGCTTAAGGGAAGGTTGCTTTACTGGTTGAATTAAGATATTGATTTGGATTAAATTGGATAAGGTTAATTAACCTACCAAAACCAGACTTCCATTGTGGCCACGATGGAATTCGGGTTGATGTAAATTTGTGTGGAAGCTACTAATCCGGATATGTAGCAAAACACATCAACAAATTTTAGAAGGAAACTCTATTAACATGTATGAATTTATTTTGTAGAATGTTTAACCAGTGATGCCTGATGTTTTATGATTCAGTTTGTGAAAGAATCAAAGGGGGGATTGATAGAGAATTCAGACAGGCTGCAAAGTTGAGAAAACACAGACTCCATGTCTACGTGCGACTGAGCACATTGCATTAAGTCATCAATCAACTTGGCAGTTCAGGACCTTTGGCAGCGAGCCAATTAGGGGTTTAGAATATATCAATTGAGCCAATAAGGTCAAAGGAGACAAGTTCTGTAAATTGATCCAGGATAAGAATGGCCATTTTTTGCCATGTGTTCTAAGAAGGACAAAGGACCTGGCAATCAGCCAGAGCTTGTTGCTGCTGCCAGAATAAAATTACATTAAATCTACAACTGGAGTTTGCATTTCACTGAAAATTAAGAGATCTAACAGCCGGCCCGGCCCAACAGGGTGAGCGTGGGCCAGGCCGGGCCAATAGGTTGAGCCCGGGCCGGCCCAATAGGGTGAGCGTGGATGTCCCACATTGAGCCACAGCTGACAATGGGTGGCACACTCACCTCTGAGTCAGAAGGTTGTGGGTTCAAGTCCCACTCCAGGGACATGAGCACATAAATCTAGTCTGACACCCAAGTGCAGTGCTGAGGGAGTGCTGCACTGTCGGACGGGCAGTGCTGAGGGAGTGCAGCACTGTCAGAAGGGCAGTCTATCGGATGAGACGTTAAACCGACGCCCCGTCTGCTCTCTCGGGTGGACGTAAAAGATCCCATGACACTATTTGGATGAAAAGCAGGGGAGTTATTTCCGGTGTCCTGAAAAGCATTTAAGCTTCAATCAACACAAGTTTATCTGGACATTATCTTGGGAGCTTGCTGTGCACAAATTGGCTGCCACGTTTCCCACATTACAACAATGACTACACTCCAAAAGTACTTCATTGGTTGTAAAGTGCCTTGAGATGTCCGATAGTCGTGAACGTCACTATATCAATGTAAGTCTTTCATTCAGGACAGACAGCAGGGATTATTTCTGGAAATAACACTGTAGTGAGAAAGGAAATGCAGTGGATGTTGTGCAGATGGATTGTCAAAAGTTGTTTGATAAGGTGCCGAACAGGAGGCTTGTTATAAAATTAAGGCTCATGGTATTAAAGGGAGTGGGGCACTGTGGATAGGAAGTTGGGTAAAGGCAGAAAAGAGAGAGTAGTGGTTAATGGATGTTCGTCAGACTGGAGGGATGTCCACAGTAACTGACACGGGGTCAGCCCGCTGGATGGAACCTCGGGCACCCTGAGCTTGATCTCCGGTCCCAAATGCCCCCTTACATCAGTCTCCCCTCACTTTTATACCCTGCAGTGATCCACCTCTGGCACCGGACTCTTCTTTGTCTTCTCTGCTGGGTTTGGGCAGGAAGTGAGGAAAAGACAGCTGGAACTTCTCTAATCTGTGATTTACAAGGACACTTTCCCTGGTTCCCAGCAGTTACTTTTCTTCAGTAATTTTCTTTATCTCTAAACTACCCTGCCTGCTGTTAATTCTGCTATTTCTTATAGTTTCACAATTATAGGTATAAACATCACACATTATAATCTAATCTATTCTATTACTCGCTCTAGTTTAAGCTTACATTGTGGTTACTAACAGACAAACCCTGTTCTTTCTCCTGATCTGATTACAGATTCCAACAGTGGGTTCAGTGAATGGAATGTCTTTTCAGTGTTGCCATGGCGACCTGTCTGCAGTGAATCGATTGTTTGAGTTTGTAACTCACATTAAACTTCTCTTTCCCATAATACACATTATATTAGACATTTCATGTTAATGTATTTTAACCATTACGTTAAAACATGTTTGTCTCTGAGCAATTATTGCCCCATTGGAGACAGTTTTCGGTATTTGGGAAACCCCGTTAAAGTGCGCTTGGTAAAAGTATCAATAAACGCCACTGGAGGCAAACACAATCAGCGGTATTTTACTCCCCTTTCAGGGGCAAGAGTCAATATGACCTTTCACCCTTTGATTTATTTGATATGTATCCAGATTATTAAACTACAGCCAGTTATAGGGGTCATTATCAGCAGAAACAAACTCCAAATGTCAGAATGTACTTGGTTCAGTGCGGGATGTGATTAACAGCAGAATCCAACCTCTGCAGTCAATTGTGAACTCGCTGGTGTTTCAGCAGGGTGTATGACCGAGTGAATCCCTTCCCACACACACAGCAGGTGAATAGCCTCTGCCCAGTGTGAATTCGCTGGTGTTTCAACAGGCTGGACAATCGAGCGAATCCCTTCCCACACTCAGAGCAGGTGAACGATCTCTCCCCGGTGTGAACTCGCTGGTGGGTCAGAAGGCTGGATGACCGAGTGAATCCCTTCCCACACTCAGAGCAGGTGAATGGCCTCTCCCCAGTGTGAACACGCTGGTGTCTCAGTAGGCTGGATGACGTAGTGAATCCCTCCCCACACACGGAGCAGGTGAATGGCTTCTCCCCAGTGCGAACTCTCTGGTGTACCAGCAGATTGGATAAGGTAGTGAATCCCTTCCCACACTCGGAGCAGGTGAACGGCCTCTCCCCAGTGTGAACTCGCTGGTGTCTCAGCAGGTCGGATGACTGAGTGAATCCCTTCCCACACTCGGAGCAGGTGAATGGCCTCTCCCCGGTGTGAACTCGCTGGTGTGTCAGCAGGCGAGATGAGGTAGTGAAACCCTTCCCACACTCGGAGCAGATGAACGGCCTCTCCTCAGCGTGAATTCGCTGGTGTGTCAGCAGGTTGGACGATTGGCTGAAGCCTTGTCCACATACAGAGCACGTGTACCGTCTTTCCCCACTGTGAACGGTGCTTTTTGCTTCCATATTCAAAAGCCGTCAGATCTTGATGTGATGTTTAATTTGAGCTTCCAGTCTGCAAATCTTCCCCTTTTAATATTCTGCAAAAAAAATTTCAAACAAAAGGGGGAGGGTGAAAGAGAAGCCACAAAAACACAAAGGCAGGAGCTTAATTAATCTGGTTATTTGTGCGGCCGTCAGCAGAACTAAGTGACCATGAAAGTTGCCGGATGGTCATAAAAACCCAATTGGTCACTAATGTCCTTCAGGGAAGGGAACCTGCCACCTGCTTTGGGCCTACACATGACTCTGGCCTCTGCGGAGGAGAGGTGTGGTGGGGAGCGATTTAATACACCTGCAACTTGGCCAGAGCTTTGACAGAGCCTCCCAAACCTGTAACCTCTACCACCGAGATGGACCAGGGCAGCAGGTGCATTGGAAATCCATCACATAAGAACATAAGAATTAGGAACAGGAGTAGGCCGTCTAGCCCCTCGAGCCTGCTCCGCCATTCAACAAGATCATGGCTGATCTGGCCGTGGACTCAGCTCCACTTACCCGCCCGCTCCCATAACCCTGAATGGTTATAAATCTATTTATCTGTGACTTGAATACATTCAATGAGCTAGCCTCAACTGCTTCCTTGGGCAGAGAATTCCACAGATTCACATCCCTCTGGGAGAAGAAATTCCTTCTCAACTCGGTTTTAAATTGGCTCCCCCGTATTTTGAGGCTATGTCCCCTAGTTCTAGTCTCCCCGACCAGTGGAAACAACCTCTCCGCCTCTATCTTGTCTATCCCTTTCATGATTTTAAATGTTTCGAAAAGATCACCCCTCATCCTTCTGAACTCCAATGAGTAAAGACCCAGTCTACTCAATCATAAGGTAACCCCCTCATCTCCGGAATCAGCCTAGTGAATCGTCTCTGTACCCCCTCCAAAGTTAGTATATCCTTCCTTAAATAAGGAGACCAAAACTGCACGCAGTACTCCAGGTGCGGCCTCACTAATACCCTGTACAGTTGCAGCAGGACCGCCCTGCTGTTGTACTCCATCCCTTTCGCAATGAAGGCCAACATTCCATTCGCCTTCCTGATTACCTGCTGCACCTGCAAACTAACTTTTTGGGATTCATGCACAAGGACCCCCAGGTCCCTCTGCACCGCAGCATGTTGTAATTTCTCCCCATTCAAATAATATTCCCGTTTACTGTTTTTTTTCCCCCCCAAGGTGGATGACCTCACATTTTCCGACATTGTATTCCATCTGCCAAACCTTAGCCCATTCGCTTAACCTATCTAAATCTCTTTGCAGCCTCTCTGTGTCCTCCACACAACCCGCTTTCCCACTAATCTTTGTGTCATCTGCAAATTTTTTTACACTACACTCTGTCCCCTCTTCCAGGTCATCTATGTATATTATAAACAGTTGTGGTCTCAGCACCGATCCCTGTGGCACACCACTAACCACTGATTTCCAACCCGAAAAGGACCCATTTATCCCAACTCTCTCCTTTCTGTTAGCTAGCCAATTCTCTATCCATGCTAATACATTTCCTCTGACTCCGCGTACCTTTATCTTCTGCAGTAACCTTTTGTGTGGCACCTTTTCGAATGCCTTTTGGAAATCTAAATACACCACATCCATCGGTACACCTCTGTCCTCAATGCTCGTTATATCCTCAAAGAATTCCAGTAAATTAGTTAAACATGATTTCCCCTTCATGAATCCATGTTGCGTCTGCTTGATTGCACTATTCCGATCGAGATGTCCCGCTATTTCTTCCTTAATGATAGCTTGAAGCATTTTCCCCACTACAGATGTTAAACTAACCGGCTTATAGTTACCTGCCTTTTGTCTGCCCCCTTTTTTAAACAGAGGCGTTACATTAGCTGCTTTCCAATCCGATGGTACCTCCCCAGAGTCCAGAGAATTTTGGTAGATTATAACGAATGCATCTGCTATAACTTCCGCCATCTCTTTTAATACCCTGGGATGCATTTCATCAGGACCAGGGGACTTATCACCTTGAGTCCCATTAGCCTGTCCAGCACTACCCCGCTAGTGATAGTGATTATCCCAAGGTCCTCCCTTCCCACATTCCCGTGACCAGCAATTTTTGGCATTGTTTTTGTGTCTTCCACTGTGAATACCGAAGCAAAATAATTGTTTAAGGTCACAGCCATTTCCACATTTCCCATTATTAAATCCCCCTTCTCATCTTCGAAGGGACCAACATTTACTTTAGTCACTCTTTTCCGTTTTATATCTCGGTAAAAGCTTTTACTATCTGTTTTTTATATTTTGCGCAAGTTTACTTTCGTAATCTATCTTTCCTTTCTTTATTGCTTTCTTAGTCATTCTTTGCTGTCGTTTAAAATTTTCCCAATCTTCTAGTTTCTCACTAACCTTGGCCACCTTATACGCATTGGTTTTAATTTGATACTCTCCTTTATTTCCTTGGTTATCCATGGCTGGTTATCCCTTCTCTTACCGCCTTTCTTTTTCACTGGAATATATTTTTGTTGAGCACTATGAAAGAGCTCCTTAAAAGTTCTCCACTGTTCCTCAATTGTGCCACCGTTTAGTCTGCGTTTCCAGTCTACTTTAGCTAACTCTGCCCTCATCCTACTGTAGTCCCCTTTGTTTAAGCATAATGCGCTCGTTTGAGACACTACTTCCTCACCCTCAATCTGTATTACAAATTCAACCATACTGTGATCACTCATTCCGAGAGGATCTTTTACTAGGAGCTCGTTAATTTGTCCTGTCTCATTACACAGGACCAGATCTAAGATAGCTTGCTCCCTTGTAGGTTCTGTAACATACTGTTCTAAGAAACATCCCTTATGCATTCTATGAATTCCTCCTCAAGGCTACCCCGTGCAATTTGATTTGACCAATCGATATGTAGGTTAAAATCCCCCATGATTACTGCCGTTCCTTTTTCACATGCCTCCATTATTCCCTTGATTATTGTCCGCCCCACCGTGAAGTTATTATTTGGGGGCCTATAAACTACGCCCACCAGTGACTTTTTCCCCTGACTATCTCAAATCTCCACCCACAACGATTCAACATTTTGTTCATTAGAGCCAATATCGTCTCTCACAACTTCCCTGATATCATCCTTTATTAACAGAGCTACCCCACCTCCTTTCCCTTCTTGTCTATCTTTCTGAATTGTCAGATACCCCTGTATGTTTAATTCCCAGTCTTGGCCACCCTGCAACCACGTTTATGTAATGGCCACCAAATCATACCCATTTGTAATGATTTGTGCCGTCAACTCATTTACTTTATTTCGAATTCTCCAAGTTCCTCTCCAAGTCTCACATCATCCTGACTTGGACAGATACCGCCGTTCCTACATCGTCACTGGGTGAAAATGCTGGAACTCCTCACTGAACAGCACTGTGGGAGGACTCTCACCACGCAGACTGCAGCGGTTTGAGAAGGCAGCCCACGTCACCTTGTCAGGGGAAAAATGTCACCTTGCTTGCGACACCCACATCCGAAGAGTGGATTTAAACAAATCTGTATTTTGAAAGTCTCTACAGAAATTCTTGTTCCTAAAACAATGCTCTTCGACATTGTGTGGGCAGTGTCAGTTTAGCAACCTAATCTTCCCAGAATCCACCTCTGTTGACAGTCTCACATCGGAAATTGTTGGGCCCGACTATCCTCAAAAATACTGGGGGTTAAACCCAGCAGCTTCTCCCCGCTTTCTACTCCAGCTCAAACTGATGCAACAAACAGGAGGCCAGGGACAGACTTCCGCATCCAGCGCCCACCCTGATACAAACCGGCTCTGAATTGGTCGCTCTGCGTTCCCAGTATAGAAACACTTAAGAGAAGCATATGAGGGCAGAAGTGAATAGAGGCGTATGCTGACAGAGTTAGAACCATAGAATTAGAGAATGGTTACAGCACGGAAGCTGACCATTCGGACCGTCGAGCCTGTGCCGGCTCCCTGCAAGAGCACCTCAGCTGATCCCACTCCCCCGCCCTTACCCCATAGCCCTGCAAATATTTTTCTTTCGGGAACTTATCCAACTCCCTTTAGAACTGCCGTGATTGAGTCTGCCCCCAACTCCCTTTCAGGCAGCGCATTCCACATCCTAACCACTCGCTATGTTAAAAAGTTTTTTTCTTATCTCGCCTTTGATTCTTTTGTCAATGACCTTAAATCTGTGTCTTCTGGCTCTCAACCCTGTTGCCATAGGAACAGTTACTCTCTATCTACGTTGTCAAGGCTCCTTGTGATTTTGAACACTTCGATGCAATCTCCCCTCAACCTTCTCTGCAAGAAGGAGAACGCCCCAGTTTTTCCAGTCTATCCACGGAACTGAAGTTTCTCAATCCTGGCATCATTCTTGTAAATCTTTTCTGCACCCTCTCTATGGCCTTCACACTCTTCCTAAAGTGCGGTGCCCAGAATTGGGCACAATGCTCCAGTTGAGGCCAAACCAGTGTTTTACACCGGTTGATCATAATATCTACACTTTTGTACTCTACGCCTCTACTCATGAACCCCAGGATCCCGTAGGCTTTTTTAACTGCTTTCTCAAACTGTGCATCAACCTTCAACCTCCGTTCATGGACCCCTTTTAGGATTGTAACCTTTAGTTTATATTTCCGATCCTCATTCTTTCTACCAAAATGATTCACTTTGCACTTTTCTGCCCATTCCACCAGCCTGTCTATGTCTTCTCACTGTTCATTATACTTCCATGTTTCCTGTCAAGTGCAAATTTTGAAAGTGTGTCCTCTGCACCCACATCTAACTCATCAATATATATCAAGAAACGCAGTGCTTCAAGTGCAACATAAACAGAGCCAGGGTCCAGATCAGTAATAAGTGAGACAGGGACTGATGTAATAAAACACGGACACAGGGTCGAGTACGGTAACAACTGAGACAGGGTCTAGTGTAATATAAACCGAGACATGGTCTAGTGTAATATAAACAGAAACAGGGTGTCGTGTAATATAAATAGAGACAGGGCCTCGTGTAATTTAAACAGAGACAGGGCCTAGTGTAATATAAACAGAGACAGGATCTAGTGTAATATAAACAGAGACAGATCCCAGTGTAATATAAACAGAGACAGGGCCTCGTGTAATATAAACAGAGACAGGGCCTCGTGTAATATAAACAGAGATAGGGCCTAGTGTAATATAAACAGAGACAGGATCTCGTGTAATATAAACAGAGACAGATCCCAGTGTAATATAAACAGAGACAGGGCCTCATGTAATATAAACAGAGACAGGGCCTCGTGTAATATAAACAGAGACAGGGTCTAGTGTAATATAAAGAGAGACAGGGTCTAGCATATATAGAGACAGGGTCGAGTGTAATATAAACAGAGACAGGGTCTAGTGTAATATAAACAGAAACAGGGTGTCGTGTAATATAAATAGAGACTGGGTCAAGCATATAAATACAGACAGGGTCTAGTGTAATATAAACAGAGACAGGGTCTAGTGTAATATAAAGGGAGACAGGGTCTAGCATATAAATAGAGACAGGGTCTAGTGATATATAAACAGAGACATGGTGTAGTGTAATATAAACAGGGACAGGGTCTGGTGTAATATAAACAGGGACAGGGCCCGGTGTAATACAAACAGAGACAGGGCCTCGTGTCATACAAACAGAGACAGGTTCTAGTGTAATATAAACAGAGACAGGGCCTCGTGTAATATAAACAGAGACAGGGCCTCGTGTAATATAAACAGAGACAGGGTCTCGTGTAATATAAACAGAGACAGGGCCTCGTGTAATATAAACAAAGACAGGGCCCGGTGTAATATAAACAAGGACAGGTTCTGGTGTAATATAAACAGAGACAGGGTCTTGTGTAATATAAACAGAGACAGGGTCGAGTGCAATAGAAACAAGGACAGGGTCGAGTGCAATAGAAACAAGGACAGGGTCTCGTGTAATATAAACAGAGACAGGGTCTAGTGTAATATAAACAGAGACAGGGTCTAGTGTAATACAAACAGAGACAGGTTCTAGTGTAATATAAACAGAGACAGGGCCTCGCGTAATATAAACAGAGACAGGGCCTCGCGTAATATAAACAGAGACAGGGCCTCGTGTAATATAAACAGAGACAGGGTCTAGTGTAATATAAAGAGAGACAGGGTCTAGCATATATAGAGACAGGGTCGAGTGTAATATAAACAGAGACAGGGTCTAGTGTAATATAAACAGAAACAGGGTGTCGTGTAATATAAATAGAGACTGGGTCAAGCATATAAATACAGACAGGGTCTAGTGTAATATAAACAGAGACAGGGTCTAGTGTAATATAAAGGGAGACAGGGTCTAGCATATAAATAGAGACAGGGTCTAGTGATATATAAACAGAGACATGGTGTAGTGTAATATAAACAGGGACAGGGTCTGGTGTAATATAAACAGGGACAGGGCCCGGTGTAATACAAACAGAGACAGGGCCTCGTGTCATACAAACAGAGACAGGTTCTAGTGTAATATAAACAGAGACAGGGCCTCGTGTAATATAAACAGAGACAGGGCCTCGTGTAATATAAACAGAGACAGGGTCTCGTGTAATATAAACAGAGACAGGGCCTCGTGTAATATAAACAAAGACAGGGCCCGGTGTAATATAAACAAGGACAGGTTCTGGTGTAATATAAACAGAGACAGGGTCTTGTGTAATATAAACAGAGACAGGGTCGAGTGCAATAGAAACAAGGACAGGGTCGAGTGCAATAGAAACAAGGACAGGGTCTCGTGTAATATAAACAGAGACAGGGTCTAGTGTAATATAAACAGAGACAGGGTCTAGTGTAATACAAACAGAGACAGGTTCTAGTGTAATATAAACAGAGACAGGGCCTCGCGTAATATAAACAGAGACAGGGCCTCGCGTAATATAAACAGAGACAGGGCCTCGTGTAATATAAACAGAGACAGGGCCTCGTGTAATATAAACAGAGACAGGGTCTCGTGTAATATAAACAGAGACAGGGTCTCGTGTAATATAAACAGAGACAGGGCCTCGTGTAATATAAACAGAGACAGGGCCCGGTGTAATATAAACAAGGACAGGTTCTGGTGTAATATAAACAGAGACAGGGCCTAGTGTAATATAAACAGAGACAGGATCTAGTGTAATATAAACAGAGACAGATCCCAGTGTAATATAAACAGAGACAGGGCCTCGTGTAATATAAACAGAGACAGGGCCTCGTGTAATATAAACAGAGACAGGGCCTCGTGTAATATAAACAGAGACAGGGCCTCGTGTAATATAAACAGAGACAGGGTCTAGTGTAATATAAAGAGAGACAGGGTCTAGCATATATAGAGACAGGGTCGAGTGTAATATAAACAGAGACAGGGTCTAGTGTAATATAAACAGAAACAGGGTGTCGTGTAATATAAATAGAGACTGGGTCAAGCATATATAGAGACAGGGTCTAGTGATATATAAACAGAGACAGGGTCTAGTGTAATATAAAGAGAGACAGGGTCTGGTGTAATATAAACAGGGACAGGGCCCGGTGTAATACAAACAGAGACAGGGTCTAGTGTAATATAAACAGAGACAGGGTCCAGTGCAATATAAACAGAGACAGGGCCTCGTGTAATATAAACAGAGACAGGGCCTCGTGTAATATAAACAGAGACAGGGCCTCATGTAATATAAACAGTGACATGGCCTCGTGTAACACAAACAGAGACAGGGTCGAGTGTAATATAAACAGAGACTGGGTCTAGCATATAAATACAGACAAGGTCTAGTGTAATATAAACAGCGACAGGGTCGAGTGTAATATAAAGAGATACAGGGTCTAGCAAACAAATAGAGACAGGGTCTAGTGAAATATAAACAGAGACAGGGTCTCGTGTAATATAAACAGAGATTGGGTCTAGTGTGATATAAACAGAGAAAGGGCCTGGTGTAATATAAACAGAGACAGGGTCTCGTGTAATATAAACAGAGACAGGGCCTCGTGTAATATAAACAGAGACAGGGCCTCATGTAATATAAACAGAGACAGGGTCTAGTGTAATATAAAGAGAGACAGGGTCTAGCATATAAATAGAGACAGGGTCTAGTGAAATATAAACAGAGACAGGGTGCAGTGTAAAATAAACAGGGACAGGGTGAGTTTAATAGAAACTGAGACAGGGTCTAGTGTAATATAAACAGAGATTGGATCTCGTGTAATATAAACAGAGACAGGGTCGAGTGTAATATAAACAGAGACAGGGTCTAGTGTAATATAAACAGAGACAGGGTCTAGTGTAATATAAACAGAGACAGGGTCTAGTGTAATATAAACAGAAACAGGGTGTCGTGTAATATAAATAGAGACTGGGTCAAGCATATAAATAGAGACAGCGTCTAGTGTATATATAAACAGAGACAGGGTCTAGTGTAATATAAAGAGAGACAGGGTCTAGCATATAAATAGAGACAGGGTCTAGTGATATATAAACAGAGACAGGGTGTAGTGTAATATAAACAGGGACAGGGTGTAGTGTAATATAAACAGGTAGAGGGTCTCGTGTCATATAAACAGAGACAGGGTCTAGTGTAATATAAACAGAGACAAGGCCTTGTGTAAAATAAACAGAGACAGGGCCTCGTGTAATATAAAGAGAGACATGGTGTAGTGTAATATAAACAGGGACAGGGTCTGCTGTAATATAAACAGGGACAGGGCCTGGTGTAATATAAACAGAGACAGGGCCCAGTGCAATACAAACAGAGACAGGGCCTCGTGTCATACAAACAGAGACAGGTTCTAGTGTAATATAAACAGAGACAGGGCCTCGCGTAATATAAACAGAGACAGGGCCTCGTGTAATATAAACAGAGACAGGGCCTCGTGTAATATAAACAGAGACAGGGCCTCGTGTAATATGAACAGAGTCAGGGCCTCGTGTAATATGAACAGAGACAGGGCCTCGTGTAATATAAACAGAGACAGGGTCGAGTGTAATATAAACAGAGACTGGGTCTAGCATATAAATACAGACAGGGTCTAGTGTAATATAAACAGAGACAGGGTCGAGTGTAATATAAACAGAGACAGGGTCTAGTGTGATATAAACAGAGAAAGCGCCCGGTGTAATATAACAGAGACAGGGTCAAGTGTTATAGAAACAGAGACAGGGTGTAGTGTAATATAAATAGAGATAGGGTCCAGTGTAATATAAACAGGGACAGGGCCGAGTGTAATATAAACAGAGACGGGGTCGAGTGTAATATAAACAGAGACAGGGCGCAGTGTAATATAAACAGAGACAGGGCCTCGTGTAATATAAACAGAGACAGGGCCTCGTGTAATATAAACAGAGACAGGGCCCGATGTAATATAAACAGAGACAGGGCCTAGTGTAATATAAACAGAAACAGGATCTAGTGTAATATAAACAGGGACAGGGCCCAGTGTAATATAAACAAGGATAGGGTTTAGTGTAATATAAACAGAGAGAGATCCCAGTGTAATATAAACAGAGACAGGGCGCAGTGTAATATAAACAGAGACAGGGCCTAGTGTAATATAAACAGAAACAGGATCTAGTGTGATGTAAACATAGACCGGGCCCAGTGTAATATAAACAGGGATGGGGCCCAGTGTAATATAAACAAGGATAGGGTCTAGTGTAATATAAACAGAGGGGGTATATTGTAATATAAACAGAGACAGGGTTGGGTGAAATATAAACAGATACAGAGTCTAGTGTAATATAAACAGAGACTGGGTCTAGTGTAATATAAACAAACAGAGACAGGGTCGAGTGCGATATAAACAGAGAAAGGGCCTGGTGTAATATAAACAGAGACAGGGTCGAGTGTAATATAAACAGAGACAGGGCCTCGTGTAATATAAACAGAGACAGGGTCTAGTGTAATATAAACATAGACAGGGTCTCGTGTAATATAAACAGAGACAGGGTCTCGTGTAATATAAAGAGAGACAGGGTCCAGCATATAAATAGAGACAGGGTCTAGTGAAATATAAACAGAGACAGGGTGCAGTGTAATATAAACAGGGACAGGGTGTAGTTTAATAGAAACAGAGACAGGGTCTAGTGTAACATATACATAAACTGGGTCTCGTGTAATATAAACAGAGATTGGGTCTAGTGTAATATAAACAGACACAGGGTCTCGTGTAATATAAACAGAGACAGGGTCGAGTGTAATATAAACAGAGACAGGGTCTAGTGTAATATAAACAGAAACAGGGTGTAGTGTAATATAAAGAGAGACAGGGTCTAGCATATAAATAGAGACAGGGTCTAGTGATATATAAACAGAGACATGGTGTAGTGTAATATAAACAGAGACAGGGTCTTGTGTAATATAAATAGAGACAGGGCGCAGTGTAATATAAACAGAGACAGGGTTTCGTATAATATAAACAGAGACAGGGTCTAGTGTAATATAAACAGAGACAGGGTCGAGTGTAATATAAAGAGATACAGGGTCTAGCATACAAACAGAGACAGGGTCTAGTGAAATATAAACAGAGACAGGGTCTCGTGTAATATAAACAGAGATTGGGTCCAGTGTAATATAAACAGAGACAGGGTCTAGTGTGATATAAACAGAGAAAGCGCCCGGTGTAATATAACAGAGACAGGGTCAAGTGTTATAGAAACAGAGACAGGGTCTAGTGTAATATAAATAGAGACAGGGTCCAGTGTAATATAAACAGGGACAGGGCCGAGTGTAATATAAACAGAGACGGGGTCTAGTGTAATATAGAGAGAGACAGGGTCCAGTGTAATATAAACAGAGACAGGGCGCAGTGTAATATAAACAGAGACAGGGTTTAGTGTAATATAAACAGAGACAGTGCCCATTGTAATATAAACAGAGACAGGGCCTCGTGTCATATAAACAGAGACAGGGCCTCGTGTAATATAAACAGAGACAGGGCCTCATGTAATATAAACAGAGACAGGGCCTCGTCTAATATAAACAGAGACAGGGCCTCGTGTAATATAAACAGAGACAGGGCCTCGTGTAATATAAACAGAGACAGGGCCTCGTGTAATATAAACAGAGACAGGGCCTCGTGTAATATAAACAGAGACAGGGCCTCGTGTAATATAAACAGAGACAGGATCTAGTATAATATAAACAGAGACAGATCCCAGTGTAATATAAACAGAGACAGGGTCTAGTGTGATGTAAACATAGACCGGGCTCAGTGTAATATAAACAGGGATGGGGCCCAGTGTAATATAAACAAGGATAGGGTCTAGTGTAATATAAACAGAGGGGGTATATTGTAATATAAACAGAGACAGGGTTGGGTGAAATATAAACAGAGACAGGGACTCGTGTAATATAAACAGAGATAGGGCCTAGTATAATATAAACAGAGACAGGGCCTCGTGTAATATAAACAGAGACAGGGCCTTGTGTAATATAAACAGAGACAGGGTCTAGTGTAATATAAAGAGAGACAGGGTCTAGCATATAAATAGAGACAGGGTCTAGTGAAATATAAACAGAGACAGGGTGCAGTGTAATATAAACAGGGACAGGGTGTAGTTTAATATAAACAGAGATTGGGTCTAGTGTAATATAAACAGGTAGAGGGTCTCGTGTCATATAAACAGAGACAGGGTCTACTGTAATGTAAACAGAGAACAGGCCTAGTATAATATAAACAAAGACAGGGTCTAGTGTAATATAAACAGAGACAGGGTCCAGTATAATATAAACGGGGACGGGGTCCAGTGTAATATCAACAGAGACTGGGTCCAGTGTAATATAAACAGAGACAGGGCCCGGTGCAATAGAAACAGAGACAGGGTCTAATGTAATAGAAACAGAGACAAGGCCTCGTGTAATACAAACAGAGACAGGGTCTGGTGTAATATAAACAGAGACAGGGTCGAGTGCAATATAAACAGAGACAGGGCCCAGTGTAATATAAACAAGGACAGGGTCTGGTGTAATATAAACAGAGACAGGGTCCGGTGTAATATAAACAGAGACAGGGCCCAGTGTAATATAAACAGCGACAGTGTCTAGTGTAATATAAACAGGGTCAGGGCCCAGTGTAATATAAACAAGAATAGGGTCTAGTGTAATAGAAACAGAACAGGGCCCAGTGTAATATAAACAGAGACAGGGCCTCGTGTAATACAAACAGAGACAGGGCCTCGTGTAATACAAACAGAGACAGGTTCTAGTGTAATATAAACAGAGACAGGGTCTCGTGTAATATAAACAGGGACAGGGTCTCGTGTAATATAAACAGAGACAGGGTCTAGTGTAATATAAAAATAGACTGGGTCTCGTGTAATATAAACAGAGATTGGGTCTAGTGTAATATAAACAGAGACAGGGTCTAGTGTGATATAAACAGAGAAAGGGCCCTGTGTAATATAACAGAGACAGGGTCCAGTGTAATATAAACAGGGACAGGGTGTAGTTTAATATAAACATAGACTGGGTCTCGTGTAATATAAACAGAGACAGGGTCAAGTGTAATATAAACAGAGACAGGGCCTAGTGTAATATAAACAGAGACCGGGTCCAGTGTAATATAAACAGAGACCGGGTCCAGTGTGATATAAACATAGACAGGGCCTAGTGCAATATAAACAGAGACAGGATCTAGTGTAATATAAACAGAGACAGGGCCCAGTGTAATATAAACAGCGACAGAGTCTCGTGTAATATAAACAGGGACAGGGCCCAGTGTAATATAAACAAGGATAGGGTCTAGTGTAATATAAACAGAGAAAGGGTGCAGTGTAATATAAAGAGAGACAGGCTCGAGTGTAATATAAACAGAGAAAGGGTCTAGTGTAATATAAACATAGATAGGGTCCAGTTTAATACAAACAGAGACAGGGTCGAGTGTAATATAAACAGAGACAGGGTTCAGTGTAATATAAACAGGAATGGGGCCCAGTGTAATATAACAAGGATAGGGTCTCGTGTAATATAAACAGAGGGGGTATATTGTAATATAAACAGGGACAGGGTTGGGTGAAATATAAACAGAGACAGGGACTCGTGTAATATAAAGAGAGATAGGGCTTAGTGTAATATAAACAGGGACAGGATCCAGTGTAATATAAACGTGGACAGGGTCTAGTGTGATGTAAACATAGACAGGGCCTCGTGTAATATAAACAGAGACAGGGCCTCGTGTAATATAAACAGAGACAGGGCCCAGTGTAATATAAACAGAGACAGGGTCCAGTGTAATATAAACAGAGACAGGGTCCAGTGTAATATAAACAGAGACAGGGTCCAGTGTAATATAAACAGAGACAGGGCCCAGTGTAATATAAACAGGGACAGGGGTTGGTGTTATATAAACAGGGACAGGGGCCGGTGTGACATAAAGAGAGACAGGGTCCAGTGTAATATAAACAGAGACAGGGCCTCGTGTAATACAAACAGAGACAGAGTCAAGTGTAATACAAACAGAGACTGGGTCTAGCATATAAATACAGACAGGGTCTAGTGTAATATAAACAGAGACAGGCTCTAGTGTAATATAAAGAGAGACAGGGTCTAGCATATAAATAGAGAGAGGGTCTAGTGAAATATAAACAGAGACAGGGTGTCGTGTAATATAAACAGGGACAGGGTGTAGTTTAATATAAACAGAGACAGGGTCTAGTGTAATATAAACATAGACTGGGTCTCGTGTAATATAAACAGAGACAGGGTCTAGTGTAATATAAAGAGAGACAGGGTCTAGCATATAAATAGAGACAGGGTCTAGTGAAATATAAACAGAGACAGGGTGTCGTGTAATATAAACAGCGACAGGGTCTCGTGTAATATAAACAGAGACAGGGCCTCGTGTAATATAAACAGAGACAGGGTCGAGTGTAATATAAACAGCGATTGGTCTAGCATATAAATACAGACAGGGCCCAGTGTAATATAAACAGAGACAGGGTCCAGTGTGATGTAAACATAGACCGGGCCCAGTGTAATATAAACAGGGACAGGGCCCAGTGTAATATAAACAGAGACAGGGTGCAGTGTAATATAAACAGAGACAGGCTCTAATGTAATATTAACAGAGATAGGGTCCAGTTTAATACAAACAGAGAGAGGGTCTAGTGTAATATAAACAGAGACAGGGTCGAGTGTAATATAAACAGGGATGGGGCCCAGTGTAATATAAACAAGGATAGGGTCTAGTGTAATATAAACAGAGACAGGGTCCAGTGTAATATAAACAGGGACAGAGCCCAGTGCAATATAAACAAGGATAGGGTCTAGTGTATTATAAACAGAGACAGGGTCCAGTGTAATATAAACAGGGATGGGGCCCAGTGTAATATAAACAAGGATAGGGTCTTGTGTAATATAAACAGAGGGGGTATATTGTAATATAAAGAGAGACAGGGTCTAGTGTAATATAAACAGAGACAAGGCCTTGTGTAAAATAAAGAAAGACAGGGTCTAGTGTAATATAAACAGGGACAGGGTCTCGTGTAATATAAACAGGGACAGGGCCCGGTGTAATATAAACAGAGACAGGGCCCAGTGCAATATAAACAGGGACAGTGTCTAGTGTAACATAAACAGAGACAGGTTCTTGTGTAATATAAACAGAGACAGGGTCTAGTGTAATATAAAGAGAGACAGGGTCTAGCATATAAATAGAGACAGGGTCTAGTGAAATATAAACAGAGACAGGGTGTCGTGTAATATAAACAGGGACAGGGTGTAGTTTAATATAAACAGAGACAGGGTCTAGTGTAATATAAACATAGACTGGGTCTCGTGTAATATAAACAGAGACAGGGTCTAGTGTGATATAAACAGAGAAAGGGCCCGTTGTAATATAACAGAGACAGGGTCTAGTGTAATATAAACAGCGACAGGGCCGAGTGTAATATAAACAGAGACAGGGTCCAGTGTAATACAAACAGAGACAGGGCGCAGTGTAATATAAACAGAGACAGGGTTTAGTGTAATATAAACAGAGACAGTGCCCATTGTAATATAAACAGAGACAGGGCCTCGGGTAATATAAACAGAGACAGGACCTCGTGTAATATAAACAGAGACAGGGCCTTGTGTAATATAAACAGAGACAGGGCCTCGTGTAATATAAACAGAGACAGGGCCTCGTGTAATATAAACAGAGACAGGGCCTCGTGTAATATAAACAGAGACAGGGCCTCGTGTAATATAATCAGAGACAGGGCCTCGTGTAATATAAACAGAGACAGGGCCTCGTGTAATATAAACAGAGACAGGGCCTCGTGTAATATAAACAGAGACAGGGTCCGGTGCAATATAAACAGAGACAGGGTCCAGTGTAATATAAACGGGGACGGGGTCCAGTGTAATATAAACAGAGACTGGGTCTAGTGTAATATAAACAGAGACAGGGTCGATTGTAATATAAACAGAGACAGGGTCGATTGTAATATAAACAGAGAAAGGGCCCGGTGCAATAGAAACAGAGACAGGGTCTCGTGTAATAGAAACAGAGACAGGGTCGAGTGTAATATAAACAGAGACCGGGGCTAGTAGAGACAGGGTCCAGTGCAATATAAAGAGACAGGGCCCAGTGTAATATAAACAGAGAAAGGACCTCGTGTAATATAAACAGAGACAAAGCCTCGTGTAATAAAAACAGAGACAGGTTCTACTGTAATATAAACAGAGACAGGGTCTCGTGTAATATAAACAGAGACAGGGCCTCGTGTAATATAAACAGAGACAGGGTCGAGTGTAATATAAACAGCGATTGGTCTAGCATATAAATACAGACAGGGCCCAGTGTAATATAAACAGAGACAGGGTCCAGTGTGATGTAAACATAGACCGGGCCCAGTGTAATATAAACAGGGACAGGGCCCAGTGTAATATAAACAGAGACAGGGTGCAGTGTAATATAAACAGAGACAGGCTCTAATGTAATATTAACAGAGATAGGGTCCAGTTTAATACAAACAGAGAGAGGGTCTAGTGTAATATAAACAGAGACAGGGTCGAGTGTAATATAAACAGGGATGGGGCCCAGTGTAATATAAACAAGGATAGGGTCTAGTGTAATATAAACAGAGACAGGGTCCAGTGTAATATAAACAGGGACAGAGCCCAGTGCAATATAAACAAGGATAGGGTCTAGTGTATTATAAACAGAGACAGGGTCCAGTGTAATATAAACAGGGATGGGGCCCAGTGTAATATAAACAAGGATAGGGTCTTGTGTAATATAAACAGAGGGGGTATATTGTAATATAAAGAGAGACAGGATCTAGTGTAATATAAACAGAGACAAGGCCTTGTGTAAAATAAAGAAAGACAGGGTCTAGTGTAATATAAACAGGGACAGGGTCTCGTGTAATATAAACAGGGACAGGGCCCGGTGTAATATAAACAGAGACAGGGCCCAGTGCAATATAAACAGGGACAGTGTCTAGTATAACATAAACAGAGACAGGTTCTTGTGTAATATAAACAGGGACAGGGTCTGGTGTAATATAAACAGAGACAGGGTCTTGTGTAATATAAACAGAGACAGAGTCCAGTGTAATATAAAGAGAGACAGGGTCCGGTGCAATATAAACAGAGACAGGGTCCAGTGTAATATAAACTGGGACGGGGTCCAGTATAATATAAACAGAGACTGGGTCTAGTGTAATATAAACAGAGACAGGGTCGATTGTAATATAAACAGAGACAGGGTCGATTGTAATATAAACAGAGAAAGGGCCCGGTGCAATAGAAACAGAGACAGGGTCGAGTGTAATATAAACAGAGACAAGGTCTAGTGTAATATAAACAGAGACAGGGTCTCGTGTAATATAAACAGGGACAGGGTCTGGTGTAATATAAACAGAGACAGGGCCCAGTGTAATATAAACAGAGACAGGTTCTCGTGTAATATAAACAGGGACAGGGTCCAGCGCAATATAAACAGATATAGAGTCTAGAGTAATATAAACAGAGACTGGGTCTAGTGTAATATAAACAGAGACAGGGTCTAGTGTGATATAAACAGAGAAAGGGCCCGGTGTAAAATAACAGAGACAGGGTCTAGTGTAATTTAAACAGAGACAGGGCCTAGTGTAATATAAACAGAGACCGGGGCTAGTCGAGACAGGGTCCAGTGCAATATAAAGAGACAGGGCCCAGTGTAATATAAACAGAAACAGGGCCTCATGTAATACAAACAGAGACAGGGCCTCGTGTAATATAAACAGAGACAGGTTCTAGTGTAATATAAACAGCGATTGGGTCTAGCATATAAATACAGACAGGGCCCAGTGTAATATAAACAGAGACAGGGTCCAGTGTGATGTAAACATAGACCGGGCCCAGTGTAATATAAACAGGGACAGGGCCCAGTGTAATATAAACAGAGACAGGGTGCAGTGTAATATAAACAGAGACAGGCTCTAATGTAATATTAACAGAGATAGGGTCCAGTTTAATACAAACAGAGAGAGGGTCTAGTGTAATATAAACAGAGACAGGGTCCAGTGTAATATAAACAGGGATGGGGCCCAGTGTAATATAAACAAGGATAGGGTCTAGTGTAATATAAACAGAGACAGGGTCCAGTGTAATATAAACAGGGATAGAGCCCAGTGCAATATAAACAAGGATAGGGTCTAGTGTAATATAAACAGAGACAGGCTCTAGTGTAATATAAACAGAGAGGGTCCAGTGTAATATAAACAGGGACAGGGCCCAGTGTAATATAAATAGCGACAGTGTCTAGTGCAATATAAACAGAGACAGGGTCGAGTGCAATATAAACAGAGACTGGGTCTTGTGTAATATAAACAGAGACAGGGTCTGGTGTAATATAAACAGAGACAGGGTCGAGTGCAATATAAACAGAGACAGGGCCCGGTGTAATATAAACAAGGACAGGGTCTGGTGTAATGTAAACAGAGACAGGGTCCGGTGTAATATAAACAGAGACAGGGTCTTGTGTAATATAAACAGAGACAGGGTCTAGTGTAATATAAACAGAGACAGGGTCGAATGTAATAGAAACAGGGACAGGGTCGAGTGCAATATAAACAGAGACAGGGTCTAGTATAATATAAACAGAGACAGGGTCCAGTGCAATATAAACAAAGACAGGGCCCAGTGTAATATAAACAGAACAGGGCCCAGTGTAATATAAACAGAGACAGGGTCGAGTGCAATATAAACAGAGACAGGCTCTAGTGTAATATAAACAGAGAGGGTCCAGTGTAATATAAACAGGGACAGGGCCCAGTGTAATATAAATAGCGACAGTGTCTAGTGCAATATAAACAGAGACAGGGTCGAGTGCAATATAAACAGAGACTGGGTCTTTTGTAATATAAACAGAGACAGGGCCCGGTGTAATATAAACAAGGACAGGGTCTGGTGTAATATAAACAGAGACAGGGTCGAGTGCAATATAAACAGAGACAGGGCCCGGTGTAATATAAACAAGGACAGGGTCTGGTGTAATGTAAACAGAGACAGGGTCCGGTGCAATATAAACAGAGACTGGGTCTTGTGTAATATAAACAGAGACAGGGTCTAGTGTAATATAAACAGAGACAGGGTCGAATGTAATAGAAACAGGGACAGGGTCGAGTGCAATATAAACAGAGACAGGGTCTAGTGTAATATAAACAGAGACAGGGTCTAGTGTAATATAAACAGAGACAGGGTCCAGTGCAATATAAACAGAGACAGGGCCCAGTGTAATATAAACAAGGACAGGGTCTGGTGTAATATAAACAGAGACAGGGTCCGGTGTAATATAAACAGAGACAGGGTCTAGTGTAATATAAACAGCGACAGTGTCTAGTATAATATAAACAGGGTCAGGGCCCAGTGTAATATAAACAAGGATAGGGTCTAGTGTAATAGAAACAGAACAGGGCCCAGTGTAATATAAACAGAGACAGGTCCTCGTGTAATATAAACAGGACAGGTCTCGTGTCATATAAACAGAGACAGGGTCTGGTGTAATATAAACAGAGACAAGGCCTTGTGTAAGATAAAGAGAGACAGGGTCTAGTGTAATATAAACAGGGACAGGGTCTCGTGTAATATAAACAGGGCAGGTCTCGTGTCATATAAACAGAGACAGGGTCTAGTGTAATATAAACAGAGACAAGGCCTTGTGTAAAATAAAGAAAGACAGGGTCTAGTGTAATATAAACAGGGACAGAGTCTCGTGTAATATAAACAGGGACAGGGCCTGTTGTAATCTAAACAGAGACAGGGCCCAGTGCAATATAAACAGGGACAGTGTCTAGTGTAATAGAAACAGAGACAGGTTCTTGTGTAATATAAACAGGGACAGGGTCTGGTGTAATATAAACAGGGACAGGGGTTGGTGTTATATAAACAGAGACAGGGGCTGGTGTTATATAAACAGAAACAGGGTTTGGTGTAATTTTAACAAAGACAGGGTCCGGTGTAATATAAACAGGGACAGGGTCTAGTGTAATATAAACAGAGACAGGATCTGGTGTAATATAAACAGAGACAGGGTCGAGTGTAATAGAAACAGGGACAGGGTCGAGTGTAATAGAAACAGAGACAGGGTCTAGTGTAATGTAAACAGAGAACAGGTCTAGTGTAATATAAAGAGAGACAGGGTTGAGTGTAATATAAACAGAGACAAGGTCTAGTGTAATATAAACAGAGGGGGTATATTGTAATATAAACAGAGACAGGGTCGGGTGTAATATAAACAGAGACAGGGCCGAGTGTAATATAAACAGAGACAGGGTCTACTGTAATGTAAACAGAGACAGGGTCCGGTGCAATATAAACAGAGACAGGGTCCAGTGTAATATAAACGGGGACGGGGTCCAGTGTAATATAAACAGAGACTGGGTCTAGTGTAATATAAACAGAGACAGGGTCGATTGTAATATAAACAGAGACAGGGTCGATTGTAATATAAACAGAGAAAGGGCCCGGTGCAATAGAAACAGAGACAGGGTCTCGTGTAATAGAAACAGAGACAGGGTCGAGTGTAATATAAACAGAGACCGGGGCTAGTAGAGACAGGGTCCAGTGCAATATAAAGAGACAGGGCCCAGTGTAATATAAACAGAGAGAGGACCTCGTGTAATATAAACAGAGACAGAGCCTCGTGTAATAAAAACAGAGACAGGTTCTACTGTAATATAAACAGAGACAGGGTCTCGTGTAATATAAACAGAGACAGGGCCTCGTGTAATATAAACAGAGACAGGGTCGAGTGTAATATAAACAGCGATTGGGTCTAGCATATAAATACAGACAGGGCCCAGTGTAATATAAACAGAGACAGGGTCCAGTGTGATGTAAACATAGACCGGGCCCAGTGTAATATAAACAGGGACAGGGCCCAGTGTAATATAAACAGAGACAGGGTGCAGTGTAATATAAACAGAGACAGGCTCTAATGTAATATTAACAGAGATAGGGTCCAGTTTAATACAAACAGAGAGAGGGTCTAGTGTAATATAAACAGAGACAGGGTCGAGTGTAATATAAACAGGGATGGGGCCCAGTGTAATATAAACAAGGATAGGGTCTAGTGTAATATAAACAGAGACAGGGTCCAGTGTAATATAAACAGGGACAGAGCCCAGTGCAATATAAACAAGGATAGGGTCTAGTGTATTATAAACAGAGACAGGGTCCAGTGTAATATAAACAGGGATGGGGCCCAGTGTAATATAAACAAGGATAGGGTCTTGTGTAATATAAACAGAGGGGGTATATTGTAATATAAAGAGAGACAGGGTTGGGTGTAATATAAACAGAGACAGGGACTCGTGTAATATAAACAGAGATAGGGCCCAGTGTAATATAAACAGAGACAGGGTCTAGTGTAATATAAACAGAGACAAGGCCTTGTGTAAAATAAAGAAAGACAGGGTCTAGTGTAATATAAACAGGGACAGGGTCTCGTGTAATATAAACAGGGACAGGGCCCGGTGTAACATAAACAGAGACAGGTTCTTGTGTAATATAAACAGGGACAGGGTCTGGTGTAATATAAACAGGGACAGGGGTTGGTGTTATATAAACAGAGACAGGGGCTGGTGTTATATAAACAGAAACAGGGTTTGGTGTAATTTTAACAAAGACAGGGTCCGGTGTAATATAAACAGAGACAGGGTCCAGTGTAATATAAACGGGGACGGGGTCCAGTGTAATATAAACAGAGACTGGGTCTAGTGTAATATAAACAGAGACAGGGTCGATTGTAATATAAACAGAGACAGGGTCGATTGTAATATAAACAGAGAAAGGGCCCGGTGCAATAGAAACAGAGACAGGGTCTCGTGTAATAGAAACAGAGACAGGGTCGAGTGTAATATAAACAGAGACCGGGGCTAGTAGAGACAGGGTCCAGTGCAATATAAAGAGACAGGGCCCAGTGTAATATAAACAGAGACAGGGCCTCGTGTAATATAAACGGAGACAGAGCCTCGTGTAATATAAACAGAGACAGGTTCTAGTGTAATATAAACAGAGACAGGGTCTCGTGTAATATAAACAGAGACAGGGCCTCGTGTAATATAAACAGAGACAGGGTCGAGTGTAATATAAACAGCGATTGGGTCTAGCATATAAATACAGACAGGGCCCAGTGTAATATAAACAGAGACAGGGTCCAGTGTGATGTAAACATAGACCGGGCCCAGTGTGATATAAACAGGGACAGGGCCCAGTGTAATATAAACAGAGACAGGGTCCAGTGTAATATAAACAGAGACAGGGTGCAGTGTAATATAAACAGAGACAGACAGAGTCCAGTGTAATATAAACAGGGATGGGGCTCAGTGTAATATAAACAAGGATAGGGTCTAGTGTAATATAAACAGAGACAGGGTCCAGTGTAATATAAACAGAGACAGGGTCCAGTGTAATATAAACAGGGATGGGGCCCAGTGTAATATAAACAAGGATAGGGTCTTGTGTAATATAAACAGAGGGGGTATATTGTAATATAAAGAGAGACAGGGTTGGGTGTAATATAAACAGAGACAGGGACTCGTGTAATATAAACAGAGATAGGGCCCAGTGAAATATAAACAGAGACGGGGTCTTGTGTAATATAAAGAGAGACAGGGTCTAGTGTAATAGAAACAGAAACAGGGTCGAGTGTAATAGAAACAGGGACAGGGTCGCGTGTAATAGAAACAGGGACAGGGTCCAGTGTAATGTAAACAGAGAACAGGTCTTGTGTAATATAAACAGAGACAGGGTCAAGTGTAATATAAACAGAGACAGGGCCCAGTGTAATATAAACATAGACTGGGTCTCGTGTAATATAAACAGAGAATGGGTCTAGTGTGATATAAACAGGGACTAGGTCTAGTATAATATAAACAGGGACAGGGTCTCGTGTGATATATAGAGAAAGGGCCCGGTGTAATATAACAGAGACAGGGCCTAGTGTAATATAAACAGAGACCGGGTCCAGTGTAATATGAACAGAGACCGGGTCCAGTGTGATATAAATATAGACAGGGCCGAGTGCATTATAAACAGAGACAGGGTCTCGTGTAATATAAACAGAGAAAGGGCCCAGTGTAATATAAACAGGGACAGGGCCCAGTATATTATAAACAGAGACAGGGTGCAGTGTAATATAAACAGCGACAGTGTCTAGTGTAATATAAACAGGGTCAGGGCCCAGTGTAATATAAACAGCGACAGTGTCTAGTGTAATATAAACAGGGTCAGGGCCCAGTGTAATATAAACAAGGATAGGGTCTAGTGTAATACAAACAGAGACAGGGCCCACTGTAATATTAACAGAGACAGGGTCTAGTGTCATGTGAACATAGACCGGGCCCAGTGTAATATAAACAGAGACAGGGCCTCGTGTAATACAAACAGAGACAGGGCCTCATGTAATACAAACAGAGACAGGTTCTAGTGTAATATAAACAGAGACAGGGTCTCATGTAATATAAACAGAGACAGGGCCTCGTGTAATATAAACAGAGACAGGGCCTCGTGTAATATAAACAGAGACAGGGCCTCGTGTAATATAAACTGAGACAGGGTCGAGTGTAATATAAAGAGAGACAGGATCTCGCATATTAATAGAGAAAGGGTCTAGTGAAATATAAACAGAGACAGGGTGTAGTGTAATATAAACAGGGACAGGGTCTAGTGTTATAGAAACAGAGACAGGGTCCAGTGTAATATAAATAGAGACAGGGTCCTGTGTAATATAAACAGGGATAAGGTTTAGTGTAATATAAACATAGACTGGGTCTCGTGTAATATAACAGAAACAGGGTCTCGTGTAATATAAACAGAGACAGGGTCTCGTGTAATATAAACATAGACTGAGTCTCGTGTAATATAAACAGAGATTGTGTCTCGTGTAATATAAACAGAGACAGGGTCTAGTGTGATATAAACAGAGAAAGGGCCCGGTGTAATATAACAGAGACATGGTCTAGTGTAATATAAATAGAGACAGGGTCCAGTGTAATATAAACAGGGACAGGGCCGAGTGTAATATAAACATAGATGGGGTCTAGTGTAATATAAAGAGAGACAGGGTCCAGTGTAATATAAACAGAGACAGTGCCCATTGTAATATAAACAGAGACAGGGCCTCGTGTAATATAAACAGAGACAGGGCCTCGTGTAATATAAACAGAGACAGGGCCTCGTGTAATATAAACAGAGACAGGGTCGAGTGTAAAGAAATAGAGACTGGGTCAAGCATATAAATAGAGACAGGATCTAGTGTAATATAAAGAGAGACAGGGTCTAGCATATAAATAGAGACAGGGTCTGGTGTAATATAAACAGGGACAGGGGCTGGTGTTATATAAACAGAGACAGGGTCGATTGTAATATAAACAGAGAAAGGGCCCGGTGCAATAGAAACAGAGACAGTGTCTAGTGTAATAGAAACAGGGACAGGGCCCAGTGTAATATAAACAGAGACAGGGTGCAGTGTAATATAAACAGAGACAGACTCTAGTGTAATATAAACAGAGATAGGGTCCAGTTTAATATAAACAGAGACAGGGCCCAGTGTTATATAAACAGAGATCGGGTCCAGTGTAATATCAACAGAGACCGGGTCTAGTGTAATATAAACAGAGACAGGGTCCAGTGCAATATAAACAGAGACAGTGCCGAGTGTAATAGAAACAGAGACGGTCTAGTGTAATATAAACAGAGGGGGTATATTGTAATATAAACAGAGACAGGGCTGGGTGTAATATAAACAGAGATAGGGCCCAGTGTAATATAAACAAGGATAGGGTCCAGTGTAATACAAACAGAGACAGGGCCCACTGTAATATTAACAGAGACAGGGTCTAGTGTCATGTGAACATAGACCGGGCCCAGTGTAATATAAACAGAGACAGGGCCTCGTGTAATACAAACAGAGACAGGGCCTCGTGTAATATAAACAGAGACAGGGCCTCGTGTAATATAAACAGAGACAGGGCCTCGTGTAATATAAACAGAGACAGGGCCTCGTGTAATATAAACAGAGACAGGGCCTCGTGTAATATAAACAGAGACAGGGCCTCGTGTAATATAAACAGAGACAGGGCCTCGTGTCATATAAACAGAGTCAGGTTCGAGTGTAATATAAACAGAGACTGGGTCTAGCATATAAATACAGACAGGGTGTAGTGTAATATAAACAGGGACAGGGTGTAGTTTAATATAAACAGAGACAGGGTCTAGTGTAATATAAACAGAGATTGAGTCTAGTGTAATATAAACAGAGAAAGGGTCTGGTGTGATATATAGAGAAAGGGCCCGGTGTAATATAACAGAGACAGGGTCTCGTGTAATATAACAGAGACAGGGCGTCGTGTAATATAAACAGAGACCGGGTCCAGTGTAATATGAACAGAGACCGGGTCCAGTGTGATATAAACATAGACAGGGCCGAGTGCAATATAAACAGAGACAGGATCTCGTGTAATATAAACAGAGACAGGGCCCAGTGTAATATAAACAGGGACAGAGCCCAGTGTATTATAAACAGCGACAGTGTCTTGTGTAATAAAACAGGGACAGGGCCCAGTGTAATATAAACAGGGACAGGGCCCAGTGTATTATAAACAGAGACAGGGTGCAGTGTAATATAAACAGAGACAGGGTCCAGTGTAATATAAACAGGGATGGGGCCCAGTGTAATATAAACAAGGATCGGGTCTAGTGTAATATAAACAGAGGGGGTGTATTCTAATATAAACAGAGACAGGGTCCAGTGTAATATAAACAGAGATAGGGCCCAGTGAAATATAAACAGAGACAGGCTCTAGTGTAATATAAACAGAGACTGGGTCTAGTGTAATAGAAACAAACCGAGACAGGGTCTAGTGTAACATAAACAGAGACAGGGTCTCGTGTAAGATAAACAGAGACAGGACCTCGTGTAATATAAACAGAGACATGGCCTCGTGTAATATAAACAGAGACAGGGCCTCGTGTAATATAAACAGAGACAGGGCCTCGTGTCATATAAACAGAGACAGGGCCTAGTGTAATATAAACAGAGACGGGGTCTAGTGTAACATAAACAGAGTCGAGTGTAACATAAACAGAGACAGGGTCTAGTATAATATAAACAGTGACAATGTCTAGTGTAATATAAACAGTGACAATGTCTAGTGTAATATAAACAGTGACAATGTCTAGTGTAATATAAACATAGACAGGGCCGAGTGCAATATAAACAGAGACAGGATCTCGTGTAATATAAACAGAGACAGGGCCCAGTGTAATATAAACAGGGACAGAGCCCAGTGTATTATAAACAGCGACAGTGTCTTGTGTAATAAAACAGGGACAGGGCCCAGTGTAATATAAACAGGGACAGGGCCCAGTGTATTATAAACAGAGACAGAGTGCAGTGTAATATAAACAGAGACAGGGTCCAGTGTAATATAAACAGGGATGGGGCCCAGTGTAATATAAACAAGGATAGGGTCTAGTGTAATATAAACAGAGACAGGGTCCAGTGTAATATAAACAGAGATAGGGCCCAGTGAAATATAAACAGAGACAGGCTCTAGTGTAATATAAACAGAGACTGGGTCTAGTGTAATAGAAACAAACAGAGACAGGGTCTAGTGTAACATAAACAGAGACAGGGTCTCGTGTAATATAAACAGAGACAGGACCTCGTGTAATATAAACAGAGACATGGCCTCGTGTAATATAAACAGAGACAGGGCCTCGTGTAATATAAACAGAGACAGGGCCTCGTGTCATATAAACAGAGACAGGGCCTAGTGTAATATAAACAGAGACGGGGTCTAGTGTAACATAAACAGAGTCGAGTGTAACATAAACAGAGACAGGGTCTAGTATAATATAAACAGTGACAATGTCTAGTGTAATATAAACAGTGACAATGTCTAGTGTAATATAAACAGTGACAATGTCTAGTGTAATATAAACAGTGACAGGGCCCAGTGTAATATAAACAAGGATAGGGTCTAGTGTAATATAAACAGAGACAGGGCCCAGTGTAATATAAACAGAGACAGGGTCGAGTGTGATGTAAACATAGACCGGGCCCAGTGTAATATAAACAGAGACAGGGCTTCGTGTTATATAAACAGAGACAGGGCCTCGTGTAATATAAACAGAGACAGGGCCTCGTGTAATATAAACTGAGACAGGGTCGAGTGTAATATAAAGAGAGACAGGGTCTCGCATATTAATAGAGAAAGGGTCTAGTGAAATATAAACAGAGACAGGGTGTAGTGTAATATAAACAGGGACAGGGTCTAGTGTTATAGAAACAGAGACAGGGTCCAGTGTAATATAAATAGAGACAGGGTCCTGTGTAATATAAACAGAGACAGGATCTCGTGTAATATAAACAGAGACAGGGCCCAGTGTAATATAAACAGGGACAGAGCCCAGTGTATTATAAACAGCGACAGTGTCTTGTGTAATAAAACAGGGACAGGGCCCAGTGTAATATAAACAGGGACAGGGCCCAGTGTATTATAAACAGAGACAGGGTGCAGTGTAATATAAACAGAGACAGGGTCCAGTGTAATATAAACAGGGATGGGGCCCAGTGTAATATAAACAAGGATCGGGTCTAGTGTAATATAAACAGAGGGGGTGTATTCTAATATAAACAGAGACAGGGTCCAGTGTAATATAAACAGAGATAGGGCCCAGTGAAATATAAACAGAGACAGGCTCTAGTGTAATATAAACAGAGACTGGGTCTAGTGTAATAGAAACAAACAGAGACAGGGTCTAGTGTAACATAAACAGAGACAGGGTCTCGTGTAATATAAACAGAGACAGGACCTCGTGTAATATAAACAGAGACATGGCCTCGTGTAATATAAACAGAGACAGGGCCTCGTGTAATATAAACAGAGACAGGGCCTCGTGTCATATAAACAGAGACAGGGCCTAGTGTAATATAAACAGAGACGGGGTCTAGTGTAACATAAACAGAGTCGAGTGTAACATAAACAGAGACAGGGTCTAGTATAATATAAACAGTGACAATGTCTAGTGTAATATAAACAGTGACAATGTCTAGTGTAATATAAACAGTGACAATGTCTAGTGTAATATAAACATAGACAGGGCCGAGTGCAATATAAACAGAGACAGGATCTCGTGTAATATAAACAGAGACAGGGCCCAGTGTAATATAAACAGGGACAGAGCCCAGTGTATTATAAACAGCGACAGTGTCTTGTGTAATAAAACAGGGACAGGGCCCAGTGTAATATAAACAGGGACAGGGCCCAGTGTATTATAAACAGAGACAGAGTGCAGTGTAATATAAACAGAGACAGGGTCCAGTGTAATATAAACAGGGATGGGGCCCAGTGTAATATAAACAAGGATAGGGTCTAGTGTAATATAAACAGAGACAGGGTCCAGTGTAATATAAACAGAGATAGGGCCCAGTGAAATATAAACAGAGACAGGCTCTAGTGTAATATAAACAGAGACTGGGTCTAGTGTAATAGAAACAAACAGAGACAGGGTCTAGTGTAACATAAACAGAGACAGGGTCTCGTGTAATATAAACAGAGACAGGACCTCGTGTAATATAAACAGAGACATGGCCTCGTGTAATATAAACAGAGACAGGGCCGCGTGTAATATAAACAGAGACAGGGCCTCGTGTCATATAAACAGAGACAGGGCCTAGTGTAATATAAACAGAGACGGGGTCTAGTGTAACATAAACAGAGTCGAGTGTAACATAAACAGAGACAGGGTCTAGTATAATATAAACAGTGACAATGTCTAGTGTAATATAAACAGTGACAATGTCTAGTGTAATATAAACAGTGACAATGTCTAGTGTAATATAAACAGTGACAGGGTCGAGTGTAATATAAAGAGAGACAGGGTCTCGCATATTAATAGAGAAAGGGTCTAGTGAAATATAAACAGAGACAGGGTGTAGTGTAATATAAACAGGGACAGGGTCTAGTGTTATAGAAACAGAGACAGGGTCCAGTGTAATATAAATAGAGACAGGGTCCTGTGTAATATAAACAGGGATAAGGTTTAGTGTAATATAAACATAGACTGGGTCTCGTGTAATATAACAGAAACAGGGTCTCGTGTAATATAAACAGAGACAGGGTCTCGTGTAATATAAACATAGACTGAGTCTCGTGTAATATAAACAGAGATTGTGTCTCGTGTAATATAAACAGAGACAGGGTCTAGTGTGATATAAACAGAGAAAGGGCCCGGTGTAATATAACAGAGACATGGTCTAGTGTAATATAAATAGAGACAGGGTCCAGTGTAATATAAACAGGGACAGGGCCGAGTGTAATATAAACATAGACGGGGTCTAGTGTAATATAAAGAGAGACAGGGTCCAGTGTAATATAAACAGAGACAGTGCCCATTGTAATATAAACAGAGACAGGGCCTCGTGTAATATAAACAGAGACAGGGCCTCGTGTAATATAAACAGAGACAGGGCCTCGTGTAATATAAACAGAGACAGGGTCGAGTGTAAAGAAATAGAGACTGGGTCAAGCATATAAATAGAGACAGGATCTAGTGTAATATAAAGAGAGACAGGGTCTAGCATATAAATAGAGACAGGGTCTGGTGTAATATAAACAGGGACAGGGGCTGGTGTTATATAAACAGGGACAGGGTCGATTGTAATATAAACAGAGAAAGGGCCCGGTGCAATAGAAACAGAGACAGTGTCTAGTGTAATAGAAACAGGGACAGGGCCCAGTGTAATATAAACAGAGACAGGGTGCAGTGTAATATAAACAGAGACAGACTCTAGTGTAATATAAACAGAGATAGGGTCCAGTTTAATATAAACAGAGACAGGGCCCAGTGTTATATAAACAGAGACCGGGTCCAGTGTAATATCAACAGAGACCGGGTCTAGTGTAATATCAACAGAGACCGGGTCTAGTGTAATATAAACAGAGACAGGGTCCAGTGCAATATAAACAGAGACAGTGCCGAGTGTAATAGAAACAGAGACGGTCTAGTGTAATATAAACAGAGGGGGTATATTGTAATATAAACAGAGACAGGGCTGGGTGTAATATAAACAGAGATAGGGCCCAGTGTAATATAAACAAGGATAGGGTCTAGTGTAATACAAACAGAGACAGGGCCCACTGTAATATTAACAGAGACAGGGTCTAGTGTCATGTGAACATAGACCGGGCCCAGTGTAATATAAACAGAGACAGGGCCTCGTGTAATACAAACAGAGACAGGGCCTCGTGTAATACAAACAGAGACAGGTTCTAGTGTAATATAAACAGAGACAGGGTCTCATGTAATATAAACAGAGACAGGGCCTCGTGTAATATAAACAGAGACAGGGCCTCGTGTAATATAAACAGAGACAGGGCCTCGTGTAATATAAACAGAGACAGGGCCTCGTGTAATATAAACAGAGACAGGGCCTCGTGTAATATAAACAGAGACAGGGCCTCGTGTAATATAAACAGAGACAGGGCCTCGTGTAATATAAACAGAGACAGGGCCTCGTGTAATATAAACAGAGACAGGGTCTAGTGTAATATAAACAGAGACGGGTCCAGTGTAATATAAACAAGGATCGGGTCTAGTGTAATATAAACAGAGGGGGTGTATTCTAATATAAACAGAGACAGGGTCCAGTGTAATATAAACAGAGATAGGGCCCAGTGAAATATAAACAGAGACAGGCTCTAGTGTAATATAAACAGAGACTGGGTCTAGTGTAATAGAAACAAACCGAGACAGGGTCTAGTGTAACATAAACAGAGACAGGGTCTCGTGTAATATAAACAGAGACAGGACCTCGTGTAATATAAACAGAGACATGGCCTCGTGTAATATAAACAGAGACAGGGCCTCGTGTAATATAAACAGAGACAGGGCCTCGTGTCATATAAACAGAGACAGGGCCTAGTGTAATATAAACAGAGACGGGGTCTAGTGTAACATAAACAGAGTCGAGTGTAACATAAACAGAGACAGGGTCTAGTATAATATAAACAGTGACAATGTCTAGTGTAATATAAACAGTGACAATGTCTAGTGTAATATAAACAGTGACAATGTCTAGTGTAATATAAACATAGACAGGGCCGAGTGCAATATAAACAGAGACAGGATCTCGTGTAATATAAACAGAGACAGGGCCCAGTGTAATATAAACAGGGACAGAGCCCAGTGTATTATAAACAGCGACAGTGTCTTGTGTAATAAAACAGGGACAGGGCCCAGTGTAATATAAACAGGGACAGGGCCCAGTGTATTATAAACAGAGACAGAGTGCAGTGTAATATAAACAGAGACAGGGTCCAGTGTAATATAAACAGGGATGGGGCCCAGTGTAATATAAACAAGGATAGGGTCTAGTGTAATATAAACAGAGACAGGGTCCAGTGTAATATAAACAGAGATAGGGCCCAGTGAAATATAAACAGAGACAGGCTCTAGTGTAATATAAACAGAGACTGGGTCTAGTGTAATAGAAACAAACAGAGACAGGATCTAGTGTAACATAAACAGAGACAGGGTCTCGTGTAATATAAACAGAGACAGGACCTCGTGTAATATAAACAGAGACATGGCCTCGTGTAATATAAACAGAGACAGGGCCTCGTGTAATATAAACAGAGACAGGGCCTCGTGTCATATAAACAGAGACAGGGCCTAGTGTAATATAAACAGAGACGGGGTCTAGTGTAACATAAACAGAGTCGAGTGTAACATAAACAGAGACAGGGTCTCGTATAATATAAACAGTGACAATGTCTAGTGTAATATAAACAGTGACAATGTCTAGTGTAATATAAACAGTGACAATGTCTAGTGTAATATAAACAGTGACAGGGCCCAGTGTAATATAAACAAGGATAGGGTCTAGTGTAATATAAACAGAGACAGGGCCCAGTGTAATATAAACAGAGACAGGGTCGAGTGTGATGTAAACATAGACCGGGCCCAGTGTAATATAAACAGAGACAGGGCTTCGTGTTATATAAACAGAGACAGGGCCTCGTGTAATATAAACTGAGACAGGGTCGAGTGTAATATAAAGAGAGACAGGGTCTCGCATATTAATAGAGAAAGGGTCTAGTGAAATATAAACAGAGACAGGGTGTAGTGTAATATAAACAGGGACAGGGTCTAGTGTTATAGAAACAGAGACAGGGTCCAGTGTAATATAAATAGAGACAGGGTCCTGTGTAATATAAACAGAGACAGGATCTCGTGTAATATAAACAGAGACAGGGCCCAGTGTAATATAAACAGGGACAGAGCCCAGTGTATTATAAACAGCGACAGTGTCTTGTGTAATAAAACAGGGACAGGGCCCAGTGTAATATAAACAGGGACAGGGCCCAGTGTATTATAAACAGAGACAGGGTGCAGTGTAATATAAACAGAGACAGGGTCCAGTGTAATATAAACAGGGATGGGGCCCAGTGTAATATAAACAAGGATCGGGTCTAGTGTAATATAAACAGAGGGGGTGTATTCTAATATAAACAGAGACAGGGTCCAGTGTAATATAAACAGAGATAGGGCCCAGTGAAATATAAACAGAGACAGGCTCTAGTGTAATATAAACAGAGACTGGGTCTAGTGTAATAGAAACAAACAGAGACAGGGTCTAGTGTAACATAAACAGAGACAGGGTCTCGTGTAATATAAACAGAGACAGGACCTCGTGTAATATAAACAGAGACATGGCCTCGTGTAATATAAACAGAGACAGGGCCTCGTGTAATATAAACAGAGACAGGGCCTCGTGTCATATAAACAGAGACAGGGCCTAGTGTAATATAAACAGAGACGGGGTCTAGTGTAACATAAACAGAGTCGAGTGTAACATAAACAGAGACAGGGTCTAGTATAATATAAACAGTGACAATGTCTAGTGTAATATAAACAGTGACAATGTCTAGTGTAATATAAACAGTGACAATGTCTAGTGTAATATAAACATAGACAGGGCCGAGTGCAATATAAACAGAGACAGGATCTCGTGTAATATAAACAGAGACAGGGCCCAGTGTAATATAAACAGGGACAGAGCCCAGTGTATTATAAACAGCGACAGTGTCTTGTGTAATAAAACAGGGACAGGGCCCAGTGTAATATAAACAGGGACAGGGCCCAGTGTATTATAAACAGAGACAGAGTGCAGTGTAATATAAACAGAGACAGGGTCCAGTGTAATATAAACAGGGATGGGGCCCAGTGTAATATAAACAAGGATAGGGTCTAGTGTAATATAAACAGAGACAGGGTCCAGTGTAATATAAACAGAGATAGGGCCCAGTGAAATATAAACAGAGACAGGCTCTAGTGTAATATAAACAGAGACTGGGTCTAGTGTAATAGAAACAAACAGAGACAGGGTCTAGTGTAACATAAACAGAGACAGGGTCTCGTGTAATATAAACAGAGACAGGACCTCGTGTAATATAAACAGAGACATGGCCTCGTGTAATATAAACAGAGACAGGGCCGCGTGTAATATAAACAGAGACAGGGCCTCGTGTCATATAAACAGAGACAGGGCCTAGTGTAATATAAACAGAGACGGGGTCTAGTGTAACATAAACAGAGTCGAGTGTAACATAAACAGAGACAGGGTCTAGTATAATATAAACAGTGACAATGTCTAGTGTAATATAAACAGTGACAATGTCTAGTGTAATATAAACAGTGACAATGTCTAGTGTAATATAAACAGTGACAGGGTCGAGTGTAATATAAAGAGAGACAGGGTCTCGCATATTAATAGAGAAAGGGTCTAGTGAAATATAAACAGAGACAGGGTGTAGTGTAATATAAACAGGGACAGGGTCTAGTGTTATAGAAACAGAGACAGGGTCCAGTGTAATATAAATAGAGACAGGGTCCTGTGTAATATAAACAGGGATAAGGTTTAGTGTAATATAAACATAGACTGGGTCTCGTGTAATATAACAGAAACAGGGTCTCGTGTAATATAAACAGAGACAGGGTCTCGTGTAATATAAACATAGACTGAGTCTCGTGTAATATAAACAGAGATTGTGTCTCGTGTAATATAAACAGAGACAGGGTCTAGTGTGATATAAACAGAGAAAGGGCCCGGTGTAATATAACAGAGACATGGTCTAGTGTAATATAAATAGAGACAGGGTCCAGTGTAATATAAACAGGGACAGGGCCGAGTGTAATATAAACATAGACGGGGTCTAGTGTAATATAAAGAGAGACAGGGTCCAGTGTAATATAAACAGAGACAGTGCCCATTGTAATATAAACAGAGACAGGGCCTCGTGTAATATAAACAGAGACAGGGCCTCGTGTAATATAAACAGAGACAGGGCCTCGTGTAATATAAACAGAGACAGGGTCGAGTGTAAAGAAATAGAGACTGGGTCAAGCATATAAATAGAGACAGGATCTAGTGTAATATAAAGAGAGACAGGGTCTAGCATATAAATAGAGACAGGGTCTGGTGTAATATAAACAGGGACAGGGGCTGGTGTTATATAAACAGGGACAGGGTCGATTGTAATATAAACAGAGAAAGGGCCCGGTGCAATAGAAACAGAGACAGTGTCTAGTGTAATAGAAACAGGGACAGGGCCCAGTGTAATATAAACAGAGACAGGGTGCAGTGTAATATAAACAGAGACAGACTCTAGTGTAATATAAACAGAGATAGGGTCCAGTTTAATATAAACAGAGACAGGGCCCAGTGTTATATAAACAGAGACCGGGTCCAGTGTAATATCAACAGAGACCGGGTCTAGTGTAATATCAACAGAGACCGGGTCTAGTGTAATATAAACAGAGACAGGGTCCAGTGCAATATAAACAGAGACAGTGCCGAGTGTAATAGAAACAGAGACGGTCTAGTGTAATATAAACAGAGGGGGTATATTGTAATATAAACAGAGACAGGGCTGGGTGTAATATAAACAGAGATAGGGCCCAGTGTAATATAAACAAGGATAGGGTCTAGTGTAATACAAACAGAGACAGGGCCCACTGTAATATTAACAGAGACAGGGTCTAGTGTCATGTGAACATAGACCGGGCCCAGTGTAATATAAACAGAGACAGGGCCTCGTGTAATACAAACAGAGACAGGGCCTCGTGTAATACAAACAGAGACAGGTTCTAGTGTAATATAAACAGAGACAGGGTCTCATGTAATATAAACAGAGACAGGGCCTCGTGTAATATAAACAGAGACAGGGTCTCGTGTAATATAAACAGAGACAGGGCCTCGTGTAATATAAACAGAGACAGGGCCTCGTGTAATATAAACAGAGACAGGGCCTCGTGTAATATAAACAGAGACAGGGCCTCGTGTAATATAAACAGAGACAGGGCCTCGTGTAATATAAACAGAGACAGGGCCTCGTGTAATATAAACAGAGACAGGGCCTCGTGTCATATAAACAGAGACAGGTTCGAGTGTAATATAAACAGAGACTGGGTCTAGCATATAAATACAGACAGGGTGTAGTGTAATATAAACAGGGACAAGGTGTAGTTTAATATAAACAGAGACAGGGTCTAGTGTAATATAAACAGAGATTGGGTCTAGTGTAATATAAACCGAGAAAGGGTCTGGTGTGATATATAGAGAAAGGGCCCGGTGTAATATAACAGAGACAGGGTCTCGTGTAATATAACAGAGACAGGGCGTCGTGTAATATAAACAGAGACCGGGTCCAGTGTAATATGAACAGAGACCGGGTCCAGTGTGATATAAACATAGACAGGGCCGAGTGCAATATAAACAGAGACAGGATCTCGTGTAATATAAACAGAGACAGGGCCCAGTGTAATATAAACAGGGACAGAGCCCAGTGTATTATAAACAGCGACAGTGTCTTGTGTAATAAAACAGGGACAGGGCCCAGTGTAATATAAACAGGGACAGGGCCCAGTGTATTATAAACAGAGACAGGGTGCAGTGTAATATAAACAGAGACAGGGTCCAGTGTAATATAAACAGGGATGGGGCCCAGTGTAATATAAACAAGGATAGGGTCTAGTGTAATATAAACAGAGACAGGGTCCAGTGCAATATACACAAGGATAGGGTCTAGTGTAATATAAACAGAGACGGGTCCAGTGTAATATAAACAAGGATCGGGTCTAGTGTAATATAAACAGAGGGGGTGTATTCTAATATAAACAGAGACAGGGTCCAGTGTAATATAAACAGAGATAGGGCCCAGTGAAATATAAACAGAGACAGGCTCTAGTGTAATATAAACAGAGACTGGGTCTAGTGTAATAGAAACAAACAGAGACAGGGTCTAGTGTAACATAAACAGAGACAGGGTCTCGTGTAATATAAACAGAGACAGGACCTCGTGTAATATAAACAGAGACAGGGTCTCGTGTAATATAAACAGAGACATGGCCTCGTGTAATATAAACAGAGACAGGGCCTCGTGTAATATAAACAGAGACAGGGCCTCGTGTCATATAAACAGAGACAGGGCCTAGTGTAATATAAACAGAGACGGGGTCTAGTGTAACATAAACAGAGTCGAGTGTAACATAAACAGAGACAGGGTCTAGTATAATATAAACAGTGACAATGTCTAGTGTAATATAAACAGTGACAATGTCTAGTGTAATATAAACAGTGACAATGTCTAGTGTAATATAAACAGTGACAGGGCCCAGTGTAATATAAACAAGGATAGGGTCTAGTGTAATATAAACAGAGACAGGGCCCAGTGTAATATAAACAGAGACAGGGTCGAGTGTGATGTAAACATTGACCGGGCCCAGTGTAATATAAACAGAGACAGGGCTTCGTGTTATATAAACAGAGACAGGGCCTCGTGTAATATAAACAGAGACAGGGCCTCGTGTAATATAAACTGAGACAGGGTCGAGTGTAATATAAAGAGAGACAGGGTCTCGCATATTAATAGAGAAAGGGTCTAGTGAAATATAAACAGAGACAGGGTGTAGTGTAATATAAACAGGGACAGGGTCTAGTGTTATAGAAACAGAGACAGGGTCCAGTGTAATATAAATAGAGACAGGGTCCTGTGTAATATAAACAGGGATAAGGTTTAGTGTAATATAAACATAGACTGGGTCTCGTGTAATATAACAGAAACAGGGTCTCGTGTAATATAAACAGAGACAGGGTCTCGTGTAATATAAACATAGACTGAGTCTCGTGTAATATAAACAGAGATTGTGTCTCGTGTAATATAAACAGAGACAGGGTCTAGTGTGATATAAACAGAGAAAGGGCCCGGTGTAATATAACAGAGACATGGTCTAGTGTAATATAAATAGAGACAGGGTCCAGTGTAATATAAACAGGGACAGGGCCGAGTGTAATATAAACATAGACGGGGTCTAGTGTAATATAAAGAGAGACAGGGTACATTGTAATATAAACAGAGACAGTGCCCATTGTAATATAAACAGAGACAGGGCCTCGTGTAATATAAACAGAGACAGGGCCTCGTGTAATATAAACAGAGACAGGGCCTCGTGTAATATAAACAGAGACAGGGTCGAGTGTAAAGAAATAGAGACTGGGTCAAGCATATAAATAGAGACAGGATCTAGTGTAATATAAAGAGAGACAGGGTCTAGCATATAAATAGAGACAGGGTCTGGTGTAATATAAACAGGGACAGGGGCTGGTGTTATATAAACAGAGACAGGGTCGATTGTAATATAAACAGAGAAAGGGCCCGGTGCAATAGAAACAGAGACAGTGTCTAGTGTAATAGAAACAGGGACAGGGCCCAGTGTAATATAAACAGAGACAGGGTGCAGTGTAATATAAACAGAGACAGACTCTAGTGTAATATAAACAGAGATAGGGTCCAGTTTAATATAAACAGAGACAGGGCCCAGTGTAATATTAACAGAGACAGGTTCTAGTGTAATATAAACAGAGACAGGGTCTCGTGTAATATAAACAGAGACAGGGCCTCGTGTAATATAAAGAGAGACAGGGCCTCGTGTAATATAAAGAGAGACAGGGCCTCGTGTCATATAAAGAGAGACAGGTTCGAGTGTAATATAAACAGAGACTGGGTCTAGCATATAAATACAGACAGGGTGTAGTGTAATATAAACAGAGACAGGGTCTCGTGTAATATAAACAGAGACAGGGTCTAGTGTAATATAAACATAGACTGGGTCTCGTGTAATATAAACAGAGATTGGGTCTAGTGTAAAATAAACAGAGACAGGGTCTTGTGTGATATAAACAGGGACAGGGTGTAGTGTAATATAAACAGGGACAGGGTGTAGTGTAATATAAACAGAGACTGGATCTCGTGTAATATAAACAGAGACTAGGTCTAGTGTAATATAAACAGAGAAAGGGTCTGGTGTGATATATAGAGAAAGGGCCCGGTGTAATATAACAGAGACAGGGTCTCGTGTAATATAACAGAGACAGGGCCTAGTGTAATATAAACAGAGACCGGGTCCAGTGTAATATGAACAGAGACCGGGTCCAGTGTAATATGAACAGAGACCGGGTCCAGTGTGATATAAACATGGACAGGGCCGAGTGCAATATAAACAGAGACAGGATCTCGTGTAATATAAACAGAGACAGGGCCCAGTGTAATATAAACAGCGACAGTGTCTTGTGTAATAAAACAGGGACAGGGCCCAGTGTAATATAAACAGGGACAGGGCCCAGTGTATTATAAACAGCGACAGTGTCTTGTGTAATAAAACAGGGACAGGGCCCAGTGTAATATAAACAGGGACAGGGCCCAGTGTATTATAAACAGAGACAGGGTGCAGTGTAATATAAACAGAGACAGGGTCCAGTGTAATATAAACAGGGATGGGGCCCAGTGTAATATAAACAGAGACGGGTCCAGTGTAATATAAACAAGGATCGGGTCTAGTGTAATATAAACATAGACTGGGTCTCGTGTAATATAAACAGAGACTAGGTCTAGTGTAATATAAACAGAGACAGGGTCTAGTGTGATATATAGAGAAAGGGCCCGGTGTAATATAACAGAAACAGGGTCTCGTGTAATATAAACAGAGACAGGGTCTAGTGTAATATAAACAGAGACAGGGCCTCGTGTAATATAAACAGAGACAGGGCCTCGTGTAATATAAACAGAGACAGGGCCTCGTGTAATATAAACAGAGACAGGGCCTCGTGTCATATAAACAGAGACAGAGTCTAGTGTAATATAAACAGAGACAGGGTGCAGTGTAATATAAACAGAGACAATGTCTAGTGTAATATAAACAGAGATAGGGTCCAGTTTAATACAAACAGAGACAGGGTCTTGTGTAATATAAACAGATACAGGGTCCAGTGTAATATAAACAGGGATGGGGCCCAGTGTAATATAAACAAGGATAGTGTCTCGTGAATTATAAACAGAGACAGGGTCCAGTGTAATATAAACAGGGATGGGGCCCAGTGCAATATAAACAGAGACAGTGTCTTGTGTAATATAAACAGAGACAGGGCCTCGTGTAATATAAACAGAGACAGGGCCTCGTGTAATATAAACAGAGACAGGGCCTCGTGTAATATAAACAGAGACAGGGTCGAGTGTAAAGAAATAGAGACTGGGTCAAGCATATAAATAGAGACAGGATCTAGTGTAATATAAAGAGAGACAGGGTCTAGCATATAAATAGAGACAGGGTCTGGTGTAATATAAACAGGGACAGGGGCTGGTGTTATATAAACAGGGACAGGGTCGATTGTAATATAAACAGAGAAAGGGCCCGGTGCAATAGAAACAGAGACAGTGTCTAGTGTAATAGAAACAGGGACAGGGCCCAGTGTAATATAAACAGAGACAGGGTGCAGTGTAATATAAACAGAGACAGACTCTAGTGTAATATAAACAGAGATAGGGTCCAGTTTAATATAAACAGAGACAGGGCCCAGTGTTATATAAACAGAGACCGGGTCCAGTGTAATATCAACAGAGACCGGGTCTAGTGTAATATCAACAGAGACCGGGTCTAGTGTAATATAAACAGAGACAGGGTCCAGTGCAATATAAACAGAGACAGTGCCGAGTGTAATAGAAACAGAGACGGTCTAGTGTAATATAAACAGAGGGGGTATATTGTAATATAAACAGAGACAGGGCTGGGTGTAATATAAACAGAGATAGGGCCCAGTGTAATATAAACAAGGATAGGGTCTAGTGTAATACAAACAGAGACAGGGCCCACTGTAATATTAACAGAGACAGGGTCTAGTGTCATGTGAACATAGACCGGGCCCAGTGTAATATAAACAGAGACAGGGCCTCGTGTAATACAAACAGAGACAGGGCCTCGTGTAATACAAACAGAGACAGGTTCTAGTGTAATATAAACAGAGACAGGGTCTCATGTAATATAAACAGAGACAGGGCCTCGTGTAATATAAACAGAGACAGGGCCTCGTGTAATATAAACAGAGACAGGGCCTCGTGTAATATAAACAGAGACAGGGCCTCGTGTAATATAAACAGAGACAGGGCCTCGTGTAATATAAACAGAGACAGGGCCTCGTGTAATATAAACAGAGACAGGGCCTCGTGTAATATAAACAGAGACAGGGCCTCGTGTAATATAAACAGAGACAGGGCCTCGTGTCATATAAACAGAGACAGGTTCGAGTGTAATATAAACAGAGACTGGGTCTAGCATATAAATACAGACAGGGTGTAGTGTAATATAAACAGGGACAAGGTGTAGTTTAATATAAACAGAGACAGGGTCTAGTGTAATATAAACAGAGATTGGGTCTAGTGTAATATAAACAGAGAAAGGGTCTGGTGTGATATATAGAGAAAGGGCCCGGTGTAATATAACAGAGACAGGGTCTCGTGTAATATAACAGAGACAGGGCCTCGTGTAATATAAACAGAGACCGGGTCCAGTGTAATATGAACAGAGACCGGGTCCAGTGTGATATAAACATAGACAGGGCCGAGTGCAATATAAACAGAGACAGGATCTCGTGTAATATAAACAGAGACAGGGCCCAGTGTAATATAAACAGGGACAGAGCCCAGTGTATTATAAACAGCGACAGTGTCTTGTGTAATAAAACAGGGACAGGGCCCAGTGTAATATAAACAGGGACAGGGCCCAGTGTATTATAAACAGAGACAGGGTGCAGTGTAATATAAACAGAGACAGGGTCCAGTGTAATATAAACAGGGATGGGGCCCAGTGTAATATAAACAAGGATAGGGTCTAGTGTAATATAAACAGAGACAGGGTCCAGTGCAATATACACAAGGATAGGGTCTAGTGTAATATAAACAGAGACGGGTCCAGTGTAATATAAACAAGGATCGGGTCTAGTGTAATATAAACAGAGGGGGTGTATTCTAATATAAACAGAGACAGGGTCCAGTGTAATATAAACAGAGATAGGGCCCAGTGAAATATAAACAGAGACAGGCTCTAGTGTAATATAAACAGAGACTGGGTCTAGTGTAATAGAAACAAACAGAGACAGGGCCCAGTGAAATATAAACAGAGACAGGCTCTAGTGTAATATAAACAGAGACTGGGTCTAGTGTAATAGGAACAAACAGAGACAGGGTCTAGTGTAACATAAACAGAGACAGGGTCTCGTGTAATATAAACAGAGACAGGACCTCGTGTAATATAAACAGAGACAGGGTCTCGTGTAATATAAACAGAGACATGGCCTCGTGTAATATAAACAGAGACAGGGCCTCGTGTAATATAAACAGAGACAGGGCCTAGTGTAATATAAACAGAGACGGGGTCTAGTGTAACATAAACAGAGTCGAGTGTAACATAAACAGAGACAGGGTCTAGTATAATATAAACAGTGACAATGTCTAGTGTAATATAAACAGTGACAATGTCTAGTGTAATATAAACAGTGACAATGTCTAGTGTAATATAAACAGTGACAGGGCCCAGTGTAATATAAACAAGGATAGGGTCTAGTGTAATATAAACAGAGACAGGGCCCAGTGTAATATAAACAGAGACAGGGTCGAGTGTGATGTAAACATTGACCGGGCCCAGTGTAATATAAACAGAGACAGGGCTTCGTGTTATATAAACAGAGACAGGGCCTCGTGTAATATAAAGAGAGACAGGGCCTCGTGTAATATAAACTGAGACAGGGTCGAGTGTAATATAAAGAGAGACAGGGTCTCGCATATTAATAGAGAAAGGGTCTAGTGAAATATAAACAGAGACAGGGTGTAGTGTAATATAAACAGGGACAGGGTCTAGTGTTATAGAAACAGAGACAGGGTCCAGTGTAATATAAATAGAGACAGGGTCCTGTGTAATATAAACAGGGATAAGGTTTAGTGTAATATAAACATAGACTGGGTCTCGTGTAATATAACAGAAACAGGGTCTCGTGTAATATAAACAGAGACAGGGTCTCGTGTAATATAAACATAGACTGAGTCTCGTGTAATATAAACAGAGATTGTGTCTCGTGTAATATAAACAGAGACAGGGTCTAGTGTGATATAAACAGAGAAAGGGCCCGGTGTAATATAACAGAGACATGGTCTAGTGTAATATAAATAGAGACAGGGTCCAGTGTAATATAAACAGGGACAGGGCCGAGTGTAATATAAACATAGACGGGGTCTAGTGTAATATAAAGAGAGACAGGGTACATTGTAATATAAACAGAGACAGTGCCCATTGTAATATAAACAGAGACAGGGCCTCGTGTAATATAAACAGAGACAGGGCCTCGTGTAATATAAACAGAGACAGGGCCTCGTGTAATATAAACAGAGACAGGGTCGAGTGTAAAGAAATAGAGACTGGGTCAAGCATATAAATAGAGACAGGATCTAGTGTAATATAAAGAGAGACAGGGTCTAGCATATAAATAGAGACAGGGTCTGGTGTAATATAAACAGGGACAGGGGCTGATGTTATATAAACAGAGACAGGGTCGATTGTAATATAAACAGAGAAAGGGCCCGGTGCAATAGAAACAGAGACAGTGTCTAGTGTAATAGAAACAGGGACAGGGCCCAGTGTAATATAAACAGAGACAGGGTGCAGTGTAATATAAACAGAGACAGACTCTAGTGTAATATAAACAGAGATAGGGTCCAGTTTAATATAAACAGAGACAGGGCCCAGTGTAATATAAACAGAGACAGGGCCTCGTGTAATATAAAGAGAGACAGGGCCTCGTGTAATATAAAGAGAGACAGGGCCTCGTGTCATATAAAGAGAGACAGGTTCGAGTGTAATATAAACAGAGACTGGGTCTAGCATATAAATACAGACAGGGTGTAGTGTAATATAAACAGGGACAGGGTGTAGTTTAATATAAACAGAGACAGGGTCTAGTGTAATATAAACAGAGACTGGGTCTCGTGTAATATAAACAGGGACAGGGTGTAGTGTAATATAAACAGGGACAGGGTGTAGTGTAATATAAACAGAGACTGGATCTCGTGTAATATAAACAGAGACTAGGTCTAGTGTAATATAAACAGAGAAAGGGTCTGGTGTGATATATAGAGAAAGGGCCCGGTGTAATATAACAGAGACAGGGTCTCGTGTAATATAACAGAGACAGGGCCTAGTGTAATATAAACAGAGACCGGGTCCAGTGTAATATGAACAGAGACCGGGTCCAGTGTGATATAAACATGGACAGGGCCGAGTGCAATATAAACAGAGACAGGATCTCGTGTAATATAAACAGAGACAGGGCCCAGTGTAATATAAACAGCGACAGTGTCTTGTGTAATAAAACAGGGACAGGGCCCAGTGTAATATAAACAGGGACAGGGCCCAGTGTATTATAAACAGCGACAGTGTCTTGTGTAATAAAACAGGGACAGGGCCCAGTGTAATATAAACAGGGACAGGGCCCAGTGTATTATAAACAGAGACAGGGTGCAGTGTAATATAAACAGAGACAGGGTCCAGTGTAATATAAACAGGGATGGGGCCCAGTGTAATATAAACAGAGACGGGTCCAGTGTAATATAAACAAGGATCGGGTCTAGTGTAATATAAACATAGACTGGGTCTCGTGTAATATAAACAGAGACTAGGTCTAGTGTAATATAAACAGAGACAGGGTCTAGTGTGATATATAGAGAAAGGGCCCGGTGTAATATAACAGAAACAGGGTCTCGTGTAATATAAACAGAGACAGGGTCTAGTGTAATATAAACAGAGACAGGGCCTCGTGTAATATAAACAGAGACAGGGCCTCGTGTAATATAAACAGAGACAGGGCCTCGTGTAATATAAACAGAGACAGGGCCTCGTGTAATATAAACAGAGACAGGGCCTCGTGTAATATAAACAGAGACAGGGCCTCGTGTAATATAAACAGAGACAGGGCCTCGTGTAATATAAACAGAGACAGGGCCTCGTGTCATATAAACAGAGACAGAGTCTAGTGTAATATAAACAGAGACAGGGTGCAGTGTAATATAAACAGAGATAGGGTCCAGTTTAATACAAACAGAGACAGGGTCTTGTGTAATATAAACAGATACAGGGTCCAGTGTAATATAAACAGGGATGGGGCCCAGTGTAATATAAACAAGGATAGTGTCTCGTGAATTATAAACAGAGACAGGGTCCAGTGTAATATAAACAGGGATGGGGCCCAGTGCAATATAAACAGAGACAGTGTCTTGTGTAATATAAACAGGGACAGGGGCTGGTGTTACAAAAACAGAGACAGGGTCCAGTGTAATATAAACAGAGACAGGGTCGAGTGTAATATAAACAGAGGCAGGGTCTCGTGTAATATAAACAGAGACAGAGTCCAGTGTAATATAAATAGAGACAGGGTCGAGTGTAATAGAAACAGAGACAGGGTCGAGTGTAATAGAAACAGAGACAGGGTCGAGTGTAATAGAAACAGAGACGGTCTAGTGTAATATAAACAGAGGGGGTATATTGTAATATAAACACAGACAGGGCTGGGTGTAATATAAACAGAGACAGGGCCGAGTGTAATATAAACAGCGACAGGGTCCAGTGTAATATAAACAGAGACAGGTTCTCGTGTCATATAAACAGGGACAGGGTCTAGTGTAATATAAACAGAGACAGGGTCCAGAGCAATATAAACAGAGACAGGGTCCAGAGCAATATAAACAGAGACAGGGCCCAGTGTAATGTAAACAGCGACAGTGTCTAGTGCAATATAAACAGGGTCAGGGCCCAGTGTAATATAAACAAGGATAGGGTCTCGTGTAATATAAACAGAACAGGGCCCAGTGCAATATTAACAGAGACAGGTTCTAGTGTAATATAAACAGAGACAGGGTCTCGTGTAATATAAACAGAGACAGGGCCTCGTGTAATATAAACAGAGACAGGGCCTCGTGTAATATAAACAGAGACAGGGCTTCGTGTAATATAAACAGAGACAGGGCCTCGTGTAATATAAACAGAGACAGGGCCTCGTGTAATATAAACAGAGACAGGGCCTCGTGTCATATAAACAGAGACAGGTTCGAGTGTAATATAAACAGAGACTGGGTCTAGCATATAAATACAGACAGGGTGTAGTGTAATATAAACAGGGACAGGGTGTAGTTTAATATAAACAGAGACAGGGTCTAGTGTAATATAAACATAGACTGGGTCTCGTGTAATATAAACAGTGACAATGTCTAGTGTAATATAAACAGTGACAGGGCCCAGTGTAATATAAACAAGGATAGGGTCTAGTGCAATATAAACAGAGACAGGGCCCAGTGTAATATAAACAGAGACAGGGTCGAGTGTGATGTAAACATAGACCGGGCCCAGTGTAATATAAACAGAGACAGGGCCTCGTGGAATATAAACAGAGACAGGGCCTCGTGTAATACAAACAGAGACAGGGTCTCGTGTAATATAAACAGAGACAGGGCCTCGTGTAATATAAACAGAGACAGGGCCTCGTGTAATATAAACAGAGACAGGGCTTCGTGTTATATAAACAGAGACAGGGCCTCGTGTAATATAAACAGAGACAGGGCCTCGTGTAATATAAACAGAGACAGGGTCGAGTGTAATATAAAGAGAGACAGGGTCTCGCATATTGATAGAGAAAGGGTCTAGTGAAATATAAACAGAGACAGGGTGTAGTGTAATATAAACAGGGACAGGGTCTAGTGTGATATAAACAGAGAAAGGGCCCGGTGTAATATAACAGAGACAGGGTCTTGTGTAATATAAATAGAGACAGGGTCCAGTATAATATAAACAGGGACAGGGCCGAGTGTAATATAAACATAGACTGGGTCTAGTGTAATATAAACAGAGGGGGTATATTGTAATATAAACAGAGACAGGGCTGGGTGTAATATAAACAGAGATAGGGCCTAGTGTAATAGAAACAGGGACAGGGCCCAGTGTAATATAAACAGAGACAGGGTGCAGTGTAATATAAACAGAGACAGACTCTAGTGTAATATAAACAGAGATAGGGTCCAGTTTAATATAAACAGAGACAGGGCCCAGTGTTATATAAACAGAGACCGGGTCCAGTGTAATATCAACAGAGACCGGGTCTAGTGTAATATAAACAGAGACAGGGTCCAGTGCAATATAAACAGAGACAGTGCCGAGTGTAATAGAAACAGAGACGGTCTAGTGTAATATAAACAGAGGGGGTATATTGTAATATAAACAGAGACAGGGCTGGGTGTAATATAAACAGAGATAGGGCCTAGTGTAATATAAACAGGGACAGGGTCCAGTGTAATATAAACAGAGACAGGGCCCAGTGTAATATAAACAGAGACAGGTTCTCGTGTCATATCAACAGGGACAGGGCCCAGTGTAATATAAACAAGGATAGGGTCTCGTGTAATATAAACAGAACAGGGCCCAGTGCAATATTAACAGAGACAGGTTCTAGTGTAATATAAACAGAGACAGGGTCTCGTGTAATATAAACAGAGACAGGGCCTCGTGTAATATAAAGAGAGACAGGGCCTCGTGTAATATAAAGAGAGACAGGGCCTCGTGTCATATAAACAGAGACAGGTTCGAGTGTAATATAAACAGAGACTGGGTCTAGCATATAAATACAGACAGGGTGTAGTGTAATATAAACAGGGACAGGGTGTGGTTTAATATAAACAGAGACAGGGTCTAGTGTAATATAAACATAGACTGGGTCTCGTGTAATATAAACAGAGATTGGGTCTAGTGTAAAATAAACAGAGACAGGGTCTTGTGTGATATAAACAGGGACAGGGTGTAGTGTAATATAAACAGGGACAGGGTGTAGTGTAATATAAACAGAGACTGGATCTCGTGTAATATAAACAGAGACAGGGCCCAGTGTAATATAAACAGAGACAGGTTCTCGTGTCATATCAACAGGGACAGGGTCCAGAGCAATATAAACAGAGACAGGGCCCAGTGTAATATAAACAGAGACAGGGCCGAGTGCAATATAAACAGGGTCAGGGCCCAGTGTAATATAAACAAGGATAGGGTCTCGTGTAATATAAACAGAACAGGGCCCAGTGCAATATTAACAGAGACAGGTTCTAGTGTAATATAAACAGAGACAGGGTCTCGTGTAATATAAACAGAGACATGGCCTCGTGTAATATAAAGAGAGACAGGGCCTCGTGTAATATAAAGAGAGACAGGGCCTCGTGTCATATAAACAGAGACAGGTTCGAGTGTAATATAAACAGAGACTGGGTCTAGCATATAAATACAGACAGGGTGTAGTGTAATATAAACAGGGACAGGGTGTAGTTTAATATAAACAGAGACAGGGTCTAGTGTAATATAAACATAGACTGGGTCTCGTGTAATATAAACAGAGATTGGGTCTAGTGTAAAATAAACAGAGACAGGGTCTTGTGTGATATAAACAGGGACAGGGTGTAGTGTAATATAAACAGGGACAGGGTGTAGTGTAATATAAACAGAGACTGGATCTCGTGTAATATAAACAGAGACTAGGTCTAGTGTAATATAAACAGAGAAAGGGTCTGGTGTGATATATAGAGAAAGGGCCCGGTGTAATATAACAGAGACAGGGTCTCGTGTAATATAACAGAGACAGGGCCTAGTGTAATATAAACAGAGACCGGGTCGAGTGTAATATGAACAGAGACCGGGTCCAGTGTAATGTAAACAGAGACAGGGCTTCGTGTTATATAAACAGAGACAGGGCCTCGTGTAATATAAACAGAGACAGGGCCTCGTGTAATATAAACTGAGACAGGGTCGAGTGTAATATAAAGAGAGACAGGGTCTCGCATATTAATAGAGAAAGGGTCTAGTGAAATATAAACAGAGACAGGGTGTAGTGTAATATAAACAGGGACAGGGTCTAGTGTTATAGAAACAGAGACAGGGTCCAGTGTAATATAAATAGAGACAGGGTCCTGTGTAATATAAACAGGGATAAGGTTTAGTGTAATATAAACATAGACTGGGTCTCGTGTAATATAACAGAAACAGGGTCTCGTGTAATATAAACAGAGACAGGGTCTCGTGTAATATAAACATAGACTGAGTCTCGTGTAATATAAACAGAGATTGTGTCTCGTGTAATATAAACAGAGACAGGGTCTAGTGTGATATAAACAGAGAAAGGGCCCGGTGTAATATAACAGAGACATGGTCTAGTGTAATATAAATAGAGACAGGGTCCAGTGTAATATAAACAGGGACAGGGCCGAGTGTAATATAAACATAGACGGGGTCTAGTGTAATATAAAGAGAGACAGGGTCCAGTGTAATATAAACAGAGACAGTGCCCATTGTAATATAAACAGAGACAGGGCCTCGTGTAATATAAACAGAGACAGGGCCTCGTGTAATATAAACAGAGACAGGGCGTCGTGTAATATAAACAGAGACAGGGTCGAGTGTAAAGAAATAGAGACTGGGTCAAGCATATAAATAGAGACAGGATCTAGTGTAATATAAAGAGAGACAGGGTCTAGCATATAAATAGAGACAGGGTCTGGTGTAATATAAACAGGGACAGGGGCTGGTGTTATATAAACAGAGACAGGGTCGATTGTAATATAAACAGAGAAAGGGCCCGGTGCAATAGAAACAGAGACAGTGTCTAGTGTAATAGAAACAGGGACAGGGCCCAGTGTAATATAAACAGAGACAGGGTGCAGTGTAATATAAACAGAGACAGACTCTAGTGTAATATAAACAGAGATAGGGTCCAGTTTAATATAAACAGAGACAGGGCCCAGTGTTATATAAACAGAGACCGGGTCCAGTGTAATATCAACAGAGACCGGGTCTAGTGTAATATAAACAGAGACAGGGTCCAGTGCAATATAAACAGAGACAGTGCCGAGTGTAATAGAAACAGAGACGGTCTAGTGTAATATAAACAGAGGGGGTATATTGTAATATAAACAGAGACAGGGCTGGGTGTAATATAAACAGAGATAGGGCCCAGTGTAATATAAACAAGGATAGGGTCTAGTGTAATACAAACAGAGACAGGGCCCACTGTAATATTAACAGAGACAGGGTCTAGTGTCATGTGAACATAGACCGGGCCCAGTGTAATATAAACAGAGACAGGGCCTCGTGTAATACAAACAGAGACAGGGCCTCGTGTAATACAAACAGAGACAGGTTCTAGTGTAATATAAACAGAGACAGGGTCTCATGTAATATAAACAGAGACAGGGCCTCGTGTAATATAAACAGAGACAGGGCCTCGTGTAATATAAACAGAGACAGGGCCTCGTGTAATATAAACAGAGACAGGGCCTCGTGTAATATAAACAGAGACAGGGCCTCGTGTAATATAAACAGAGACAGGGCCTCGTGTCATATAAACAGAGACAGGTTCGAGTGTAATATAAACAGAGACTGGGTCTAGCATATAAATACAGACAGGGTGTAGTGTAATATAAACAGGGACAGGGTGTAGTTTAATATAAACAGAGACAGGGTCTAGTGTAATATAAACAGAGATTGGGTCTAGTGTAATATAAACAGAGAAAGGGTCTGGTGTGATATATAGAGAAAGGGCCCGGTGTAATATAACAGAGACAGGGTCTCGTGTAATATAACAGAGACAGGGCCTCGTGTAATATAAACAGAGACCGGGTCCAGTGTAATATGAACAGAGACCGGGTCCAGTGTGATATAAACATAGACAGGGCCGAGTGCAATATAAACAGAGACAGGATCTCGTGTAATATAAACAGAGACAGGGCCCAGTGTAATATAAACAGGGACAGAGCCCAGTGTATTATAAACAGCGGCAGTGTCTTGTGTAATAAAACAGGGACAGGACCCAGTGTAATATAAACAGGGACAGGGCCCAGTGTATTATAAACAGAGACAGGGTGCAGTGTAATATAAACAGAGACAGGGTCCAGTGTAATATAAACAGGGATGGGGCCCAGTGTAATATAAACAAGGATAGGGTCTAGTGTAATATAAACAGAGACAGGTTCCAGTGCAATATACACAAGGATAGGGTCTAGTGTAATATAAACAGAGACGGGTCCAGTGTAATATAAACAAGGATCGGGTCTAGTGTAATATAAACAGAGGGGGTGTATTCTAATATAAACAGAGACAGGGTCCAGTGTAATATAAACAGAGATAGGGCCCAGTGAAATATAAACAGAGACAGGCTCTAGTGTAATATAAACAGAGACTGGGTCTAGTGTAATAGAAACAAACAGAGACAGGGTCTAGTGTAACATAAACAGAGACAGGGTCTCGTGTAATATAAACAGAGACAGGACCTCGTGTAATATAAACAGAGACAGGGTCTCGTGTAATATAAACAGAGACATGGCCTCGTGTAATATAAACAGAGACAGGGCCTCGTGTAATATAAACAGAGACAGGGCCTCGTGTCATATAAACAGAGACAGGGCCTAGTGTAATATAAACAGAGACGGGGTCTAGTGTAACATAAACAGAGTCGAGTGTAACATAAACAGAGACAGGGTCTAGTATAATATAAACAGTGACAATGTCTAGTGTAATATAAACAGTGACAATGTCTAGTGTAATATAAACAGTGACAATGTCTAGTGTAATATAAACAGTGACAGGGCCCAGTGTAATATAAACAAGGATAGGGTCTAGTGTAATATAAACAGAGACAGGGCCCAGTGTAATATAAACAGAGACAGGGTCGAGTGTGATGTAAACATAGACCGGGCCCAGTGTAATATAAACAGAGACAGGGCTTCGTGTTATATAAACAGAGACAGGGCCTCGTGTAATATAAACAGAGACAGGGCCTCGTGTAATATAAACTGAGACAGGGTCGAGTGTAATATAAAGAGAGACAGGGTCTCGCATATTAATAGAGAAAGGGTCTAGTGAAATATAAACAGAGACAGGGTGTAGTGTAATATAAACAGGGACAGGGTCTAGTGTTATAGAAACAGAGACAGGGTCCAGTGTAATATAAATAGAGACAGGGTCCTGTGTAATATAAACAGGGATAAGGTTTAGTGTAATATAAACATAGACTGGGTCTCGTGTAATATAACAGAAACAGGGTCTCGTGTAATATAAACAGAGACAGGGTCTCGTGTAATATAAACATAGACTGAGTCTCGTGTAATATAAACAGAGACAGAGTCTAGTGTAATAGAAACAGAGACAGGGTCGAGTGTAATAGAAACAGAGACAGGGTCGAGTGTAATAGAAACAGAGACAGGGTCGAGTGTAATAGAAACAGAGACGGTCTAGTGTAATATAAACAGAGGGGGTATATTGTAATATAAACAGAGACAGGGCTGGGTGTAATATAAACAGAGACAGGGCCCAGTGTAATATAAACAGAGACACGGTCTCGTGTCATATAAACAGGGATAGGGTCTAGTGTAATATAAACAGAGACAGGGTCCAGAGCAATATAAACAGAGACAGGGCCCAGTGTAATGTAAACAGCGACAGTGTCTAGTGCAATATAAACAGGGCCAGGGCCCAGTGTAATATAAACAAGGATAGGGTCTCGTGTAATATAAACAGAGACAGGGCCTCGTGTAATATAAACAGAGACAGTGCCCATTGTAATATAAACAGAGACAGAGCCTCGTGTAATATAAACAGAGACAGAGTCTAGTGTACTATAAACAGAGACAGGGCCTCGTGTAATATAAACAGAGACAGGGCTTCGTGTAATATAAACAGAGACAGGGCCTCGTGTAATATAAACAGAGACAGGGCCTCGTGTCATATAAACAGAGACAGGTTCGAGTGTAATATAAACAGAGACTGGGTCTAGCATATAAATACAGACAGGGTGTAGTGTAATATAAACAGGGACAGGGTGTAGTTTAATATAAACAGAGACAGGGTCTAGTGTAATATAAACATAGACTGGGTCTCGTGTAATATAAACAGTGACAATGTCTAATGTAATATAAACAGTGACAATGTCTAGTGTAATATAAACAGTGACAATGTCTAGTGTAATATAAACAGTGACAGGGCCCAGTGTAATATAAACAAGGATAGGGTCTAGTGCAATATAAACAGAGACAGGGCCCAGTGTAATATAAACAGAGACAGGGTCGAGTGTGATGTAAACATCGACCGGGCCCAGTGTAATATAAACAGAGACAGGGCCTCGTGGAATATAAACAGAGACAGGGCTTCGTGTTTTATAAACAGAGACAGGGCCTCGTGTAATATAAACAGAGACAGGGCCTCGTGTAATATAAACAGAGACAGGGTCAAGTGTAATATAAAGAGAGACAGGGTCTCGCATATTGATAGAGAAAGGGTCTAGTGTAATATAAATAGAGACAGGGTCCAGTATAATATAAACAGGGACAGGGCCGAGTGTAATATAAACAGGGACAGGGTCTAGTGTAATATAAACAGGGACAGGGTCTAGTGTAATATAAACAGACAGGGTCTAGTGTAATATAAACAGAGACTTGTGTATTATAAAGAGACTGGGTCTCGTGTAATATAAACAGAGACAGAGTCTAGTGTGATGTAAACAGGGGCAGGATTTAGTGCAATATAAACAGAGACTGGGTCTAGTATAATATAAACAGAGACTGGGTCCAGTGTAATATAAACAGAGACAGGACCTGGTGTACTATAAACAGATACAGGGCCCTGTGTAATATAAACAGGGACAGGACCTGGTGTAATATAAACAGAGACAGGGCCCTGTGTCATATAAACAGAGACAGGGTCTAGTGTAATATAAACAGAGACAGGGTCGATTGTAATATAAACAGAGACAGGGTCTAGTGTAATATAAACAGAGACAGGGTCTAGTGTAATATAAACAGAGACAAGGTCTCGTGTAATATAAACAGAGACTGGGTCTAGTGTAATATAAACAGAGACTGGGTCTAGTGCAATATAAACAGAGACAGGGTCCAGTGTAATATAAACAGAGACAGGCCCTGGTGTAATATAAACAGAGACAGGACCTGGTGTAATATAAACAGAGACAGGGCCCTGTGCAATATAAACAGAGACAGGGTCCTGTGTAATATAAACAGAGACAGGGTCCTGTGTAATATAAACTGAGACAGATCTAGTGTAATATAAACTGAGACAGGTCTAGTGTAATTTTAACTGAGACATGGTGTAGTGTAATGTAAACAGAGACAGGGTCTAGTGTAATGTAAACAGAGACAGGGTCTAGTGTAATATAAACAGATAGGGTCTAGTGTAATATAAACAGACTGGGTCTCGTGTAATATAAACAGAGACAGGGTCTAGTGTAATATAAACAGAGACATGATCTTTAAACAGGGACAGGGTCTAGTGTAATAAAAACAGAGACAAGGTCTCGCTTAATATAAACAGTGACAGCGTCTAGTTTAATATAAACAGGGACAGGGTCTAGTGTAATATAAACAGGGATAGGGTCTAGTGTAATATAAACAGGGACAGGGTCTAGTGTAATATAAACAGACAGGGTCTAGTGTAATATAAACAGAGACTTGTGTATTATAAAGAGACTGGGTCTCGTGTAATATAAACAGAGACAGAGTCTAGTGTGATGTAAACAGGGGCAGGATTTAGTGCAATATAAACAGAGACTGGGTCTAGTATAATATAAACAGAGACTGGGTCCAGTGTAATATAAACAGAGACAGGACCTGGTGTAATATAAACAGATACAGGGCCCTGTGTAATATAAACAGGGACAGGGTCTAGTGTAATATAAACAGAGACAGGACCTGGTGTAATATAAACAGAGGCAGGGCCCTGTGTCATATAAACAGAGACAGGGTCTAGTGTAATATAAACAGAGACAGGGTCGATTGTAATATAAACAGAGACAGACTCTAGTGTAATATAAACAGAGATAGGGTCCAGTTTAATATAAACAGAGACAGGGCCCAGTGTAATATAAACAGAGACAGGGTCGATTGTAATATAAACAGAGACAGACTCTAGTGTAATATAAACAGAGATAGGGTCCAGTTTAATATAAACAGAGACAGGGCCCAGTGTTATATAAACAGAGACCGGGTCCAGTGTAATATCAACAGAGACCGGGTCTAGTGTAATATAAACAGAGACAGGGTCCAGTGCAATATAAACAGAGACAGTGCCGAGTGTAATAGAAACAGAGACGGTCTAGTGTAATATAAACAGAGGGGGTATATTGTAATATAAACAGAGACAGGGCTGGGTGTAATATAAACAGAGATAGGGCCTAGTGTAATATAAACAGGGACAGGGTCCAGTGTAATATAAACAGAGACAGGGCCCAGTGTAATATAAACAGAGACAGGTTCTCGTGTCATATCAACAGGGACAGGGCCCAGTGTAATATAAACAAGGATAGGGTCTCGTGTAATATAAACAGAACAGGGCCCAGTGCAATATTAACAGAGACAGGTTCTAGTGTAATATAAACAGAGACAGGGTCTCGTGTAATATAAACAGAGACAGGGTCTCGTGTAATATAAACAGAGACAGGGCCTCGTGTAATATAAAGAGAGACAGGGCCTCGTGTAATATAAAGAGAGACAGGGCCTCGTGTCATATAAACAGAGACAGGTTCGAGTGTAATATAAACAGAGACTGGGTCTAGCATATAAATACAGACAGGGTGTAGTGTAATATAAACAGGGACAGGGTGTAGTTTAATATAAACAGAGACAGGGTCTAGTGTAATATAAACATAGACTGGGTCTCGTGTAATATAAACAGAGATTGGGTCTAGTGTAAAATAAACAGAGACAGGGTCTTGTGTGATATAAACAGGGACAGGGTGTAGTGTAATATAAACAGGGACAGGGTGTAGTGTAATATAAACAGAGACTGGATCTCGTGTAATATAAACAGAGACTAGGTCTAGTGTAATATAAACAGAGAAAGGGTCTGGTGTGATATATAGAGAAAGGGCCCGGTGTAATATAACAGAGACAGGGTCTCGTGTAATATAACAGAGACAGGGCCTAGTGTAATATAAACAGAGACCGGGTCCAGTGTAATATGAACACAGACCGGGTCCAGTGTGATATAAACATAGACAGGGCCTAGTGCAATATAAACAGAGACAGGATCTCGTGTAATATAAACAGAGACAGGGCCCAGTGTAATATAAACAGCGACAGTGTCTTGTGTAATAAAACAGGGACAGGGCCCAGTGTAATATAAACAGGGACAGGGCCCAGTGTATTATAAACAGCGACAGTGTCTTGTGTAATAAAACAGGGACAGGGCCCAGTGTAATATAAACAGGGACAGGGCCCAGTGTATTATAAACAGAGACAGGGTGCAGTGTAATATAAACAGAGACAGGGTCCAGTGTAATATAAACAGGGATGGGGCCCAGTGTAATATAAACAGAGACGGGTCCAGTGTAATATAAACAAGGATCGGGTCTAGTGTAATATAAACATAGACTGGGTCTCGTGTAATATAAACAGAGACAGGGTCTAGTGTAATATAAACAGAGACAGGGTCTAGTGTGATATATAGAGAAAGGGCCCGGTGTAATATAACAGAAACAGGGTCTCGTGTAATATAAACAGAGACAGGGTCTAGTGTAATATAAACAGAGACAGGGCCTCGTGTAATATAAACAGAGACAGGGCCTCGTGTAATATAAACAGAGACAGGGCCTCGTGTAATATAAACAGAGACAGGGCCTCGTGTCATATAAACAGAGACAGAGTCTAGTGTAATATAAACAGAGACAGGGTGCAGTGTAATATAAACAGAGACAATGTCTAGTGTAATATAAACAGAGATAGGGTCCAGTTTAATACAAACAGAGACAGGGTCTTGTGTAATATAAACAGATACAGGGTCCAGTGTAATATAAACAGGGATGGGGCCCAGTGTAATATAAACAAGGATAGTGTCTCGTGAATTATAAACAGAGACAGGGTCCAGTGTAATATAAACAGGGATGGGGCCCAGTGCAATATAAACAGAGACAGTGTCTTGTGTAATATAAACAGGGACAGGGGCTGGTGTTACAAAAACAGAGACAGGGTCCAGTGTAATATAAACAGAGACAGGGTCGAGTGTAATATAAACAGAGGCAGGGTCTCGTGTAATATAAACAGAGACAGAGTCCAGTGTAATATAAATAGAGACAGGGTCGAGTGTAATAGAAACAGAGACAGGGTCGAGTGTAATAGAAACAGAGACAGGGTCGAGTGTAATAGAAACAGAGACGGTCTAGTGTAATATAAACAGAGGGGGTATATTGTAATATAAACAGAGACAGGGCTGGGTGTAATATAAACAGAGACAGGGCCGAGTGTAATATAAACAGCGACAGGGTCCAGTGTAATATAAACAGAGACAGGGCCCAGTGTAATATAAACAGAGACAGGTTCTCGTGTCATATAAACAGGGACAGGGTCTAGTGTAATATAAACAGAGACAGGGTCCAGAGCAATATAAACAGAGACAGGGCCCAGTGTAATGTAAACAGCGACAGTGTCTAGTGCAATATAAACAGGGTCAGGGCCCAGTGTAATATAAACAAGGATAGGGTCTCGTGTAATATAATCAGAACAGGGCCCAGTGCAATATTAACAGAGACAGGTTCTAGTGTAATATAAACAGAGACAGGGTCTCGTGTAATATAAACAGAGACAGGGTCTCATGTAATATAAACAGAGACAGGGTCTCATGTAATATAAACAGAGACAGGGCCTCGTGTAATATAAACAGAGACAGGGTCCAGTATAATATAAACGGGGAAGGGGTCCAGTGTAATATAAACAGAGACTGGGTCTAGTGTAAAATAAACAGAGACAGGGTCTAGTGTGATATAAACAGGGACAGCCTCCAGTGTAATATAAACAGGGACAGGGTGTAGTGTAATATAAACAGAGACAGGGTCTACTGTAATGTAAACAGAGAACGGGCCGGGTGCAATAGAAACAGAGACAGAGTCTAGTGTAATAGAAACAGAGACAGGGTCGAGTGTAATAGAAACAGAGACAGGTTCGAGTGTAATAGAAACAGAGACGGTCTAGTGTAATATAAACAGAGGGGGTATATTGTAATATAAACAGAGACAGGGCTGGGTGTAATATAAACAGAGACAGGGCCCAGTGTAATATAAACAGAGACACGGTCTCGTGTCATATAAACAGGGACAGGGTCTAGTGTAATATAAACAGAGACAGGGTCCAGAGCAATATAAACAGAGACAGGGTCCAGAGCAATATAAACAGAGACAGGGCCCAGTGTAATGTAAACAGCGACAGTGTCTAGTGCAATATAAACAGGGTCAGGGCCCAGTGTAATATAAACAAGGATAGGGTCTCGTGTAATATAAACAGAGACAGGGCCTCGTGTAATATAAACAGAGACAGGGCCTCGTGTAATATAAACAGAGACAGGGCTTCGTGTAATATAAACAGAGACAGGGCCTCGTGTAATATAAACAGAGACAGGGCCTCGTGTAATATAAACAGAGACAGGGCCTCGTGTCATATAAACAGAGACAGGTTCGAGTGTAATATAAACAGAGACTGGGTCTAGCATATAAATACAGACAGGGTGTAGTGTAATATAAACAGGGACAGGGTGTAGTTTAATATAAACAGAGACAGGGTCTAGTGTAATATAAACATAGACTGGGTCTCGTGTAATATAAACAGTGACAATGTCTAGTGTAATATAAACAGAGACAGGGCCTCGTGTAATATAAACAGAGACAGGGCTTCGTGTAATATAAACAGTGACAATGTCTAGTGTAATATAAACAGTGACAGGGCCCAGTGTAATATAAACAAGGATAGGGTCTAGTGCAATATAAACAGAGACAGGGCCCAGTGTAATATAAACAGAGACAGGGTCGAGTGTGATGTAAACATAGACCGGGCCCAGTGTAATATAAACAGAGACAGGGCCTCGTGTAATATAAACAGAGACAGGGCCTCGTGTAATATAAACAGAGACAGGGCTTCGTGTTATATAAACAGAGACAGGGCCTCGTGTAATATAAACAGAGACAGGGCCTCGTGTAATATAAACAGAGACAGGGTCGAGTGTAATATAAAGAGAGACAGGGTCTCGCATATTGATAGAGAAAGGGTCTAGTGAAATATAAACAGAGACAGGGTGTAGTGTAATATAAACAGGGACAGGGTCTAGTGTGATATAAACAGAGAAAGGGCCCGGTGTAATATAACAGAGACAGGGTCTTGTGTAATATAAATAGAGACAGGGTCCAGTATAATATAAACAGGGACAGGGCCGAGTGTAATATAAACATAGACTGGGTCTAGTGTAATATAAAGAGAGACAGGGTCCAGTGTAATATAAACAGAGACAGTGCCCATTGTAATATAAACAGAGACAGGGCCTCGTGTAATATAAACAGAGACAGGGCCTCGTGTAATATAAACAGAGACAGGGCCCGATGTAATATAAACAGAGACAGGGTCTAATGTAATATAAACAGAGACAGAGTCTAGTGTACTATAAACAGAGACAGGGTCGAGTGTAATATAAACAGAGACAGGGTCGAGTGTAATATAAACAGATAGGGTCTAGTCTAATATAAACAGGGACAGGGTCTAGTGTAATATAAACAGAGACAAGGTCTCGGTTAATATAAACAGTGACAGCGTCTACTTTAATATAAACAGGGACAGGGTCTAGTGTAATATAAACAGGGACAGGGTCTAGTGTAATATAAACAGGGACAGGGTCTAGTGTAATATAAACAGGGACAGGGTCTAGTGTAATATAAACAGAGATAGGGTCCAGTTTAATACAAACAGAGACAGGGTCTTGTGTAATATAAACAGATACAGGGTCCAGTGTAATATAAACAGGGATGGGGCCCAGTGTAATATAAACAAGGATAGTGTCTCGTGAATTATAAACAGAGACAGGGTCCAGTATAATATAAACAGGGATGGGGCCCAGTGCAATATAAACAGAGACAGTGTCTTGTGTAATATAAACAGGGACAGGGATTGGTGTTGCAAAAACAGAGACAGGGTCCAGTGTAATATAAACAGAGACAGGGTCGAGTGTAATAGAAACAGAGACAGGGTCGAGTGTAATAGAAACAGAGACGGTCTAGTGTAATATAAACAGAGGGGGTATATTGTAATATAAACAGAGACAGGGCCGGGTGTAATATAAACAGAGACAGGGTCCAGTGTAATATAAACAGAGACAGGGCCCAGTGTAATATAAACAGAGACAGGTTCTCGTGTCATATAAACAGGGACAGGGTCTAGTGTAATATAAACAGAGACAGGGTCCAGAGCAATATAAACAGAGACAGGGCCCAGTGTAATGTAAACAGCGACAGTGTCTAGTGCAATATAAACAGGGTCAGGGCCCAGTGTAATATAAACAAGGATAGGGTCTCGTGTAATATAATCAGAACAGGGCCCAGTGCAATATTAACAGAGACAGGTTCTAGTGTAATATAAACAGAGACAGGGTCTCGTGTAATATAAACAGAGACAGGGTCTCATGTAATATAAACAGAGACAGGGCCTCGTGTAATATAAACAGAGACAGGGCCTCGTGTAACATAAAGAGAGACAGGGCCTCGTGTAATATAAACAGGGACAGGGCCTCGTGTCATATAAACAGAGACAGGGTCCAGTGTAATATAAACAGAGACAGGGTCCAGTATAATATAAACGGGGACGGGGTCCAGTGTAATATAAACAGAGACTGGGTCTAGTGTAATATAAACAGAGACAGGGTCGAGTGTGATATAAACAGAGAAAGGGCCCGGTGTAAAATAAACAGAGACAGGGTCTAGTGTGATATAAACAGGGACAGCCTCCAGTGTAATATAAACAGGGACAGGGTGTAGTGTAATATAAACAGATACAGGGTCCAGTGTAATATAAACAGGGATGGGGCCCAGTGTAATATAAACAAGGATAGTGTCTCGTGAATTATAAACAGAGACAGGGTCCAGTATAATATAAACAGGGATGGGGCCCAGTGCAATATAAACAGAGACAGTGTCTTGTGTAATATAAACAGGGACAGGGGTTGGTGTTGCAAAAACAGAGACAGGGTCCAGTGTAATATAAACAGAGACAGGGTCGAGTGTAATAGAAACAGAGACAGGGTCGAGTGTAATAGAAACAGAGACGGTCTAGTGTAATATAAACAGAGGGGGTATATTGTAATATAAACAGAGACAGGGCCGGGTGTAATATAAACAGAGACAGGGTCCAGTGTAATATAAACAGAGACAGGGCCCAGTGTAATATAAACAGAGACAGGTTCTCGTGTCATATAAACAGGGACAGGGTCTAGTGTAATATAAACAGAGACAGGGTCCAGAGCAATATAAACAGAGACAGGGCCCAGTGTAATGTAAACAGCGACAGTGTCTAGTGCAATATAAACAGGGTCAGGGCCCAGTGTAATATAAACAAGGATAGGGTCTCGTGTAATATAATCAGAACAGGGCCCAGTGCAATATTAACAGAGACAGGTTCTAGTGTAATATAAACAGAGACAGGGTCTCGTGTAATATAAACAGAGACAGGGTCTCATGTAATATAAACAGAGACAGGGCCTCGTGTAATATAAACAGAGACAGGGCCTCGTGTAACATAAAGAGAGACAGGGCCTCGTGTAATATAAACAGGGACAGGGCCTCGTGTCATATAAACAGAGACAGGGTCCAGTGTAATATAAACAGAGACAGGGTCCAGTATAATATAAACGGGGACGGGGTCCAGTGTAATATAAACAGAGACTGGGTCTAGTGTAATATAAACAGAGACAGGGTCGAGTGTGATATAAACAGAGACAGGGTCTACTGTCATGTAAACAGAGAACGGGCCCGGTGCAATAGAAACAGAGACAGAGTCTAGTGTAATAGAAACAGAGACAGGGTCGAGTGTAATAGAAACAGAGACAGGGTCGAGTGTAATAGAAACAGAGACAGGGTCGAGTGTAATAGAAACAGAGACGGTCTAGTGTAATATAAACAGAGGGGGTATATTGTAATATAAACAGAGACAGGGCTGGGTGTAATATAAACAGAGACAGGGCCCAGTGTAATATAAACAGAGACACGGTCTCGTGTCATATAAACAGGGATAGGGTCTAGTGTAATATAAACAGAGACAGGGTCCAGAGCAATATAAACAGAGACAGGGCCCAGTGTAATGTAAACAGCGACAGTGTCTAGTGCAATATAAACAGGGTCAGGGCCCAGTGTAATATAAACAAGGATAGGGTCTCGTGTAATATAAACAGAGACAGGGCCTCGTGTAATATAAACAGAGACAGTGCCCATTGTAATATAAACAGAGACAGAGCCTCGTGTAATATAAACAGAAACAGAGTCTAGTGTACTATAAACAGAGACAGGGCCTCGTGTAATATAAACAGAGACAGGGCTTCGTGTAATATAAACAGAGACAGGGCCTCGTGTAATATAAACAGAGACAGGGCCTCGTGTAATATAAACAGAGACAGGGCCTCATGTCATATAAACAGAGACAGGTTCGAGTGTAATATAAACAGAGACTGGGTCTAGCATATAAATACAGACAGGGTGTAGTGTAATATAAACAGGGACAGGGTGTAGTTTAATATAAACAGAGACAGGGTCTAATGTAATATAAACATAGACTGGGTCTCGTGTAATATAAACAGTGACAATGTCTAATGTAATATAAACAGTGACAATGTCTAGTGTAATATAAACAGTGACAGGGCCCAGTGTAATATAAACAAGGATAGGGTCTAGTGCAATATAAACAGAGACAGGGCCCAGTGTAATATAAACAGAGACAGGGTCGAGTGTGATGTAAACATCGACCGGGCCCAGTGTAATATAAACAGAGACAGGGCCTCGTGGAATATAAACAGAGACAGGGCTTCGTGTTATATAAACAGAGACAGGGCCTCGTGTAATATAAACAGAGACAGGGCCTCGTGTAATATAAACAGAGACAGGGCCTCGTGTAATATAAACAGAGACAGGGTCAAGTGTAATATAAAGAGAGACAGGGTCTCGCATATTGATAGAGAAAGGGTCTAGTGAAATATAAACAGAGACAGGGTGTAGTGTAATATAAACAGGGACAGGGTCTAGTGTGATATAAACAGAGAAAGGGCCCGGTGTAATATAACAGAGACAGGGTCTTGTGTAATATAAATAGAGACAGGGTCCAGTATAATATAAACAGGGACAGGGCCGAGTGTAATATAAACATAGACTGGGTCTAGTGTAATATAAAGAGAGACAGGGTCCAGTGTAATATAAACAGAGACAGTGCCCATTGTAATATAAACAGAGACAGAGCCTCGTGTAATATAAACAGAGACAGGGCCTCGTGTAATATAAACAGAGACAGGGCCTCGTGTAATATAAACAGAGACAGGGCCCGATGTAATATAAACAGAGACAGGGTCTAATGTAATATAAACAGAGACAGAGTCTAGTGTACTATAAACAGAGACAGGGTCGAGTGTAATATAAACAGAGACAGGGTCGAGTGTAATATAAACAGATAGGGTCTAGTCTAATATAAACAGAGACAGGGTCTAGTGTAATATAAACAGAGACATGATCTTTAAACAGGGACAGGGTCTAGTGTAATATCAACAGAGACAAGGTCTCGCTTAATATAAACAGTGACAGCGTCTAGTTTAATATAAACAGGGACAGGGTCTAGTGTAATATAAACAGGGACAGGGTCTAGTGTAATATAAACAGGGACAGGGTCTAGTGTAATATAAACAGACAGGGTCTAGTGTAATATAAACAGAGACTTGTGTATTATAAAGAGACTGGGTCTCGTGTAATATAAACAGAGACAGAGTCTAGTGTGATGTAAACAGGGGCAGGATTTAGTGCAATATAAACAGAGACTGGGTCTAGTATAATATAAACAGAGACTGGGTCCAGTGTAATATAAACAGAGACAGGACCTGGTGTAATATAAACAGATACAGGGCCCTGTGTAATATAAACAGGGACAGGGTCTAGTGTAATATAAACAGAGACAGGACCTGATGTAATATAAACAGAGACAGGGCCCTGTGTCATATAAACAGAGACAGGGTCTAGTGTAATATAAACAGAGACAGGGTCGATTGTAATATAAACAGAGACAGGGTCTAGTGTAATATAAACAGAGACAGGGTCGAGTGTAATATAAACAGAGACAGGGTCTAGTGTAATATAAACAGAGACATGATCTTTAAACAGGGACAGGGTCTAGTGTAATATAAACAGAGACAAGGTCTCGTGTAATATAAACAGAGACTGGGTCTAGTGTAATATAAACAGAGACTGGGTCTAGTGCAATATAAACAGAGACAGGGTCCAGTGTAATATAAACAGAGACAGGCCCTGGTGTAATATAAACAGAGACAGGACCTGGTGTAATATAAACAGAGACAGGGCCCTGTGCAATATAAACAGAGACAGGGTCCTGTGTAATATAAACAGAGACAGGGTCCTGTGTAATATAAACTGAGACAGATCTAGTGTAATATAAACTGAGACAGGTCTAGTGTAATTTTAACTGAGACATGGTGTAGTGTAATGTAAACAGAGACAGGGTCTAGTGTAATGTAAACAGAGACAGGGTCTAGTGTAATATAAACAGATAGGGTCTAGTGTAATATAAACAGACTGGGTCTCGTGTAATATAAACAGAGACAGGGTCTAGTGTAATATAAACAGAGACATGATCTTTAAACAGGGACAGGGTCTAGTGTAATAAAAACAGAGACTGTGTCCAGTGTAATATAAACAGAGACTGGGTCTAGTGTAATATAAACAGAGACTAGTGTAATATAAACAGAGACAGGGTCTAGTGTAATATACACAGGGACAGGGTCTCGTGTAATATAAACAGAGGCTGGGTCCTAATTTGCCCCTTCCCTAAAGGCCCGAAGGATTTCCCGTCAGAAATTAGCTGCGCACGCGGTGGAGTAGAATGGCCGCCAATTTTCCGTGGATTGGCCGCCATTTTGAAAATTGCACTCCTGAGGTGTCCTAGTGGTGACGCTACACCCGCCCTCACTTCCGCCTCTATTATGACCGACTTCTCGGCCGCTCGAAAAAAAAGCCAAAGAGCGGAATTTCACTCGAGGCCACCGTATCCACCGTGGCGGTGAAAACAGCTGAAACAGGGTAAGTATGCCGCATTTCGGCAGGGGGTGATTTCGTCCCCAGGGTGTTTCCATTAGTGTGTCAGTATTTACAGGGGATCCCCAGGAATGTGACAGTATTTACTGGGGTTCCCAGGCTGTGTGTCAGTATTTACAGGAAGTCCCCAGGGAGTGCATCAGTATTTACAGGGGGTCCCCCGGGAAGTGTGTCAGTATTTACAGGGGGTCCCTGAGAGTGTGTCGGTAGTTACAGTGGGTCCCCACGAGTGTGTCAGTATTTACAGAGGGTTCCCCAGGGAGTGTGTCAGTATTTACAGGGGGTCCCCCGGGGAGTGTGTCAGTATTTACAGGGGGTCCCCCGGGGAGTGTGTCAGTATTTACAGGGGGTCCCCCGGGAGTGTGTCAGTATTTACAGGGGGTCCCTGAGAGTGTGTCGGTATTTACAGGGGGTCCCCACGAGTGTCAGTATTTACAGGAAGTCCCCAGGGAGTGCGTCAGTATTTACAAGGGGTCCCCCGGGAAGTGTGTCAGTATTTACAGGAGGTCCCCAGGGAGTGTGTCAGTATTTACAGGGGGTCCCCCGGGGAGTGTGTCAGTATTTACAGGGGGTCCCACGGGGAGTGTGTCAGTATTTACGGGGAGTGTGTCAGTATTTACAGGGGGTCCCGCGGGGAGTGTGTCAGTATTTACAGGGAGTCCCGCGGGGAGTGTGTCAGTATTTATACGGGGTACCCGGGAGCGTGTCAGTATTTTCACGGGGTCCCCAGGGAGTGTGTCAGTATTTACAGAGGGTCCCCACGAGTGTGTGAGTATTTACAGAGGGTCCCCACGAGTGTGTGAGTATTTACAGAGGGTCCCCACGAGTGTGTGAGTATTTAGAGGGTCCCCACGAGTGTGTGAGTATTTAGAGAGGGTCCCCACGAGTGTGAGTATTTACAGAGGGTCCCACGAGTGTGAGTATTTACAGAGGGTCCCCACGAGTGTGTGAGTATTTACAGAGGGTCCCCATGAGTGTGTGAGTATTTACAGAGGGTCCCCACGAGTGTGTGAGTATTTACAGAGGGTCCCCATGAGTGTATCAGTATGTACATGGTGTCTGCAGGAGAGTGGCAGTGTGTGTTGGTATTTACTTACTTGTCACCGAGCTTTTGGGGGAACCCTCTGCTGGCTGAGAGCCCGGGCTGGGCCCAAGGGCACGGGAGTGACATCTAGCCTGACATCTGGAAAAGATCGGACAGAGACTGGTGTCACAGAGGAGTCAGCAATAAATTTCTTCCTGCACCGAACCCCCAGTGTTCTCCAATTATGCCCCAAGACCCTTTCTCTTGTCGAGGTGATGTCGTCGCCAACCCTAAACGCTGCCTCTCCCACGCACAGGCTCTACGTGCACACTCCAGACGCGCTTACTCTCTCATAAGAGTCATAGAATCACAGCAATTTACAACACGGAAGGAGGCCATTTCGTCCCACCGTGTCTGCGCTCGCCAACAAGGAGCTATTCAGCCAAATCCCACTTTCCAGCGCTTGGCCCATAGCCCTGTAAGTTACGGCAATTTAAGTGCACATCCAAGCACTTTTAAAATTTGGTGATGGTTTCTGCCTCTACCAACCTTTCAGGTAATGAGTTCCAGAACCCCATCACCTTCTGGGTGAAGAAATTTCCCCTCAAATCCCCTGTGCCCCTCCTACCAATTATTTTAAATCTTTGCCCCATGATTGTTGACCTCCCTGCTAAAGGAAACAGGTCCTTCCTATCCACTCTATTTCGGCCCCTCATAATTTTATGCACCTCAATAAAGGTCTCCCCTCAGCCTCCTCTGTTCCAAAGAAAACAAACGCAGCCTATCCAATCTTTCCTCACAGGTAAAATTCTCCAGTCCAGGCAACATCCTCGTCAATCTCCTCTGTACCCTCTCGAGCACAATCACATCTTTCCTGTAATGTGGTGACCAGAACTGCACGCGGTCCTCCAGCTATGGCCTCACCAGTGCTTTATACAGTTGAAGCATAACCCCTCCCTGCTCTTGAATTCTTGGGTCATTGGATAGCGAGTACGAGCAGCGATCCTGGCTGATTTGCAAACCCCACCACTTCCCACCCCAGCAACATCAAGCTTCAATCATGTCCCTATTCCTGCACACCGGCAGAGATCAGGTTAACTCAGATGGGGCCAGGGATGGAGACCGGGCCTTCCCTGCGAGCGCTGTGTGGACAGGTCCCAGGCGTATCCCCACCTGCCCCTCCGCCTGTATCTGTGTTGCTGTCTTGCTGGGCTTGGGGGCGGGTGGGGGTGGGGGTGGGGGTCAGGGTGACCTGAGCGGGCAAACCATTTGACTAGGGGTCAGGGGTGGTGACCTTTCTGCCGGGCGAAGGCAGGAGTGGGACGGGACCTCCGGTCCCTCCTGTAGCCCGCGGCCTCGATCTGTCCCGCTTTTTAACGTTCTGAAACGCAAGCGTAGAAAGATCTCGCAATCAGAGCGCACGCCTCAGCTCCATTTACCTGCCCTCAAGTAACATTTCACAGCACAGAAACAGGCCATTCGGCACAACCGGTCTCTAATTGCAGCCTTCTTCCCTGAACCTAGCACAGCCCAGGGACGAAACTGTGAGGCCTCCCCAGGTCGGTCAGCTCTATGCTATACTGGGCAGGAGGGTGGGGGAAACTGAAGAGTGTGGCATCAACAAGCAGTTGCATTTACACAGCACCTTTAACATATTAAAACGCCCGAAACGCTTCACAGGAGCGATCGTCAACCTGCAGCCCCGCCCCGATTTCCCTCCCCGTCTATCCTCTCCCCCATAGAGCCCCGCGCCTATTCCCCTCCATCGCCTGGCCCCCTGTATACCCTGAAGCCCAGCTCCCTGTTTCCACTCTGTCCCCCGTTCCCCCCCATCCCCGCCTGTATCTCTCCCTTGATCTCCCCCTGTAGCCCAGCCCCTCTCTATCTCTGCCCCCCCCAACCCTCCCTGTATTCCCCCTCCTCTCTCTATCTCCCCCCAACCACCCCCTCACGCTCTCTCTCCTCCCCCACCCTCCTCTCGCCCACCTCTGTCCCCCCCAATCCTCCCTGTATTCCCCCTCCTCTCTCTATCTCCCCCCAACCACCCCTCTCGCCCCCCTCCCTCCCACCTCTGTCCCCCCTCCATCTCCCTCCTCTCTACCCCCCCCTCTGTCCCCTCCCTATCCCCCCCCTCTGTCCCCTCCCTATCCCCCCGTATCCCTCCCCCTCTGTCCCCTCCCTATCCCCCCTCTGTCCCCTCCTTATCCCCCCGTATCCCTCCCCCTCTGTCCCCTCCCTATCCCTCCGTTTCCCTCCCCCTCTATCCCCTCCCTATTTCCCCTCACCCTCCCCCTCTATCCCCTCCCTATTCCACTCTCCCTCCCCCTGTAATCCACAGAATCACCTCACACGCCGCCATTGTCCTCTGTCGCTCTTAACAACCCCAACTTTCGGCGTCTCTTGCGTCACTTCCCGTTGGCGACCCCCCCACGACCTCTCGCGTCTCCCCTGGCAACCGGGTGACAGAAATTTTGAAAAAAAAATGCGATTAACCGATCCAGGGTGCGTATCAGTCGGTTGCATTTTATCATCGGATTTTCCCCATTATCTCCTGGCTTAAAAATAAACAAACCCCACGTGGCTTATGTAAAATAATTAAACTGAACGCATGCGCACTGGCGCCGGCAGCCTGTGACGTCAGGCGGTTTGAGCCGATTGTCCCCAGTGTGAGCAGTGAGGGGGCAATGGAGGGTCCAGAGTGGGCGGTGCGGGGGGAATGGAGGGTCCAGAGTGGGCGGTGCGGGGGGAATGGAGGGTCCAGAGTGGGCGGTGCGGGGGGAATGGAGGGTCCAGAGTGGGCGGTGCGGGGGGAATGGAGGGTGCAGTGTGGACAGTGAGGGGGAATGGAGGGTCCAGTGTGGGCAGTGAGGGGGGAATGGAGGGCGCAGTGTGGACAGTGAGGGGGAATGGAGGGCGCAGTGTGGACAGTGAGGGGGGAATGGAGGTTCCAGTGTGGGTGGTGAGGGGGGAATGGAGGGTCCAGAGTGGGCGGTGCGGGGGAAATGGAGGGTCCAGAGTGGGCGGTGCGGGGGGAATGGAGGGTCCAGTGTGGGCAGTGAGGGGGGAATGGAGGTTCCAGTGTGGGTGGTGAGGGGGGAATGGAGGGTCCAGTGTGGGCAGTGAGGGGGGAATGGAGGGTCCAGAGTGGGCAGTGAGGGGGGAATGGAGGGTCCAGTGTGGACAGTGAGGGGGAATGGAGGGTCCAGTGTGGGCAGTAAGGGGGGAATGGAGGGTCCAGTGTGGGCAGTGAGGGGGGAATGAAGGGTCCAGTGAGGGGGAAATGGAGGGTCCGGTGTGCGCAGTAAGGGGGGAATGGAGGGTCCAATGTGGGCAGTGAGGTGGGAATGGAGTAGGCGGTGAGGGGGGAATGGAGGTTCCAATGTGGGCAGTGAGGGGGGAATGGAGGGTCCAGTGTGGGCAGTGAGGGGGAATGGAGGGTCCAGTGTGGGTAGTGAGGGGAATGGAGGGTCCAGTGTGGGCAGTGAGGGGGAATGGAGGGCCCAGTGTGGGCAGTGAGGGGGAATGGAGGGTCCAGTGTGGGTAGTGAGGGGGAATGGAGGGCCCAGTGTGGGTAGTGAGGGGGAATGGAGCGTCCAGTGTGGGCAGTGAGGGGGGAATAGAGGGTCCAGTGTGCGCAGTACGGGGGGAATGGAGGGTCCAGTGTGGGCAGTGAGGGGGGAATGGATGGAGGGTCCAATGTGGGCAGTGAGGGGGGAATGGATGGAGGGTCCAGTGTGGGCAGTGAGTGGGAATGGATGGAGGGCCCAGTGAGGGGGGAATGGAGGCTCCAGTGTGGGAAGTGAGGGGGAATGGATGGAGGCCCAGTGTGGGTAGTGAGGGGGGAATGGATGGGGGCCCAGTGTGGGCATTGAGGGGGGAATTGAGGGTCCAGAGTGGGCAGTGAGGGGGGAATGGAGGGTCCAGTGTGGGCAGTGAGGGGGGAATGGAGGGTCCAGTGTGGGCAGTGAGGGAATGGAGGGCCCAGTGTGGGCAGTGAGAGGGGAATGGAGGGTCCAGTGTGGGCAGTGAGGGGTGAATGGAGGGTCCAGTGTGGGCAGTGATGGGGGAATGGAGGGTCCAGTGTGGGCAGTGAGAGGGAAATGGAGGGTCCAGTGTGGGCAGTGAGGGGGGAATGGAGGGTCCAGTGTGGGCAGTGAGGAGGAATGGAGGGTCCAGTGTGGGCAGTGAGGGGGGAATGGAGGCTCCGGTGTGGGTAGTGAGGGGGGAATGGAGGGCCCAGTGTGGGCCCTGAGGGTGGAATGGAGGGCCCAGTGTGGACAGTGAAGGGGGAATGGATGGTCCAGTGTGGGCAGTGAGGGGGGAATGGAGGGTCCAGTGTGGGCAGTGAGGGGGGAATGGAGAGTCCAGTGAGGGGCGAATGGAGGGTCCAGTGAGGGGCGAATGGAGGGTCCAGTGTGGGCAGTGAGTGAGGGGGGAATGGAGGGTCCAGTGTGGGCAGTGAGGTGGGAATGGAGGGTCCAGTGTGGGCAGTGAGGGGGGAATGGAGGGCCCAATGTGGGCAGTGAGGGGGGATTCGATGGAGGGTCCAGTGTTGGCAGTGAGGGGGGATTCGATGGAGGGTCCAGTGTTGGCAGTGAGGGGGGAATGGATGGAGGGTCCAGTGTGGGCACTAAGTGGGAATGGATGGCCCAGTGTGGAAAGTGAGTGGGAATGGATGGAGGGCCCAGTGTGGGTAGTGACGGGGGAATGGATGGAGGCCCAGTGTGGGTAGTGACGGGGGAATGGATGGAGGGCCCAGTGTGGGCAGTGAGTGGGGAATGGAGGGTCCAATGTGGGCAGTGAGAGGGGAATGGAGGGCCCAGTGTGGGGAGTGATGGGGAAATGGATGGAGGGTCCAGTGTGGGCAGTGAAGGGGGAATGGATGGTGGGTCCAGTGTGGGCAGTGAGGGGGGTTTCAATGGAGGGTCCAGTGTGGGCAGTGAGGGGGGAATGGATGGAGAGTCCCGTTTGGGCAGTGAGGGGGGAATGGATGGAGAGTCCCGTGTGGGCAGTGAGGGGGGAATGGATGGAGGGTCCAGTGTGGGCAGTGAGTGGGAATGGATGGCCCAGTGTGGAAAGTGAGTGGGAATGGATGGAGGGCCCAGTGTGGGCAGTGAGGGGGAATGGATGGAGGCCCAGTGTGGGTAGTGACGGGGGAATGGATGGAGGGCCCAGTGTGGGCAGTGAGCGGGGAATGGAGGGTCCAATGTGGGCAGTGAGAGATGAATGGAGGGCCCAGTGTGGGGAGTGATGGGGAAATGGATGGAGGGTCCAGTGTGGGCAGTGAGGAGGAATGGAGGGTCCAGTGTGGGCAGTGAGGGGGAATGGAGGGCCCAGTGTGGGCAGTGAGGGGGGAAAGGAGGGTCCAGTGTGGGCAGTGAGGATGGAATGGAGGGCACAGTGTGGGCAGTGAGGGGGGAATGAAGGGTCCGGTGTGTGCACTGAGGGGGGAATGGAGGGCCCGTTGTGGTCAGTGGGGGCGGAATGGAGGGCCCAGTGAGGGGGGAATGGAGGCTCCGGTGTGGGCAGTGAGGGGGGAATGGAGGGCCCAGTGTGGGCCCTGAGGGTAAAATGGAGGGCCCTGTGTGGACAGTGAAGGGGGAATGGATGGTCCAGTGTGGGCAGTGAAGTGGGAATGGAGGGTCCAGTGTGGGCAGTGAGGGGTGAATGGAGGGTCCAGTGAGGGGTGAATGGAGGGTCCAGTGAGGGGGGAATGGAGGGTCCAGTGTGGGCAGAGAGTGAGGGGGGAATGGAGGGTCCAGTGTGGGCAGTGAGGGGGGAATGGAGGGCCCAGTTAGGGCAGTGAGGGGGGAATGGACGGAGGGCCCAGTGTGGGCAGTGAGGTGGGAATGGAGAGTCCAGTGTGGGCAGTGAGGGGGGAAATGGAGGGCCCAGTGTGGGCAGTGAGGGGGGAATGGATGGAGGGTCTAGTATGGGCAGTGAAGGGGGAATGGATGGAGGGTCCAGTGTGGGCAGTGAGGGGGGATTCGATGGAGGGTCCAGTGTGGGCAGTGAGTGGGAATGGATGGAGGGCCCAGTGTGGAAAGTGAGTGGGAATGGATGGAGGGCCCAGTGTGGGCAGGGAGGGGGAATGGATGGAGGCCCAGTGTGGGTAGTGACGGGGGAATGGATGGAGGGCCCAGTGTGGGCAGTGAGTGGGGAATGGAGGGTCCAATGTGGGCAGTGAGAGGGGAATGGAGGGCCCAGTGTGGGGAGTGATGGGGAAATGGATGGAGGGTCCAGTGTGGGCAGTGAGGGGGGTTTCAATGGAGGGTCCAGTGTGGGCAGTGAGGGGGGAATGGATGGAGGGTCCAGTGTGGGCAGTGAGTGAGAATGGATGGAGGGCCAAGTGTGGACAGTGAGTGGGAATGGATGAAGGGCCCAGTGTGGGCAGTGAGGGGGGAATGGAGGCTCCAGTGTAGGACAGTGAAGGGGAATGGGTGGAGGTCCAGTGTGGATAGTGAGGGGGGAATGGATGGAGGCCCAGTGTTGATAGTGAGGGGGGAATGGATGGAGGGTCCAGTGTGGGCAGTGAGAGGGGAATGGAGGGTCCAGTGTGGGCAGTGAGGGGGGAATGGAGGGTCCAGTTTGGGCAGTGAGGGTGGCATGGAGGGTCCAGTATGGGCAGTGAGGGGTGTATTGAGGGACCAGTGTGGGCAGTGAGGTGGGCATGGAGGGCCCAGTGTGGGCAGTGTGGGTGGAATGGAGGGACCAGTGTGGGCAGTGAGGCGGGCATGGAGGGCCCAGTATGGGCAGTGAGGGGGGAATGGAGGGTCCAGTGTGGGCAGAGAGGGGGAATGGAGGGTCCAGTGTGGGCAGTGAGGGGGGAATGGAGGATCCAGTGTGGGCAGTGAGGGGGAATGGAGGGTCCAGTGTGGGCAGTGAGGGGGAAATGGAGTGTCCAGTGTGGGCAGTGAGGGGGGAATAGAGGGTCCAGTGTGGGCAGTGAGGAGGAATGGAGGGTCCAGTGTGGGCAGTGAGGGGGAATGGAGGGCCCAGTGTGGGCAGTGAGGGGGGAAAGGAGGGTCCAGTGTGGGCAGTGAGGATGGAATGGAGGGCACAGTGTGGGCAGTGAGGGGGGAATGGAGGCTCCGGTGTGGGCAGTGAGGGGGGAATGGAGGGCCCAGTGTGGGCCCTGAGGGTAAAATGGAGTGCCCTGTGTGGACAGTGAAGGGGGAATGGATGGTCCAGTGTGGGCAGTGAAGTGGGAATGGAGGGTCCAGTGTGGGCAGTGAGGGGTGAATGGAGGGTCCAGTGAGGGGTGAATGGAGGGTCCAGTGAGGGGGGAATGGAGGGTCCAGTGAGGGGGGAATGGAGGGTCCAGTGAGGGGGGAATGGAGGGTCCAGTGTGGGCAGAGAGTGAGGGGGGAATGGAGCGTCCAGTGTGGGCAGTGAGGGGGGAATGGAGGGCCCAGTTAGGGCAGTGAGGGGGAATGGATGGAGGGCCCAGTGTGGGCAGTGAGGTGGGAATGGAGAGTCCAGTGTGGGCAGTGAGGGGGGAAATGGAGGGCCCTGTGTGGGCAGTGAGGGGGGAATGGATGGAGGGTCTAGTATGGGCAGTGAAGGGGGAATGGATGGAGGGTCCAGTGTGGGCAGTGAGGGGGGATTCGATGGAGGGTCCAATGTGGGCAGTGAGTGGGAATGGATGGAGGCCCAGTGTGGGTAGTGACGGGGGAATGGATGGAGGGCCCAGTGTGGGCAGTGAGCGGGGAATGGAGGGTCCAATGTGGGCAGTGAGAGGGGAATGGAGGGCCCAGTGTGGGGAGTGATGGGGAAATGGATGGAGGGTCCAGTGTGGGCAGTGAGGGGGGTTTCAATGGAGGGTCCAGTGTGGGCAGTGAGGGGGGAATGGATGGAGGGTCCAGTGTGGGCAGTGAGTGAGAATGGATGGAGGGCCAAGTGTGGACAGTGAGTGGGAATGGATGGAGGGCCCAGTGTGGGCAGTGAGGGGGGAATGGAGGCTCCAGTGTGGGCAGTGAAGGGGAATGGGTGGAGGTCCAGTGTGGATAGTGAGGGGGGAATGGATGGAGGCCCAGTGTTGATAGTGAGGGGGGAATGGATGGAGGGTCCAGTGTGGGCAGTGAGAGGGGAATGGAGGGTCCAGTGTGGGCAGTGAGGGGGGAATGGAGGGTCCAGTTTGGGCAGTGAGGGTGGCATGGAGGGTCCAGTATGGGCAGTGAGGGGTGTATTGAGGGACCAGTGTGGGCAGTGAGGTGGGCATGGAGGGCCCAGTGTGGGCAGTGAGGGTGGAATGGAGGGACCAGTGTGGGCAGTGAGGCGGGCATGGAGGGCCCAGTGTGGGCAGTGAGGGGGGAATGGAGGGTCCAGTGTGGGCAGTGAGGGGGGAATGGAGGGTCCAGTTTGGGCAGTGAGGGTGGCATGGAGGGTCCAATATGGGCAGTGAGGGGTGTATTGAGGGACCAGTGTGGGCAGTGAGGTGGGCATGGAGGGCCCAGTGTGGGCAGTGAGGGTGGAATGGAGGGACCAGTGTGGGCAGTGAGGCGGGCATGGAGGGCCCAGTATGGGCAGTGAGGGGGGAATGGAGGGTCCAGTGTGGGCAGAGAGGGGCAATGGAGGGTCCAGTGTGGGCAGTGAGGGGGGAATGGAGGATCCAGTGTGGGCAGTGAGGGGGAATGGAGGGTCCAGTGTGGGCAGTGAGGGTAAAATGGAGGGCCCTGTGTGGACAGTGAAGGGGGAATGGATGGTCCAGTGTGGGCAGTGAGGGGGGAATGGAGGGTCCAGCGAGGGGGGAATGGAGAGTCCAGTGAGGGGAATGGAGGGTCCAGTGAGGGGGGAATGGAGGGTCCAGTGAGGGGGGAATGGAGGGTCCAGTGTGGGCAGTGAGTGAGGGGGGAATGGAGGGCCCAGTTAGGGCAGTGAGGGGGGAATGGACGGAGGGCCCAGTGTGGGCAGTGAGGTGGGAATGGAGAGTCCAGTGTGGGCAGTGAGGGGGGAATGGAGGGCTCAGTGTGGGCAGTGAGGGGGGAATGGATGGAGGGTCTAGTATGGGCAGTGAAGGGAATGGATGGAGGGTCCAATGTGGGCAGTGAGGGGGGATTCGATGGAGGGTCCAGTGTTGGCAGTGAGGGGGGAATGGATGGAGGGTCCAGTGTGGGCAGTGAGTGGGAATGGATGGAGGGCCCAGTGTGGAAAGTGAGTGGGAATGGATGGAGGGCCCAGTGTGGGCAGGGAGGGGGAATGGATGGAGGCCCAGTGTGGGTAGTGATGGGGGAATGGATGGAGGGCCCAGTGTGGGCAGTGAGCGGGGAATGGAGGGTCCAATGTGGGCAGTGAGAGGGGAATGGAGGGCCCAGTGTGGGGAGTGATGGGGAAATGGATGGAGGGTCCAGTGTGGGCAGTGAGGGGGGTTTCAATGGAGGGTCCAGTGTGGGCAGTGAGGGGGGAATGGATGGAGGGTCCAGTGTGGGCAGTGAGTGAGAATGGATGGAGGGCCAAGTGTGGACAGTGAGTGGGAATGGATGGAGGGCCCAGTGTGGGCAGTGAGGGGGGAATGGAGGCTCCAATGTGGGCAGTGAAGGGGAATGGGTGGAGGTCCAGTGTGGGTAGTGAGGGGGGAATGGATGGTGGCCCAGTGTTGATAGTGAGGGGGGAATGGATGGAGGGTCCAGTGTGGGCAGTGAGGAGGGAATTGAGGGTCCAGTTTGGGCAGTGAGGGGGAAATTGAGGGTCCAGTTTGGGCAATGAGGGGGGAATGGAGGGTCCAGTTTGGGCAGTGAGGGGGGAATGGAGGGACCAGTGTGGGCAGTGAGGTGGGCATGGAGGGCCCAGAGTGGGCAGTGAGGGTGGAATGGAGGGACCAGTGTGGGCATTGAGGCGGGCATGGAGGGCCCAGCATGGGCAGTGAGGGGGGAATGGAGGGTCCAGTGTGGGCAAAGAGGGGGAATGGAGGGTCCAGTGTGGGCAGTGAGAGGGGAATGGAGGGTCCACTGTGGGCAGTGAGGGGGGAATGGAGGATCCAGTGTGGGCAGTGAGGGGGAATGGAGGGTCCAGTGTGGGCAGTGAGGGGGGAATGGAGGGTCCAATGTAGGCAGTGAGAGGGAAATGGAGTGTCCAGTGTGGGCAGTGAGGGGGGAATAGCAGGTCCAGTGTGGGCAGTGAGGAGGAATGGAGGGTCCAGTGTGGGCAGTGAGGGGGAATGGAGGGCCCAGTGTGGGCAGTGAGGGGGGAAAGGAGGGTCCAGTGTGGGCAGTGAGGGTGGAATGGTGGGCCCAGTGTGGACAGTGAGGGGGGAATGGAGGGTCCGGTGTATGCAGTGAGGGGGGAATGGAGGGCCTGTTGTGGTCAGTGAGGGCGGAATGGAGGGCCCAGTCTGGGCAGTGAGGGGGGAATGGAGGCTCCGGTGTGGGCAGTGAGGGGGGAATGGAGGGCCCAGTGTGGGCCCTGAGGGTAAAATGGAGGGCCCAGTGTGGACAGTGTAGGGGGAATGGATGGTCCAGTGTGGGCAGTGAGGTAGGAATGGAGGGTCCAGTGTGGGCAGTGAGGGGGGAATGGAGAGTCCAGTGAGGGGTGAATGGTGGGTCCAGTAAGGGGGGAATGGAGGGTCCAGTGAGGGGGGAATGGAGGGTCCAGTGTGGGCAGTGAGTGAGGGGGGAATGGAGGGTCCAGTGTGGGCAGTGAGGGGGGAATGGAGGGCTCAGTGTGGGCAGTGAGGGGGGAATGGATGGAGGGTCTAGTATGGGCAGTGAAGGGGGAATGGATGGAGGGTCCAGTGTGGGCAGTGAGGGGGGATTCGATGGAGGGTCCAGTGTTGGCAGTGAGGGGGGAATGGATGGAGGGTCCAGTGTGGGCAGTGAGTGGGAATGGATGGAGGGCCCAGTGTGGAAAGTGAGTGGGAATGGATGGAGGGCCCAGTGTGGGCAGGGAGGGGGAATGGATGGAGGCCCAGTGTGGGTAGTGACGGGGGAATGGATGGAGGGCCCAGTGTGGGCAGTGAGCGGGGAATGGAGGGTCCAATGTGGGCAGTGAGAGGTGAATGGAGGGCCCAGTGTGGGGAGTGATGGGGAAATGGATGGAGGGTCCAGTGTGGGCAGTGAAGGGGGAATGGATGGTGGGTCCAGTGTGGGCAGTGAGGGGGGTTTCAATGGAGGGTCCAGTGTGGGTAGTGAGGGGGGAATGGATGTAGAGTCCAGTGTGGGCAGTGAGGGGGGAATGGATGGAGGTACAGTGTGGGTAGTGAGGGGGGAATGGATGGAGGCCCAGTGTTGATAGTGAGGGGGGAATGGATGGAGGGTCCAGTGTGGGCAGTGAGAGGGGAATGGAGGGTCCAGTGTGGGCAGTAAGGGGTGAATGGAGGGTCCAGTTTGGGCAGTGAGGGGGGAATGGAGGGTCCAGTATGGGCAGTGAGGGGTGTATGGAGGGACCAGTGTGGGCAGTGAGGTGGGCATGGAGGGCCCAGTGTGGGCAGTGAGGGTGGAATGGAGGGACCAGTGTGGGCAGTGAGGGTGGAATGGAGGGACCAGTGTGGGCAGTGAGGGTGGAATGGAGGACCCAGTGTGGCAGTGAGGGTGGAATGGAGGGGCCAGTGTGGGCAGTGAGGGGGGAATGGAGGGACCAGTGTGGGCAGTGAGGGTGGAATGGAGGGGCCAATGTGGGCAGTGAGGGGGGAATGGAGGGACCAGTGTGGGCAGTGAGGCGGGCATGGAGGGCCCAGTGTGGGCAGTGAGGGTGGAATGGAGGGTCCAGTGTGGGCAGGGAGGGGGGAATGGAGAGTCCAGTGAGGGCAGTGAGGGGGAATGGAGGGTCCAGTGTGGGTAGTGAGGGGGAATGTAGGGCCCAGTGTGGGTAGTGAGGGGGAATGGAGCGTCCAGTGTGGGCAGTGAGGGGGGAATAGAGGGTCCAGTGTGCGCAGTACGGGGGGAATGGAGGGTCCAGTGTGGGCAGTGAGGGGGGAATGGATGGAGGGTCCAGTGTGGGCAGTGAGGGGGGAATGGATGGAGGGTCCAGTGTGGGCAGTGAGTGGGAATGGATGGAGGGCCCAGTGAGGGGGGAATGGAGGCTCCAGTGTGGGAAGTGAGGGGGAATGGATGGAGGCCCAGTGTGGGTAGTGAGGGGGGAATGGATGGGGGCCCAGTGTTAGTAGTGAGGGGTGAATGGATGGAGGGTCCAGTGTGGGCATTGAGTGGGGAATTGAGGGTCCAGTGTGGGCAGTGAGGGGGGAATGGAGGGTCCAGTGTGGGCAGTGAGGGGGGAATGGAGGGTCCAGTGTGGGCAGTGAGGGAATGGAGGGCCCAGTGTGGGCAGTGAGGGGGGAATGGAGGGTCCAGTGTGGGCAGTGAGGGGTGAATGGAGGGTCCAGTGTGGGCAGTGATGGGGGTATGGAGGGTCCAGTGTGGGCAGTGAGGGGGAATGGAGGGTCCAGTGTGGGCAGTGAGAGGGAAATGGAGGGTCCAGTGTGGGCAGTGAGGGGGGAATGGAGGGTCCAGTGTGGGCAGTGAGGAGGAATGGAGGGTCCAGTGTGGGCAGTGAGGGGAAATGGAGGGCCCAGTGTGGGCAGTGAGGGGGGAAAGGAGGGTCCAGTGTGGGCAGTGAGGGTGGAATGGAGGGCCCAGTGTGGGCAGTGAGGGGGTGAATGGAGGGTCCGGTGTGTGCAGTGAGGGCGGAATGGAGGGCCCAGTTTGGGCAGTGATGGGGGAATGGAGGCTCCGGTGTGGGCAGTGAGGGGGGAATGGAGGGCCCAGTGTGGGCCCTGAGGGTGGAATGGAGTGCCCAGTGTGGACAGTGAAGGGGGAATGGATGGTCCAGTGTGGGCAGTGAGGGGGGAATGGAGGGTCCAGTGTGGGCAGTGAGGGGGGAATGGAGGGTCCAGTGAGGGGTGAATGGAGGGTCCAGTGAGGGGCGAATGGAGGGTCCAGTGTGGGCAGTGAGTGAGGGGGGAATGGAGGGCCCAGTTAGGGCAGTGAGGGGGAAATGGACGGAGGGCCCAGTGTGGGCAGTGAGGTGGGAATGGAGGGTCCAGTGTGGGCAGTGAGGGGGGAATGGAGGGCCCAATGTGGGCAGTGAGGGGGGATTCGATGGAGGGTCCAGTGTTGGCAGTGAGGGGGGATTCGATGGAGGGTCCAGTGTTGGCAGTGAGGGGGGAATGGATGGAGGGTCCAGTGTGGGCACTAAGTGGGAATGGATGGCCCAGTGTGGAAAGTGAGTGGGAATGGATGGAGGGCCCAGTGTGGGTAGTGACGGGGGAATGGATGGAGGCCCAGTGTGGGTAGTGACGGGGGAATGGATGGAGGGCCCAGTGTGGGCAGTGAGTGGGGAATGGAGGGTCCAATGTGGGCAGTGAGGGGGGAATGGAGGGTCCAGTGTGGGCAGTGAGGGGGGAATGGAGGGTCCAGTGTGGGCAGTGAGGATGGAATGGAGGGCACAGTGTGGGCAGTGAGGGGGGAATGAAGGGTCCGGTGTGTGCACTGAGGGGGGAATGGAGGGCCCGTTGTGGTCAGTGGGGGCGGAATGGAGGGCCCAGTGAGGGGTGAATGGAGGGCCCAGTTAGGGCAGTGAGGGGGGAATGGACGGAAGGCCCAGTGTGGGCAGTGAGGTGGGAATGGAGAGTCCAGTGTGGGCAGTGAGGGGGGAAATAGAGGGCCCAGTGTGGGCAGTGAGGGGGGAATGGATGGAGGGTCTAGTATGGGCAGTGAAGGGGGAATGGATGGAGGGTCCAGTGTGGGCAGTGAGGGGGGATTCGATGGAGGGTCCAGTGTGGGCAGTGAGTGGGAATGGATGGAGGGCCCAGTGTGGAAAGTGAGTGGGAATGGATGGAGGGCCCAGTGTGGGCAGGGAGGGGGAATGGATGGAGGCCCAGTGTGGGTAGTGACGGGGGAATGGATGGAGGGCCCAGTGTGGGCAGTGAGCGGGGAATGGAGGGTCCAATGTGGGCAGTGAGAGGGGAATGGAGGGCCCAGTGTGGGGAGTGATGGGGAAATGGATGGAGGGTCCAGTATGGGCAGTGAGGGGTGTATGGAGGGACCAGTGTGGGCAGTGAGGTGGGCATGGAGGGCCCAGTGTGGGCAGTGAGGGTGGAATGGAGGGACCAGTGTGGGCATTGAGGTGGGCATGGAGGGCCCAGCATGGGCAGTGAGGGGGGAATGGAGGGTCCAGTGTGGGCAAAGAGGGGGAATGGAGGGTCCAGTGTGGGCAGTGAGAGGGGAATGGAGGGTCCAGTGTGGGCAGTGAGGGGGGAATGGAGGATCCAGTGTGGGCAGTGAGGGGGAATGGAGGGTCCAGTGTGGGCAGTGAGGGGGGAATGGAGGGTCCAGTGTAGGCAGTGAGAGGGAAATGGAGTGTCCAGTGTGGGCAGTGAGGGGGGAATAGCGGGTCCAGTGTGGGCAGTGAGGAGGAATGGAGGGTCCAGTGTGGGCAGTGAGGGGGAATGGAGGGCCCAGTGTGGGCAGTGAGGGGGGAAAGGAGGGTCCAGTGTGGGCAGTGAGGGTGGAATGGTGGGCCCAGTGTGGACAGTGAGGGGGGAATGGAGGGTCCGGTGTATGCAGTGAGGGGGGAATGGAGGGCCTGTTGTGGTCAGTGAGGGCGGAATGGAGGGCCCAGTCTGGGCAGTGAGGGGGGAATGGAGGCTCCGGTGTGGGCAGTGAGGGGGGAATGGAGGGCCCAGTGTGGGCCCTGAGGGTAAAATGGAGGGCCCAGTGTGGACAGTGAAGGGGGAATGGATGGTCCAGTGTGGGCAGTGAGGGGGGAATGGAGAGTCCAGTGAGGGGTGAATGGAGGGTCCAGTGAGGGGTGAATGGAGGGTCCAGTGAGGGGGGAATGGAGGGTCCAGTGTGGGCAGAGAGTGAGGGGGGAATGGAGGGTCCAGTGTGGGCAGTGAGGGGGGAATGGAGGGCTCAGTGTGGGCAGTGAGGGGGGAATGGATGGAGGGGGGAATGGATGGAGGGTCTAGTATGGGCAGTGAAGGGGGAATGGATGGAGGGTCCAGTGTGGGCAGTGAGGGGGGATTCGATGGAGGGTCCAGTGTTGGCAGTGAGGGGGGAATGGATGGAGGGTCCAGTGTGGGCAGTGAGTGGGAATGGATGGAGGGCCCAGTGTGGAAAGTGAGTGGGAATGGATGGTGGGCCCAGTGTGGGCAGGGAGGGGGAATGGATGTAGGCCCAGTGTGGGTAGTGACGGGGGAATGGATGGAGGGCCCAGTGTGGGCAGTGAGCGGGGAATGGAGGGTCCAATGTGGGCAGTGAGAGGTGAATGGAGGGCCCAGTGTGGGGAGTGATGGGGAAATGGATGGAGGGTCCAGTGTGGGCAGTGAAGGGGGAATGGATGGTGGGTCCAGTGTGGGCAGTGAGGGGGGATTCAATAGAGGGTCCAGTGTGGGTAGTGAGGGGGGAATGGATGTAGAGTCCAGTGTGGGCAGTGAGGGGGGAATGGATGGAGGTACAGTGTGGGTAGTGAGGGGGGAATGGATGGAGGCCCAGTGTTGATAGTGAGGGGGGAATGGATGGAGGGTCCAGTGTGGGCAGTGAGAGGGGAATGGAGGGTCCAGTGTGGGCAGTAAGGGGTGAATGGAGGGTCCAGTTTGGGCAGTGAGGGGGGAATGGAGGTTCCAGTATGGGCAGTGAGGGGTGTATGGAGGGACCAGTGTGGGCAGTGAGGTGGGCATGGAGGGCCCAGTGTGGGCAGTGAGGGTGGAATGGAGGGACCAGTGTGGGCAGTGAGGGTGGAATGGAGGGACCAGTGTGGGCAGTGAGGCGGGCATGGAGGACCCAGTGTGGGCAGTGAGGGTGGAATGGAGGGGCCAATGTGGGCAGTGAGGGGGGAATGGAGGGACCAGTGTGGGCAGTGAGGGTGGAATGGAGGGACCAGTGTGGGCAGTGAGGCGGGCATGGAGGGCCCAGTGTGGGCAGTGAGGGTGGAATGGAGGGTCCAGTGTGGGCAGTGAGGGGGGAACGGAGGGTCCAGTGTGGGCAGTGAGGCGGGCATGGAGGGCCCAGTGTGGGCAGTGAGGGTGGAATGGAGGGGCCAGTGTGGGCAGTGAGGGGGGGAATGGAGTGGGCAGTGAGGGGGGAATGGAGGTGCCAGTGTGGGCAGTGACGGGGGAAATGGAGTGCCCGGTGTGGGCAGTGAGGCTGGAATGGAGGGTCCGGTGTGGGCAGTGAGGGGGGAATGGAGTGTCTGGTTGTTGACTGTGAGGGAGGAATGGAGTGTCCAGTGTGGGCATTGAGGGGAGGATGGAGGGTCCGGTGTGGGCAGTGAGGGGGGAATGGAGAGTCCGGTGTGGGCAGTGAATGGGAATGGATGGAGGGCCCAGTGTGGACAGTGAGGGAGAATGGATGGAGGGCCCAGTGTGAGCAGGGAGGGGGAATGGATGGAGGGCCCAGTGTGGGCAGTGAGGGGAGAATGGAGGCTCCAGTGTGGGCAGTGAGGGGGAATGGATGGAGGCCCAGTGTGGGTAGTGAGGGGGGAATGGATGGAGGCCCAGTGTTGGTAGTGAGGGGTGAATGGATGGAGGGTCCAGTGTGGGCAGTGAGGGGGGAATGGAGGGTCCAGTGTGGGCAGTGAGAGGGGAATGGAGGGTCCAGTGTGGGCAGTGAGCGGGGAATGGAGGGTCCAGTTTGGGCAGTGAGGGTGGCATGGAGGGTCCAGTATGGGCAGTGAGGGGTGTATTGAGGGACCAGTGTGGGCAGTGAGGTGGGCATGGAGGGCCCAGTGTGGGCAGTGAGGGTGGAATGGAGGGACCAGTGTGGGCAGTGAGGCGGGCATGGAGGGCCCAGTATGGGCAGTGAGGGGGGCATGGAGGGCCCAGTATGGGCAGTGAGGGGGGAATGGAGGGTCCAGTGTGGGCAGAGAGGGGGAATGGAGGGTCCAGTGTGGGCAGTGAGGGGGGAATGGAGGATCCAGTGTGGGCAGTGAGGGGGAATGGAGGGTCCAGTGTGCGCAGTGAGGGGGAAATGGAGTGTCCAGTGTGGGCAGTGAGGGGGGAATAGAGGGTTCAGTGTGGGCAGTGAGGAGGAATGGAGGGTCCAGTGTGGGCAGTGAGGGGGAATGGAGGGCCCAGTGTGGGCCCTGAGGGTAAAATGGAGGGCCCTGTGTGGACAGTGAAGGGGGAATGGATGGTCCAGTGTGGGCAGTGAGGGCGGAATGGAGGGTCCAGTGAGGGGGTATTGGAGAGTCCAGTGAGGGGAATGGAGGGTCCAGTGAGGGGGGAATGGAGGGTCCAGTGTGGGCAGTGAGTGAGGGGGGAATGGAGGGCCCAGTTAGGGCAGTGAGGGGGGAATGGACGGAGGGCCCAGTGTGGGCAGTGAGGTGGGAATGGAGAGTCCAGTGTGGGCAGTGAGGGGGGAATGGAGGGCCCAGTGTGGGCTGTGAGGGGGGAATGGATGGAGGGTCTAGTATGGGCAGTGAAGGGGGAATGGATGGAGGGTCCAGTGTGGGCAGTGAGGGGGGATTCGATGGAGGGTCCAGTGTTGGCAGTGAGGGGGGAATGGATGGAGGGTCCAGTGTGGGCAGTGAGTGGGAATGAATGGAGGGCCCAGTGTGGAAAGTGAGTGGGAATGGATGGAGGGCCCAGTGTGGGCAGGGAGGGGGAATGGATGGAGGCCCAGTGTGGGTAGTGATGGGGGAATGGATGGTGGGCCCAGTGTGGGCAATGAGCGGGGAATGGAGGGTCCAATGTGGGCAGTGAGAGGGGAATGGAGGGCCCAGTGTGGGGAGTGATGGGGAAATGGATGGAGGGTCCAGTGTGGGCAGTGAGGGGGGTTTCAATGGAGGGTCCAGTGTGGGCAGTGAGGGGGGAATGGATGGAGGGTCCAGTGTGGGCAGTGAGTGAGAATGGATGGAGGGCCAAGTGTGGACAGTGAGTGGGAATGGATGGAGGGCCCAGTGTGGGCAGTGAGAGGGGAATGGAGGCTCCAATGTGGGCAGTGAAGGGGAATGGGTGGAGGTCCAGTGTGGGTAGTGAGGGGGGAATGGATGGTGGCCCAGTGTTGATAGTGAGGGGGGAATGGATGGAGGGTCCAGTGTGGGCAGTGAGGGGGGCAATTGAGGGTCCAGTTTGGGCAGTGAGGGGGGAATTGAGGGTCCAGTTTGGGCAGTGAGGGGGGAATGGAGGGTCCAGTTTGGGCAGTGAGGGGGGAATGGAGGGTCCAGTATGGGCAGTGAGGGGTGTATGGAGGGACCAGTGTGGGCAGTGAGGTGGGCATGGAGGGCCCAGTGTGGGCAGTGAGGGGGGAATGGAGGGTCCAGTGTGGGCAAAGAGGGGGAATGGAGTGTCCAGTGTGGGCAGTGAGAGGGGAATGGAGGGTCCAGTGTGGGCAGTGAGGGGGGAATGGAGGATCCAGTGTGGGCAGTGAGGGGGAATGGAGGGTCCAGTGTGGGCAGTGAGGGGAGAATGGAGGGTCCAGTGTAGGCAGTGAGAGGGAAATGGAGTGTCCAGTGTAGGCAGTGAGGGGGGAATAGCGGGTCCAGTGTGGGCAGTGAGGAGGAATGGAGGGTCCAGTGTGGGCAGTGAGGGGGAATGGAGGGCCCAGTGTGGGCAGTGAGGGGGCAAAGGAGGGTCCAGTGTGGGCAGTGAGGGTGGAATGGTGGGCCCAGTGTGGACAGTGAGGGGGGAATGGAGGGTCCGATGTATGCAGTGAGGGGGGAATGGAGGGCCTGTTGTGGTCAGTGAGGGCGGAATGGAGGGCCCAGTCTGGGCAGTGAGGGGGGAATGGAGGCTCCGGTGTGGGCAGTGAGGGGGGAATGGAGGGCCCAGTGTGGGCCCTGAGGGTAAAATGGAGGGCCCAGTGTGGACAGTGTAGGGGGAATGGATGGTCCAGTGTGGGCAGTGAGGTAGGAATGGAGGGTCCAGTGTGGGCAGTGAGGGGGGAATGGAGAGTCCAGTGAGGGGTGAATGGTGGGTCCAGTAAGGGGGGAATGGAGGGTCCAGTGTGGGCAGTGAGTGAGGGGGGAATGGAGGGTCCAGTGTGGGCAGTGAGGGGGGAATGGAGGGCTCCGTGTGGGCAGTGAGGGGGAAATGGATGGAGGGTCGAGTATGGGCAGTGAAGGGGGAATGGATGGAAGGTCCAGTGTGGGCAGTGAGGGGGGATTCGATGGAGGGTCCAGTGTGGGCAGTGAGTGGGAATGGATGGAGGGCCCAGTGTGGAAAGTGAGTGGGAATGGATGGAGGGCCCAGTGTGGGCAGGGAGGGGGAATGGATGTAGGCCCAGTGTGGGTAGTGACGGGGGAATGGATGGAGGGCCCAGTGTGGGCAGTGAGCGGGGAATGGAGGGTCCAATGTGGGCAGTGAGAGGTGAATGGAGGGCCCAGTGTGGGGAGTGATGGGGAAATGGATGGAGGGTCCAGTGTGGGCAGTGAAGGGGGAATGGATGGTGGGTCCAGTGTGGGCAGTGAGGGGGGTTTCAATGGAGGGTCCAGTGTGGGTAGTGAGGGGGGAATGGATGTAGAGTCCAGTGTGGGCAGTGAGGGGGGAATGGATGGAGGTACAGTGTGGGTAGTGAGGGGGGAATGGATGGAGGCCCAGTGTTGATAGTGAGGGGGGAATGGATGGAGGGTCCAGTGTGGGCAGTGAGAGGGGAATGGAGGGTCCAGTGTGGGCAGTAAGGGGTGAATGGAGGGTCCAGTATGGGCAGTGAGGGGTGTATGGAGGGACCAGTGTGGGCAGTGAGGTGGGCATGGAGGGCCCAGTGTGGGCAGTGAGGGTGGAATGGAGGGACCAGTGTGGGCAGTGAGGGTGGAATGGAGGGACCAGTGTGGGCAGTGAGGCGGGCATGGAGGACCCAGTGTGGGCAGTGAGGGTGGAATGGAGGGGCCAGTGTGGGCAGTGAGGGGGGAATGGAGGGACCAGTGTGGGCAGTGAGGGTGGAATGGAGGGACCAGTGTGGGCAGTGAGGCGGGCATGGAGGGCCCAGTATGGGCAGTGAGGGTGGAATGGAGGGTCCAGTGTGGGCAGTGAGGGGGGAATGGAGGGTCCAGTGTGGGCAGTGAGGCGGGCATGGAGGGCCCAGTGTGGGCAGTGAGGGTGGAATGGAGGGGCCAGTGTGGGCAGTGAGGGGGGAATGGAGTTGGCAGTGAGGGGGGAATGGAGGTGCCAGTGTGGGCAGTGACGGGGGAAATGGAGGGCCCGGTGTGGGCAGTGAGGCTGGAATGGAGGGTCCGGTGTGGGCAGTGAGGGGGGAATGGAGTGTCTGGTTGTTGACTGTGAGGGAGGAATGGAGTGTCCAGTGTGGGCAGTGAGGGGGGAATGGAGAGTCCGGTGTGGGCAGTGAATGGGAATGGATGGAGGGCCCAGTGTGGACAGTGAGGGAGAATGGATGGAGGGCCCAGTGTGAGCAGGGAGGGGGAATGGATGGAGGGCCCAGTGTGGGCAGTGAGGGGGGAATGGAGGCTCCAGTGTGGGCAGTGATGGGGAATGGATGGAGGCCCAGTGTGGGTAGTGAGGGGGGAATGGATGGAGGCCCAGTGTTGGTAGTGAGGGGTGAATGGATGGAGGGTCCAGTGTGGGCAGTGAGGAGGGAATGGAGGGTCCAGTGTGGGCAGAGAGAGGGAATGGAGCGTCCAGTGTGGGCAGTGAGAGGGGAATGGAGGGTCCAGTGTGGGCAGTGAGGGGGGAATGGAGGATCCAGTGTGGGCAGTGAGGGGGGAATGGAGGGCCCAGTGTGGGCAGTGAGGGGGCAATGGAGGGTCCAGTGTGGGCAGTGAGGGGGGAATGGAGGGTCCAGTGTGGGCAGTGAGGGGGAATGGAGGGTCCAGTGTGGGCAGTGAGAGGGAAATGGAGGGTCCAGTTTGGGCACTGAGGGGGGAATTGTGGGTCCAGTGTGGGCAGTCAGGAGGAATGGAGGGTCCAGTGTGGGCAGTGAGGGGAAATGGAGGGCCCAGTGAGGGGGGGAAAGGAGGGTCCAGTGTGGGCAGTGAGGGTGGAATGGAGGGCCCAGTGAGGGGGGAATGGAAAGTCCAGTGTGGGCAGTGAGGGGGGAATGGAGGGTCCAGTGTGGGCAGTGAGGGAGGAATGGAGGGTCCAGTGTGGGCAGTGAGGGGGAATGGAGGGTTCATTGTGGGCAGTGAGAGAGAAATGGAGGGTCCAGTTTGGGCAGTGAGGGGGGAATTGTGGGTCCAGTGTGGGCAGTGAGGAGGAATTGAGGGTCCAGTGTGGGCAGTGAGGGGGAATGGAGGGCCCAGTGAGGGGGGGAAAGGAGGGTCCAGTGTGGGCAGTGAGGATGGAATGGAGGGCCCAGTGAGGGGGGAATGGAGGATCCGTTGTGGGTAGTGAGGGGGGAATGGAGGATCCGTTGTGGGTAGTGAGGGGGGAATGGAGGATCCGGTGTGGGTAGTGAGGGGGGAATGGAGGGCCCGTTGTGGGCAGTGAGGGCGGAATGGATGGCCCAGTGTGGGCAGTGAGGGGGCAATGGAGGCTCCGGTGTGGGCAGTGAGGGGGGAATGGAGGGTCCAGTGAGGGGGGAATGGAGGCTCCAGTGTGGGCAGTGTGTGGGGGGAATGGAGGGTCCAGTGTGGGCAGTGAGGGGGGAATGGATGGAGGGTCCAGTGTGGGCAGTGAGTGGGAATGCATAGAGGGCCCAGTGTGGGCAGGGAGGGGGAATGGACGGCTCAGTGTGGGCAGTGATGTGGAAATGGATGGAGGCTCCAGCGTGGGCAGTGAAGGGGGAATGGATGGTGGGTCCAGTGTGGGCAGTGAGGGGGGTTTCAATGGAGGGCCCAGTGTGGGCAGTGAGGGAGGAATGGATGGAGAGTCCAGTGTGGGCAGTGAGGGGGGAATGGATGGAGGGTCCAGTGTGGCAGTGAGTGGGAATGGATGGAGGGCCCAGTGTGGACAGTGAGTGGGAATGGATGGAGGGCCCAGTGTGGGCAGTGAGGGGGGAATGGAGGCTCCAGTCTGGGCAGTGAGGGGGAATGGAAGGAGGCCCAGTGTGGGTAGTGAGGGGGGAATGGATGGAGGCCCAGTGTTGGTCGTGAGGGGGGAATGGATGGAGGGTCCAGTGTGGGCAGTGAGAGGGGAATGCAGGGTCCAGTGTGGGCAGTGAGGGGGAATGGAGGGTCCAGTGTGGGCAGTGAGGGGGAAATGGTGGGTCCAGTGTGGGCAGTGAGGGGGAAAGGAGGGCCTGGTGTGGGCAGTGAGGGAGGAATGGATGATCCAATGTGGGCAGTGAGGGGGGAATGGAGGCTCCAGTCTGGGCAGTGAGGGGGAATGGAAGGAGGCCCAGTGTGGGTAGTGAGGGGGGAATGGATGGAGGCCCAGTGTTGGTCGTGAGGGGGGAATGGATGGAGGGTCCAGTGTGGGCAGTGAGAGGGGAATGCAGGGTCCAGTGTGGGCAGTGAGGGGGAATGGAGGGTCCAGTGTGGGCAGTGAGGGGGAAATGGTGGGTCCAGTGTGGGCAGTGAGGGGGAAAGGAGGGCCTGGTGTGGGCAGTGAGGGAGGAATGGATGATCCAATGTGGGCAGTGAGGGGGGAATGGAGGGTCCAGTGTGGGCAGTGAGGGTGGAATGGAGGGTCCAGTGTGGGCAGTGAGGGTGGAATGGAGGGTCCAGTGAAGGGGGAATGGAGTGTCCAGTGTGGGCATTGAGGGGGGAATGGAGGGGCCAGTGTGGGCAGTGAGGGGGTATGGAGGGCCAAGTGTGGGCAGTGAGGGGGGAATGGAGGGTCCGGTGTGGGCAGTGAGGGCGTAATGGAGGGCCCGGTGTGAGCAATGAGGAGGGAATGGAGGATTCGGTGTGGGCAGTGAGGGGGGAATGGAGTGGCCAGTGTGGGCAGTGAGGGGGGAATGGAGGGGCCAGTGTGGGCAGTGAGGGGGAATGGAGGGCCAAGTGTGGGCAGTGAGGGGGGAATGGAGAGTCCGGTGTGGGCAGTGAAGGGGGAATGGAGGGCCCAGTATGGGCAGTGAGGGGGGGATGGAGGGTCCAGTGTGGGCAGTGAGGGAGGAATGGAGGGTCCGGTGTGGGCAGTGAGGGGGGAATGGAGGGCCCGGTGTGAGCAGTGAGGGGAGAATGGAGGGCCCGGTGTGGGCAGTGAGGAGGGAATGAAGGGTCCAGTGTGGGCAGTGAGAAGGAAATGGAGGGTCCAGTATGGGCAGTGAGGGGGGAATGGAGGGTCCAGTGTGGGCAGTAAGGGGGGAATGGAGGGTCCAGTGTGGGCAGTGAGGGGGGAATGGTGGGTCCAGTGTGGGCAGTGAGGCGGGAATGGAGGGCCCAGTGTGGTCAGTGAAGGTGATGGAGGGGCCAGTGTGAGCAGTGAGAGGGGAATGGAGGTTCCAGTGTGGGCAGTGAGGGGGGAATGAAGGGCCCAGTGTGGGCAGTGAGGGGGGAATGAAGGGCCCAGTGTGGGCTGTGAGGGGGGAATGGAAGGTCCAGTGTGGGCAGTGAGGGGGGAATGAAGGGCCCAGTGTGGGCTGTGAGGGGGGAATGGAGGGTCCAGTGTGGGCTGTGAGGGGAGAATGGAGGCTCCAGTGTGGGCAGTGAGAGGGGAATGGAGGGTCCAGTGTGGGCAGTGAGGGGGGAATGGTGGGTCCAGTGTGAGCAGTGCGGGAGGAAAGGAGTGCCTGGTGTGGGCAGTGAGGGGGGAATGGAGGGCCCAGTGTGGACAGTGAGGGAGGAATGGATGATCCAACGTGGGCAGTGAGCGGGGAATGGAGGATCCAATGTGGGCAGTGACGGGGGAATGGAGGGTCCAGTGAGGGGGGGAATGGAGGGTCCAATGTGGGCAGTGAAGGGGGAATGGAGGGTCCATTGTGGGCAGTGAGGGGGTAATGGAGGGTGCAGTGAGGGGCGAATGGAGGGCCCAATTAGGGCAGTGAGGGGGGAATGGACGGAAGGCCCAGTGTGGGCAGTGAGGGTGGAATGGAGGATCCAGTGTTGGCAGTGAGGGGGGAATGGACGGCCTAGTGTGGGGAGTGAGGGGGGAATGGATGGAGGGTCCAGTGTGGGCAGTGAGCGGGGATTCGATGGAGGGTTCAGTGAGGGGGAATGCATGGAGGGCCCAGTGTGGGCAGTGAGGGTGGAATGGAGGGCCCAGTGTGTGCAATGAGGGGGGAAATGGATGGAGGCCCGTTGTGGGCAGTGAGGGGGGAAATGGATGGAGGCCGAGTGTGCGCAGAGAGGGAGTGTGGCTGACAGGGTGGGTGCTGAGAGGATGTTTCCCCTGGAGGGTGAACCCGCAACTGGGGAGCATCGGCTCACAATAAAGGGCCGCCCAATTAATACTGAGATGAGGAGGAATTTCTTCCCTCAGAGGGTTGTAAATCTGTGGAATTCTCTGCCTCAGAGAGCTGTGGAAGCTGGTTCATTGAATAAATTTAAAGCGGAGATCGATAGATTCTGAAACGATAAGGGAGTAAAGGGTTATGGGGAACGGACAGGGAAGTGGAACTGAGCCCATGATCAGATCAGACACGATCTTATTGCATGGCAGGGCAGGCTCGAGGGGCCAAATGGCCTACTCCTCCTATTTCTTATGTTCTTGTCTAACCTGTGCTGCGAGTGTTTGGGACAGCGTGGAGTGATCCTTATTGTGTATCTGACCCGTGCTGTACGTGCCCTGGGACAGTGTAGAGGGAGATTTATTCTGTATCTAAGTCGTGCTGTACCTGTCCTGGCATGTTTAAAGGAAAAGTTTACAGGCGATTTTACTCTCTATCTCACCTGTGCTGTATCTGCCCTGGGAGTGTTTGATGGGACAGTGTAGAGGGAGCTTTACTCTGTATCTCACCTGTGCTGTACCTGCCCTGGGAGTGTTTGATGGGACAGTGTGGAGGGAGTTTTACTCTATATTTAACCTGTGCTGTGCTGCCCTGGGAGTGTTTGATGGGACAGTGTGGAGGGAGCTTAACTCTGTATCTAACCCCCTGTGCTGTACATGTATTGGGAGTGATTAGGACAGCAGAGAGGGATCTGTCTTCTGTATCCGACCCGTGCAGTACTTACCCTGAGATTGTGGAGAGGAATCTTTACTCTGAATCTGATCAGTGCTGTCCCTGCCTTGGCAGTGTTCGACAGGACAGTTTGGAGCTGTTTGATGTATCTAACACGTGCTGTACCTGCCCTGGGAGTGTTTAATGGGACAGTGTAGAGGGAGATTTATTCTGTATCTCACCTATGCAATACCTGCCCTTTGGGTGTTTGACGGAACAGTGTAGAGGGATCCTTATTTTGTATTCTGGGCGATGGAGTCCCAGCAACTGAACCGGGCAGGTAGTGACTGACCACCCCGAGGTCTGATACACAAATTGCTCTCTGACTGACCGCAGTGTTCCCAGGATCAGTTGACAGCATTTGCTCTCATTGACCTAGCACTATACTAACATTTGGTCTCTGACTGACCACAGGATCTGACGGCACCAATTGCTCTCTGACTGACCTGGCGAACACGGATAACAATTAGTCTCTGACTGACCTAATAGCTTTTCCAAAGAGTGAAGATGGGTGCTTTTCCTCGAATTTACCTCCTGTTTTTGCATTTAGTGAATCTCCGTCGACCGGACTTGAACCTGGGGGCCAAGGAGCTGTCGCAGAACTCCAAATTCACATAGTTGCTGCTGTACCTGACGGACCGCATGGACCGGTCTGGCTTAAACCTCTTGGTCAAGAGGCAACTAGAAAAGGTAACGATTGGCACACAGCATTGTCCTGCACTGTGGTACTGAGCCCCACACACAGCACACGCAAGGCCCAGGCTCCATCACCGGCCTGTGTTGTGTCAGTGACACTCAGTACCCCTTGGGTTAGGGGTGAACTAACCAACGGTCCAGCTCCTGATTACTGACCTGCTGTGTGTATGAGTGGGAGGGAGGAGCGCTGTCGGGTGAGGCCAGGCTCGACGCTGGGCTGCGGCGCTGCATCCTACAGTCAAATAGCCGAATGACATTCCCTGTCTGGGCTTGAGCGCAATTGGTATCAGATCCTGGGGTCAGTCAGAGACTAATTGTTATTAGTTCGCCAGGTCAGTCAGAGAGCGCGAGGTAGAAACGAGACAGGGTGAC